>NC_132854.1:34332500-34985000 GCF_048164855.1 Canis lupus baileyi | reverse complement strand
AATAGATTTAAGAAATAAATGAAATTAGTAGTTTTCTTCACAACACAATGTTTCTGATTAGTAAAAGGCATTTTTAAGCCAAAGAAAATACTTTCTGTCTGGAGGAACATGACTGCCACGAATGCAATTTATTTATTATTTTTACAACATCTCGTAATGTGATGTCATGTAATCTATCGATAACATCTTATTTTGAGTTTTGCTTGAAAGGGTTACCTATGAATTATTAAAGTGGGGTAATAAAATTTTTAAAAAGCTTATTTTTGCCTATACTTTATCCCATTTTTACACCTATATTTTTTTCACATGCACATTTTAGTATTCAGAACGTTGCTTTATTTGTACTTTCCTGTGACGTTAGTTAGTCTCAGACTTCTGTCTGAGTCGAAGAATTTTAAAAGACCGTTCAGCTAGTTTCAATTCATTATTAAAATGTGATGCTCCAGCTTTTAAGCGTTCTTATTTAAAATGTGAACAATGGAAAACCATCTCTAACAAATACATCCTCATCTAGAAAATAGACGAGGACTGTCATTTTGCAGTAGTGTGACATACTCTACGTGGCGTGTGTTTGCGTGTATACACACACCTACATGCTTGAAATTTAAGAACTGGGACACCAACATAACTTTTGTCAAAAATATCTCTTTGAAACAGTTTGGATGGTTTTTTAGCCACCCAAAGAGAATTCATTGCTTTTCTGTAAATCATGCTAGGTACTCCATAAATTAAGTTAAACATGTTACCTGATTTTCAATATAATTAAGAAAAAATAAGGATACAAAACACATAAAACTCTTGCACATCAAGGGAATGAGTAATGGCATTGAGGGTAAATAACGTTGATGGAGTTAGCATACTTGGGCTGCAAATAAAGAGAAGTTACATACTTAAATAGAATCAGCCATCGATGAGGACTTTCTGGAAGAGGTAAGTTTGTTGGAGTTACATGAATGAAAGACAGGGAAGACACCCTGGATCCTTTCTTCCTTCTGGCTGGTATTTGAATTGATGTGAATAGGTAAAGTCACCCAGGCAGGGTGTGCACGCCAGTGCACATTGGGGGCAAGTTGAGAAGTGTGAATTGGAAGCAAAAGGAGTCAATAAAACAACCCAAGGGAGAGAGAGATTTTTTTTTTTAATGGCTGACACAGACACTAGAGAAATTAAGGAGGAATAACCAATGAAATGGGGCAAAAACTGGGAAAAAGCAGGACCTGGAAGGGATAATGCTGGGGCAAACAAACACTTGGAGTAAAGGGAAACATATTTAAAAAGGAAGCAGTGTTCAACCCGTCAATGTGCCAGAAAGTTCAAGGAAAGAAATCTGCCCGCTATTGGATGATTTGGAGGACACTGGTGATCTTTACAGAAGAGCATTTGGTGGTATTAGAAGCCATAGTGCAGGGTGATCAGCACCGGTGATTACTGGTGAGTCAAATGGTGAAATAGAGGCAGCTATTACAAACTTTAGGCATCTGACCACAAAGGGAAGGAAATTTCCTGGTATGAGAATAGGTCACATGATCTTGGAGTAAACATAGGGTTGCAAGAATGGTAATAACACATTATTTTTTTTAACATCCTCACGGTCTCTTCAACATTTTAGGAAGTCTCTGAAAATGTATCTTTCCAATCAAAACCCAAGTCCTAGAGTCCACTCTTGCTCCCAACACGAGTATGTTAGAGTGGTTCTCTCAGCTTTCATGGCACATATTTTCTCTCCTACTTTGGCTTCTTTTGCTTTTGCTGCTGTGTGGTGTCACCAGAGGTATAAATGTATAACATAATGTAGGTCATTGGGTCTACCTCTTCCTCCCTTCTGATGTGTGCTCTCTTCCTCCGTGTGTTTAGTTTCTGCTTTAATAGCACCTTTCTGAAGTTGGAGGAACAATTTTTAGCCTGTTATTCTATCACTATCACATAGAGTAGCTGGGATTTCTTTCCTGATACTAGTGGTACATTATTTTTTATCTTTTAATTTTATTTAATTCCTATACAGTTAACATACAGTGTTTTATTTTCAGGTGTACAATATAATGACTCAGTGATTCCATACATTACTCAGTGCTCATCGTGATAAGCATACTCTTAATCCCCATCACCTATTTCCTCCATCCCCCTACCCACCTCCCTTCTGGTAACCATCAGTTTGTTCTCTATAGTTAGAGTCTGTTTTTTTGGTTTGTCTCTCTTTTTCCTTCATCGTGTGTTCTGTTTCTTAAATTCCACGTATGAGTGAGATCATATGGTATTTGTCTTTCTCTGACTTACTTCATTTAACATTATATTCTATAGATGCATTTATGTTTTTGCAAATGGCAAGATTTCATTCTTTTTTATGGCTGAGTAATATTCCATTTTTTGTGTGGAAGTAGTATTCCATTTTATATTATGGAGGCAGCCCAAGTGTCCATTAATATGGATAATTCATTATCCATTCATCTATCAATGGACATTTGGGCTACTTCCATAATTTGTCTATCGTAAATATTGCTGCAATAAACCTAGGGGTTCTATATCTTTCCAAGCTACTGTTTTTGTATTCTTTGGGTAAATACCCTGTAGTGGAATTATTGGATCATATGGTAATTTCATGGTAGTTTCATTTTTAATTTTTTGAGGAAACTCCATACTGTTCTTTCTGCTGTGACTGCACCTGTTTGCCTTCCCACCAACAGTGCACCTGTGTTCTTTTCTCCACATCCTTGCCAACACTTACTGTTTCTTGTGTTTGATTGTAGCCTTTCTGACAGGTATGATGTGATATCTCACTGTGGTTTTGATTTGTATGTCCCTGAGGATGGGTGATGTTGAGCATCTTTTCACATGTCTATTGGCCCTCTGTATGTCTTCTTTAAAGACATGTCTGTTCATGTCTTCTGCCCATTTTTTAATTGGATTATTTGGGGATTTTTGTTGTTGAGTTGTGTAAGTTATTTATATATTATGGATTTTATAATATCCCTTTATTGGACATACCATTTGCAAAGATCTTCTCCCATTCAGTAGGTTGTCTTTTGGTTTTGTTGATTGTTTCCTATGAAGTGCAGAAACTCTATTTTAATGAAGTCTTAATAGTTTATTTTTTATTTTGTTTCCTTTGCCTTGGGATATGTATCTAAGAAAATGTTTCTGTAGCCCATGTTAGAAAAATTACTGCCTGTGCTCCCTAGGATTTTTGTTTTCATGTCTCACATTGAGGTACTTAATCCATTTTGAGTACCACACTATTTTGATTACTATGGCTTTGTAGTATATTTTGAGATCTGTGATCGTGATACCTCTAGTTTTGTTTTTTTTTTTCAAGATAAGCTCTTTCCGTTTTCATACAGATTTTAGGATTATTTGTTCTACTTCTATGGAAAACGCTGTTGGTATTTTGATAGAGATTGCATTGAATCTGTAGATTGCTTTAAGTAGTTTGGATATTTTAACACTATTTGTTCTCCTAATCCATGAGCACGGAATATCTTTCCATTTGTTTGTATCATTTTCAATTTTTTTTCATCAATGTTTTCAGAGTACAGGCCTTGGTTACATTTATTCTTAGGTATTTTAATTTTTGGTGCAATGATAAGTGGGATTGTTTTCTTAATTTCTCTTTCTGCTATTTTATTATTAGTGCATAGAAATGCAACAGATTTCTGTATATTGTATTATTTAGTAGATTTTTAGTGGAGTCTTTAGAGTTTTCTCTAGATAGTATAATGTCATCTGCAAATAGTAAGATTTTCTTCTTCCTTACCAATTTTTATGCTTTTTATTTCATTTTTTATCTGATTGTTGTGGCTAGGATTTCCAGGACTACATTGAATCAAAGTGGTGAGAGAGTGGACATCCTTGTCTTGTTCCTGATCTTAGGAGAAAAACTGTTAAATTTTCACCACTAAATATGATATTAGCTGTGGGTTTTTCATGTATGGCCTTTAATATGTGGAGGTATGTTCCCTCTAAACCTACTTGGTTGACAGTTTTTATCATAAATTGATGTTGTACTTTGTCAAACAAATGCTTTTTCAGCGTCTATTGAAATGGTCATATGGCTTTTATTCTTTCTTTTGTTGATGTTATGAATCACATTGATTTGTAAACATTAAACCACCCTTGCATCCCAGAAATAAATCCCACTTTACCATGGTAAATTTTTTTAATGTATTGTTGGATTTGGTTTGTTAATATTTTATTGAGGATTTTTGTATCTATATTTATCACAGTTATTGGTCTGTCATTCCTTTTTTTGTGATGTCTTTATCTGATTTTGGTATCAAGGTAATGCTGGCCTTACAGAATGAATTTAGAATCTTTCCTTCCTCTTCTATTTTTTGGAATAGTTTGAGAATAGATATTATCTGTTCTTTGAATGTTTGTTAGATTACACCTGTGAAGCCTTCTGGTCCTGGACTTTTGTTTGTTGAGAATTTTTTTGATTACTGATTCAATGTCATTGCTGGTAATTGGTCTGTTTCAATTTTCTATTTCTTCCTGAGTTAGTTTTGGGATGTTATATGTTTTCAGAAATTTAACCATTTCTTCTAGGCTGTCCAATTTATAGCATATAATTTTTCTTTTTTTCTTAAATAATTCTTTATATTTCTGTGTTATTGCTGTTTTTCCTCTTCTATTTTCTGACTTTACTTGAATCCTCTTTTGTTTTTTGTTTTTTTCCTTGATGAGTCTGGTTAAAGACTTGTCCATTTTGCTAATCTTTTCAAAGAACTAGCTCCTGGTGTCGTTGATCTGTTCTATTGTGGGTTTTTTGTTTTATTTCTATTTCATTTATTTCTGCTCTCATATTTATTATTTCCTTCCTTCTACTGTTTTTGGGTTTTGTCTGTTATTTTTTTCTCTAGCTCCTCAAGTATAAGGTTGGGCTATGTATTTGAGATTTTTCTTGATCCTAGAAGTAGGCCTTTATTGCTATAAACTTCCCTTTCAGAACAGCTTTTGTTGCATCCCAAACATTTTGGACCATTGTGTTTTCATTTTCTTTTGTCTCCATGTATTTTTTAATTTTCTCTTTGATTTCTCGGTTGAGCCATCCATTGTTTAGTAGCATGTTATTTAATCTCCATGTATTTACGCTCTTTCCAGATTTTTTCTTGTGGTTAATTTCTAGTTTCATAATTGTGGTCAGAAAAGATGCATGGTATGACTTCAATCTTTTTTAATTTGCTGAGACTTGTTTTGTTGCCCAATATGTGATCTATTTTGGAGAATGTTCCATGTGCACTTAAAAAGAATGTATATTCTGCTGTATTAGGATGAAATATTCTCAATATATCTATTAGAGCCTTCTACTCCAATGCATGATTCAAAACCACTGTTTCTTTTTTTATTTTCTATTTGGAGGACCTTACTCATTGATATAAGTGGAGTGTTAAAGCCCCCTACTATTATTATATTACTATTGATTACTTCCTTTATGTTTGTTATTAGCTGCTTTATGTATTTGAGTGCTCCCATGTTGGGTGTGTAAATATTTATAATTGTTATATCTTGTTAGATTTTTCCCTTTATGATTATATAATGTCCTTCTTTGTCTCTTGTTACAATCTTTGTTTTAAAGTCTATTTTGTCTGATATAAGTCTTGCTACACTGGCTTTCTTATCATTTCCATTTGTGTGATAAATGCTTTTCCATCACTTCACTTGCAATCTTCAGGTGTCCTTGGTCTGAAATGAGTCTTTTTTAGGCAGCATGTAAGTAGGTCTTGGATTTTTATTTATTCTGTCGCCCTATGTCTTTTGATTGGAGTGTTTAATCCATTTTCTTCAAAGTAATTATTGATGGGTATGTACTTATTTTCATTCTGTTACCTGTTTTATGGTTGTTTTTATCATTCTTCTCTGTTCCTTTCTTCTCTCACAGTTTGCTGACTTTCTTTAATGATATACTTGGATTCCTTTGCTCTTTGTTTTTTGCATATCTATTATGGTTTTTTATTTATGATTGCCATTAGGTTTGTATATAACATCTTATGTAGATAGCAGTCTATATTAAGATGATGGTCACTTAAGTTTGAACCCATTCTTTACTTCCCCCATATATTACTGCTTTTGTATTTTCTACTATTCCTACTACTACTTATGGTCTTGCTTTTCTACTCAGATTCTCCTTTAACATTTCTTATAGGACTGGTTTAGGTCATGAATCCCTTTAACTTTTGTTTTTCTGAGAAACTTTATCTCTCCTATTCTGAATTATAATCTCGCTGGGTAGAGTGTTCTTAGTTACAGATTTTTTTCTTTCAGCACTTTGAATATGTTATGCCACCCTCTTCTGGCCTGCAAATTTCTGCTGAAAATTCAATTGATAGCCTATGGGTTTCCCTTGTATGTAACTATATTTCTTTATATTTCTGCTTTTAAATTTTCTCTTTACTTTTTGACAATTAATTACCATGTGTCTTGGTGTGAAACTACTTGGGTTAATGTTGTTGGGGTCTCTCTTTGCCTCCTGGATCTAGATTTCTGTTTCCTTCCCTAGACTTGGGGAAGCTATTATCTGTTCAAATAAATTTTCTGCCTTCCTTTCTCTCCTCCTTCTGAGAACCCTATTATGCAAATGTTATTATGCTTGGTGGTGTTGCTGGGTTCCCTTAGTTTATGTTCCTTTTTTATTATTTTTTACTCTCTCTTACTCAGTTTGATCGCTTTCCATTACTGTTATCCAGGGTCACCAATCCACCCTTCTGCTTCTTCTAGCCTATTATATTCATCTAGTTTATTTTTAATTTCAGGTTTGAGTCCTTCACCTCTGTTGGCTTTTTAAAATATTTTCTATCTCGTTGTTGAGGATCTCCCTCAGGTCCTCCACTTTTTTCTCAAGTCCAGTGAGTATCTTTATGACCATTACTTTAAATTCTCTATCAAGCATATTTTTATGTCCATTTCATTTAGCTCTCTTGCTGTGACTTTTTCCTGTTCTTTCACGTGGGACATAATCCTCAGTCTCCTCATTTTGTGTAACTCTCTGTTTTTGTGTGTTAGGGAAGTCAGCTATGTCTCCTGCTAATGAAAGTAGTGGCCTTATGAAGGAGAGGTCCTGTTGCGCTCTGCAGTACAAGGTCCCGTATTCATCAGAACCTACTACTTAAGGGATGTTTCCTGTGTGTGCTGCATGGGCCCTACTGTTGCAGCTGAGCTGCTTTTGCCTTTAGTCCAGTTGTCTTCGATGGCTCTCTTTGTCTCTTGTGGAGTGGGTTTGGTTCCTGTGTTGTTATTCAGCTAGTCTGGCCCACCTTGGGTTGAGTCAGACCAGGTGTTTGCCCAAGATGCAGTAACACCAAATGCTGCCTTTCCCTGTGTTGTCCCCTGAGAAACTTTTGTTATTAAGTGGGATCTGACATTGGAGTAGATTTCTGTCCCCAGCCTACTGCTGGGCCTGCAGTAGGACTGTGTGTGTGGTTATGTTCCTTACTCCCTGAGGCACGAGTCATTTTGGAGTGGTGCTGTCTCCTATGGGGCTGCTTGCACACTGCCTGGTTTATGACACCATTCTGGATGAGTTCCAGTCAAAGCCAGGGAGGGAGGAGGTCCACAAGAGAGCATGGGGGTAGAGAACACAGAGTGTTAGCAATGCTTCTGCTGGTTTATAGCAGAAGGAGACTTGCAGCCACCTAGAAAAACTCCTGCCAAGGCCAGTTGTGTTGGAGGGGGTGGATCAACAGAAGTGTGTGTGGGCAGGGCACACTTTTTAGCAAGCAAGGTAGAGAGAGTTGGTGCTTTACTGGTTCCAGCAATTGTCCATGGATCTAGGGTGGATGGCAGGGGAGGGAAATTCCTCTCAGCTCTTTTATTCCTGGAGAAGTCTCCAAAGATCCCTGCCCCTCCAACACAGGCTCTAGGATTAGCAAACAAATCTCCCTCCCATATACCCCAGACATTTTTCAAACTACTGCTTCTATGCTCTGTCACTATGGAGCTGTTTGTTGTGCTGTCTTTTTAAGGGCGGGGACTGTTTTCTCTTGCCCTCCCTGTGCTCCCAGAGCTGAGCCTACTGATTTTTTTTAAAGTTCCTGGTGTTAAGCCCTACTGATTGTAAGAACTTGCAAAATTAGGCCGCTCTAGTTTTCAAAGCCAAATGTTATGGGGATTCACCTGCCCCATGTGAGTTACTTGTGTCTGGAGGGCCTAGTGTGAGGGTCCATTTCTTTCCTCTCTCAGTACTCAGTGTCCCTCCCTCCTGCAGACAGTTCCATGGGTCCATTTAGCTCCTAACCACACCTCTGCCCATCCTGCTCTCTCTGCTGTGGCCTCTTCTCTACATTTAGCTGTGGAGAGTCTGTTCTGCCAATCTTTGGGTCATTTTCTGGATTGCTTACATTGATGTGGGTGTTATCTAGTCCTATCTGTGGGAAGGGGTGAGTTTAGGATTCTACTCTGCCTTCTTCTCCAGAAGTCCCTTGGCATTACACTATTTTTAACACCTTCTCTTCTATGTTCTTGGGCAGAAGATGTTGGAGAAAATAATGGAGTCTCAGGATAATCTGAGCAGCACACGTTGACTCAGTATGTATGGAAAAGAGAAACTTGGATAAGCAAATTAGAAGTAATCTCATGACCTTCAGAGCACAGAGGAAGCAACAAATTGGAAATGGATGGGGATAGATGGATTGAGAACATTTATGCATATCTTCAGATTTTGTTAAACAAGTGTTATGCTGAGTGTCTATTGCTTTGGGAGGAGAATTAGGAAGAAGAGGGTTTTTGTTTTGTTTTGTTTTGTTTTTAAGATTTCATTTATTTGAGAGAGCAAAAGAGAGAGCTCAAGCAGGGAAGAGGCAGAGGGAGTAGGAGAAGCAGGCTCCCTACTGAGCAGGGAGCCCAGCATGAGACTTGATCCCAGGACCCTGGGGTCATGACCTGAAAAGGCAGACACTTAACTGACTGAGCCACACCGGCACCCCTGGAAGATGATATTTTCTTAGTAAATCCCTGTATCACCTGACACATTGTAGTGAGTAGGTACACAGTTTATGTTTGGAGGCTAATTTACCCTAAAAGACCCAAATATTATATGGATTGAATTAGCAAATTGGAGTACAAATAATTAGATATCTAGCCGATAAAGTTACATCAAGTAAATTAAAGTTTACAAGTCCCAAACACTTCAGAAGAATTTCAGAATAACTACTATTTGACAGGCTAAGACAATATCAGTTCATTCTCATTAAAATACTGAAATCAAATCTTGTTAGCTTTTTTAATAACATAAAATTAAATGTTTACTTTTCAAAATTTGTTGTAATTATTCACTAAAGAAAATTAACTGTTTCATTATTTATCATTAGTGGCACATTTATGCAATGTGACTAGTTGACATGTTTTGTTTTTCATCTTTGAAAAATTAACAATGAATAAGATTTCTTTCAATCAATAGACCCTTCTATTTATATGTGAAATGGTCCACAGAATCTAATTTATGCTGTTCTTTCTGAATGAAATCTTAAATGAACATTACTTAGCACTTTCTTCCTAAAACCTTTTTATATTCTTATAAAATTCTTATCCAGATGATTTATTCTTTGCTGATTAAAAGTGAAGAAGACCATAAGTTTATTAATTGTGAGATTTATATCTGCTACCGGAAAGTGAGTGAATCAAATGTAAATTCCATGTCATATGCAAATGTACAATAGATTTATATAATCTAACAAATCATAAATGAAATTTAATGGTATGTACTAAAAATTATTTTGCAGCACACATAACATAAAATTTACATTGTAAACCAAGGTATTATCTGCGACTCACATATGCACAGGAACATGTCTGTAGTTGCCAAGCCACTCTAATCCTGCCACTACACATAGTGAGTTTTACAGTATGGAGGAGGCATTGCAACTCCTTTGAAGGAAAATTATTAATTTTAAAACACAAACCAAACCAAAGTCCATCATACAAAAAACCTAAAATTTAGAGGCCGTTCACCAAGTTTGTGCCAAATTCAAATATGACATGGCTGCATACATTCTCTTGTTTAGACAATGTATTCATTCTAGTATTATATTACGTGAGGGCCAATGTTCTCAGAATTGTACTTGCAATTTTCACACTTTTCTCACCTTTGTATTAATTTTGTTATGTCTGCTTTAGAAGTAGACAGAGGTGATCATTCAGTTAGATGATACCTAGCTTATTTAGAGCAAGTAATTTCATACTCCATGAAAATTAAAATATTGTGATTATGAGGCTTTTAGTCAAAATCAAGATCTATTGTTAAAAGACACTCAACTGACACCCTATAACTTCATAGTTATCCAGCCAAAGGGTAGTGGTTTCATAGATAACTCTGTTAATGATCATTTTAAATTTTCCTATTATTAGTGTAGCTTTATATTTAGAAGAGTTAGTGAAAAAAATAATTATCCATCTTGAGTTCAGAGCTCATCTTTCTAACTGTCCTACATAAAATCTTTAGACAGAAAAAAAAATAAAAGCTTTGTAGAACAAATGAATTAATTGTGAAATTAATTGGGCCATGTTTCTACTTTTAAAAATCAAGTTACATTTTAGTAAGTATGTGAAAACTTTTACCAGAAAAATCTTTAATCAGGCTGAATATACTAATAAAAATCAACTCCCTGTACCTTTTGGATATAGTTTCTGCATCTTATCAAGGATGCTTAATATATTAAAAGGATAAGTCAAGAAAAAATATTGATAAAAAACCATGAAATACTTATTATGGTTTTCTTTTTTTTTTTTTTTTTTTTTTTTTTTTTTATTATGGTTTTCTATAGATGAGAAATATCAATTTGCTATGATTCAAATAGTTTTTTGATGAGCTTTAAGATTGGAAGGCTCAATTTCCAGACATTTCACATTAAGAAAATGTCCCGTTCCCATAAATACTAAATCCACTACAATAAGCATAAGAGAGTATGCTTTGCACCCAAATTGTATGATATTCCACTCATCATTTTTTTTCCTGATTTTTTCATCTTTCTTTAATATTTGCCTCACAGCCCTGGAGGAATTAAGTCAGATGCTATAGAAGAATTTTGCAACACTGTAAAATACTTCTACACTTCTTTTAAGAATGGAATCAGAGTGTCATTTTTGTGCCTTTTAATTAAGTAAACACATCATCTTTATTTTTTAGTGAGCTTCACGGTGCTGAGAATTAGAACGCTTACTTTAGATATAAAGATCAAGGTTATGGCATACAAAGAACCAGAGCTGTTACAAAGGGAGGAAGGAGGAGAAGGAGGGAGGAAGGGAGAATTTATTCCTTGTCAAAATATCTATCTTTTTTCTTACATGGCTACATATGGTGTTTTAATTTTCCTCCTTCAAATTTGTTTTCTTGCATGATTTCTATAGAACATGTTCTCAGAGCAGCACCTTCCTAACAATCTCCTCCATTATCACATGCCCTAAAAATGTGATGTCTGGAATACTTTAGCACTCCCACATACACAAATGTAGAAAATAAATAACTCCCTATATTCATATAGTTAGAGTGCAACGATTCATAAATATTTATTGAGAGAGTGAGTAGAGCTTTGAAATGAGAGTGTGGTTTTAAAATTGAAGTCGATCTGAGTTGTGTTCTGGTGTCAGGACTTAATTGCAGAATGACTCTGACCAAGTTTATCATTCCCACCCCTGCTATATGGCAGCATCTCCCTCTTCCTGATTTAATTCTTGTTTTGAGTACAGTAGAAAGCCTGGGTCTCAGTAACTATTCACTGAATGTCTTAATGTAGGAATGCATCCCAAAGTTCTAACCCATGTAAGAAAAATATAACTAAAATTGTCTGTTCCAGACTTCTAAGTGGAAAAATCAGGGATTTCTGGGGGAAATAGTATTTCACGGTTAATAGGACTGGACCAAGAAGACCCGGATGACAGGTAAGGAGTTTTGGCTGCTGTCTTAGGCAACTTACTGAACGTTTTAGAATGTTGTCTTCATTTCTACTTCATCTGTTACTTTGTCGGGTGTGCAGACCCAGGGAGCAGAAGTGTCAGACAAAGAGAGTGAGGCAAGGGAGGAGAGAGGTCCAAAATGAAGAAGCGTGTCTGGTCAGCTTAAAAGAAAGAATTGCTCCAGCTTGCAGGAACTTCCTCCACCAACTAGACTACAAATCAGGTGAGTTGTGTCTACAGGAAGAAATGGGGGGAAATTAATCCACTTGTTCCATGAGTCGAAGGTGTGTCCAAGGCTCATTAATTCTCTTGAACTTCAAAGTTTAGCTGGCAACCCTGAGGGAGACAAGAAATATCTTTCACCCCTGCATTAACAGAGAAGCCCCGGAGCAGTATGCAAAAAGTGTGTTTGCCTTGCCTTGGAAATTTGCAGGTATTGTGTAGAGAAGGTGTATCCATGAGGTTGATATAGCTGGAATTACTGCATGAAGTGACTACACAGTCACTCCAGCTCTCATCTAAAATTTTGAGACAGAAATCAAATTTCAGGAATTTGATTCTACTGAGATTCAAGGGCTGTTTGCTCCTGCAGCATGACTTAGTTTATTTCAATGAATATAGAAATTGCATGGGGAGAGGAATGTTCCAATAGCAGGAAATTAAAATATGAGGCATTAGCTTAGCAATTGGGTCGGGGAGGTAAGGAATCAGATATTGAAATTTGGAAATATGGCAATCCATATTTTGCAGAAACAAAATATTTGGCAAAACTATTGTATGCTGTGATTTGTGGAGTAGCCTGTGTGTTTAATGAACTTGTAGCATCAGAAAAAGAGTTAGAGAGCAAACTGTTCAAAATGTACATTTTGTGCAAATGGCTGCATTTGGTATGATATTAGAAGAAGTGGTACCTTCAGGAAAGAACTATCTAGATCAAGGCAGAAGTGAAAAGTAATCAAGAGATTCCAAAAACTGAAAAACTCATAATTTTAGAACTGATGACTTAGAGAACAAAAACAGAAGGTCTTCGCACAACAAAATCTGATTAAGTGATATTTTGTGACAAAGATCAAACTAAGGAAATTGCCTTCACACCTACTGTTAAAACAGCTCACACCGACTCAGGTAAAGCTCAAGCCAAGGAATGAGTTTCAGTCAGGAGCTGGATGGCCTCCGAGGAGCCTCCTCCAAATTGAGAGAGAAGTAAAGAGATGAGAAAGCAGAGAAATAAAACAGATTTCTGAACTATTTTAAAAAGAAATATTTGTGAGTGTGGTAATTGGCCTATGGAACTAACCGGAATCAATTTTGGGGGGAAGAGTTATACTGCTGAAGAAACTTGGAGCCTAGACTAAAACTCCTGTCTGTGACTATTAGGGATTTAGGTGTCTCAAGCTCCCTACCTTTCTGGAGCAACAGTTGCCTGAGAACACTGTTAAGCTATCAGGTACAGCACATTTCCCAATACCATTTTTTGATGTGGCCCAAAAAGATTAAAGAAAAGGAAGAACCTCTTACAGGGTGGAATTGTGGAATTGGGAGCCATGGAAGAACTTAGAAAAGTTAGATCCTCTCAAGAGAGTAGACTATGTCACAGTCTCCCCAGGAGGTCACACATTTGCTGTAGACCAGAGACTGCTGCTTGTCTGCCATCCTTCTCTTTCCAAATAGAGCATCCACTGCAACTTTCCTGCCCCATTGCATCATCATATATTGTGTACATGTGGAGAGGAGGCAGGCAACTGCCATATTGGTCCCCAGGAGTCACCCAGACATCCCAGACCTCAGTCTCAACAGTGTGACTGGATGGAGTTTAGGCATGGAATGTTGGGTGAGAGTTTCAATATTGTAATCAACTCAGTAGCATTTAAGTAGCAGCATGACCTTGGCCACTCCATTTATGAAACTTTCTAAGGTCACCAATGCCCTTCTGGTTTCTTAGTCAGATAAACTATCTATATTGTATCATTTGAAAAAAATGTCATGATTCCTCCATGTATCTATACAGTGTAGATGGCAAGATAAAATAAAAGTAGCCAAAGTCTCTGGTTTCTTGGAACTAAGATTTTTATGGGAGAAAGAGGCCACATGCATTTTTTTTATAAATTGTATAATAATAACAACAATAATAATACATTTGTAAAAATACCATACCTGAATGGACATATGGGTGGGTGGATGGGTGCAAGTGTATGAAAGAATCAGTAAGTGCTGCGAAGATAAATTAAGTAAAATGTGAAGACAGGAGCAAAAAAAAAAAAAAGGGAGTCAGGAAGTCTCTGAAACTATAGTTGATCACATTTAATGTGACATTACACTTGTTTACTTCTTTTACTTTTTATATGGAGATTTTTCACAGGCATCTCTACCTTTTCTTTCTTTTTTTTTCCCTTTAGCTCAGTCTTCTTCTACATATTAGTGAGCCTTGGTGTTCTGTCCTTAGCCTATTTCCTTTTCTACTTCCATCTTCTCTCTCTGGTCAATTACATCATGTATTTATTCATTCATTCTATAAGTATTTTTGAATTGCTACTATATGCCAGGCACTGTGCTACACTCTGGGGAAATAACATTTGTTCTTATAATGTTTACAATAAAGTAGGACATACAGCCACTAAGTAAATGATTACATGAATAAATGTTTAATTAAAACTATAATAAATGATGAAAAGGAAAATGTATGGGCTTATCTGAGAGTGTGCTAAGGATACCTGGAGAAGATGAGGTGCTGAGAGAGTTTCACAGACAAAGAGAAGAGTCTGTGCAAAGACCCTGTGGCAGAGAGGGACATTTCTGGATCAGTGACCTCATGAAGGTAAGGATGCAGAATGCTTTTAATTCCTTTTTTTTTTAATTCCTTTTTTAATCTCCAGCATTGCCACAGCATTTGGAATAGAGCAAACACTTAGCAATTTTTTCTGAAGTAAATATTTTAAATAATTAGTAATGGGAGAGAAAAGCCAGTAAGAAGGTAACTGAGAAGTTTTCAAAGATTATATATAGTAAGATATATAGCAAAATTTGTGTAATATCAACTAATGAGAATCTGCTAATTCTTTTTTTAAGGGAAAAATATTACTTAAAGGCAAGTGTTAACTTTATGAGTAACCCATGCGCTATATAGAACTAAACTAATTCTCAAGTTCAAATTCAATTCTCATGCCTTATAAAAGAATTACTTTTTCTTGCTATCTGAAATGAATGTATGTTAAAAAGAAATATGAGCTGGGTTTACTTATGTAGTACTTCTAATATAAAATTGGGATTTATAGCCCACATTAATTATATAAGCTATAAAACAATGGTTCTGTGCTCTGGTTTTAAAATTCACGTCTGCTCTAAAGCAGCATAATGGTTTTTTGTTGTTGTTCCCTTTTTTTTTTTTTTTGGAAAGCCATAGGTAGATAGAATGAATTTGAGAGTCCTTTATTTTCCCAATCTGAGACCTGCTTATCACTTTATTCTGTGTCATAGAATTTCATTTAAAATTCTTTTTCATATATTTGTTACCTCAGTTAATCCCAACTTGGAAGAACAGTATATTTTTATCCTGTTTTATAGCATATTGTTTTATAGATTCAGATGGGGTTATATGTTTGCCAAAGTAAATCAATATAGTAATGCTAACTTCTGCATATCTCTTTGAGTTCTCTGCCTCCTATCATTCCCACTGCCCTATCCTGACAGATAACCAGCCTCTGGCTCCTAGACATCTGGATAAGTGTATTAATTCCTGTTTCCACAAGTAGTTTTGTTGCCTCTGCAACAAGAGTGATTACTTTTTTGACAGATACCATAGAATGTTACTATTCCTCTTGGAAATGTTCGATGGAACCAGGAACAACACACTCTGTATTGTAGGGAGAAGGGGAGAGGAGTCTGATTGTAGTGAGTGATTTTAAGTAGATGTTTATTTCCAGTATAGTGAGTGAGGAGTGGATCGAAAGAGCATGAGGACAATGGGATGAATTTGGGGTAAGTTTGGCCAGGAAGGAGAGGAGAGAAAATGGGAAGTGGATGAAACATGGAACCAAGAGAAAGATGTGTTAATTGTTGAGAAGAAGGTCTTAGAGGATTTGAATGAATGAGAGAGAAGGCAGAGATGGAGTTGTTAGTTTTAGAGAAGAATTTGGATAGGTTGAATATTTATAATGCTCATAGAAGAGAGAAAGAGCAAGAGATAATGGAATGACATTAAAAAATTGAAAAAAGACAAAATGAGGAAAATCGTGTTGGATGATCTTTATCCTCTCATTAACTAGGAGGCAAGATAATCTACAAAGATATATATAATAAAAACTGTAAATGATCTCTAACAACATGTATTATGATCCCCTAATATCAAGCAGTTGTTAAAATTGCACTAACTTGATTTTATAAACTGAACAAAATGTTTTGAAATTTTACTGAGACCGATACCAGACAACTTCTTCAGACATCTTTCTCAATAAACCTACATAATAAGGAACACAAACCATGAACATAATACAGTTAGGGATGAATTCTATACCTATGTCTTTACCATAAAAAAATAATCATTATAGAAGTCAGGGTTATGGTCAAAGACTTTGAGTCTAAATTGAAATTATGCCCAGATCAAATGTTGGAAACTCATAAGGTCATTTAAAATAATTTTAATGATTGCACTAATAGTTAACATGTTTTAAAATCTTATGTTAGGGTAAGTTATTTCTTTTGAAAAGGTAAAATTATTGCCATTTGTGTGATACAAAAAAAAACGAACAACAAATTCTGAAGGCAATGATGATAGATGGTAATAATATCATTTAAATTAGCATGAATCATTGGAAAAATCTGATTATAAAAAGGCAAAGCAGTATAGCACATGGTCATATTCCACATCATAAATGTGAAATATTATAATTCTATTGTCTATTCTTTCTATGAAAAGTTAGCTCCTTCAGGAATGTCTTAATGAATAATAAAACTGACTTGATTTTTCCCACTGCAGTCAACTTTTCTGTCATGCTATTAATGATTAATAATGACGGTATGCTCAATCGTTTCTACTTCCCCAGATAAAAGTAGTATTCTAACATAAGAATTTTTATTTTTTTAGTTGTATAAGGGGTAAAAAGAAACTCTGAATATACAGAACAGTTGAAATACAAAGAAAAAATGTCAGTCGATATCTCCATTTTACTCAAAATAGTTATAATACCGAGGCTTCAATAAGTTATTTTATCATGTTCTAGAAGAGATGGCATATTTTTTGCATGTATTACATTATCTTCATAGGTATTTATATATTATAATACAGTGGATTTGAACTTAGAGCTAGACTTTTTCAATAAGAAAATACAGTACCAATTCAAGAATATCTTCGCTGAATAAAAAATGACAACCCATATTTTTTAAAACTGTAGGAGTTCATGTATAAATGTTTCTCTACACATTTACAAGAACAGCATCCTTTGACAAAGGTCTAAAAATGCCTGTGAAAGCCAAACATAATAACATTGTTATTCTGCTACTTATTAACAGAACAACGCATCCTATAACAATTAGATATGAATATTGCAAACTGAATTTAATATTAAGCTGTCTTTGAAATGCCACTTTGCAGCAGGTTTTCAAATGCTTAAAGCACAGCAGGAGATTAACTCCGTCTTCAAATATTAAATCAAAACCTTTTTTTAACCTGATAAATCTTACTGAAAGCAAGGGCTCCTTTTCAAAAGAAAATTATTCAACCAGCAGAAGAGAAAACTAAACTTTCCAACTATTGCTGCCACATGGTCTATTTCCACATTGAAATACAAAGATAGAAAGATTCATGATAGATGATAAATAGATAATGATAGATGGTAGATAGATGATAGATAGATAGATAGATAGATAGATAGATAGATAGATGATAGTTAGAGAGGTAATGGTAATCATACTTCCAAATTGGTTTCAATGAACACTTTTGCGTGCACCTTTTTATGAGTGCAGCACAATTTTTGTCTAAAATGATAATTAAGTACTTCACCATTTAACTTTTCCTATGTTTACATGTTACTTCGCATCATAAACTCATCAAAGGTCTTATATTTCTTTGTATTCATCAGGAATGACCAACATTTATTAGTTTGATACTTCCTCATAAGTTGTTACAAACACATCTATGCTCCGTATGAACCTATTTACGAGGTAATTTTCAACCTACGTACCTACCTACCTATCTAGTTCCTATCCACCCATCTAGCTAACTAATTACTATCTACCTACGTATCCATCATAAATTTTCCCTTCTTTTCAAAGTGGAATTTCAGCCAAGGTGACAGTATTCAATTCTCTAATTCATCGCATAACTCTAAAAGTCAGCTGTCAATCACACTGCACATGTGTCAAGGGAACTGTCCTCATGCTGACCGGCAGCCTAATGTGGGTAGTGTCTCTGCTCCTATTAGTTAGCTCCCTGTGGAGCTGGGATTCTCTTCCTAAACTAGTCCTAAGGAGACAACCACTAAGAAGCTTGAAATAACTATTTCACTTGGATGACTGAAAAATGCAATAAAAAGCCAGAATAAACACATTACCAAATATGGCTAAACATCTTAAATAAGGAGTCATACCTAACTCATTTGGGTTTAGGGAGAATTGCTAATATAATGTTGCTCACCATCTAAATGGCACTATTTTTCTTTCTCTGGCTTTGCTAATCTTTACTTTTAATTTTTTTCTATCAGAGAAATGCCAAGTGTGGGCCAAACAAGAAATTATTTTTAAGTAGATGTTTATTTCCAAGAATTTATAATGAGATAATCAGTTTTATTTCTTAAAGCCAAGCAGCTCAATGATAGATAGCAACAACTCACCCCTAACTTATCAAATATAGAGAGGCAGATTTGCTCTCTATATATGGTTATTTGCTTTCTCTATTTTATGAGCATTGCCACTCTCTTTAAAATTGAGTCTATAAATAATATATAAGTGGAAATCTATCAGATGTTGCTTGTTTACTTGTATATTACTAATAATTCAAGATTTATATCTTGTATTTTAACTGAGAGAGTCTGATTAAATCATAGACTTACTGAATATAATTTTTCAATTCTATAGATTTGGCTAAAAAATTAAAGTTATAGAGACTCAATAGATTTACTGGTGGAAATAAAATGCTGTAGTGGAAATGTGAAAGTGGTTTCAGAGAATGTTAAATATGATTCCCAATCCTAGCAAAAGCAGTTTTCAACTGTACAACATGAGTCAGATTCCTTAACCTTCAAGAGACCCCAGTTTCCTTATCTCTAAAACTGGGGTACAAATCATATCTACCTCATGCAGTAGAGCTAAATATCAAACTTAGTAATATTTTAATGGAATATTGAATGGGATTTTTCACATCCTGGAACTGGCCATTCCTGTCCGATGCTCAGATGGATAGTCTTCTCAACTAAAAACAATCCCATATTTAGATTTTCTGTTATTATTTAAATTACCCCTTTTACCACCCTTTTAAGCAGTCATGAGCTCTTTTAAAAAGATGAATTATGGGAAGCCTGGATAGCTCAGTAATTGAGCATCGGCCTTTGGCTCAGGGTATGATCCTGGTTTGGGGACTGAGTCCTGCATCGGGCTCCCTGCAAGGAGCCTGCTTGTCCCTCTTTGTCTTTGCCTCTCTCTGTGTCTTTCACAAATAAACAAATAAAATCTTTTAAAAAATAAATTATTTCTTTCTTAAAATATTATTTTTCATTACTTTGAAAAAAAAGATATTTCCTGTTCTAGTGATTTATGGCATCAGAAGAGATCTCAGAATGAGAAAAGTGAGAAATTTCCTGGACCATTGTTTACACTCTGATTAAATTTTCATTCTGATGAGATAATAAATGAGCATCAAACTGCTCATTTATAAGCAACATTGAACAACAAAATGCATGTTGCTGACATCACAAAACGAGAGGCACTTAGATAGCCTTCTGAACCTAAAAAGGTCCCTAAATCCAATTATTAATATACAAGAAGGACAGAGGAACACATGAAAGGATACCATGGGGATGCCATAGTGAAACCCAGAAAGAAGATATTCTACCAGAAGTATGATCTGGTTTTCTTCAACAAATAAATTACAAGACAAAAGAAAGATATGGATAGAGATCTATAGATTAAAAGACACTTAAAACACGTGTCAATCATTCATAATGTATGGATTTTATTTGGATTCTGGTTAAAACAAACGTGCTGAAAAAAAGACAATGAAACAAAAGGAAAATGAATAGTAGTTAGATATTTGATGATAGTAAAGTATTATTTATTAGATTTTTAGAGGTATGGAAATAGTAAAGTGTTTCTATTAAAGAAATCTTTTATTTTAGAGATACATGCTAAAATATATAGGGACAAATTTTTATGAATGTGAGATTTGCTTAAACGGTATGTAGTTAGGAGAAAACTAAGGGAGGGAAAGGTAAAACAAAATTGACCATGAATTAATATTAATTGTTGAGGCTTGGTAATGGATACTGAGGGGTTCATTATATTAGTTTGTTGACTTTATAATTTTCCATAGTAAAAAGGTTTTTTTTAAAGAAATAACCTCTGATCTTATAAAAACAATATAGCAAATTTATAAAAATTAATTTTTTCAAACTTAGAAGAGCCTTGTGTTTCCCTAATTATAGTTACAATCTGTATTTGAGGGTGGCCGATCTAAAACATTTTATGCTGATTTTTAGTAGGCTAAAATCTAATGTGTCATATTTTTCTGATGGCAGTTATGGAATGGTGATGGGAAAATCTTTGATCTATGCCTTAAAAGAAGTTACTGATGAATATTTATCAATAGAAACTTATCAGGTTACAGTCGAATATGGTGTAGACCAAAGTACATTTAATATATTACTCTTCTATTTTACTTCAATAATATATTCAGTATAGTTGTTGAAAATGCATTATGATAAAAAAAGAGAAAATATATTATGAGATCAAAAATAAATTATATGGGATGCCTGGTGGCTCAGTTAGGCATCTGCCTTTGGCTCAGGTCATGATCCCAAGGCCCTGGGATCAAGTCTGATGTCTTTAAGCTGCTGCTCAGCAGGGAGTCCACCTCTCCCTCCAGCTCATGCTCTTTTTCTCTCGGCTCACTCTCTAGCTCACTCTCTCTCTCAAGTAAGTAAATAAAATCTTTAAAAATAAATTAATTATATGATAATTATCCATCATTTTGAATTAGATGCAATTACTACAATTTTTTTTTTTAGGAGAAACATATTAGAAGTGAGATTTAATAGAGCTAATCCAAGATTGTTTTCGTGGAGCAGACTGAAAAAAAAAAAGACAAATTCATAAAAACAAAAAGTTGAAGAATGCTACATGTATATATATACACACACACACATGTATTTATAATAATATACATCATGATAAATATCTTGATGTGTATAATTCAACAAATATATATTTGTTTAAGTTACTGCCTAAAATGTAGGGTTTTTAATAAGGCTAACATTAAATATAATGTTATGAATATATTGGCTTTGTTTCTAATTAATTAAAAATTATTATTTAGACATATATAAATTGTATTTTAACAAGGTGCTATTTCTTTCTGGGGTTCTGAGGGAGAATCTGATTTCTCGTCTTTATCAGTTTCCCAAGGCTGCCTGTTTTCTTTGGCTTGCGACTCTCTTACATCTTCAAAACCAGCAATGGTCAATTGAGTATTTTTAACATAGCATCCGTCTTACACTAACTTTTTTCCTCCCTCTTAGACATTTAAGGACTCTTGTAATTACACTGGGTTTACCTGAGTAATCCAGGATAGTCTTACTAGTTTAAGGTCAGCTGATGAGCAATCTTCATTCCACTTGCTACTTTAATTTTCCATATAATCTAACATGCTTATTGGTTCCAGGAATAAAGGTGTAGATGTGGAGATCTTAGGAGGCTATTATTCTGCCTACAATATAGCCCAACTAAACCCCATTATTCTTAAGGCTTTTTTCCCATGGATACTTCTTTTTCATAAACAGTCTATATTGTTATTTTATTGGTAGGAAAATAGGGCTGCTTAAAATTAGTCATGTTGAGAAGTTCTTTTAGGTAACTCAAATAAAAAGATCTATAAAAGCCATTTTGAATGCACATCCAAACCCTGAAGAAATGTTTACTGGTGTATTCAAGTGACACATCTATAGTTTCAAAACACAGAACAAAGTACAATGGACTAAGGAATACCCTTACCTCAGCAGCATTTGTTTATGACTTAGGCATAATGTATGATGCAGTTTCTGAGCTGTGTGATTTATCCAAACATCTAAAAGAAGACATAACATTGCCAGAAGCCTATTCTAGGGTGTCAAAGCAGATTCAGGTCTTTGTGTCAATGGCTGACAATCCTGGATCTTTTGCTGAAGAGGCTGTCAGAGCTTTTCAGAACTTGCTCTTTTAACAAAACTCACTACACACGATAAAATGTCTTAAAAGAAGTGATGGAGAAATTCCCATTAGTCCTCAAGATAAAAAGACCAAAATTCTACACAATGGCATTCTTTAAAAATATTATTTTTTCATAAGATAGGTATATGCAAAATCACAAACTATGTCATGGATTAGCATATCTTTTGAAAACTATTTTGATGCCTGAATCAAGAAGGAGTCACTCAGAATCCTGCCCACCTTCTTTTTTAGACAATTATAGTTTTCTATAACTCTTTCATTTTTAGATTCAACAGTCATTAGAACTGCTTTCTGAACTACATTCCTTACATGGGCCTAAAGACCTGCTCCTCAAGTATTTGTTCAATAGTAACACCTGTAGGTCATTTGGTGACATGCAATATAGAAACACATTATATGTTTAGCTAAGCCCACATTAAACATTCAGTATATGGATAAGATATCAAGTAGCTTAATGGATATTACACTAAAATTAGAAGCTTGATTTCATAATACAGGTCCTTTCCACCATTTAGTCTCAGTGCTTCTGTGTCCATTTTGTTTGTTTATCTTGTTTTATTCAGAGAGATCAATCAGATTCCTACTCCAAATATACTGCTTCACTATGCATAGTTGTGCTAGCTATTGAATAGAGGTAAATTAAGAAAACTAGCATTTGAACTAATTCTACTTTTTGCCTCAATAGTTCTATCAATGGCAGTGCAGTTCTACCAATGCCTGGGGTAAGGACATCATCCATCTTCCTTCTTCCCATCTCATCTTCCCATCTTAGCCCCATAGATGACAGTCATGAAATATGATGTTAATCACTGCTATCTGTATTCTATATGCAAAGTTGTATATTTTCTCTTGAAATATTATAATATTTCAAGGTAGATATTATTATTCTTTTTTGACAGATGAAGAAAAAGAGGATCAAAAAGGTTAAGTGACTTGCCCAAAGTCATACAGCTGGTACATATTTGACTTAAGATTCAAACTTGTCAGATCTATTTTGTTCAATGGATAAGTCAGTTCCATTGACCGATGATGGCTCTAATCAGCCATACCATGTCAATTGTCTTTCTACAGTTGTCTGCATTGTTTCCTTCTTCTCTAATCTGATTGCTTCATTTCCTTGTCCAGGCTTTTATCACCTTTTATTTAGACTCACGAAATAGCTTCTCAACTAGTTTCTTGATTTCCAATATTTCAACCCTTGAAAGGCAGATTAAACAACTTTGATCACGTCCATCCCCTGCTCAAAAACCTCCAATGGTGCCACATTGCCTGAGGTGGGTTTTCCAACAGGCTGATCACAGACCTTTGCCAGATGGATCATAAAACCACAATACCACATTATTCTTTGCTGGCTTCCTCCTCCCCTAATATTGTGACTCACACATTTGCAATGCACAGGGAGAGCTCCCCTATCACTCACTTACTTGCATTTCAAATGCCCCAGATTAAAGAGAACCGGGATGACTAGAAGCTTTCAGCACAACCCTCTTCCATAGCCCATTCATTTGGGGAAGTTGTTAGAAACCACACAGATTGAAATACTGAAGACTGCCTACAAACTCCTAATTCTTCCCTTGATTCTTGTGGTATTCTGACAGAATTTTCCTTTTATCACAATATCTGATACTTTCACAGTTTTCATCCAGAAGAAATACTTAAAATATCAGACTGCCCAATTCAAAAAGCATGCTCACAAAATTTCAGAGATGTCTGTCTTTATGTTGCATGCAAATGCCTTACCCTGTATTCAAAGCTCTTTATAATTTAGCCCCATTTCCCTTTTAGCTTATTTCCACTGTTTTATAGCATTCACCCTGGTCAGTGATCCCTGGTTACTTTCCCACTACTTTACCATCATCCACATGCACCCATGCTGCTATACATTTGTTCAAAACATCTCTTCTGCCTAATTTGTCATCTGCATTGTTCTGTACTTATCTGAATGTTAAACACCTTTCTCTGTTTAACCAAAGCTATAAAAGAGAGAACCAAAAGGTAGTATTGGCCCCAACAACTCTAGCTTGATCCTGAAAATATGAATTTCTCAGTATGCCCTACTACAGAAATGACCATTTTCTAGAATGGTCACTCTCTACTGAGAATAGCTAGAGCACTCCTTGTTCATAAACTCAGTGACACAGTTTCAAGGTTATAAAGTTTGAAAAATTTTAGAGCTAATTTTATCCAACCCTCTCACTCAACTGACTCATATATTATAATTTTTGGTGTTGACACTGTGTGTGTATATGAGTTTGTGTGTGTGTGTTTTATGTCTTAAACTAGATCCTTCCCCTAAGGGAGGAAGTATGACTTATACAACGTTGTACTTCCTAACAATAGATATTTAATTATTTGATATAAGATATATTGACTGAATAACAAATTCAAGATAATAAACATTACTAAATCTACATAGAAGGCTAAATCTAATTTGAGAGGGAATTGTGGCCACAAATAACATGGAAATGGTCAAGGATGAAAACTGTGCAAAGAAATAAATCTCCCATTTCTTCCAAAAAATCTGAACCCAAGAATTACAGAAAAGATAGCATAAAGGATAGAGTTAAAAATTAAAATTTTTAATTATTTTTCCGAGATATAACTTTAAGTAAAATCATAGAATAACATCAAAATAAAATAGTAAGAATGCAGTTTTAGAAAAAGTCCAAGGGTAGCACAGAACCTGGGGGAAAAAAAGTTTAAAAAGTGAAGTCTCTTTATGAAGCTTGAAATTTTAACAAAGCCACACACCAAAAATTCGAGAAACCATTATCCATAATTTTCACTAAACTACTTATTTTAAACAAACAGTTGCTATTCTAAGGTGAATTAATTAGGAACTATATTTGTTTTCTTTGGATGTACAACTGCAGTCAAGTCATGCGTAAAGTTTATTAAAGCTTGGTAATTTTTTTCAATAGCTTTCAGGCTCTATATTCAATCCAAATATCCATATACCAAAAATATACACCTATATTTCAAGTTTTTAAGTATCTAAAAAGGGCATAATTGTACTTTAATTACTCAAGGGTTTGTCAAGTAAACACTAAAAAGTTGATTGCCAAATTTATTATCTTAGAAAGGCAGGGACTGAATATCGAAAATTGACCAACAATGAACCTTTCATCACTGAATTCTAAGTATGCAATATGGGGAAGCTATGCTGTGAGAAATTCAGAACCATTCTTGTTTTATGCTTGGAAAGAAGAGCCAAGGATAGAGCATGCCTCCTTTGTTGAGACCAGATGGTGAATGCTAGACATCAGGAGGCTAGGAAGTGACTGTTTGCTGAATGATCTTACAGGCTGAGTTTCCATTTCCTCCATCTACACATTGGTGAGATTTTAATGTTTAGTGTTCTTTTTGTTGAAAAAAATCCTAATTTCATTGAGCAAGTTCAAATACAATGATGTTGTCTGATGTAAGGAGTTTTAGTAGGGTGAGTCTGGGAATCCACATAAGTATTTCATTTTTTTTAAGATTTTATTTATTTATTCATGAGAGACAGAGAAAGAGAGAGAGAGAGGCAGAGACACAGGCAGAGGGGGAAGCAGACTCCATGCAGGGAGCCCGATGTGGGACTCGATCCTGGGACCCCAGGATCACGCCCTGGGCCGAAAGCAGGCACTAAACCACTGAGCCACCTAAGGATCCCCCACATAAGTATTTCAAGGGTGCTATCAACAGTTCCTTTTAAAAGCAATGTGACCATTAATATGGGAAAAAAATCATTTGGTTTGTTGGTTGATTTTTTTTTCTTTAAACAGAATACCATATTTAAAAACTCTAATTCTTTTGCCTCTACTTGTCATGTCTGGTATTGTGCTAGTGAGTAGAGATAATCTGATGAGTAAGAGATAACCTGATACATAAGACATGGTTTATTCCTATAGACTTATAGTCCAGTGGGGAGAAAACAGATAAGAACAATAGGACACGATGCTAGAGGAATGCTCAAGTTTTCATGGGAACTGAAATTAGGCATGTATAAGTGAGGTTTGAGAAGACTTGCACAAGACAAAAGATCATGTGGACCAAATATCAAGAGATGAACAATAAAAGAGAGGTGGAAATAATGGGGAGGAAGGACATCTAAGAAACAGGCATCAATGTGTACAAAGTATCAAAAACACAATAACCTATGTTGTAATAGGTGGGAATTTGTTCACCACAACTACAATATACACACAAAAATGTAACTTCTGGGATTTTCTTTAATGAATTCTTTTTTTTTTCTTTAATGAATTCTTGCTCTGGATAACTTATCCCTCTCTTATTATTTCATTAATGAGTAGAAAAAAAATACTGAAACAGAATTACTTAAGATTTTATACAAGTCCCCTTACCATAGGATAAACTAGATGTATTTTGAGAAACTTGTATTTCAAGATTTCTTCCTCCTTCCCCCTCTTCTTTGCTTCTCCTCTGGCGGCACAGGGAAAGTTTAACCTCCCTGTGGAAGGGAAAGGGTGTCTTATCTCTGGTCCTTCTCTACAGGCTCTCCACCTGAGGTGTTATTTTCTTGACTTGTCTGTGGATGCTATTCAGCAACTATAATTTGTGGGAATTCTCTCTGTATGGACTAGTGTGAGTGAGTGCAGCTTCTGGAGAACTCATTTGCTCCCCCTGTGTTGAACCCCCTGAAATTCAATTCAGTCTTCATTTGGCCAGTAATTTTGGGCGGTTGACCTCCTCAGAGCATTTGATGTGGGATTCACTCACCCCATATGGTGCCTTCTCTTGGCTGACACACTCAGATACTCACTGAGACTCCCACACCATCCCATGACAACCTCTGAATCTCTCCCATGACATTTGGAGACCATGGGAAATAAGGGATGACCTATGTCAGGCTCTCTCACGCTCTCTGCTATATCCTGTCACCATTTCTGTTCTGATTTAGGTTTTTATATTGGTGCAGGGCCTCTCAAATGACCTTGAAATTTTTCTATGGGCTTGAGGTCCAGAGGAACAACCTCTGGAATTGCCCCCAAACCATTCTTGTTGTTTGACAAACTTCACCTTAAGTGGGTAAAGGAAACTGAGACAAGCCTAATTGATTGACCTGCTACTATCTCTTACTCTCATTCTCACTTTCCTCCTCCATCCTAGATAAAGAGAAGTGCCCTCTGTGCCCTTCCTGTTAAGGAAGGATTTTCTTTGTATTTTTTTTTATTATTATCTTCTTTATATTCCTTCAACTTTGCCTTAAAGTGAGAAAATGCTGAAGGAAAAGATGTTAGATTGCTGAGAAAGGAAAATATATTAGGAAATATTTCAAAAATATTGGTTTCATTAAACATATTTGGGGAATTGCAAGTAGTTTGGTATAGTGGACAATTAATTCCTAAAGCCACAGACACCTGAATTGGGAAATGATGTGCCTGGGCTATTTCAGCTGATGCTACAATCAGGAAAACAGCTTTGTAGTGACACATATTCTTGATTTAGGGAGGTGTTTAGTGGTTAAGAACAAGAGCTCTGAAGTCATATTATCTGGGTGCCAATGTTATATCCACCACCTACTTACTGTACACATCCTGGGAAATTTACATCAGCCCTTGTCATGCTTTAGTCTCCTCATCTATGAAAGAGCAGAAGTACCACTATCTACTTTGGATGGTTATTATGATAAATTCATTGATTCTATACAAGAAATTAGAATAGTGGTTAACCTATAGTTGGGCAAAAAAGATGTATTAACATGGATATACTGAAAATAAAACCCCTTCTTTTCTAAAGACTTATTTATTTATTTATTTTGGAGAGAAAGCAAGAGAGAGATAGAGAGTGAGTGGGAGGGAAAGAGGATGAGAGAGAGAATTCTCAAGCTAACTCCCTGCTGAGTGCAGAGCCCTACTCAGACCTCAAGCCCATGACCCTGAGATCATGACCTGAATGGAAACCAAGAGTTGAACGCATAATCAACTGAGCCACCCTGGGCCCCCACACCTGTTATTTTCTAATCTGGTAAGAAAATCCATCATGACTCACAGTGACTGCATGGTATGACTCCTTGACCACTAAGTTTATCTCGTGAAATTTTAGCCATTTTTCTTTTAGCAGCATTAGAACAAATAAGCACCATACTAACTCTCATTAATATTTAATCATGTAACCTAGTGAGGCGATTTAGTCAAATCACTGTTAGATTTTGAACAATTATCATATGCGTGTTTTTTTTTTTTTCTTAATAGGCAGCAGCCACAGAATGCTTTCATTTTCTCTTTCTTGTATTGGAAAATAAATTTTTTCTCTGCTGAGTGTTCCCAACTTCTGTTACAGTTCATGGAAACTTTGGAGTCAAGCCGGAAGGCCAAATTTGGTCCCGAGGGACATTAAGTAACTAATCTGACCATTTGTTCAGATTTAATCATGTAGGACAACTTGAACAAGTACTATTATTGGCTAGTTTGTTCTCTAGATGCTACTATAACCTTGAAGTTATCCTACAAATTATGTCTCAATAAAGATCTAAGTTTGACTTGACTCATCTATAATTATACTTTAAGTTTTCTTCACTGCTTTGTTTTCTATATGGATTTGATTTTAAAATTAACAAATTTTTTGTATCAACAAACTTGTATCTAGTATCATAGTTTCTAGTGATTTCTTATGACAATTTCTTGTGGCAATTTTTTCATGCATGTTGATCTCTGAAAAATCTAGGAACTTATTTAATGAAATGTCAATACAAAAGGAAATGTATAAAAAAAATAATGGCCATTCAAAAGCAAACATGGTAAAATGTGGTAATAAACCTCTATGATGTTCACGGGTTCAAAGGAAGACAACTAAGTGACATATTTATTTTAACATGTTTAATATAATAGTGATTGGAAATTAAATGTCAATGCACCAGATTAAAAATAAATAGTGCATACAAAAGATATTTTGAAGTTTGAAAAATAAACAACAAAGATACCTGTATTATCTGTGACAAAATTCAGCAACTTCAACTAGAAACAATAAGAGGCATTAGGAGATGTGTAGCCAAACTTTAAATTTGTAATTGCTGTAAAAACCTATATTATTTCTAGAGAATGGATGATTTGCTGAATAAAAGATTTACAGGAGAGAATAGCCTCATAAACACTTAAAGACATTTTAGCGTGATAAAGTTCTTTTATTCTCACAGAGAGTAAGGAAATTCTCAGATTTGACACAGCAGGTTTAGAGTGGGCCAGTCCCAAAGTGAACTTTCTTATCTCTGGATCAGTTTTTTCTTTCATATCATATTTTGTAAATGCCACCAGAAGACTTTGGGAAAGTTTTATTTTCGCTTATACGAATACTGGAAATTGCTGTGTGAAAATGACATAAAGATTATTGCCTCCATTCTTGAGCAGCATTTCAGACTCTTCCTCACTAATAAAATTGGTAACAGACTAGAAGTTTCAATATAGCTCTATGCTTAGTAGCAATAATCACATGTGAAGTATTTTTGAATGACACAATGAATGAGGAAAAGTAACACAGGGCTGTAAAATTTGATACCAAAATGCAGAAGCATCAAAATGAAGACACATATTTAGAAGATTTACACATAACTTTAAAAAATTGGGACTCTAGAAATCACAAGTATCTTTGGATACTTGCCATTTCACCCTGAAAAATGCTACATGCAATTCTACTTAATAAAACAGAATGAGCCAATGGGTTACTTTGTTTGTGTAATGACTTAAGACAAAATTTTGATTAATGTCTTAGGGTCTATAGTATGCTGAGAGTTTGCCTACAGCTGCAAAGTGGTCTGGGTACTCAACAAAATGTGAGACCAGTAGAGTTTGCTAAACTGGAAACAGCTACATTTTTTCTCCAGCTATCGCCCTGCTACTTTCTTGCTCCTACTCTCCAAAAAAGTAGTAAAAGTGCATTAGGTGAAATGCTTAAATTAGACATTTTATATTAGTTAAAGTTTTCACTTCCAACTGTCCATGTATTACCTTGTTTGCTCCTTTGTAGATTTACATGTTGTTTTCAAACCCCAACATATAGCAATTTATGTCTTTCATATGCTTTCTTCTAAAACAGTCACTCTTATCATTCCAAAAAGAGTTAAGACAAGTGAAGATACAAATATAAAAAAAGACATACATATAAATGTGACAATGCTAACTAGAAACATCATTCTAAAAGAAGTTTAGAAACTGAGAAACATAGAAACTGGGACTTATCTCAAAATCATTTCTCCTAGTAACATTATTTTTTATAGAAATTGCACAGAAATACTTTATAAGCTGATGCAATATCAAACAAGATTTAAAAATTTAAACATAAAATAATAATAGCGAATTTCACAGAGCCAGAACTACTTGCTGTCAGTACAATTTTCAAATAACAGGCTAACAGGAAGATGTAGGTAAAGGTGTAGACAAAACAGTGAGATCACTTTGTTATACCATGTTTATTTGCATCCAAATCAGAAAAAAAAAATAACAAAGAATAAAGAATAATGAAATCTGAAGGGAAACACATTTCATTTCTAACATTTTCTTTTAATCTGAAATAATTTCTCAATACTGCATTCAATTTATGTGGAAAAGCCACTATATATTTCCTATCTATAGATATACTTGCCTGCTATCCCAGGTTTATCATTTTTTAAGCATGTAAAAATTAAGATTTTTAAAATGTTTCTTAAACTCGTTTGATCAAAACAGTCAAAAACACTAAGAATTATTTCATTGGCCAATTACTCTAACCTTACTCTATATATTACAGCTTGGACTAACCAATCAAAATGCAAAATATTAGCAAGGTCATACTAGTATAACAAAACATACTACTATATTTCACAGATTACAAAAGACATTAAAATTCTGATACCCCCATTCATAAGGAAAAGATTGTAATGAGAATAGAAAATGGCACAACATTAATTCATTGTGTGACAAAGAATATAATGAGAATGGGAAATAGTACAAACATAACTCATTCTTGTTACAGTTTTAAGATTGTAATGTCATGGTTCATATCACATACTTAGCAAGAAGGTGGTAGTCAACGGGTCGCAATATTCAATGGCTATTCTGAATTTAGTAAGACCTTTATTTTAAATATATATATGCATATATACACACCGTGTTTAATTTTTTTTTCAGGAATGGGCGTGTTTAAAATTTAAACAGTGTTGCTAAAAAGTTTTATTTTAATAGATAGCATGTGTATGATTAAAATATGAAGAGTACTGTCATAAATTCACCGGACAAGTGAAAATATGAAACTAAAATGTGCTATTGGATACATTCAAGTTAATATTTTAAAATGGAATAAAATATATTGTAAGCAATTGCCTTAAATCATTTTATAAAGCAATGCGTGATTTCATAAAATATTCAACTATTACATCGCAAAGTCGGGAATGTTTGCCGCATGGTTCCAAGTCATCACCTGATAATCAGTTCTGCTCTCTGACTTTTTTGAGGAGAACAAATATGCTCTCTGCTAGTATTGGAGGCAATCGTCTAGTAACTGGGAAAACAAAGTTGTTTTTTGTGATACAAATATATTCTTTGGTAGCCACATAAGATATCAAATGAGCACATGTGGCCAGGAATGGCTTCAAAGAAAGTTTAAAAAGTTGCTTTAAAGTAATTACAGGGTTTAAAAAATGACGACTCCATTTCATCCGTTTTAAATTATACACCCTAGTGGAAAGGCATATTATGGATCATCACAAACATTCCCTGTGTGTGTCTGTGTGTACTTAAAAATACATTCCTATTTCCCTCTAGTTGATTCTACTTTTTAATTACATAAGCAGTGGTTAATATTAAGATTACATTTAAACTTATTTGCATTTGTTAAATAAATATCCAATAACATGCTGGGATGTGGGGTCAAATTTAATTAACCCAGGATTTAAAAATTGACATGAATTATCCCAAAAATAGATAACCCACACATTTTTAATTGAGTAGTTGGCATGGGAATATTCCACTTTTAAACATCCTTAGTTTATGGGGAAAGTTGAATGTAAAAAGAATTTTAGCAAAATGAATAATTACCTCTATTAAAAATGTGTTCATTGGGAAAAAAGTGCTAGTTCCATTATTAAATAAAAATTCACAACTAAGAGCATGCTTAAAACTACATTAAGTATCTCTACAAAATATAGTTAAATGGTGTTTTTTTTTAATTTCACAAAATCTAAAGTTCTAGTACCCTGCCAGATTTCACTGATTATTTAGCACATTGAAATGATATTTAAAACAACAATCTTTTTGTCCCATAAATTAGGTTTCGGTGTGATATCTGAAAATGACAGGGAAATATGGACAGAGAGTTTTATTGGCTATAAGTATGAATATTAGTCATTAATTAGATAGGTTGTAAAACTGTGATTTGGTGAAACTAAATAGTACGGGTCTAAGGGGAATAATATCTTAATAGATTTTAAGGAGACTTTAGAATTTAGGGAGTATATTGTCCAAAACTAATTGTGTGTCCGATGGATGGTCAGGATCTCTTTCTTAACAACTCACTCTTTGGCACAGAAAATTCACATCTATGTTAGTAACCCCTCTACTGATTGTGGTATAAAGAAAATGAAGGAAATCTACAGAATTCAATGTTATAGGGTTTATAATTTTTCAAAGTCCAAACGGATTCCAAAAAAAAATGAGATTTTGATATTTAACATAGCCCCAGAAAAGCAAATTATTTGGTCTAAAAAGTTTTAAGAAAAAAAGGAAAATATATCAAGATTAATTGTGATGAATTTAAACTATGACCAGGTCAGGGAATTCAAAGGACAACTTTGATGTGTTGTTACAATGCTTAAAAACAAACATGCTTTTTCAGAGTTTACTCTGTGTGCATGTTGTGAATCCACTTTAGACAATTGAACAATTGCTCTGTATTGCAATATATACCTAAATTTTTATTCTAGTTTTCCTCATTTCACTAAAAACAAGTTTGAAAACAAGTTCCGAATGCAGAAAACACTGTGATGCTTTCTTAACCATGGAATATTGTGCTATAGTTTATGCACATAAGCAGCTTTATGCATCTAACGTGACTTTGACTCTTTAACTTTTAATGCACCAATTAAGATGTTCAAAACTCAGATTTAAATAGCTGTCTATGACTGCTGATGGTTGATTTATTTCCTGATAATCATTGGAGCTGCTAAGTGAAAAACCAGAGAAAGCATCTCTTTGAGAATACTGCTCTTGTGTATAACACCTGCTGAAGGCAGACTCTGTGATTGTAGAAAGGGCAAAGGGCTGGTGAGACATTTTAAAAATTAAATACATGGCTCTTTTTCTTGGAGAACTTTTTATATCATCTAACAAACGTTTTCAACCATTATTAATATATTAACCATTGCAGAGTTTGGAATTCAACACTGAATTGTGGTAGTGAGATTTGGAATATAGAAGTTGGGACAGAGAGAGAGAGAGAATCCTAAACAGGTTCCATGCCCAGAACAGAGATGACTATGGGGCTCCATCTTAAGACCATGAGATCATGACTTGAGCCAAAATCCAAAGTCAGATGCTTAGCTGACTAAGCCAACCAGCCACCACCACCCCCTCTTTTAAATGTCAAATAAGGGATGAAGGTGGTGGTCGTGGTAAAACAACTTTTCACAAGGAAGAAAATATATGCATCCCACATGGGAGGCAGAATAATGGCCCTCCAAAAATGTCTATATTCTGATCCCCAGAACCTATGAATATATTGCTTTACATAGCAAAAGGAGACTTTGCTTATGTGTTTAAGATAAAGATCTTGAGATGCAAAGATTCTCCTGGATGATCCAGGTGGACCCAATGTATCCAGAGGAGAGCAAAAGGGCCAAAAAGAGATTTGACAATGCTGCTGAATTTGAAGATGGAGGAAGGGGCCATGAGCCAAGGAATGCAGGAGGCTTCTAGAAGCTGGAGAAAGGAAAGGAATAAATTCTTCATGGAGCCTCCAGAAGTAATACAGGCAGCCCTGCTAATACCTTCATTTTAACCATGTGAGATCGATTTTGGACTTCTGATCTCCATAATCTTAAGATAATAAATCTATGTCACTCTAAGTCACTATGTTTGTGGTTGGTTGTTACAGAATAAGTAGGAACTAATTCTTTCCTGGACACTTTTTAAAGAACACTGAGTGTCTTTTAAGAGCCAGTTTCAATATACATGTTTTTAAAACTGTGTAAATAGATAAAATTATTTTTAACTCCAATTGCACAACAGCTATATTAAAATAACACTACAAAAACATTTTGCATTTTAGAGTTGAAAAATGCTTACTTCTTAAAGTTCAAAGAATGATTTCATATTAGGTGTCCATTTAAGTGTCTTTCTTCTGAAAGTCAAATTGCAATTTTGCAATTCCTTCTATTTCTTCTTCAGCATAGTTAAAGGGAGAGGACATCGTAACAGAACAAACCAACTGAGAAACCAGTGTTATTTTCAATACGGCTATAACTGAGAGGACTGGAAAGTCTTAGTGTCTTCCTTATTCATTTGCTGCAACAATCCTTGGTGAATACATCTCATCACCTGATTGTACTCTTGGTAAATTTCCTTATTTTGCAGTCTTTACAGAGGAAAGATACCCATCATCATAAATCTTAAATATCTTTGCAAGTACAAGTGAAAATACAATCCCATATATGTTAACAGCTGTACAACTGCCTCTTGGGATAAATGTATTATAGATGTAGAACAGTCATAATAGCACTCACGATCTCATTTTTCCCATTTCATAGGTTTTATACCTGTGCCATCTGGGCAATACACCTGGATCTACATCAGGATACTTTCAGGGCCTGGTTTTCTAAATGGCCTTTCTTGGCCTCTGATTTTTGTGGAATTCTCTTAATTTTCTGATTCACACCAAACCCAAGTGCTTAATGTTGTGATGTGCATAAATGTTACTTTTGGAAGGAAGCATCTTTTGTTGTGATAAGAAAAGAAAAATACCTGAGATTTTATTTTTATGTAACCCCAAATGTATGAGATCAAGCAATTTCTTTCATTTTCTTCATTAACAAGAAGACTTTGGCCAAGTCATTTCACTGACTCATTTTCTCATCTATCTGAAAACTAGAGAGGCACTTGAGGTTATTGTTATGATTAAATGAGACAAACATTATCTGGAAGGCATTTTATGAAGTAAGTTTACATAATTTGTTGTATTATTTTATTGATGATATTTCTTCAAATTAAATAAAATATAGTTGAGTGGAAAGATGCTTCTATTTCCTTTACCCTTTGCAATTTTTCTTTTGTCTTTACTCCTCATACATTGTTTTTTACCCCCTCACCTATAACTGCATTATGACCATGTCAGTTTTCTCCATATTTTGGGTTAAAAAATAAGAGTCAAAATACAGGCTGATGTGACTCAAGTCAACATAAACCCACTATAAAAGAGTTCTTCATCATCTATTCTTGCTTATTTCTTTTTAGAGAGACAATTTTGTAACCTTCAAAGGTAATCTGGTCTCAAAAAATACCTACTGCATTTCAACATAGCTGTTATAATAGCACCATCATTTCAATGGCACTATTCTTAGTAATGACAAAGTCATTCATTTTAATAAAACTGGCCTACAGTGTTCTTTCTCTTTTATTTGGGTAATCCTACTCTTCTGTAGAGTCTTTACGCCTTTACATTTTCTAGTGCCAATGTCCTCTAACTGTCCTTAAAGCGTAGAACAACCATTTGATTGTCCACCCAGGCAATCTTTCTGGAAACATTTTATTCCTACTCTTTTCCCCACAATAGCTGTATTAACAAATTCTGTTGGAGGAGATTGGTTCTTCAAAATGCTAATTTTTTTTTTTTTTTTTTTTTTTTTTTAAATTTTATTTATTTATTTATTTATGATAGTCACAGAGAGAGAGAGAGAGGCGCAGAGACACAGGCAGAGGGAGAAGCAGGCTCCATGCACCGGGAGCCCGATGTGGGATTCGATCCCGGGTCTCCAGGATCGCGCCCTGGGCCAAAGGCAGGCGCCAAACCGCTGCGCCACCCAGGGATCCCCAAAATGCTAATTGATTAACATGAAACATGGCTCATGAGTTATGTCCAATCTCATTTCCAATCTTGGACCTGGTATGACATATGACCTAGTTTTTCCCTACTAGGATTGATTTTAATAAAAAACAAATGTCCTTTAATTTCTAGAGACAAGAAACAATAATACATGGTGAAAAGTAATGCTCCTCTTTTAACAAATTGTGATTGTATTAAATAAATATTATGAAGCGGGGTGGTGGGCAAATGAAAAACCAAATCACTGTCCCTGTTTTATTCAAATAAATATAGATGTGTACACATATATATATACACACACAAATATATTTAAATACAGCTTGCAGAAGAAAGTATGCACAGAAACAGCATTATACAGCATTTTAAAAATGTTTATCTTCAAGATATGATGCCTAAATGAGTGTCAGCCCTGACACTATGGTTTCTTCTCTGCGCCCTACAGGTTGAGCATACAATTGCTGGTCATTCTCTCAGCCATTTGGGGACTATAATGCTGCAAAAAACCCAGGCAACTTTTCTCTCCCTTACATGTAGTTAAGTTCCTGTTTACAAGTGTTATTTATAAGAAAGGCAGCAGGACTGGGAAACAAACCAAAGAAAGTAATGTTAGCATAAATGCTTCGAAGGAGACATGTGTCGCTAATGGCTTTCAGAAACCGTAGGGAGTAAGGGAGTAACACTTCCACTCCATTGAGCTGGCTTAATTTTTTTAAGCCATGTGAACTATTTGAAGAGCTTCATAGAATCTCACTTCTGAATCAGGACTTTGTTGCTTTAAAACGGCTGTTACTATTCTAATAGCATGAATGGCAATAAGAAAATACAAAGAAAAAAATTCAAGATTTAACTTCTGGAGATGCATCTGCCATTTTCATGGTGGTCAGGCACACATCCAGGGCAGCAAGCATCCTTCCATGGTGATAAATATAAAAGACGACTTTGAGGAAAACTATGCATGTAGATGAGGATCGCACTAGGACAAAGTCATAATTTTACATATAGCTTAGGAAGAAGGTAGTAGTTCAAACTTCCCTCGACACTTCTTTTTAAATGGGATACACACCATCCAAATCAGTTCTACAAATCATATCTGGGGAGGAGGATTACTTTTTATTCAATCTTCAATGTTATCATAGTTAGCATATTTAACTTAGGTGAGGTCAGTTAATGAGACAGTATGTTTGAATCTTTCATATGTGGGGCTTATACTTTATGTCCATTACATGATGGTTCCCTGTTCCTCAGCAAGGATATTTGCATGCATTTTACAAAACATTTGTAAGAAGAGTGTGTGTGGTGAAATGAAGGAGCCAGGAGATTGGTCCTAAAGAACTGCTGAAGGAATGTGTCTACCATGAACCAGTGATGTTATTCTGAGCGAGTCACTTAATTTTCCTGTTCTGGACATTTTCATCTGTGAGACAAAAATTTTAATTCAGCTATCTGTCATATTTTTTCTATTTACAGAGTTCCATGACTTTTATAACCAAGTGAATATTTCAAATTAGTATACAAGTTGGATTCAGGGCTTTAAGAAAATAAGTTTAGGAAAAAAGTTTTCAAGCCCCTCAGTGGGAACAAACAGGCCAAAAATCTTTCCTAGGTTGTCAGGTTGCTGTGAAACCCCTTCTGACTTCCTGGCCTTAGGAATCCATATTAACACCTCACCCCCATCCCAGTTCAGCCATCTTTGCCTGTGTCGTACACAGCTTGTCAGGGAGTTCTAAATAACAGTTATTGTTGTTACTATGCCTTTCTTTTCTTTTTTTTTTTTTATCCCCTATTACTTCCCAGCAAGAATTTTGAGACCTGCATGATTTAAGCAAAAATTCCAATTTATTTCCAACATAGACAGTTGACTTTAAGAATTCTGAGCTGCTAGCCAGACATCTTCCCCAAAGCAACTTTACTTAAGAAAAAGAAAAAAGCCAAATCAAAGAAAGGAAGAAAGAAGAAAGAAAGAAAGAAGAAGAAAGAAAGAAAGAAAGAAAGAAAGAAAGAAAGAAAGAAAGAAAGAAAGAAAGAGGAAAGGGAAAAAAATGAGAAGTAGATTGTTATTTCCTACTGTTATCACATTTCTGTCAATTTCTCCCTTTATGTCTGCTAATATTTACTTTACATGCCTAGGCACTCCTTTGTTGGGGCATAGATATTTATAATTGTTATACCCTCTTGTTGGATTGTTCATTTTATCATTGTGTAATGCCCTTCTTTATCTCTTATTACAGTCTCTATTTTAAAGTCAATTTTGTCTGATATAAGCATTGCTACCCCAACTTTTTTTTGCATACATTTTCATGAAATATCTTTTTCCATCCCTTCACTTTCGATCTGTACAAGTCTTTAGGTTTGAAGTGAGTCTCTTGTAGGCAGCGTAGAGATGGGTCTTGTTTTGTCTTTTTTTTAATCCATTCAGTCACCCTATGTCTTTTGATTGGACCACTTACATTTAAAGTAATAATATTGTAATAACTATGTATGGTGACAGATGGTAACTATACTTATTGTGGCAGGCATTTGGTAATGTATATAATCATTTAATCACTATATAGTGCACCTGAAACTAACATAGTATTGTATGTCAACTATACTTCAATTTAAAAAATAAGAAAGAAGAAAAGATAAGAAGAATAATGGAAAAGTCAGGTTATTTTGTTTATGAGTAACTGCAGACTTCTTGTATTCATACTAATCAAAGTTTACAGATCCTCAATTCATTTGAAAGCAAATAATTGAGCTGAAAGCAATTGAACTTCCATAGGTCCAGATACATGGCACATTAAAGGAATTAGCACTAAGGAAGATCTGCAGCCCAAAGGTATAGATTTTAATCTCTTCAGTTCCTGAAGAATTGCTTGTAACTTTGAAGTGGGCAATTCTTTGAATAACCTCACCTCTAACTAGTAAGGCCTTCTGCACATCCATTTTGACTTCCAGGTCATTAATTCTCAGCATTCTGTTCTCAGATATAAAGTCAAATCTGGTAATGGTTATTTGAGAAAAAAAAAAAAAAAAAAAAAAAAAAGATGGTCTATCTGAAGTTCAAGTGAATATGGACTTTTAAGCTTTTTATGGAGTGTCTGGAATTTCCTTTCAGTACTATACAATGACAATAATGACATTCTAGATTCTGTTAAATGGAAGATAACTGAAGAAATTAGAAGAGTATTTATCTTTTCTTGGTTGTGAAAGCTCAGTTTCCTAATAGTAGAAACACTTTGATAGTTCAGTGGAACATTGAGAGTACTTATTTTATGATTTTAATTGAGCTTCTCAGGTCATGCCTACTGAATTTTGGATCTTCCCCCAGACATTCATCTTTTGATCTTATGGCTAGTATTGTTTCCAGAGACTTTCAATAAAGTCAACACTGAATTGTTCACTTGAATAAGCTTATTCTTTCCTTTTGATGAAACAAAGGAATTTCTCCAAATCAAATAGTTAAAAAAAAATGTTATGAACACTTAAAAAGGGAATTTAAAGTCTCACATAAGTATTAATGATTAACAAAATGGAACTTGCAATAGAGTTATGTGGGTATTCCACGTAAATGGGAGCTTTAGAGATAAATTTCTATTTTAAAGAAGATACTATATGCTAATTATTTTTAAGTGGAAAGAGATGGATAAAAGTATATCATTCCCAGAGAGTTATATTGAAGGAGCCAGGGATTTTTCAGGTTTTACATATTCTCCTCTTTCCTGCCTAAGATTTTACCACATCTCTGGTTGGCGAAAACTAAGCAACCATTTCAGAATACTACAACTGTCAATAATGAGAGTCTGTGATAACCCCATGTTTAATGATGGAGCAAGACAGTTGAGAACCACTGCACTCTACAGTTTGTGGATCTTTAAATGCCTGCAAGAACTAGACACACGATCTAAGTGAAGGATTTAAGGGTAGGAAAGAAAATTTTTTTTCTTGAAATATGATTTTGTTTTTCCTATTTTAAGAGACTCATGGGCACAAAAATTATTTCCATTTCCACATAAATCTATTAGAAAAGCAATAGTGAAGGAACAGAGAAAAATGAGAACTGCCACTTGGTCTTAGCCTTGGGGACCCAACAGGTCCAAAGTGAGCTGGAGGACAAATGCCCTGTCTAAGGAGCATCAGCTGCCACTTATTTCCTACTAATGGTTACCATGGGGAAATATGGACTCAGGATTGCTGTTTATTTTTTTTCAAAAAATGCTATTAATATGTATTTTATATGAAATCTCACACATTTTTAATGTTGATAACCAATTTAGGAAATATTTTAATAGTGTGAGCCAAAGCTCAACCGCAGGATACCCATTTGGAACTTCTGGTCTATAATCTTATTTTTATTTTATTTTATCTTGTTATATTAAGTACAGATATAGATATATATGTTATACCTAACATATATATGCTATATGACCTCAAAATCAGGGGTCAAAGACCAAGAAAGTACGGTATAGGAGAACAATAAAATCAGAGTTAAAAAAAATTATTTGGGTTATGGGTTACCTTAGACAAGTCACAATTTCCTGTCTTGGTTACCTCTCCTGTAAGTTAGAGTTGGATTAAATGACCTCTAAGCTATATTCTACCGACAAAGTTATCTAATTTTAGCATCCTTGGGGAAATCTTCACAATGGATTGGAAATCTCTGAATGTCTAGGTGAATATAAGCACGTGTTTCCACTGTAGATTGGGAATTACAAGCAGAGATGTATTTAAAGATGTAATTAATAGCAGCTATTGGTCCAACCTACTCCACTATTTTTCTTCCATAGTAGCCAATATTCTCCATCACTTAGACCAACATTCTTAACTACTTTGCTATATTGCATTGCCTGTTCAAGCATTTGTGGTGAGAAAGTAGAATTATTTATCTACAAAATATATCACTCCAGAAAACAAACAAAAAACTATTTTAGGAAAATTTTATATTTTTCCTTAACTCTAAAGCTGACATTAAATAACTGCAATATTTTTAAAAGTTATTTTGTATATCATTGTTTAAATTTAAGATGTTTGTATGTTGCTTTAGAACAACTATCAACAGTTCCATAGGAATCACTTTTGCAGCTAACAATTGGTTCTGTCCATTTCCTCTCTTAGAGCAGATTCTTCAACAGGAAAGCAGAGAAGTACAATTATTAAACCTCCACAGTGTCATAAGACATTAGAAATGTGTTACAGTTGTATTAAAAATAAGTATACATAATTGGTAATGGGTATATTTAGATATCACTGTTAAATCTCATCTAATAGCTCCCAAAGTTAAACATAAGTAAGCCATCAGGGTATTGTTAGTAAATTCCTGATCCTCATCCCTGGAGATTCTAACTTTTGTTTCAAGTTAGGAAAACCACTGTACTAATCTAATACATTTATTTACAGATAAAGAATTGTTTATGTAGATATATTCAATGGTTTGAAGATAGAAATTGATCTTTGGCTTTTGACTTGAGCACGATGTTAGTGAACAAACTGAAGGCAATATTTTTGGACATATATTAGCTTCACATTCAGTCTTAATCTAGACTTCTTTCCAGTGCTTTCTTTTTTTAAGATCCAAAAAATTAATTTCCCAATGTGTAATTTTTGTTTGTTAAATATAACCTAATCACACTCAAAGGCTTACACTTACAGTCACTGTCCAGTGACATAAAAATTGACAAATAAATATGAAATGTATAAAGTATTTATTATGGACTGAAATATGTTATCCTAAAATTCATATGTTAAAGCCCTAGCTGGTCAATATCCCAGAATGTGACTGTATTTGAAGATAGGGCTTTTCAGGGTGAAAGAGCTAAAATGAGATCTTTAGGGTGGACACTAATCCAATCTGGCTGGTGTTCTTATAAGAAGGGGTTAATCTGAAAACACAAAGTGATACCAGACGTACCCATGCACAAAAGAAGGACCATGTGAAGACACAGTGAGAAGGAACCATCTAAAAGCCAAGGAGAAGGGCCTCAGAAGAAACCAAACCTGCCAACACCTTGATCTTGGATTTCTAACCTCCAAACCTATAGTAAGAAAATTAATTTCTGTTGTTTAAGCCACCCTGTCTGTGGTATTCTTTAATGGCTATCCTAGCAAATTAACGTAGTATTCTTTGGTGAAATCAATAATAGATACATATAAATTGTCTTCTATATTTATTACAATTTTTCTAGATCTCTGAATGTTTATTTTCCAAAGAAACTATGCTACTGTGAGAGTTGTACACTCAACAAAAGATTCAATATCAAATTAAACATAAAACAGACAAATTGTAACACAGAGATGCCATCATAAGCAGGTCAGGGGCAGGGTAGGTGGGCAATGTAAATAAAACGACCAGGTTGGAGATCCAGATGAGGCCAGGACCAACCCATGTGAAGATTAGTAGTCAATTTGTTGTTCCTGAGGAGCTTGAGCCCTTCCCCCCACATGTATTCTCTGAGGCACTGAAATTAACTTTTCTTCCAATTTGAAATAATAGCTTTATGACAAAAAACATAGAATGTGGAGGTGGAGAAGAAGCCACAGAGAACTTGGTTAAATGTTTGTCTCACAGATGAAAACATCCAGGACAAGACAATTAAATGACTTGTCCAGCATAACACCATTGGCTCATGGCAGATGCATTCATTCAGGAAATATTTCAAAACCAAGTCTTCTGATTCCTCCTTTCTATGTTCTTCTCACTTCAGTACATATAGCTTCCTTACAAATATTGTTAAAGTGGGTACACACACTCTTGCCCTAAACAGGGAATTTCCATATAACTTACATACAGTGTAAGCACCACACACAAAAGGTTCATGCTCACTGTTCATTACTGACTTCACCTAAGTTTAAAGATATTAGCATAGCATTGAAAATTGAATAAAAATAATTTTCTTTTTCCCTTCAAAATACGAATAAATTCCAATGCACCTGAGATTATTAGGCTGAGGAGTAACCTGGATGAAAGGGACCCCGGCTAGTCCCCAGCCTGCCTGCTGGCTGCTTCATCTTGAACACAGGCAGAACCAGCAAAGATCGGTGAGAAAAAAGTAATTCTGGTGTCAAGTTCAAGTTCTGAGTTAGTATGTTATATAACAAAAACCAGATCTGCTTAATTTAAATTCTGTTAAACAGGACTTTTTAAAAAATCATATACTTAAGACCTTCATAAAGAGAGAAGATACTTTGACCATTTAATAAAAATGTACTATTTAAAAAAAGATGATAAAAAGAAGAAAAAAGTTCTTACTTAGAAATTATAAAATAACCAAACGAAATATTCGATGGAAGCCTTGGAAAATAATATTGTCAACTCACAGAAGTAAAAAACTTAGGGAAAATTGGAGAACAAACATACTAAATGAGAGGATTAATCTGAGAAGTTCTATAATCGATTTTTTAACAAGTGTTCCAGAAAAAGAAGTCAAAACAGAAACAACCAGAGAGACTTACAGAAAGAAATCTATGATGTGAAAGGACACATTTATCCAGACTGAGAAGGTCCACATGATTAGCTTAAAAAAAGAAAAAAAGAAAGAAAGAAAGAAAGAAAGAAAGAAAGAAAGACCCATGCCAAAGGCTATCATCACATTTCCTAAACTCCAGAGAGAAGAAAAACAGGTCATATATACATGATCATTGATAATAATGGCATCAGATTTCTCAACAGCTACTCTGGAAGCTGAAGATTTTTGGGCAATGTCTTTAAAATTTGGAGTCAAAATTATTTTTGACATAAAACACTATATACATCAAAACTTTCAATCAAATGTGAGAGTAGAATAAACATAGGTTTAATGTGCAGTGGCTGAAAAGTACCCCTGTGCTTCCTTTGTTAGGCAGCTGCCAGAGACATCTTTTAGCAAAAGAAATGAAAAACCCACCAAGGAGGACACTATGATATTCGGGAAATGTGGGCTCTGGGATAGCAGACAGCTCTGAAGATTGGAGTTGGAGAACAAAGGATGGGGAAAAGAGATGTCCAGGGGAGAAAACGAAATAGTAGAAATCACTTTATTCGTGCATATGGAAAAAATACTAGGTCACCCTTAATAGGTCAGTTGGAACATTTAAAAAAAAATTGCAAGAGATCCAAGAAAATCTAAGCAAAATTTTTAAATGATAATCTGCAAGAGAAAAAAGTAAAAAGAAAATTAATCCCATGGGACGCCTGGGTGGCCCAGCAGTTGAAGGTCTGCCTTTGGCTCAGGGCCTGAATCCCAGGATCCTAGGATCAAGTCCCACATCAGGTTCCCCACGGGGAGCCTGCTTCTCCCTCTGCCTATGTCTCTGCCTCTCTCTCTGTGTCTCTCATGAATAAATAAATAAAATCTTTAAAAAAAAAAGAAAATTAATCCCAGGCTGTTTTTATAGGAAGAGTTTCCCAGTATAAGTTTAGAAATAATCATAGAGGAACAATGTAATTTTTGCCAACATCTTTGAAACAGAAGTGATTTTTGGAGAAAACATAAATTCCATGAGGGTGGGGATTCTTTTTCACAGATGGATCCCCTGTGCCTAGAAGTGAGAATTAATCGTGTTGAATAAAAATTCATTAAATTGAATGGAGGACTATCTGGGTTTACAAATACAAATGGCTTGCTACCTCTTCTGATGAACAAACTTTTCTAAGTGCTTTCAAAATGAATTACACCATTCTCTGCCGTATTTAAAGGAGTTTAGATTATTCAGTAATATCTGTATGATGATCAATGATAGTACTCTTTGTATGCATTATCAGGAATAAGTTTCTTTCTTTTTTTTTTTTTTTTTTTTTGTTGGAAGGATCCAGTTTGCTCTGCTTTTTGATTCATTTCTTTGCCTTTCATGCTACTCTATTTGCTTAGCACTTATTTGCACACCTGCTCTGTGTCAGGCACTGTCTAGCACCTGGGGATATAATATGGGGGAGAATAACCCAAAGATATTCTTTGTGTCATTGTGAAGTCAAGCATTAATACTGGGAAAGACAGACATCAAACAAATAAATAAAACAATGATAAATATTGTGGAAGAAAGTACAGGACACAGAGAATGTAACATCGGGCATCATGGTGGTGAGCGGGCACAGAGAAGGCTTCAATCTGATGTATATAACAGTATAATTGCAGTTTCCTTTAATATTTTTGAGTCCTTACTCTGCACTCTTCTAAGTTTTTTACATGTAACCATCATGACAACTCTATGAGGTAGGTATTATCATAATTCCCATTTTACAGATGAGGAAAAGGAAGTATAGAATGTGCTTGCAAGTTTGCATAGTCAGTAAATAGCTGATGTCAACCCAGCTAATCTGCCTCCAGAATATGCTCTGTTGCATTTCTAGAATAATCTCTATGAAATAGCTAACATTTGTAGTGGGCTTATTATGTTTAGGCGTTACATGAAGGCCTTCCTTACAGAGATATCTTACCTTTTTTTTAAGATTTTATTCATTTATTCATGAGAGAAAGAGAGAGAGAGAGAGAGAGAGGCAGAGACTCAGGCAGAGGGAGAAGCAGGCTCCATGCAGGGAGCCCGATGTGGGACTCGATCCCGTGGCTCTAGGATCACACCCCAGGCTGAAGGCAGGTGCTAAACCACTGAACCACCCAGGGATCCCCGAGATATCTTAATTCTCACAAAACCCTGTGACATGGACACTATTGTAATAGATTGAAACACATGAACACAGTATTTTCTGGCTCCTCGTATCAATAGTTGGACTCTATTAACCACCCCTTAATCTGAAAACATTTTATATCCTCTAGTCCCACTCACTCCACCTGCTGGCTGCAGCTACCTGAGTAAGCCAGGAAAAACCAATAAAAGAATTACCCGTCAATCCACAGAATGTTAGGAAATAATAAATTGCTTTCACTAAATTCTAAAGCAGAATGGTACGTGGCAATAGAGACTTGCTACAATGATTTGCAGCCCCAGTTAGAGAAAGAATGTTGTCCAGAGTCACAGAGCTGGTCGTTGATATAGAATTCCAATCCACATTGCACTGCCAGAGTCCAAAGTGCTCGACTCCTATAGTCTACCGCATTTCTACCAACGTATGGACTGGCCTTAGAGATTTGCTCCTAAGTAACAGCGTGTGGCAAAAGTGACTATTAAGGACTAACTATTTATGACCCCCTCCCAATTCATTCCTTGAATCCCTAGTCCCCAGTGTGAGGGTATTAGAAAGTGGGCATCTTAAGAGGTAATTAGGTTTATATGAAGTCATGAGGGTGAAGACCCCATGATGGGATTAATTAAGCTCCCATAAGAATAAGAACAGAGACCAGAGTTTTCTCTCTGCCATGTGAGAACACCCATAAGGCAGGAAGAGGGCTGTCACAAAAACCTGACCATGTTGGCAACCTGATCTCAGCCTCCGGAACTGTGTGAAATATCTGTTGTTGAAGCCACTCAATCTGTGGCATTTTGTTGTAACACCTTGGGCTAAGAAGGTGAAGCTGGTGTGACTTCAAAGGCTAGGTCATAAATGTCATCCAGCTTCCTCTTGGCACCACCCCCACCCCCAGGACATACTTCATGGGATCCCAATGCTAACATGTATGTAATAGGTCTGGCTACCCTGGAGCTGCCATGCTAAAGAGATCACATATAATAGAGAACAAGTCCCAGGGAGCACCTGCTGTTTCAGCCCCCCTGTCTGACTGTACCCAGCCCAAGTGCTAGCTGGGTGACTGAGCAGCCTTCAGGTAATTTGGACCCTCACCTTTGAGCCACCTCTGATACCAAGTCGAGAGCAGATGTCCCATCCTCACTGAGCCTTACCCCGATTGCAGGCCCATCAAAATAAATGCGGTTGGTGTTTGAAGCCACTAAGAATTAGGGTGGTTTGTTACACAGCAATAGGTAACTGGAACACTATTAGTGTGTTTGCTCTCAGCAGCCCTCTTCTTCCTTCTAATCTGCTATTTTTAATAGGGTTTAGGAAGCAGATAAACAGACATGTTATAATTCTGTGTAAAAAAAAAAAAGGTAAAAATAAGCTAACAATAGACCCAGCATGCTCTTTTTCTTTTTTTTTTAATAAAGTGTGTGACTTTTATGTTTGAATTGTTCAATATTGATTTAGATTTTCTGGAGCACTTTTGTGCTTGTGTGCTAGATCTTAGTTGTTTTTTTCCAGAAGCAGATAGCTGAATTCTAGATGGTAAGATCATAATATTTGTATTACATTCTTTTCCACAAAACTTTAGTTTTTTCAGACTGCACTTAAGATAGTTAAGAGCAAACCTAATTGTTAATAGCAATTCTTCTTTTTATGATGTAAAAACAATCTGAGATGGAAATAATTTCTTAAATATAGAGCCCACACAGATGCTAATTCCAGCCCCCTTTGATTTTTGGAGCGGATTCCACAATGAGTTTACAAATGCTGAGAGCGCTGAAATCCTTGCTTTTATTCAATTAAGCAGTTTTAAGGACCCAGTTAAAACATGAAAACAGACTAAGAAAAAATAACTTTCCTGTGGGACTCAAGCTCTCCACAGCAGAGTCATTCACTTTTTATGATCGTTATAATTATTAGTAGTGATGGTGATAACAATATATCATTTATATAGCACTTTAGAATTGCACGAAGCTTTCCTACCATCATTTATTAGCTAATCTTCAGAACACTCTTCAGTAATAAGTCAATATTTCTGCTTCCATTTAACAGGTAGGAAATTGAGGTACAGCAGGCTTGAGCTACCTATCAGAAGTCGGTCAAAACATTAGTTCACGGCCTGAGGTGAATACTGTCTCCATAGCACAGCTGAAGGCACCATTCTCCCTAACCAATCGGATCTCATGCAACAACCTTGCCTATTGCTTCTGACCACCGTGACCTTAAGCTTGATTTTTAAAATAAATTCTCTCAATTTTAGGATGTCATCATAAAAAGATTTCCCCAAGATAATTGGAAGACAAAAATAAATGACAACAAAAATAGTTACACCTCTATCTGCGTAAGTTACATCATTTAATAAGTAAGACATTCAAGGTTAATGCCAGAACTCTCGAAGATATTGGGGAAGTTGAATTATGTACCTGAAATATACCAAGGAGAACCTGGAATGATGGTGAGATTATTCTCCTTAGTTAATTTTAGGAATGGCTTACCCCCAACAGTGTCTAAGTACAGCTAAAGAACATATCACACTGAATAATTAAATTTGATTAAATGGGAAATGTCAGATTCAATAGGAAAAATTACTACAATTTTCAGGTCCATAGCAGAAGCAGATTTTAAAATCTCATTGTTAGAAATACCGAGGATGGGACAGCTGAGTGGCTCAGTGGTTGAGTGTCTGCCTTTGGCTAACAGGGTGATTCCAGGATCCAGGATCAAGTCCCACATTGGGCTCCTTGCAGAGAGCCTGCTTCTCCCTCTGCCTGTGTCTCTGCCTCTGTGTGTGTGGGTCTCTCATGAATAAATAAATAAAAGTGCTTAAAAAAATACTGAAGATGCCTAAATTTTACTAACACGGTTCTATAGCCATTACTGTAATTATTCATTTCCCTAGAGATCATGTAAGAATTACATATACCACCTTGGGATATATTTCTTCCTAGAGAGGTCTCTACTTCTCCTTTCTCTTTCTCTCCTTCATGTCTTACTTCCCTACCCAACTAATGTAACACAGTGTCTGGCTAATATGGATCACCTTGGTTTTCCCCAGTGCAAACTGACCTTTTGTTCTCAAGCAGTGCAATAAAATAGACTATCTTAATATGCTTTTACAAAACTCATTGAAACTTGTAGTTTGTGCTTCTAGCACAAATATGACAAAGCAAGGACCCATTCTCCTGGCCTCTCCTTAGAAATGCCCATCACCCAGCATCCATTTCATGTCAGGTCCTGCCAATTGTGCCCTGTGGCTGACACACTAGCCCACACACACACAAGTATGGCACAGTCTCTGTGAAGTCAGAAGACTTCTTTTCTTTTGCTGGCTTCCTCATCCTCCAAGCAAGAATTCAAATGTCAATCACTTTTAGTTAGATTTCATGGAGAGCATCATAAAAATGGTAACCAATCCAATTGCAAATCACTTGATGAATCTTCTTTGAAGAGTTGCCAATAATGCTAATCGTCAAATGGTTGAATCCAGCTTTGTAAAGATGCGTTTGTGAAGAACAGCAATCTCTGTGACTTTGACAAAGGAACTGCTGACTTGCATCACTGTTTGTCTTTTGATGTGAAAGAGCAAATCGATTTATAGAGCTTTTGCTTGCAGATGTAGGATATGATTAGTATGCAGAAAGACCTTTCCACAGTGTCATTTGTTTATTTAGCTGCCTCTGCACTCAGCTCTGATTGTGTATACCTAATTAATGTATACAAAGCGAAAGGAAATAAAACCATGCATCCACAATCTCAGGATACTGTATAGCATTTCATTTGTCACTCTTGGGTTGAGGGACACTCCCATTTTACTAGCTGCGTACCAAATAAAACGTGGAGATTCATCAAACAGAACAGTAAAAATGCAAGAATTCTTCTCATCAAAGTTCTTCTTGGCTATTTATAAACTCAGAAAGATACAAATTAACCCACTGAAATATGAAAAGGTTTCTTTTTCTTTTCTATCCTGGTATTTGAATTTTTATTCAAAGCAATTGTTGAGTCTTTAGGAAAAGTACCTGTGATTTCTTCCAGAGGTCAAAGTACTTTGTAAAACATCCTGTGAGACCTGAATCATCCCATTCTTCAAGGCCTCACTGTTCAGATGCCTGGAAATTTTAGCTGAGAAGGATTTTAAGTGAAAAAGCAAAGACGCTAGAGACCTTCATGTCAATAATGAATGATCAATAGAAGTCACACACTCGAACATTGACATTCAGTCAGCAATTCCCTGTTATTCATGCACATTTCACATTGTCTATTCAGGTTCTGTAAGAGACACTGGTAGCAAAATGGCAAAGCTGCTAAAATCTTTAGACTACCAAATAATGAAATCCAGAGTGACATCTAGTGACATCCTACATTAGAAGCACTTGCTTTGCATCTCATACACCGAGCCACATTCTCCAGCACCAACTAGTTGCCCTTCCAGAATAGGGATCAGCACTTCCTATCTAGTCACTGGCTGAACTCTACAATAATTTCTTAAATACTAGTTGCCTCCAATGTTTGCCTCAGCCTAATACAAACGTCTCTTATTTTCAGCCCCCAAACTATGAAAACTCCAATCGTCGACTCCAAGTTTAAATGGCTCTTTGAATTTCTCCACAGCTTTTCATTCCATGGCAAGCAAGCCTTTCACTACCTCCCACCCCGCTCTGTCTCTGCGTTAGCGTGAACAGCACGCCAGAATCACTGCCTTAAATCATGCCAGGGAGCTGCCACAGTAGTTCAAACCTCTCCAAGAGCAGAAGCCAAGGGAGCTGTTATCTTATTGCTGAAATCCAGAACATGCTATCCCATCTAAATCACCGGTGTCATGGTCTCATTTGCAACGAAATTTCTTTGATCTTTTTTCCTAGTGGATTGGGGATTTTTTTTTTTTTTCCGAAAGGGCTGGTTCTGAATAATATGGCCATTTTAGAAACAGAGAGAAGAAAATTTAAATCGAAGAGATGAAACTGACATAGCATTCAAAAGAAAAGATCAACATATTTGCTTCTCATGGACTTCAGACATTTTACAACAATTCTTTGACCTGGTGCGAACCTCATCTGGAGCATAACAAAGGCACATTCAGTAAACTTTTCAAGACAATGAATATGTCTTTTTTTTTTTTTCAAAGTAAGTGTCTTTTAAATAGAACTATTCTCTTTTCCCTAGGCTCCTCCTCACATGGGACACGAAAAGCGTGTCACACATAAAATAAATAAGTTCCCAAGCAGGAAGTGCAATCGTCTGTGGGCAAGAGACATGCTTCCTGCAATAGTCAAAATTAAAAATAGAATGATGTAAATCCATCTTGTGATTTCATAACAAAAAAAAAAAAAGAATTAAGTGACATACCCACTTAAATATGACAAAAGCTGATGGATAAAGAAGACTGATACTATTAAAAACAACATCCACCTACGTCTTCAAGTATGAGATGCATACATTAATTAATAGTGATATGCCACGTGCACAGTAAGGGCTGAGGGCAAAAGAGGGAATAAGCCAGGCAAGTTCCTTGAAATCCTGTCTTTAAGTTACATCTTAAGATATCAACTGCAGCCAGGACTCACACTAAGAAACATGCAATCCCATCTGATTACTGAGTTTCAGTTTATCTGTTAGTGAGTTCCTTGTTTCTGCCTTCAACTTCACGAGATGGCACTTTATTTCAAATCATCCCAATATTTCCATTCAAGTTCATTCATTCAATCCCTTCATTTTACAGATAAAGGAACAGAGATCTGAGAATTGAAACACTTTCCCCCAAGGTCCCAGTTTTAGCACATAACTGATCTGGGTGAGAATTTAGACTCACTTAGCAAATGATCAATTGCAAATTTGAAAATTGATCAGGATTTGCTGTCAGATTGTCCCACTATATCCCTTGGCTTCATGCTGTCACATATTAAGGACAGGCAAAAAGCCTGATGATTGTCAGTAATATAATAATAAACAATTTCACAATTTTGTTAATCTGTTTTTTTTTTCTTTTCTCTGGATTTCTTTGGAATTAATTTACAGATATAACATATGTTTCAAGCAAATTATAGCTCCTCTAATTTGAGGAAGGCAGTGTTTTATAGGGAAAAATACTGACACGAGAGAAAAAGATATTTAGGGATTTTTAAAGCTCTATTAAATATTTGGGAGATTATGAATAGCTATTTTTTATATATTTTTTAAAAAGGCAGGGCAGCCCGGATGGCTCAGTGGTTTAGTGCTGCCTTCAGCCCAGGGCGTGATCCTGGAGACCGAGGATCGAGTCCCACATCAGGCTCCCTGCATGGAGCCTGCTTCTCCCTCTGCCTGTGTCTCTGTCTCTCTCTCTTTCTCTCTGTGTGTCTCTCATGAATAAATAAATAAAATCTTTAAGAAATAATAAAATAAATAAAAATAGTAAGTAAAGAATTTTAAAAAGGCATTCATACCATGATCTCTAAAGTCTCTCCTAGCTCTAAAAATTTTACTCAAGTTATAAACATTTACCTTTTTGTAGCTAATTGACCTATTTTGGAACACAATTCTATCATTGTCCAGTACAGAAGATTGTTTCTCACATAATTAGACAATAAATTTAAGTTCTATGTATTTTTAATACAGTAGTTCAATTTTTTCCATGATATTTCTTTCTTTAATATTTAAATTAGAGCTACCCACCAATTATTGAAAAATTTACTGTATTTAAGAAAAGAGCAGCAATCCTCTTTTCCCTAAATGTAACCTTGCCGGTTTATTCCACTCACTTCTTGGCAAAATAACCCACAAAGATACTTGTTTAATTTTTAGGCATGTGTTTAATATTTAGATATGCCATTCTCATTTTTCAATATCTTTAAAGTAAACTATGGAGTAGTAGTACCACTAAGCTTTCTTTTCATCTTTACATCTCTACAATTTATAAGAGTGCTGGCTCTTATACATGGCAGGTATTCAATAATGTGCTGTAATGATAAATGCTTGCACAAAAATTAGGGCTAAAAAGAAGCTTAGAGGTTACTAATCCAGCTGCCTCATTTTAAGGCCATATAGGCTCTGAGTCTCCCAGATATTCAGTGATTTACCCAATGTTACCAGTCAAGCGAAGGACCCAGAGGCCTTCTGAATGATAATTCCATACTCTTTCTAATATCCTTTTCTTTTTTCAAAGGTATCTTGGAAACATTCTTCTAAAGCATTTATTCTGTAAATGATGTTTGGATACTTTTCTTCACAGTTAGTTCTCATGTACATCTCACATATGATCACCCCCAAATGGTATGTTCTCCAATTCATAATTCATAGGCTCATCCATGCTACTTGATGAAGCTGGAAGCATGGTACATGTGGTAGGCTGAATAATGGCCCCAGAAGTTATCCAGAGTGTCATACTCAGAATCTGTGGATGTTCTTAAATGACCAAAGAGACTTTATAGATATAATTAGGTATTTTGAAATGAAGAGATTTTCCTGGATTATTTTGGCAGGCCCTAACTGTAATCAGAAGTATCCTTAGAGAAGTGAGGTAGGAGGAGATTTGACTACTGAGAAGAAGGCAACATAGGACTGAACCAAGATGGGACCCCACTGACTTTGAAGATGGAAGAAGGGGCCAGGATTATGTTTAAAGATGATATATGAGTAAAGTTAATTTTCTTTCTAAGGGCTAAATAGTGCAGGGTAGTAGGGTGAAGTTTCCCATAAAATAAGTAAATACATGCATTCTCTGGGCAAAATTGTTCCAAAAAGAAGTGCTGGGAGAAAGAAAGCACTAGGAGAATGTCTGTTTTGTCTAGAGAGGGCATGCATGCAAGGAATGCTGTTCTAGAAGCTGGAAAGTGCAAGGAGATAGATTCTCCTCGACCCACTGGAAGAAGGCTCTAGAAGGTGTAGATACTTTGATTTTAGCTCAGTGAAGCTAATTTTGGACTTCTTATCTCCGGGCTGTAAATGTGTGTAGTTTTAAGCCATTGTTTGTAGGAATTTGTTACAGGGGCAATAGGAAACTAATACAGCAGTCTAGATTGGTCAAGGAATGGAGAATCTTGGCTTGGACGTGGCTGACCCACATCATCTCTCTGCTTGTTATTTCTACGAATGCCTCTCCGTGGCTGCTAGAAGAATAATGAAGTGTCTCATCAGTATTGCATTTGCATTCAAGCTCAGTGAACCATCGAGTGCGAGACAAGACTGTTCTGCAGAATTCCCATGTAGAGTCTTAGGCACAACTGATGTAACTCTATAGAAATCTTGGTGTAAGATTTTATTTTTTATTTTTTTTAAAGAACTTATTCATTCATTTGAGAGAGAGAGACCACAAGCAGAGGGAGCAACAAAGGGAGAGGGAGAAGCAGACTCCCCGCTGAGCAGAGAGCCAGACTCAGGGCTTGAGCCTAGGACCCTGACCAGAGCCGAAGGCAGATGCTTAACCAACTGAGCCATCCAGGTGCCCTGGTATAAGATTTTAAAAGTGCCCTCCTGGGACACGGTGGCTCAGCAGTTGAGCACCTGCCTTTGGCTCAGGGCGTGATCCCAGAGTCCCAGGATTGAGTCCCACATTGGGCTCCCTGCATAGAGTCTGCTTCTCCCCTCTGCCTATGTCTGTCTGTCTGTCTGTCTCTCTCTCTCTCTGTCTCTCATGAAAAAATAAATAAATAAGATCTTTTTTTTTTTTTTAAAGTGCCCTCCTAAGAAGATAAATTAGAAAAAAATGGAACTTTTAGAGGAACAATGAAGTCTATTCCCCCTGAGACAGCACAGTGTTGGAACAGAGTCCAAGTCTGGACTAGTGAAACAACTAGATTTTATTGCCACTTGCTGCCTGGGCCTTTGTGCAGTGCACATGCTATGCTACTCTCTTCAGTATCCTGATCTGAGGAGGGTGAGAGAGAAGGAGTTCAACTCAGCTTCCTGTGGAAAGATACAACCTCTCCGCCCCACTCCCTCTTTCATTAGGGACAAATACTCTTGAGAAGAATTGCTAGCTTCTTGACATCAAATCCCTACAAGTCTTGAGGGCATAAAGAGTAATATCCATCAGACAATGTCAGTTACACAATGTTTCCAAAGTCACTTTTTTAAAGATAATTTGTGGTTAAATGTAAACAGGTTGTATTTTTTTCCAAGTTGTTTGCTCTCATATATAAAGGCTACAATTATAAAAACTCTGCACCACCTAATACAGATGATTTAAATTTTAAACTGAAGGAAAATGCATATGCCTGTTAAGATAGAAACCTTCTCCTAGACTTCTCACTAATGGAATTAAGTTGTTGTGCCAGTTAGGTTTCTTTTTATATCATCTTTCTGAATGTTGTTTTCTTTTCTTAGAGCTCGATAAGAAAGTTTCCTAAATTGTGCCCATCATGAAATTAACATTGGGAAGAAATTAGTATAGCTACCAAAATACTAACCACTGTATAATCATGTGCATGGAACAATTCTTAGCCCCTTGTTAACAGTATTGTGAAAACTTTGTGTGTGGGGGGAGGTTTGTTTCAAAACAACACCTCTTCATTATAGAAAATTTAAACTATATACAAGTGAAAGAATAAAGCAAAGATAACCTATAATGCTACAGCCAGACATCTCCTCTGATAATTTCATTTTTTAAATTATTTTAAAGATTTTATTTATTTATTCATGAGAGACAGAGAGAGGCAGAGACACAGGTAGAGGGAGGAGCAGGCTCCCCTTGGGGAACCTAAGGTGGGACTTGATCCCAGGGCCCCGGGATCATGCCTAGAGCCAAAGGCAAACACTCAACCACTGAGCCACCTAGGCGTCCCACGATAATAATTTTAATAGCGATAGTGTATAATAATGAATAACATAATTTAATATCAAAATATAACATAGGTTACAGAATATACATACAAAATTTATATTTGTGGTTGAGCAAATAGATACGAAGTGACTCTCATGTGATAACTCCACAGATCCAAGAAATCATACATGGTTTTCACTCCAGAGGGCTCCTATGTCTGTATCATAACCCTATCTCTCCTTCTCACATGTAACCATTACCGAGTTATGTCACACTTATTCCTGGCTTTCCTTTAGTTTTACCGTAAATATAGGTCTCCTTAAACACTGTAGTTTAGACTATTTCTGAGGCATATATAAGGGAAATCACACCTTATGTATCTTTGTGTTCCTTGCTTGTTTTATCCAATACCAGATTTGTAAGACTTTTCCATGTTGTTCTATGGAGCAATAGTTCTCTTATTTTCACTGTACTCTATAACATCCCATTATGGAATATCCCACAATTTATTTGTCCATTCTATCAGTAATAAATATTGGTGCACATTCCTCCAGTCTTATTTTATAAAAAGAGCATTGCATTATACATCCTGTTTTGTAACTTGTTATTTTTCAATTAACATTGTTTTAAGTATCATTCCATTTCTTTAAGTACCTTTCTACTCTTATTGAAAATGTCTGCATAGCCCATTTGGTCCACATTAAAATTAAATCTTTAATGTTCATGTAATTACTTCCAATGTTTTATAATTTTAAATAGAATTTTAATTGTCATACTTATACATACACCACTGTGCGCATCCGCAGTTACTTTCTTAGGATTTTTTTTAATAATTGAAATATTTTCCTTTGTATAAATTCTTAGAGTCAGAGGGCATAAACATTTTTAAAGATTTTGACTTGTATTGCCAAATTCCCATACAGAAATTTGTCTCTCTCTACTTTCTCAAGAGCAGAATACAAAGTATCTATTTTTCAACATTCTTGCCAGAAATGGATATCATATGTTTCTACGAGCTTCATAAAATTAATAAAAGAAACTGGCGTGTATTTGAATTTGCATCCCATTGATTCTCAAAAGGTTAAATATTTCTTCAACCCTAATGGCCATTTGTTATCAAACACTGTCTTTTAATCCATAATGGGTCATCTTTTTGGAAGACCACCACTTATACACTAACTAATAAATAACCATTTTTTAAAAGTTGTGTTTTCCAGGGCACATTTATCATTTATATCACTCCAGGCATGATGAACTTCCTTCAAATACTTAGAGAAAGGCAGCCACGTGTAAAGCAAATGCCTCTAACAATTCAATTGTTGATTGGTTGACTGGGAAGAAAACCTTCCCACTTGATCAAAATTATATCATACTAGTCATCTTCACCATAGCCTTGTCTGATCAGCCTCTGTGACCTTCATAGTGATGGTAATGCCCCATGACCTGCTTCTTTAGGAGAGCTAGTGAAGTCTCAAAATCTAGCTCTACTATTTAAAAAAAGGCAAAAAGGATGCCTGGGTGGCTAAGCAGCTAAGCAGTTAAGCATCTGCCTTTGGCTCAGATGATGATCCCAGGGTCCTGTGATTGAGTCCCGCATCTGGCTCCTGCTCCACGGAGAGCCTGCTTCTCCCTTTGCCTCTCTCTCCCTCTCTCTCTCATGAATAGATAAACAAAATCTTCTAAAAAATTTTGTTTTGTAAAAGGGCAAACAGTTACATGCAGAACACTACAAAACTATACTTTATTTGGAGAGACTTACCTAGGCCGGTAAGGATAGGAAAAATTGATGATGTGTTGCACACTACAATGTTGGTTCCTCGGGACTAAAATCTCCTCTACTGTCAACATGTTGAACTACGTGAAACCTATAAACCTCATTCCCTAATCTCAACCACATATTTGATTTAGAACAGCACTCTACTATGGAGTATGATTTCCGAGTGATCTGCCTGAAACAGTCAGATAAGTTAGGGACAATTGAATGAAATTAATGTCCACTGGTTCCATAAATGAAATTAAAACAAGTACAGTAGATACCAGAAAAATAGTATATTATAAGTAGTAGACACACAATTGTTATTTTAAGGAACAACATAGAATTAAGAATACCCTAAGAGGGCAGCCCCGGTGGCGCAGCGGTTTAGCGCCGCCTGCAGCCCAGGGCTTGATCCTGGAGACCTGGGATCGAGTCCCACGTCGGGCTCTCGGCATGGAGCCTGCTTCTCCCTCTGCCTGTGTCTCTGCCTCTCTCTCTAGCTGTGTCCCTATGAATAAATAAATAAAATTAAAAAAAAAAAAAAAGAATACCCTAAGAAAGTTTGAGCGTTAGTTTTCACTACCAGAAAAAGTTGCTTTCTTATGCAAATGTACACTGGATTTTCAGCAAGGTTTCTTGGCCAGGGTTCTGGAAAAGTCAGTCCCTTTGACAGGGTTGACTATATGATCTACAAATGGTATTCTGTATAGATCCCTTTCAGTATTGTCAATATCACAGCCAGTTCGAGACCAATATGCAATCTCCGCAAGAAAATGACTATGTGATGACCATTTTCTAAAAGAAAAATACTGGGGCAGCCCGAGTGGCTCAGTGGTTTAGGGCCGCCTTCAGCCCAGGGCCTGATCCTGGAGACCCGGGATCAAGTCCCACGTTGGGCTCCCTGCATGGAGCCTGCTTCTCCCTCTGCCTAGGTCTTTGTCTCTGTGTGTGTCTCTTGTGAATAAATAAATAAAATCTTTAAAAAAAGACAAATGGATTTTTTAAAAAAATAATTAATAAAAAAATAAAAGAAAAATACTGTTTCCTTCATAAAAGACATTGCTAATGGGATGTTCACTCATTCTAATATTTTGAATACCATGGAGAAATTATTTTTAATTCAGTTTGAGTGACACACTAATACGGTTTCAATTTCTCAGACAATTTATAGGCATTGTTTCCATACCTAAGAAACAAAATATCTTGTAGTTACATCATTTGCACTCAATTTTAGCAGCCTGGAGGGGAAAGTATGAGGTGTTCTAAAATCAAAGCAAGAGATGAAAAAGTATTTACTAATTCCCAGAGAGTGTCCCTATGGGAGGATGGGGGAGGAGTGCATACAATTTACTATCCAAAGTCTCATGGAACCAAAGTCTATAATTTTAAGGAACCAAAGTCTATAATTTTAACATTAGAAATTACTAAGATACATACGCCATTTAAAGAGTAGCAATGTAGCTGAATACTCACTTTTTTAAAAAATAGTTTATTTATTTATTTATGAGAGACACACAGAGAGAGAGGCAGAGCCATAGGCAGAGAGAGAAGCAGGCCCCATGCAGGGAGCCCGATATGGGACTCGATCCCAGTACTCCAGGATCATGCCCTGGGCCGAAGACAAGTGCTCAACCACTAAGCCACCCAGACATCCCTGAATACTCACTTTTATTTCCTTACACTACAGTATTCTGTTTTTGAGTTTGCCTTGGAAGAGAGAAACAAAAAGCTGAGATTAAGAAATGTGTGTAAAAATCAGAAATTTGAATGTCTGTGTTACGTGCACTGATTTGTTTTTGTGTTTTAAATGCTCTTCCAGTTTTTATTTCCCATAATTGTCAGAGTCCTTATGCTAGTCCATGTTCTCTTCAATTATTCCTATGTTAATGAAACTCCCTCTAAGAGTTCGAATATGATTTAATATCTAAAATATTGTGTGAGACATAAAGTATTCATTGGCAACGTTTTTAAATAAACACCTGTAAATAGATTCATATATACACTGTGAAAATAAAAGCTATTCCTAGGGGAAACATTGAAATGAGTTGCTATCATTACTGAAAACTGTGTATTAGACAGTGGGAAAAATATTTAATTTTGAAAATAATATCAAAATTAAATTTTAACTGATCTGACAATATGAGGAAAACACTCTACAGAATACATTAACTTTAATAAAAGTTTGGAGAAAAGTAGAATTAAGCAATGCTTGTTAGTATACGATGCAGGAAGACCTCATCACCTTTTCTGCTCACAGCTCATGCTTTGGGAGCCAAGAAAGACAAGGTGAGAGCAAGTGAGGAGAAAAATGGACGATGGCTTAACTTCGGTGTCTTTTATCCTTCTTCATTGTCCTCTGCTTCCACCTTCATCTGTCTCCCTTTTTTTCATGTACTTTTCAGAAAGGTGACAAGACAGAGCCTTCAAGACAGGCCCCAGTAAAATTTAATATGATCCCTGAAAAATGGTGAAATTAAAGCAGAATGGCCATGCTCCTTGACTTATGTAAAGTTTATTCAAACCGGTCTTGCTCTCCTTTTGAACCTGATAGTGCACGGATTTCTTAATGATGTGCAAATTAAAAGGACTTTATCAAAGACTCAATAAATCTGTAGTCAATGCAAAAAAAAAAAAAAAACCTCTGAAAAGAATCCTATAATAATTTCAGAAGAAATATAATATACTGCATCATATGTATCTAGAAAGATTTTCAAACAAACAAAAAAATCCCAGCTGAATAGTTAGAATGATTGCATTTCTTATTTATAATCACCTGGGAGGAATATCAAAATTAGATATTCCCAATTAGTCTCCTTGCTATTTAGACTCCATTCCTTAGATTAGCAAGTGAAATAAAGATCTTTGGTCTCTGCAGAATTAGATACCAAAATAGTAATGTTTTCAGGAACATGCCCGCGGATCCTCTTACAGTGATTCTAGTCCGTCGTGTAATTGAATAAGGCTTATTTGAATTATGATATTAAAAGAGTGATTCCACATTTCAATATTACATAGAAATGTTGTGAGGGAAGTTGAGAGCATGGGAGAGGGATTGGGTAAATTGATTCTGGAGACATTCAGGATCGTCAACTGTGGAGTTAAGAGTTCACCCAGAAATATCCGCAAGTGACAATCAAAACTAAGAAGAGTACTTGTTGAAGCAACACCATGAAAGAACTGACAAAGAGGATGTAGGAAAGAACACAAAAAAGGATTGATCAGATATTTAGAGAATCTAAAAGTGCAGTATCTTAGAAGTCAGGTGAGCTAGACAGGTGTCCCTTTGCTTCACGGCATTTTGACTGTTGAGAATGTGGACCATCTCCTGCTCACTGTTTGGAGAATGTGTCACTCTGTGGTCCTGGTAGTTGGCAAGGGTTCATTCTCAATATAAAAGATAGAAGGGTGTATTTATTTCCTCTCTTAACCCTGGCAGCAGGGTCAAAAATGATGACTTGTTCTTGGCAAACCAGAATTTCCTAACTTAGAGTTTAACTGCAAGAGAATGACTCAAAGAAGCAGGCACTGTTTAGATTCCTCCATTGGTGGCAGTGGCAACCTGTGTTTAGCAGTGGGGACAGCAGTACTATCTACCCTTTTCCCATGGCAACATCTGGACTGTAGTTTGAAGTACCCGGTAGTGCCCAGCATTTCCCAAGATTGTTTCTTGAAGTTTACCATGACCACTGGCCACTAATATCCTTCCAAACATTTCCTTCTCTGCTGAAATTTGTATCCCAGGATGCTGAGTGGTACAAGCCCCAGTGTAAAATAAAAGTGCAGGGCCTCATGTTAAAAAAATTATTTAAACAGTCAAGCAATAAAACAAGCATGGGATCCTTCTAAATGTGGAGTGCTGTGCAGTTGCATAGGTCATACACCCATGAAGCTGGTCCTGCTACTATGTCACAGAAGGAAAAGCACTGATTTAAAATATTAGGTCCAGAAGAAAATCCCCCTGAGAAAATAAATCTTCAGCACTTTTATTTTGCAAGTAATTGGTAGCCAAAGAATGTTACAGTCAGGATCAAGCTATCAGAGCTCATTCAAACCTAATTGACTTGCCAGGCTACTAGTAAGCTTTGGCAGAATTTGCTGTGTCTTCACAAAATGAAAGTTTTCTTCTGTGTGCACATTTCATTTGGAAAGTTCTTGGGTGTGATTTATAAACTTTGAGATGGAAAAATAAAAAGTGAGTCAAGGGTATTTTTAAAGGTCTCCCTCTTACCCCACCTATGAGAGAGCCACAAGTAGTAGTGCCATTTGTCCTGTCACTGAAAGATGGCTGTGCAGGTGTTGTGTGGCCACACAGCTGCTGTTGACACACTGTTCGTGGGTCCTCTCCAGGGATGCTGAATCCCTGAGTGGCCAACACATTCAGCCAGGGCCCAAGCCAGATTCAACCAGCAGTCTTGCTTTTTTAGAGAAAACCATCTGTTTAGATTCCTACCCTAGTAAAACTGCCCAGCTTTGATATGTTGACCCATAAATTTTGAGTCTGAGCTTAGAATTCCTGAAGACTTTGAATTTAGTCAAAGGAAAGATCTCACAAAATGGACAACTAAGTAAGAACATTCTGGACACAGCACTCTCAATCATCTGGTGGCAGCCCACTGGTCACGCCCTGGTGTCACACTCTGACCTAGTGCATAGCACTACCTGACCTGAGCGGTCCTGGGGAACGGATGGTTGTCTAACAACATGCAAGTAGTCAAGTAGCTACCATTATACATTCTGTTGTCAGACAAAAGCCTTCTGTTTGGTCCCTAGATAATTTTAGACTAGGTCTGGCAATTTTTCTGTTAATGGAGAGGATAGGGATGTCAGTGGCATGTGGAAATCATTGGTAGGCTGGAACACCCTTGTGGTGATGTGAAAAAACTTTCCATTGCATACATAGTCTTCCACATGGCAACATGGGCCTAGCAGACCCATCTGAAGCAACAAGCTCTGTTCTGCAATCAGAAAATAACAAAAAATTACCACTCCTTGGCCCATTGGCAAAGCCACTGAGATTTTCAGCCCAGAATAGAAAGACTGCTTATGTGCCTACCTAGCCTTTTCCTCTACCTCATACACCTCCCTGAGTTGATGTTAGTTTATTCAAATTAGTACATAATTGGAAGCAGCTGCTATTTCATAGATGACTGGAAGTCTTAATATTCTTTGGGAAACATGCAAAATTAACTGAGTTTATATCATTTGATATCCATTTTTTCACATTCATCTTTCTTAAGTTGATTTTAGTTACATAACACCTTTGTTTATGAGCACCTACTACATGTTAGGCCTCATAGTCTTGAATACCAAATCTCTCTATATTCATTTCATCCTGCCAACATCCTATGAGCTAAATATTATGACATTCAACAATGTGGAAATTTGAAGGTAGAGAAGATATGTAACTGATCTAAAATCACACTAATGGATAGAAATGGTAGGATTCAAACTCAGTTCCTAATAGTTGGAAAGCTATTTTTTCTACCTCCAACATTTTTGGAATATTTCTTTTATACAAAACATTGTGATAGATGAAAAAGATCAATATAAAAAATATATATCGTAGGCCTCAAAGAGCTTTTACTAGAGCAAGGAAAAGTTAAGATTATAAACACACACACACACAGCCAACTACTTCTTGACAAAGGTCTAAATGCAATTCAGTAGATAAATGATAGTCTTTCAAAAGGGGGATCTGGAATAATTGGACATCCACTTGCCTATTAAAAAAAAAAAACTTCTGGGACAGCTGGGTGGCTCATTTAGTTAAGCGCCTGCCTTCATCTCAGATCATAATCCCAGGGTCTTGAGATCGAGTCCTGCATCCAGCTCCCTGCTCATCGGGAAGCCAGCTTTGCCCTCTCCTACTCCCTCTACTTGTGCCTCAATCTCTCTCTTTCTCTTTACCTTTCTCTCAAATAAATAAATAAAATCTTTTAAAAAAATACTTCAAGCCATATTTTGAACCATATATAAAAATGAAACAAAATAGTTCAGAGATCTAAATGTAAAACCTAAAAGTATAACATTGCTAGAAGAAAACATAGGAAAAAAACCTTTGAAGCTTGTTTTAGACAAGGATTCCTTGGATACAACACCAAAAGCCCAATCTTAAAAGAAACAATTGATAAATAGTACTTCATCTAAATTGAAAACCTCAGCTCCAAAGATACTGTTAAGGAAATGAAAAAATAAGCTACAGATTGGAAGAAAATACTCACAAACCCTATATTGAACAAAGGATTTGGATCCCAAATATATTTATAAGCATATAAACTTAATACCACATACACAACTCAATAAAAATACATAGGCAAAATACTTGATGGCCATATCACAAAAAAAAGATCTATGGAAGTGAAATAAACATAGAAAAATATCATTAATCATTACAAAAATTTGAATTAAAGCCACAGTGCTATATCAATACACACCCTTTAGAATGGCGATTTTTTTCTAATGTCAATACTGAAGTGCTGGAAAACAGTTTGGCAATTTTTTTATGAAGCTAAATGTGCCCTTACCTACCATATGACTCAACAATCCCACTGCTAGTCCCAAACAAAATAAAAACATATTTTACACAACCACCTGTATGTAAATGCTTGTAACAGCATTTGTTCATAATCTCCCCCAAAACCGGCACCACCCATTGGTGAATGGATAAACAAACTTTAGTACACCCATAGAATACACTCCTACTTACCAGTAAAATTAACAAACCAGATACTCGCAATAACTACATGAATCTCAAAAACATTATGCTAAGTAAAAGAAGCCAGGTTTGAAAATCTTGAACACTGCATGATTTCATTTATGTCCCATTCTAGAAAATGAAAAGCTGTTTGAGATAGAAAACAGATGAGTGGTTTCCTGGAGGTGAGGGTGGAGAACTGGTATTTGCTACAAAGGGACATGAGGGAACTTTTGAGGTGATAGAAATACTCTCCATGTCAGATTCAAGGGTGGTTACATGCATGTTTACACCTGTCTGTCGACAGAGGGCTGTGTGCCAAAAAAAAGGGTGAATTTTGCTGTATGTTAATTACATTTCAACAAAGCTGACTTTAAGTATTCAGCACGTCTAAAACTGAGGCCCTTCTCTTTCTCACTGAACGTTGCTCCTTCCCCATCATTCCTGTCCAACCAGTCTGCAGCGAACGGGTCCCTCCTTCTCTCCCTCCTGGCACTGGGTCAGCTCTGATGTCCAATAAACTCAACCCCTTTTTATATTTTTGGAAATGTTTGTTTCCTCTCCTTTTGTATTGTCACTGCCTTGCTTGTGTCCCTTCCACATTTCTAGCCCAATTTCTATCTCTGCCTCCTGACAGATTTTCTGCCCTCCCCTATGCTTTGGCCTCAGTGACCTTTATACAATGTACTCCTCATCAGAGATATCGTGTGCTCAAAATCTTTGAAAGTCCAAGCTCCTTCAAACTGCACAGAAGCCCTGTCCTGTGGATCCCCGGCCACTCCTACAAGCATATGTAATGTCCCAGCCATATCGTGACACGCAGCCCAGTTTCTGAATGTGCATTGTTTGTTCTCTTCTTCATATCTCTGTAAATTCTGCTCTTTTGCCTTAAATGTCTTTTTAAAAATCTTGCCTCTACTGAAACCTACTCATCCTTTGAGACTCTCCTTGACTTGGCATTTTCTCAGTGGAAGCTTCTCTCCCACTTTCTCTCATCAGCTGAGATTTGGATGTCCCAGCCCTTTTCTCCAAAAACACACACTTGTATCTTAATGAAGGCACTCATCTCCCTGTCCTGAAACTGTGTGCAGATCTGGCTAGCCCGATAAATTGTGTGTTGCCTAAATAAAGTGGCCGTGTGTCATATACTCTCGAATCCTCAGCAACTAGAGGTGTTTGGTAAATATTCTTCAAATTATGGAGCAAATGAACATAGAAATGTATTACATATGCAGCATCAGAAAAAAATTGCTTGAACAGTTTACCCTCCTGACCTACATCCCTTGATATTTTGGCTCTGGGTAGACTGCTTCTGAGAAAAGATCACCTAATACATGCATCAGCAATGGCACAACATGATCCAAACAAATCCCTGGGGCTGTAAAAGAGCAAATGTGCTGAGACAGGCATAATATCCAAAGCAGATCAGTTGTGGGAAAAATACAAGAAGGGCTATAAGGTCACTAGCCTATATTTAAAGTCCTCAATAGAGGTTTTTGTAGGATGTTCGTTTTCATCATAGATCATCTCTACTTCTGAGGGAGACCAAACCAGTTTCTGAACTTACTATTTATAGAAACGGGGGAGTCAGTGTGGAGAGATTCCTGTGGAATGCACTCATGTTTGCTATGCCCTGAGAAGCATGGGGATTTGCTGCATTTGGCCAGAGAGTGGAAGATGATGTTTTTGGAATGTGCTCATGTGGCTGTACACTGGAAAAGGGAACGGAGGTGAGGTGAATGGAGGCATGGCATGCCATCCCAGACTCTGCTCAGCTTGCATGCTGGCTTCCTCATAACACAGTAAGGAGGCAAACACTGAATGCACTCAATAAAATCAGGGTTCTTGTGCACAAGCACAGGACTACCTCAGTGCCCAGAGGCAACAGTGACCATGAAGAGGGGAGAGGAGAGGCTGTTTGTCCCCCTAATGCCTCTGCAGACCACAAGGACCAGACAGAAATGATAGGTAGAAAATCACTTACCTGAAAATAATATAAATGTTCCATACTCACAGATAGTTTTCCATTCCTCTCTCTCTCTCTCTCTCTCTCTCTCCCTTCGAGGGGAAAGGAAGGACTACTTAGGACATTTTAATGCACAGTAGGGTGGTTTTGCCGCACTTTTATTCTTCTTACTCATTTTCTTCTCTTGTTTCCAGAATTGGGGGAGTAGCTTCTCTATCTTTTGTGTTGCTATTTCTAATTCATTTCCAGTCAATCTACACACACTGTCTATTCACTGGAAACAAATTAGAAATTACAAAAACTATAGATTATTCATTTTCAACCGCATTCTTGTTTGCAACAAACTGTTGTGCTGAGCCACCTGCTGAATTTTAATCAAATCACATTTTGTCAAGTTGGAGTCAGTGAAATTGCATCACATAAAAGTTTTGGGGGGCAAACTGATTAGTGATGAATCACCAGGAGACTTAGAGTGGACCCTGATGGAGCCCTGTGGGGCCCACCGCGTTCATCAGCCAAGCATCCTGATCACAAATGGCACTCACAACTGGGCAGTGACAGGAGCCCCTTCCAGAAAATAAATCAAAGTGAAAGGATGGGAGAAAGCTTGTTCCTGTCTACTCACAGCAAACCCAAGAATATCTGAGAGTCTACATTAAGGAAGATGATTGGCTTATTTTCTATCCTTCTCACATTAAATGATGCATATCCTGGACATGGTGGTTATTTCCTATGCAGGGCCTTTTCTCAAAAGAACAGGAACAAATGATCTTCAAGGTACTAAAATATAAGGCTTTTCCCCCTTCTTCTGTAGTCTCTCCATTTGTCATAGTGCATTCATTTGCTGTTTAATGTCAAAGTGAGGAGAAATTAAAATTTTACATTATTAGCATGGACTTTACCATTCTTCCTTACATTGTGCAATGCTGGTGTTAATCCAAATATGAGAATTTATAGTGGAATCACTAGAATTACACAATTTATATTTAATACATTGTATGTATTTTGTTCTTACCAGAACATGGGAAAACTGTACCAAATTAAGTCAACTATTTTTATTTACTCCTTGATAAATTCACATTATTCCAAGAATCTCTACCTTCAACTTACTAATGAATAAGAAAATCTGAAAGGAAAGGGATTATGAGTTGCTGCCCTATTATTCTTCTAGGTTGTCATCATTTTCATTATACATGGTTGGTGAGTATAGGGAAGGAATACATATTAGAAAAAAATACATGAAAGGGGTTCTTAGTTGTTTGCATTTGTTAGAATATCACTGCTTGCTTTTTACATTTGGAGTGAGTTCTGAGAAAGCATAGCCTCTCAGAACATCCTGCACTCCCAAGCCTACTCTGTCTCTATGTAAGGATAGACTAGAGATCAAAAGAACAGATTAGAGACACTCCAGAAAAAGAGCCCCAAACTGTAACAACCTAAATATTTTCCAACAGAAGAGTACAGAAACTAGCTATTCATGCAGTGGAATATTACACAGCAATGAAAATGAATAAACTACTGATATGATATCAACAAGGCTGAATCTCAAAAATGTTATGTTGAGCCAATGAAGTGAAGACAGACACAGAATAGCAGATACTCTATGATTCCATTCTTGTGATGTTCTAGAAGAGGCAAACCTAATTTATGATGATAGATAGTACAACACTGATTCCTCTGGAGGGATTGAGGGATGTCTGGAAAATGTCTGAGGAAACATTCCGGGGCCCTAGGAAAGGTTTAGAGCTTGATCGGGGTGTAGGTTACCTGTGTGGATTCTTTGTCGACATTTGTTAAAAGGTACATTAGAATCTCTGGTTTTCACTCTATATAAATACCTCCATGAAAAGTAAGTTACTTTGTATTTCTCTTCACACATAAAAATTTTTTTTTCTTGTACTTTTTATCTTCTAAGCAAATTTTAAGATCAGATTGCCAAATGTTAGAAGGATTATGTTGGGATTAGGATTGGAAAAACATTCAATTTTGTGCACTTATTTAGGGAACAGCCATTCTCATTATATGAAATAGTCTTAGTCATTATATTTCTTGCCATTACAGTTTTTATACATTCATTTTATTAAATTTCTCTCTATAGAGAATTTTCACAGTATTGTTAGGTTTATTTGTGCTAATTGCAGATTGCCTTATTTCATGTGTAAATTTGATTTTCTCATTAATTTTTATTGGAAAATAAAATATTAATGATTTTTTAAAAGTTTGACCACCTTAGTTCTAATATTAGTCCTAATATATTTTTAGTTGATTCTCTGCATTTTCTGAATAGCTGATTTTACACAATTGACTTGAATGAAATAATAACAATTTTCTGATATCATATATATTTCATTATTATTTGTTTTTTAAAATTTTATTTAAAAAATAAAATAAAATAAAAATAAAAAATAAAATTTTATTGTACTGACTAGAATGACTACAATATTAAATAGAAGTGATAAAAGATGGCATCCTTGTCTTATTTACGAGAATATTTTTATTATTTCACTATTAAGATATTTTCTCTGAATGTGTAACAATAAGCATATATGAGGTTCAGGAAATAACCTCCTATTTCTAAGAAAGTTCTTTTGAGATTTCTTATTGGTTTAATTAAATCGGGTGATAGAAGGGAAAAACCAACAATAATTCTATCAAAACGGGCAGCGGACCTGAATAGACATTTTTTTAAAGAAGACATACAGATGGCCATCAGACGCATGAAAAGATACTCACATCACTAATCACCAGGAAAATGCAAATTAAAACCACAATGAGATGTCACCTTACACCTGTCAGATGACTAGAATCAAAAAGACAAGAAATAACAGGTGTTGGCAAGGATGTGGAGAAAAAGGTACCCTTGTGCCCTGTTGGTGGGAATGTAAATTGATGCAGCCACTGTGGAAAACAGTATGGAGGGCCCTCAAAAAATTAAAAAAAAAATAACTACCATATGATCCAGCAGTTCACTTCTGGTTATTTACCCAGAGAAAATGAAAACAGTAATTCAAAAGATATATGCACTCCTATGTTTATTGCAACATTACTTAAAATAGCCAAAATGTAGAAGCAATCCAAGTGTTCATGGAGACACATGAATGAATAAGGAAGATGTGGTGTCCATATACAATAGAATATTACTCAGCCATAAAAATGACTGAAATCTTGCCATCTGTGACAAAGTAGATGGATCTAGAGGATATCATGCTAAGTGAAATAAGTCAAAGGCAAATATCATAGGATTTCATGGATATATGGAATCTAAAAAACAAAACAAACAAACCAGCAAAAACTAGAACCAGACCTGTAAGTACAGAGAACAGACTGATGGTTGCTAGAGGGGAGGAGGTGGAGGGGGTGGTATAGCATAGATAATATACAGCAGGGACGGCACAGGGAATAGAGTCAATGATATTGTAATAGTGTTTGCATGGTGACAGGTGGTCGCTACACTTACGATGAGCATAGCATAAAGTACAGACTTGTCAAATCAATATGTTGTATGCCTAAAACTAACATAACGCTGTGTGTTAAACATACTTCAATTAAAAAATATGTGACAAATGTTATTAAATTGTTTTGGTAACTATTGGGATAGTTAAATATTTTTCTTCCATAAAGTGTTAGTGCAGTCATCCATATTAATAAATATATTAGTATTGAAACATTTTTGAATTGCTAAAATTATCCTGACTTGTTGGTACTGTATCTAACATGTGGATGGCTTCCATTTGTTAATTTTTTACTTTGGAATTTTGCATCAGTTTTATAGTTTAGATTGCTATTTGATTTCCCATTTTTCCTCAAATTATGTCTGGCTTTGATGTCAGGGCTATGCATGCCCTCCCTTGGCTTTGGGAAACTCCAATTTATCTCTATTTCTGAACGAGTTAAAAGATTAGAAGAAGACTTGGCACAACTTGTTAGCAAAATTATCTAGGCATTCATTGTATTTTTGTTAGAAGTCACCTTTTTTTTTCAATTCCCCCATTTGATCATTGGCCTAAATGGATTTTTTAACTCTTTTTAATCTATATATTTCTAGAAAATATTCCATTTCATCTAGATTTTCAAATATATTGAAATATGATTGTAGATATGATTATGTCTCTTAAAAATAGTAGTACTATTTTTCTTTTTCTTTCCAGAAAATCTTGCCAAATGTTAGTCTAATTTATTTGTGTTTCTGTGGAATAACTTTTAAAGTTTATTAGTCGAGTCTGTGTTTGCTTATCTCATAAAATTCTGCTTTTGCCTTTATTACGAGTTTCCATCTACTTTTCGCTATTATTTTTGTTTTTTTCTTATTTATTGAACTGAAAGTCCTAGTCATAAATTTCTAGTCTATTTTAATCTAGGAAATGCATTTTAAGATTATAAATTCCTTCTTGAATACTGCTTTGTCTGCATCACATGGGTTTTAATAAGGGTCATTCTTTATAATTTATATTTTGAATCTTTCTTGATCTCAAGAGTTCTTTAGAAGATCGTTTTTAAAATTTTATTTGGGGACGCCTGCCTGGGTGGCTCAGTGGTTGAGTGTCTCCCTTCAGCTCAGGTCATGATCCCAGGGTGCTGGGATGGAGTCCTGCATCAAGATCCCCCAGGGAGTCTGCTTCTCCGTCTGCCTATGTCTCTGCCTCTCTCTGTGTGTCTCATGAATAAATAAAAATCTTTTTTAATTTTTATTTGTTTGGATAGAAGAGTTTTATTACTTTAGTATTAATATATAGTCTTATTACAACGTGGTCACAGAATATAAGTTTTATGCTTTAAAACTGCAGAATTTATTTAGATTGTCTTTGTGATACAGTACATGTGGAGAGTTTCTGTGACTGCCCCATCATGTTTGAAAGGATGTACTACATCCACTTTTGAGAAATCTAGTTCCACATGTAAATTATTCAAATTCTTTATATTTTATATGATTCCTTTTTTTCGTGACCTAGACCCATAAATTATGAGATGTGTACTAAAATCTCCCACAATGACTTTGGATTATGAGATCCTTTTAGGTTTCAAGCACTGTTGACTTTCTAGGTTTCAAAGCTATGTCATGGGGTTAAAGGTTGCTTTCTATCCTTTAACACATATACTTTATTTTGTATATTCCTGGTAGATTTTTAACTTTTATTAATGCAAAATATGACTTTTATTTGAACTCTTTCTGGTGGTCCATTTTTGTACCTGCTTTCTTCATCTTATATTTGCCTAATACAACTTTTTGTAACTGTTTTCAAATATTTCACATCATTGTATTTTAGAATTACCTCTTGAAATGATCACATATTTGTCTTTATTCTTTTTTTTATTATACCGAGTTTGATATTCCACAAGTTTACTGTTTAAAGCCAATAAAATGTTATCCTTTCTCATCACATTCTTCAGTTTTTTATTTTTATACATATTAAAATTCTTAAAATACAAATTGTATATGTTTAAGGTGTACCTGATTACTGCAGTCCTTCACATGCTTACCATTTCTCTGTGTATGTGGTGAGTACCTCTGAAATCTGTTTTCTCGCAAATTTCCAGTGTTCAATACAGTGTTATTAATGACAGTCACCATGCTGTACATTAGATCTCTATAGTTACTTATCCTACATTAGTGCAACTTTGTGACCTGTCATATTCTTAGAAACTTCTGACTTCTTATGCTTTATTTATTTTTTAAAAGATTTTATTTATTTTTTCATTATAGACAGAGAGAGAGAGAGAGAGAGAGAGAGAGAGAGAGATCAGAGACACAGGCAGAGGGAGAAGTAGGCTCAAGGCAGGGAGCCTGATGCGGTAATCAATCCTGGAACTCCAGGATCACACCCTGGGCCAAAAGCAGGCTCTAAACCGCTGAGCCACCCAGGGATCCCCATTATGCTTTATTTTATTCTTTAGAAATTTGTTTCTTTTATTCTTCAGTTTCCTGGTGGAATGCGTTTTCTTTGTTCCTTTTTTTTTTTTTTAATCATTTTTAGGTTTTGTTGAGAGACAGTTCTCCAGGGATCTCATGCATCTCTACACATTTTGTGAGCAAGGCATAGTTGCTCTTTGTTTCAAGCTATCTTCTTCAGGATGTTTATGTAGTAAGCAGCCTTAGAAGATAGAGGTAGTATCTCCCTCCAGAGCAGAAGGCAGAATTGATTACCACCTTAGAAAGGAGAAACCAGGTTTCTCTCTAGAGCAAAGGAACAGTTTGCTCCACAGTGTAAAAGACTCAGGTTCCCAGAGTTCATGGATCCTCTTCTGTAATAGGGTCCATTGCATGCGCTTCTGCAATGGGCCATCTAGCCCCTCTTCATGCCACCCTCTGGGAACTGGGGTGCAGGTAACCAGAGCAAATATTCAGATGTTTATTCTACTTGCTGAGAATAATAATGTCCTCTGTCTCTGACTGTGACTTCTATGCCTTCTCTCAGTATCCATGAAGCTGTGACAGGCTAATTTGTTAACTTCCAAGGCAGGTACCATCTTAGATCCTTCACATTTCTTGATAGCTTGCACATACAATTTCTAGTTCTCTATTGCAATGCTTCTTAACATAGTATCTGTAGAGCATGGGAATACTTTTTTCATTAAATGAGGACACTTTGAGTGCGGTTTCTTGAGATGAAATTCTAATTAGCACCAACAGATCCTCTTGGGCTAGCTTCCGATGGATGAGACATACTGGCAACAAGAACAGGTGTGAATTTGAAAGTAGGAATTGTCAGGAATGGGAATGTTTAGAAATCCTAAAAGGGGAGACAGCACTGGGATGGATAAGGCAGGAAGTGGCAATTCTACTTGAGAAGTTGCAGAAATCACCAGATCGGCAAGGAGCACTGTGACATACTAAGAGATTTGGAGCCCACACACCTCAGGTCAGAGAGCTCCAGATAAGAACAGAGTCTCAAGTCCAGTCCTACGATTGGTTCTGATCCTAGATTCAGACATCATCACTGACTTGGACCTAACCGTCAACCAGCCATACCCAGGACTCCTTTGTAAAAGCCCCTGTGGCTTGAAAGCCCTGTGGCCTACAGTTATATTTATGGTCTAATAACTTTAATCTAGTTCTTGTAAAAAGAACAACCAATTTGAGAGGGGCAATGTAAAAAATGAGGCAGATAGTAACTGCAGAACAGAAATATAAACTGGGACTGAGTGAGGGAAAAGGCAAGGTCCTAAATTATTGGTGAAGAGTCACCCTCGGGAATGTCCACATGGCACAAACCAAAGGTTCCTAAGAGGAGAGTGCTGGGACCAGAGAATCCCAGATTCACTGCCTTTGTTCTGCAGCAGGTGGCCCCAGCAGTACTAGCTATAGTCCCAAACTTGGGCATCCACACCAGAACCTAAGTATCAAAAGGAGATGCCTGGCACCCATCTCCTGCTGACTCTAAGGGGAGTGATGCCACTGTTGCCTGGAGTTCTTGAAAAATAGGTGCTGAGCAATGATGGCTTCCTGCTGTTCGAGCGCTAACACTGGCCAGGTGACCCTCGTACCACTCAGAGGTGCCAATTTCCAATGGCCCCTACGGCCTGAAGACACACATTCCACTGAGTGAGTGAGTCTCTCCATCTGGTGCCTTCTCTGCTCCACGTGCTTATGCTAGTACCTGTGCAGGTACCAGACAGCACTACCAGTTTCCACACCTGCTGGATAACTGGGAATGAAAATCCGAAGAACAGTAAGGAGTGTAGCAGTTGCACACTCCCAAAGTATTGGGAATGAAATAGACCTCTTCCTTGCTGCCTCTGGAAGCAAATGTCTGAAACCCTCGTTTCAGTTCCTTTTGGCTCTGAGATGTATGAACACAAATATCTGAAGGCTTTGGCTTTGGAATGGTTCACCTGAACTTGATTGTGGTCACTTTGGGCCAAAGAATAGGGGTAAGACGATCGTGCCCAATGGTCAATAGTGATTGTTGGAAATGGCAGCCATGAAAACGAAGGAGTTGATTGGGATGGTAGGTGAATCATAATGACCATCGTTTCTTGTCATTACTGTAGCCATCACTATTGGATCCGTGGGGCTGGGGCTCCTGCCTATTTGAGGAAATGATGGACTCAGGACAGGATACTATAACTCCCCCAAATTTTAAAGATGCCTTCTCTCCAGGATAGTTCTTGTGTCAGTCCTGCTACAATTAGTGTAGAAACAGAAATGATGAGGTGGAGGTCATGGTTGATCCAAATTATTTGGGACTGAGAGAAGGCACCTGTAGTGTGAGCCTTAGGAATGCTGTGGCAGTCTCCCTGCAGTGTTCAAAATGACCAATATTTGCTTTGTGTATCTGTAAAGTATTTTTAAGCTTGGATTTCTTTCAATACATAAAGGAGACATTTATAAAAAGGAGCTTATAGCCATGAACAAAAATGAGCAGAAAAAAAATTGTAAAGAAATTAATCAAGAATCAGAGGTACAAACTTACTCATTTTTTTTTCTATTCGTGTTTAATTGTTTGGGTTTGATTTGCGGGAGCACAAGATTGCCTCCGCTTCAAATGGACTTATTTTCCATATTTTTCTCATTTGATATGATCTTGGGAAAAAACATAGATATCCCTTAAGAGAGACAAACAATTCACGTCATGAAAATGGGCTGCATAAAACTGTAATAAATACATATTCGAGGGCATAAATATGTAGTAACACATTGCAGCTAAAAATCAAATATGTGGTAGGATTTCCCCTCGGGATAGAAACAGCCTGCATCAAAAGCAATTTACCCTTTCCCCGAAGGCCCCAAATGCCCCACATTCACAATTCACACATCCTGCCTTCTGGACCACTTTTGGCTTTAGGAATTGGTGATATTTTCATGTGTTTTTGTTTTCAAATCAGGGTGTCACTTCCAGGCAGGTGGGGTACAAATCTGTATCTCTTAGAGTAACAGCTATCACCCTGCTTTTTCTAAATGCCCAAGACAAGAATTTACATCTTTTTTTGTTCCTCGGGATGCACAGAATAGATTTTCATCTCCTACTCAAATGAAGTTTTATCTTTCTGTCTACAGTGACAATTGGAGGAAAGCTAAGATCACTTTGCTTTGCACGTTCTCTTCAAACATAAATCTTGTCAATACTTTTTAAATTACAACTCCGGTAACAAAACAATTATTTTGCCTTAACTCTGTGTTCCAAGCTCCAATCTTTCCATCAAATGCCAATTTCTAAGAAATTGCAGTTTAGTTTGAGGGATGGGTGAAGAAAACAAGGCACAGGAAGGGCCTAGATCTTTGTACAAATAAGGCAGAAAATGTTGATGGCCAGCCCCGTTGGATCTTGCACCCAAGTTGTGTCCTCTGCTACTTGGGCTTCTGTGTCACTCCCAAACTTCCCAGCCTCCACCTGAGATGGTCCTGTGCCATCCTTACCCAACCAGCAAGGAAGTCAAGGTGAATGCCTGGCCCCAGAGCTTCTCACAGGACTGCTCTGGTGATGGAAAAGGTCAATTATGTTAAACTCTTAACACAGAGCCCAGTAAGGGTTAGCTGCTGTCATCATCACCACTATGGCTATTGTTACTGTTGTTATTATTTCACAGCCCTCTTGAGTTATTTCTGTGTTTATTTTATCTCCTTTTTTTTTTAAAGCTATTTCTTGTTTCATCCCATCACATTCTAACCTTAAAAAATAGACCTCTTTTTATTTTTTTCTTTTCTTTCAACTTTCTGAAGTGGAGGCGGGGATGGTGCTTCACAAAGTTAGCCTAATGTCCTGTTTCATCGGGTCCAACAAAAGCATGCCATAACTTCAGTTTTTCAATATCTTATCATTTCACAAGATATCAGCCTTGTTTCCTCACTTGGGAAATATTCATCACTGTGCTCAAATAATGACAGATGGATGGATGTAGCAAACAGCTTTAATTTGATCTTAAATGTTTTCTCAAAGAGAGGAGGCAGAGAAAAAGTAGTAAAAAGTAGTCAGTAAGTGGAATAGCTGTGCCTCAAATTTTTCCGTTGCTAAAGTAACAAAGAAAGCTAATCCTACAATTTGTTAAGGAGAGAGAGTTGTTGAAATAGTTAACAAGCTTATGGGGGAAAGATCTGAAAGCTAGAAAAAAAAAAGTTCACCTCTTAAAAAAAGAATGCATCATGATTTTACCTTTTTGAAAACAGGAATACCTATGGGGTGAACTGAAGTGTTGTCTGCTTAGTTTTCATGTTATTTAATTTCACTTTATTCAATTAAAAATCTACACAGTCATAGTGGCCAGGTATCAGTCCTGCGTACTGGTTAATTGCATCATGTTTAAATTCAGAGAGCCATAGATTCTACTAGTTTTACTATTGTTGGCATCATTTATTAGCCAATCTTAAACAAGCTACTTATCCTCTCTGTGCCTCAGTTTCCTTAGTATAAAATACAAATAGTAATATCATTTACTTTATAAGGCTGATTTAAGAATAAATGGAAAAATGTGTGTGAATTATTGAAAGCAACATCTATTCCATTGTAAATAATAAGTATTCTCCATTACTATACTAAGATTCTTTGTCAGTTTTATAAAAATAATTAGATACATTAGGAGCACGAAATTACTAGTTTCAAGCAAAAATTTTCTCAAATCTACAAAATATGGAGCTACATAAGCACAGAACTACATAAAGCCATTTTAAAAAGAGTCATAGAGATTTCACTCAGACATCCTTTGTTGTTGTTGTTGTTGTTGTTGTTGTTGTTGTTTTAATTGGAGCACAGTCTTGGTGTTGATTTAGTCATTTTCCCCAGATCTTGGCCCACTAACACCTTACAGGATTCCTTATCTCATTTAATTTTTTATTTTCCCCCCTCCATTCTCCATCCTCACAGTAAACCAAAAAACTTATGCACAGCAAAGGAAACCATCAACAAAATGAAAGGGCAATCTACTGAATGAGAGATGATATTTGCAAATCATCTGATAAGAGGTTAATATCCAAAATATGTAAAGAATTTACACAACTTAATAAACACAACAACCCAGATAAAAGATGTGGACAAAAGAGAACCCTCTGCTCATTTTTGTTTCTTAAATTTGAGGGAAACCGTATAGTGTCTTTCTCTGACTGACTTATTTAGCTTAGCATAATATTCTTTAGCTCCATTCCACGTCCTGCAGGTGGCAAGATTTCCTTCTTTCTTTGGCTGATATTCCATTGTGCATATATACAACTTCTTCATCCGTTCATCAATCCAGGACACTTGGGCCATTTCCCTAGTTTGGCTGTTGTAGATAATGCTGCTATGAACATTAGAGATGAATCAGTATTTTTGTATACTTTGAGTAAATGTCTAAAAGTACAACTGCTGGATTATTGGACAGTTCTATTTTTAACTTTTTGAGAACTCTTCATACTGTTTTACAGAGTAGCTGCACCAGTTTGCATTCCCACCAACAATGCAATCCCACCACAAAAAGAGTAAGAGAGGCAAACCAAGAAACATACTCTTAACTATAGAGAACAAACTGACTGACGGTTACCAGAGGGGAAGTAGGCAAGGGATGGGTTAAATCAGGGAAGGGGATTAAGGAGTGCACTTGTTGTGATGAGCACTGAGTGTTTTATGGAAGTGTTGAATCACTAAATTGTATACCTGCAACTAATATTACACTTCAAGTTAACTAGCTGGAATTTAAATATTTTTTTTTAAAAAAAGAGAATCTTCATATACAGTGGGAATGTAAATTGGTGCAGCCATTACAGAAAACAGTACAGAGTTATCTCAAAAAATTAAAAATAGAGCTATCATATCATCTAGGAATTCCATTTCTATAGGTATTTAGCCAAAGAAAATAAGAATACCAATTCAAAGAGACATATGCATCCCTATGTTCATTGCAGCATTATTTACAATAGCCAAAATGTGGAAGCAACCTAAGTGTCCATCAATAGATGAATGCATTAAGAAGATGTGGTATGTATATGCAATAGAACATTATTCAACCAAAAAAATGATTGAGATCTTGCTTTTTGCAACAAGCATGGATCTAGAGGATACTATGCTAAGTGAAATAAATCAGACAGAGAAAGACAAATACCATATGACTTTACTTACATGTGGAATCTAAAAACAACAAATGAACAAATAAAATCAGAACAGAAATAGACTCATAGATACAGAAAACCTATTGGTTAGCACAGCAGGGAGGTGTTCAGAGATAAGCAACACTTATCAATAAGGTGGTAAGATAAGCAACACTTAACAATAAGGTGAAGGGGATTAAGAACTTTCAGCTATAAAATAAGTAAATCACGAGGATGTAATGTACTGTAAAGTAATAAGTTATAGGCAACTAAACTGTAATAACATTGTATGGTGACAGGAGGTAACTCGACTTATTATGGGGACATTTTGTAACGTGTGAAAATATCGAACCACAATGATGCATCCCTGAAACTAATAGGATATTGTGTGCCAATTATACTTAAAAAAAAAAAAAAAAAGTACTCACCCTCTGTCAAAATCACAAAAATATTCTTCTACATTTTCTTCCATTAGCTTGTCCAAGATAAACAAAGCTGGACAACAGTTAAAGCAGTAAGAAAAGGTTTTAATCAGTAATGCTATTGTAATAGGAAAGACGGTTCAGTGTGAACTGAACTCAGCTTTACTGAAACGAAGGACTGCAGACTTTTTAAAGGCTGGGGTGTGTCAAGGGAAAGGCACTGAGGAATGTGAAGGGGAGTTAATTCATGTGAACTTAATTAGATCGTCTGGATTAGTTAACTGGCATTATCCAGAGGAGAAACAGATTTTTATCTTTTTGACAGGAAGCAGTGCTACAAATTGAGGCAAGGAGCCTATGGGAGGAGCCTTCCCATAGGGGATGAGAGAGAGCCAGAGTTATCTCTCTGAATATTTGCATTTTACTGTGATGGCACTCGGTTCCTTAAGGAAACAGTTTGGAGTGATAGTTTTATATGTCAAAGGGCAAAGAACAGATTTATAATTCTAAGTCTTCTGAAGTAACTACTCAAAGATGAGATTCAGTGGTTGTATTCATTGGGGTTCTCCAGAGAAACAGAACCAATAAGATCCATATATATACATAGCTAGGGAAGGGGGAAGGGAAGAGCCCACATGATTATGGAGGTTGAGGAGTCCCAAGGTCAGCAGTTGATGAGCTGGAGACCCAGTAAAGCCAAAGCATAGTTCTAGTTCAAAAGCTGACAGGCTTGAGACCCAAGAAGATCTGATGTTTCAGGCTGAGTCTGAGGGCTAGAATAAAACAATGAATGACCTAGCTCAGCCAGTTAGGCAGGAGGAGTTCTCTCTTATTCAAGGGAGGGTCAGCCTTTTAACTTTATTCAGGCCTTCAACTGATTGGATAAGGCCCACCACAATAGAGAGAGCAATCCACTTTATTCAATCTACTGATTCAAATGTTAATTTCATACAAAGGCACCTTCATACATACACCCATAAGACTGACCAAATATCTGGGCACCCTGTGGCCCATTAAATTTGACACATAAAGCTAACTATCATAGGGAACTATTTGCCTATTACCAAGCTTTGGCTGGAACAAATAGTAAATTCTCCTGGCACTATTGAGCTTTCTCAAGTAGACATTTTAAGGGGTGGGTGTGGGGGGCTGGGATCATCTTAGGGACACAGCCTTATGCTGCCAGTAGCCATGCTAGTCATTTCTTAGTGCAAAGGTTTGGATGGAGTTCTGCAGTTCTCAAGCTTTAGAATTTACCTTTTCAGATTAATCCACCCAGAAAGTGTGATATTTGTATGTGTTGGAATTTAAGAATGTAACAACACAATTATTTTTCTCCATAGAGTAATACAGTTTTCCCAACATCATCTAAAAAATATTTTCTCCTTTTCCCTACTATTCTGATGCCAGAATATGTGTATCTGTGCCCAGATATTTGGTCAAACAGTCTTGTGGGTTTATTTGTGAATTTGTTTCCAAATTCTCTCTTCTGATCTTTTGAAGTATTTGTTTCTACACCAGTACCATGCTTTTGTTTGTACTGTGGCTTTTTCATCTAATTCAGCGTCTGTAGGGTAATCACTTCTTTGTTTTTTAAAAAAATTATTTAGTCATTTGTAGACTTTGTTCTTCTAGGTATGGCTTAAAATCAGTGTGCCAAGTGCCTGGAAAAAATATTGTGGGCATATTTACTAAAATCATACTGAATATGTAGAAAAATTTGGAAAAAAATGATAATTTTAAAAACTAAATTAATACCATCAATGAAAATGACAACTATTTTTTTTCAGGTCTTCTTTTGTCTTTTAACACTATAAATATTCTCTGTAGGTTTCTTGTATTCCTAGCTTAATTCCTAAATACAACATAATTATGGTTTCTCATGTAAAAGTATCTTATTTTTATTATTATTTAGGTAAGTGATATTAGCATAACAAAAAGTTAAGTGTCTTTAAATTTGTTTGTATCCAGTAACTCTGTCAAACTTCTCTGCTAATTCTGAGAATCTGTTCTTTGGTTGTGTTTTATATGGTGATAATCTTATTTATAAATAATGAGTTTTGTCCCTTCCAGTCCAAATCTTATCACTGTCCTCTTTGTCTTCTGTTTTGGGTCTATTCTGGCCAGGATTTTCAGTGGTATGTTGAACTAGAGCAGTGGTTATGGACATCCTTGTCTTGTTCCCAACTTTGAGATACTGAATATAAATTGTAACTATACAGAATGACATCTGATTTAGTTTTGAGGGTTTTTTTTTTTGGTAGATTAAAATATAACTGAATTTAATGCTTTATCTTCATCTTGTATTTTGGTATATACCTATTTGATCATGATTTATTATTAAATAATATTTTCTTTATGATTTCATATTTATATGAATAACTGAAATGGACCATAATTTTCTTTCCTTACAGTTTTTATTCTGTTTTGGTATCAAGTTTAAGTAGCTTCATAAAATAACTAGAATATTATTCCCCCTTTTTCCTGTTTTCACAAATTATTTATATAAATGGATGTATTAAGTGTGCTTCAAACTTTGGATAAAACTTATCATAAAACCTTATGAATCTGGACCTTTGGTGTGTGATGGAGCATTTTGAAGGTTTGAGTACCAATTTGGTTTTCTATTCATCAAGATTTTGGCATCTTATATTTTAAAAAATATATTTTTTCATGTTATTACATTTAATTTATTACATATTACACATTACATTTAATTTATTATGTATAGTTGTTAATAATACTTTGTATTTATGTTATGGCTGCTGCAAATTATATCCTCTTACCTTATCCTGTTTGGATTTTTTTTTTCAATTTTTCTTTAATTTCTTTCCCAAATATTTCCTCTTATTAAACTTTTCAAAGAACCAGCTTTGCAATTTGAAAATCTTATCTATTTGTTCATTTCTTTTTCATTATTTTTTGCCCCTCACATTTCATTCATCTTGATTCTTAAGGCAAAATGCTTGATGCAGTTGTCTTCTGTCTCTTTTGCTTTTTTTTTGAATGAATGTATTTAAAGCTGTAACTTTCTCTCTCTTTTTTTCCTAGGTCCCAGAAATTTAATATGTTGCACTTTGGTTGTTATTTAATTCTAAGATTTTCTGTTTTCCGTGGTGAGCACTTCCATAACCCAAAAATTATTTAGTAATTGGCTCTTGAAAAACTACTGACTAATGTAAGGTTTTAAAAAGTTATGTTTTGTTATTAAGTCTTGATTTTATCATTTATTCCTTGAATTTATTGGGGGTTTCTTTTTTTTTTTAAAGACCTTATTTATTTATTCATGAGAGACACAGAAAGAGAGGCAGAGACACAGGGAGAGGGAGGAGAAGGAGGCTCCAAGCATGGAGCACTAGGCAGGACTCAATCCCGGGAATCCCAGGTCATGCCCTCAACCAAAGGCAGAGGCTCAACCACTGAACCACCCAGGCGTTCATCTTTTTTTTTTTTCAACGAAGTATTCTCTGTTTCATATATATCCATACACATGTTATTCACACATACATACACACAAAAGAAGGAAGGAAAGGAATGGGGAGAGAAGGAGAAAGAGGTAGAGGAGGAAAGGAAAAAGAAGAGAAAGAAAGAGGCAGTCCTTTTTCTGTTACCACAATTTAGTTAAATACCAGCAGTCCCTAAACAACACAGTTCAAATTTCAATTACCATGGCATATTAACTATGAGTAATTGCATAAAGTACAAACTTCACTGCTAGCTTTTCAGTCCATAAATCACTACGTAAATAACAGGCACACAGGCCTGACCAATCACATCACTTCTTTAAAATCTGTCTAATTGGTCACTGCATGTCTGTTACTCAGTTTACTCACAGACAGCAAAGTGTGCCCTTTCTTGCCTTCTTGTCTCCCAGTGATAAACCTATGCAATGATATACACAAATGGATAATCAAGACAGGGAATTAGGAAGCAAAGATAAACCTGCAGAGAAGAAAAGAGACAATGGTAGAAATGTTCAAATTGAACATAAAATAAATGGAGTTAGAGAAGAACTGCTGGCCATGGGAATTTTTTCACTGTCACTGTTGGAGAGACTGTAGCTAGGATGTCAGAGAAACTTAATGAAGGCCATCTTACAGGCATAAAAGGGGAAAGGATGATGAAAAGGATGCAGATGTCCCAGAGGAAACAATGCCAGCAAAACTTTACAGTAAAAGAACTCTGAAAGATTATTTCACAACATTGAAAATGCAAAAGATAAACTGCTGAAAGCTGTTCAAACATAGAAAAGAGTATGACAATTCTCCAAAGCATAAAAAGGATACTTCCTTCATATCATGTTATGCAATGAGATGAAGGCAAGCGTTACTCAAATTACTCTTGATAAGTTTTTTTTACAAAGAAAATACTAATTCTCAATTTTCTAATGCTTTAAATTACAGTGTCCTGGGATGCCTGGGTGGCTGAGCGTCTGTCTTTGGCTCAGGGCATGATCTCAGGGTTCCAGGATTGAGTTCAGCATCAGGCTCCCTGTGAGGAGCCTGTTTCTCCCTCTGCCTATGTCTCTGCCTCTCATGAATAAATAAATAAAATCTTAAAAAAAAAATTAAAGTGTCGTAAGTAAATATTAGTTTTATTATTATTTTCATTTTCTTTACATTTATAACTGACAGTGATAGAGTTTATAATGTTCTGAGAATAATCATCAAAGGTTACACAACAATTATAATTTTTCCCATTGATTACTTATTGCATTTTACATGGTTTGGTGTGTGTATGTGTGTGTGTGCATATATGTATTCTATATACATATAATATATATACTCATATATTCTCTCAACTTACAAGTCACATCATTCAAATATTTGTTGATATTTTTGTTTGCATGATCTGTCAATTTCTGAGACATATTAAACCTTTGAATTGAAATTTTTGTTTTGCCTTTTTCTCTCCATTCTGTCAACTGCATTCTTTATGACAATATTATTGGTGCATATAGACGTGATTGTTTTATGCTATTCATTTACATTTTTCCTTTTTTTCACCATAAAATAGACCTGTTTTTTCTCTTTTGCTGATTTTCGCTTTATAGTCTATTACATAATATTAAACTGTTCCTTTATTTACCTCTCTCTTGAACTAAGTATTCTCACCAAGCATGCTTTCAAAAAGGCTCTTCAAATTATTTAAAGGTTTTTAAATGAATTACTTATAGACACTTAAATATCTTGAAAATGATAGTTTTGCTAGATATAAAATCATAAGTTCAGTAACTTTTTTGAAGCTGCTTGGAAATATAATCAGCAAATAGAATGGCTGTTGAGAAGTTTGTTGGAAATTTGATATTCCTCATTTTAGTTAACTTTTCTAGAAGCTTTTAGAATTATCTGTCTACTCTGTACTTAAATTTCATTGTAATTTTTTATATGTGTCCATCCTGCTTCATATTTTCAAGTCCTTTAAGTCTGAGACCTTACTTTTTTCAATTCTAAAAAGCTCAATAATTATTTTTTGTTCTTCTCTTCTGAGGCAGACATTTTAAATCCTCATTTTTACTCTTCGTGTTTTCTCTCTTATTTTTTCCTTTATATTTTCCACCTCTTTGTCCCTTCCTGATGTCTTCTCTAAGAATCCTTCCACCCGATTTTTTTAGCTCACCAGTTCGTTTTTCAGTTGTGCCATATGGCTCTTGAATCTTTCTGTTGACTATTTACTTCAATACATATATTCATGTACTCCGTAACTCCTATTATAATTGCTCTTTATAGCTGCTTATTCCTTTTTCATATTTCAAATGTCGCCCTATATATATTTGAAAGTATTTATTTAACCTAGTTTCAAATTCTGGTTCCATCTTATCACTTTATTCTAATTCATCTGGTTTGGTTATTCCATTTGTTTTCCTTCTTTTACAATGCTTGTGATCATCTGATGTCTATTTCCCTGGGTGAGGAGTATGAGGATACTAGCTATTGAAAGTCTGGGGAAAAGCCTGTGCCCTTCCAAGTGCAGGAAAGGGATAGAGTACAACATTTAGACACCTCTCCACCATTACTAACAGGTGAATCTGACTTCAGATCTCAGTGAATTTCTCTGTACTTGCACTGTTCCTTTCTAAGAGTTGCCTTTGGCACATGTCATCTCTTAGCAACAGGCTGATGTTTGGAAGGAAATGGGGAGAAAAGATATTCAGAGTCTGAACTATCCCACTACTTGTTCAAGCCCAACATCACCCCAGTGTTCACCACACCAACACTTCTCACCAGCTCTGGTATGCTTCTGTTGTTTTTGCACATGATGTGAGGCACATGGCACAGCATGCTCAACCCAGGGCAGTGTAAGATATCTCCAACTGATTTCCAAGAATTGCCATCTATTTCTTGCATGCATTAATAGTGTGTAAGAGATAGGCTCTCTATTTTTTTAAATATCCATAACAAATAGGATAGCCAAGTTTCTTTCTTTATTTGTTTCAGGCTAATTTTATCTGGTAATCTCTGAAAATCTTTCTTCAAATGTCAGGTGTGAAGAGATGAAGAAGGTGGAGTGGGGGCGGGGGGAGAGGCAGCAGTTTGCACCAGAATTTGTATTCAGAACAAGTACAGGGTAATTGTAATATAACATGAATACTATGAAAAGGAAAGACAACTTTCCTCTGACATCTCTGACTACTGTTGTGCATTTCTGTTTGTTGATTCCCTTTTCTTATCTCTGTTTTTATTTTTTTTTTAAGATTTTTATTTATTCATGAGAGACACAGAGAGATAGGCAGAGACATAGGCAGAGGGAGATGCAAGGAGCCGGATGCAGGACTCAATCCCAGGACCCTGGGATCACAACCTGAGCCAAAGGCAATCATTTAACCACTGAGCCACCCAGGTACCCCTTGTCTCTGTTTTGAAATGTCAATTTCTCTCTTCTTACCCCACATTCTCTCCTATTATGGAATCAGTCATCATTCACTTATACTTACTTTCTATAATCTTTTGAGTTGTAAATGTGTTTTTTCAACTCAAAGTTGCCATCCAAACATGAACTCATGTATACAACTATCTGCTTAATTAAAAACTTTGCTGAAAATCTCAGCTAGGAACACCTTCTTGGACCTGTGATTAGTGCAGTCACTGGCTGAATGTTCTGCTGTTCTCATCCTGAAATTTAAACAAGAGTCCCACAAACAATAAAACCAGTCCTGGTCTCAAAGTAAGGTTAAGTGTTATGTGCTTACATCAACTTTCTCCCTTAAACCTCTTTTCCAGTGTTCTCTGGCTCAATAAAGGGCAGCTTTTCACTCAACTGCCCTTCTCAGAGTCAGGACTAATCTTTCTTGATTACTTATTCCTCACACCACAGACCACCAGTCCTTCGAGGATCCTAAATCTTAGGTCCTAAGGATCCCTAGACACCTAATTCTTTCTAATCTGTTTGCTACCACCTCCATCAAATGGCCATCTTTCCTTGTGTGCACTACTTCAATGACTCCATCTTCCCATCCATGCTTCCTTGCCGTACTTCTCTCCCAAATGCAGGTACAGAGATTGCTGATCTTCCATTATCAAGAGGTTTACAATCAATGGAGAATGTGAAGAAAAAAAAAAGTAACTGAAAGTAAAGAGAGAGACTGAAAATACTAAGAGAGACTAAATCAATGATTCAATAATATGCTGTAGGACCCAAAAGGAAGACATCTTTAATTGTAACTGATGGAGCGGAGGGGTCGGGTAAGGTTTTCCATTTTCATTTTATTTATTTTTTTAAGGATTCCATTTTCATTTTAACATTATAAGGTTATGACACATTGATTCTAAAACATATTTAAAATTTTTGATTTAAGCATTTTTTTCTCCTCAAAAAAAACCCACGTCTAATCCAGATTTCTTATTGACAATTCATTTTGCAGACCGGATGCCAGTTAGTTATGTATTTCCTTCCTCCAGTCTTTCCCTCTAAAATTCATCCTTGCATTGTTGCAGAATTTTTCTTTCTAAAATGTAAATTATACCATTCCCCTGTTCATTTGCTCCCCAGCGAGTACATAATGAAGTCCATCCTCTTTAGAGTAGCATGTGTGGTTTTCTACCAGCTGATTTCAACGTTCTTTCTAGCCCCATTCCCAACTCCCATCTGTCCCTCCGTACACACTCCCCATCAACCATATGATGGAGAATGACCTGACCATCTTATGGGCCCACTCTCGTTGGGCTATTCTCCAGCCTGGATTGCTCTTCATACCTTTGTCCATCTGGCAAGCACTTCTTGTCTTTTAACTTCTTACTTTGTATTTTCTCTGTGCATGTCTCTTAGCCATCCCTTAAACTCTTCAACCTGTCACCCCAAGAAATAAATCACCATTATTATATACATAGTGTTATTATAGTATTTACTATATTGTATATATTGTCAGTTTCAAGATGCACATTTTTTTTCATTTTAACATCTCTTAAAACAGAACATATCTTATAATGGCAAAAATATTATTATTTGGCATAATTTATTTCTTAGTGTCATGTAAAATAATGGTGTATCTTACAATTGATGGCATCTTAGATTAGATGAAATATGGTCGTTCTTTATTATGAATCTGCTTTCCTTTCTAGACTGGAAATGCCTTATGTACTGTAATACTCTAATTCACATAATGGATAATATATATGTATTCCATAAATAAAAAGTTGCCTAATTGAGTGGGTGGTACATGCACTTAAGCACAGAAAATAGAAGAAATAGTAAAAGACACTATAATTTTGACTGGCAATTTCTGAACAAAGTCTGTACCAATGTCACTTTCCCAGCTTTGATATCATACTATAACTATGAAGGATATTATCATTGGGGGAAAAACAACTAAGGGTACATGGGTTCCATCTGTATTATATTTTGCAACTTTCGGTAAGTCCTGAATTATTTATAATCCAAAGCCTTTTGCTAGGAATAAATCCACAGAAATCCATTAAAAAGATTATATGGTTTTGACACTATTCTAGACTGAAATTCCAGTGACATGTATATGCTCGATAACTAGTTTCTGGTATAACTTTACATAGTATTGACTAGTCCTTGACTTATCAGAATTATCTCACTCATGTAACTAGCTAATAGAATTTATGGGGTGCCTATTTAAGGCCTCTTGGTGTTAATGGATATTCCCTATGACGGTTCTGTGCCACACACACACCCGCCCCCCCACACACACACACAAGTCCTAACTTCTTCACTTTTATTCAAAAAAGTGGTTTCATCCCAGCAGTCAAGATGCACAGTTTACATAATAGTTAAAATTCCAATATCACTTAGTGTTAAATTCCTCCCTGACCCCCACCCGAGCTGGGTCTGCTGCTGCAGACAAAGAGAACTGAAGACTTCTTTCTTGTTTACTAGGCTTCTATCACATCTTTTGCTCTTCTTTCTCCTCAAGATGCTTCTGTATTTCCTAGGTTGGTTGGGGAGGCAGCACAGGTAATAAGTAGGAACAAAGTCTACTTGAGTGGCACCATGACAAATAGACAAATAGATTCTTCTGCGATAGGAGAGTTTTTAGACCTGACACTCCCTGGGCTTTGCAAACCCGACTCTTTTCCTCATAGGCACCTCTGCATGCTCCCAAGGTGTGGGAGGTTCCTGGTGGCTGTCTTGGCAAGGGTCATGTCTTCGACTAGATGCTGAATGTCCTTAGCCCTCAGTACAGTGCATTTTCTCTCTCTGTTCTGCTGCCTTAGTCGCTAGCACACTCTGTTGCCTTTGTTTGTTTGTTTTTTAAGCTTTTATTTGTTTATTCATGAGAGACACAGAGAGAGAGAGAGAGGCAAGACACAGGCAGAGTGAGAAGCAGACTCCATGCAGGGAGCCCAACGGCGGACTCGATTTTGGTACTCCAGGATCACGCCCTGAGCCAAAGGCAGACGCTCAATCACTGAGCTACCCAGGTGTCCCTTTTTGTTTTGGTTTTGTTGTTGTTGTTGTTGTTATTGTTTTTTTTTTTTTTAAGATTTTAGCACAGCCTATTTCCTTTGAGCCCTCATAAGGGTCAACACCAGACCCAAACATCAGGATCATTATTCAGCTCCTCAAATACAAAGCCTTGCCTACCTAAAGACTGAGGACAGGGGGGAAGAGGCCGTCCCTTGTTCCACGTTGGGTGTAGGAAAAGAGAGACAATGTCACATTGTTCCAACAATTTCCAAAGTTAGTAGCCTCTCTACTTTCCAATCTCAACACTTGAATTTTGAAGAGGCTGTTTGTTGAGCCTTTAAGATCCATGGTCTATAAGCTTCTTTACAAGTTCTGCACTGTCCCACTTTACCTGCCATGCATGGTATTAGGGTTCACTTCCATGTTTACAGCATCAGTTTGTCCTATGAAAACAGAGCATGAAACACTGGATATCAAGGAATCCTATTGTTAATAGCAATGTCTTTTTTAGGCAAGCGATTTTATTAAATAATCCAGGAAATTTAAAAAGACAAAAATCTTTAAGTTTCCAAATCACGTCATGTATTCATTTAAGATACTTAATCATTTTAACATGTGTTCAAGAATATCTGTATTCCTGTCAAATAGAACATGAGAAGTGAGAAATTTTCAATTGTAAATAAAATCACATCAAATTGTATTAAAAGACATATATATGTATACACATATATTTGTGATAACAGAAGTTATTTTTGCACATTAGCTGAAATTCCACTGCAAGAACTTCTATTGAAGGGAAAATTTTTCAACAATGGCACTTCAATCAGTATTTTGACATTTGAGATATAAACACAAAACGTAATTTTAAAACAAGTGAAATAAAATCTATATACATTGTGGATGAGTTTTACGTGTAATTCTACAAAGGTAGCAAGGATTGTGTGTGTATGAGTGTATGTAGATGTGTGTATGTGCACATTTAATGTAAGTACATACATATAAGTACATACCTAAATATACTATGATCAGACCTGATTTCTAATGTATATTGAATTTTAAAGATATCTTTCTGAAGTGGCTTTGTGTAATTTTGATGATCTTGTGTAATAAGGCATTTAAAAACAAAACAACAAATCTGAATAAAATATCCACTCTTTAAAGTCTAAGTCAAAGGCTATACACATGGAAGGCTGAAAAATAACCAGCTTTTATATTCTGTCCTTTCAACAATACAACTGCACTTTCAAATGTGCTTTGTTGTTTTCTTTTAATTCACTAAAATTAATCTTATAGATGTAGATGCCAGATTTGCATTAATTAAAACTCTACTGTAGAAGCCAGGCTTAATTGCAATCAAATTTGCTTAATTATGCATGGCGAGAGATTCCCAAACGAGAAAGGTTTTAGTAAGGATTTTGGTTTTTTGCATTGACAAAATAAATTGAAATTGTCATTTTTTGTGTTTTATGTAACACTTGTAAATAATTTGTGGAGCACCTTAAGTCTTCTATGTAAAGCAATGTTATTGCTTAAGTAATTATAACAATCTGCATTTTTCATTGTTAATTGTGGGTGTCAGACTCATTAATTTTAATTTACAGACTGTAATGAAATTAAGAAAATTTTATGCTGATCTGCTGAAACTTGTCTTACAGGAAGTTGTTTAATACAACTAAAGTTTGAAAAAGTCAAGACTCATTTTTGTAATTTGTATTTCAACCAATATAATCATTCCACAACAGTTTTTCAGTAAAATCTGGTTTCAGTATAATAGCAGATCAATTGTATTAACAATTTTGGTTTTTAAAAATCACTTGATATTTCAAGTACAGTAATAATTAAATTTCTATTTAAATTTAACTTAGAATTACACCTCTGGTTAAAGAAAATCTGCAAACATTAGAGTTTGGCTTCAATTCTCTCTCGTTTGTTTTCTATGGGGAATTATGTTATGGGGGGGTGGAGAAACACACATATAACCAAACTTCACTTTAATCATTCTTAGATCAATGGATTATCAGTGCACTATTTAACTTACATCTCAAAGTGGATCACCCTAATTATTTTATCTCAGATATCTGTCATATAGCCATAGCTTTAAAAACTACATCTGTAATCTAACTTGATTTTTAAATGTGAATTTAAAACAAAGTAATTCATTTGGAGATTAGTAAGGCATACATTTTAAATAAAGAAAGTTAATGACAAGGAAAAATGCTAAATCTTTTTGATTTCATGTTAGGATGTTACATTCTGCTCTTAAAGCCTGTTTAAACTTTAAGTGGTATAATTATTAATATAAAAATATAATGGAAACAGAAAGTATCTTTCATGCTTATTTAGTAGCAAGTCAACTCTTAGGGAAATTAGCTAAAGAGCCTTCACCTCAATTATTATTCATCCAATTAAAAATTCCAAAACAATTACTATAATTCTGCTTAAAACCAAGCATGAAAGTTTCATAGTCAAACACACTTAGAATTGTTGAATGTCTCAAGAAGAAAATGACAAAGCAAAGATTATTTCATAATTAAGGCTAACCTTTAATTACAGGTCCTTTTAAATCAAGTTATTCTGAAGGGGTAAAATAAATCATCAAAAGGGTCTTGGCAGTGCATCCCTGCATGTAATATGCTACAACAAGGTATTGGTGGTGAGTCAAAACTTTTGCCCTTTATTAACCTAATGGGAGACATAACAGAGGTAAGGAATGCCTAGGCAAAGGTACCAAATGCACAAATAGGTCCCAAACACCTAATGGAGTTTTCCCATAACTTATAAACAATGAGAAAATTGTGAGACAGTGAGAAATCACAAGTGCACTTTCTCATCCAAGACTTTAGCTTGAGGACTCTTTTTGCATTTGGTTTACCCTGATAAAAGCTTCAAAATCTGTTCTTTTTCTATTTCTTCACAAGAACATTTGCTCACTATTCCATTTTTTCTTTTCTTCATTTCAAGCCATTTTCACCGGCCCCTGGGGAATCAAGAAACTCTACTACCCCAAAAAATTTTTTCCATGATTTCCTGTACATATCTTTAAGATATGACAAAGGACTTCTTTATTGAGATTCATTCAAATAAATAAATAAATAAATAAATAAATAAATAAGATTTAATATTCTATCACTTTTTCAAAGTACCAGTACAAATATATATCAAATGCACTAACTGAATTTGTTTTCTGATGCTCCTTACTCCTCAGAATAATTTTCTCTCCTAATTATGCTTTTGTCTCTATTCATGCTTAAATCTTCATTTTTAATTTGTTCTCTCATTAGGAAGTCATTTCTTTACTCTCTTGTCTCCCTGTTTGTTTCCTAATAATCCCCCTATTAATTCCTACATACTTTTTCCAGCCCCGTTGTCACCCTTGTGTCACTCTTTGTTGCCCATATCCTGTATTCCGTTCTCTGTCCCATTTCATCCTGTCCTCTCTGCCCCTGGTTTCACCCAGAGATGCTATTATGGTGATGGATTTACACAGTGCAGAACATTCCATAGGTATCATATTGCTATACAACGTACACATCCCATACAACAATAAATCTAAAAATAACTAGCAAAAGGAGACGTTTAAGTTGAGAGTTAAAAGTGCTAACAGGGTCAACTGGTACAGTCATTGTGTGGATGGTGGTTTCACTACCTTGGAGACAAATGGGCAAGAGCCAATAGAGCTGGGCACTCATGATGAAATCAGTAATAAATCAGACACAGAGTATAAGCATGAATCAAATTACTATACTCAAATAAGAGCTAGGCACAGACTTGAAAGGAAAATATGTCATTTCCTTCTCTTTCCCACCATCTCACTTCCATCCATCTTTTGTCTCTTTTACTTGATGTCTGTCTTTCTCATTCCCACCCTTATTTTGCAGTTTCCTTTATTTCATAATTGTCTAAACACAGCAAAATTCATCCCCTTATCCTGAACTACTTATGCTTCTTATTAAATGTAATTTGATGTGTTAAGACCAGATTTCAGTCCTCAAAAGAGTCAGATGTGTAATGATGAATAACATCTGTATATCTTAAGAAGTGAAAGCCCGTTCACAATCCAGAATTAAACAGACATAACACCCAAAGATAATCTGAAATCTTCATATGGACCCTAATCAGGGCACTCTATCACTTGCAGGAAGGTGTCACTTTTTGTTCTTTTCCTCTTCCGTTCCTAGACTCACCTTATTTCAATGGTTCTTTCAATCACTGGGTCACCACCCTCCACTCCCGTGTAGCCACAAGTGCCTCTGTGTTAAACCACTTGTGAGACATATTACGCTCCACCTCAAACAATACAGTAGAAATATTGATTCGTGGGAAGCAATAGCACCAGATGGAATAATCTACTCTCCTCTTAAATGGGCTACTCATTTAAGACCAAAATGCAGATTAGTTTCAGAGGAGAAGAAGCAAAACAGTAAATAGGCTCTGCCAATGTCTTAGCTTTTCCTTAAGTGCTTAAAGGTTTTCTTTTTATTATGGAAAAATTCAAACATATGAAAAAGTAAAGAGAAGAGTACAATGAATCTATGTATCTATCACAGAGCTTTACCAATTGTTTCTTCTCTCTCCCATCTCTCCCACCACTATATTATGTTTTATTTATATATATATGCATTACATATATATATGTATCACAAACATATTGCATAATCCATAAACCCCAATGCACTTTTAACCAAGTGTTATTGTCTCTTTGGTTTAAAAAAGAGCCCTTTAGGGACACCTGGGTGGCTCAGCAGTTGAGCCTCTGCCTTCAGCTCAGGGCGTGAGGGATTGAATCCCATATGAGACTCCTTGCATGGAGCCTGCTTCTCCTCCTTCTGCCTGTGTCTCTGCGTCTCTTTCTGTGTCTCTCATAAATAAATAAAATCTCAAAAAAATAAAAACAAAACTTCCTAAGTTTTTATTTCTTTTAAAAGAGCCCTTCATCTTTCAGATATCAGTGAAAACTTACTACAGTGGCATGTCATTTCAACTGAGAAAAAATATTTGTCCATGTCTACTGTGAACAAATAATTAACCTAGCCAGTGGGGATCTAGAGAGTTTAACTGCTCCTAAGAGACATTTAACCAAAGTTAAGGACTTTTACTTTTTTCTGTGCCCCCCACCCTCAGAAGTATCTGGTGTCTCTCATTTTGAGTATATTCATCAATTCTTGAGTGGAAATTCATTTGCATTTGTTGGCTTTCTCTGGTATAAAAGCATAGTTATTGTTTACCTACAACTCTCATCTTTAAAATTTAGTTGGCATCTCTTCATACTGTTTTATCATTGCTATTTTCTTTGTTTTTATAGAATTATACCTCTTTTATTCCTTTATTTTCATTTTAGTTAATTTCAGGAATAAATAGGTATAAGCTAATCTTGTACACCCCCACATCAACGTGTAAGCCATTCTTACCTGGGCATTGATACTTAAGTTGATAGCACATTCCATGTGATGATGGTGGGACTCTACTCGCAAAGTCCTCTTCGGCAATGAGGAGAGGTCAGAAAAATTACATTAGAGAACAGGCATAAGGAAAACATTGTTTCTCCTTATATTTATTTCCTTTTCTATATCTGACTTTTTTCTTTATGTTAACAAAGCCCTATTCCCAGAACTCTCCTTAAATTTTAAATAATAATATATTTCCAACTGGGGAAGAGGTAGAGCGGTGAGGAATTACAGGTATTACATGTTCCCTGTGCAGTTTCTTCCTTTCCTGGGAAAATGTCACCCACAAAACATGCTGCTCTTTTACACTATAATGATCATTTTTTAACAACATCTGTCTCAGGAACTTGTAAAGTAGGAATCGTATATGGGTGATACGAAACCATCAGCTGCATAACGCTGGGGAAGAAAAACATGTTGACAGAGCAGGCTGAGAGTGACCTATGACTATATCCAAAGCATCTGGGACCATTGAGTGAGTCATAGAAATGATCTTTTCTCATGTTTTGATCTAGTTGTGATCTAATTGATTTGTTTACATGCTATAGAAAACAACACTGATTAACTTAAGATTTCCAAAGAGAAGAATTGAATAGAAGAGTATAAAGTGGCTCACAAAAAGTAGGTGAAGCTGAAGAACTGGGCATAGAAGCTGAGCAGGAGGGGCACCAGGGTGGCTCAGTGGTTGAGCATCTACTTTTGGCTCAAGTCCTGATCCTAGGGTCCTGGGATTGAGTACTCCACTGGGCCCCTCACATGGAGCCTGCTTCTACTTCTGCTTATGTCTCTGCCTCTCTTTGTGTGTCTCTCATGAATAAATAAGTAAAATCTTAAAATCCAGCAGCTGGCAGGAGCAGGGGTTCATCTGGAAGTCTGGATGCAAGTTCATATATCTTTTCTGGCCAGTGTCATGGAAATGTTGGAACTCCAATCATGTCTCCTCGCCTGGATCACTCTGTGCAAGATTCCCAGTCCCTAGGGGTCCCCTTGGCTACTTCTTTGTCAGGTGTCTGCCTTTGCCTGTATCAGCCTGAGAAAGGCAGAAAAGACTCCCAGGGAGCCCCTCCTTCCACCCTGCTTGCTTGCCCTGTGGAGGACATGGTACCTTGGTTACGATGCCACCAAGACACCACACTAGGCAGCAGGGTCATTGTCAATAGGCAACCTGAGCACTGTATGTGAGGGAGTGTAGCTACTGGAAAGAGAAAGTAACAAATGATTACTCTGCACCACTGTCTTCTCTTTCTATATGAATATGTTAGTAATCATTGCAAGGATGAGAAAACAGCAGACTTTTATGAATAAAATAAGCAATCAATTCGATTATTATCCCTCTGCTTTCTTTAAGCCTATTTTGCCTTGAATGACTTTCTTAAAATCTTGCCAAAATCTTACCATCTTGTTCTTCCTAAGAATAAACCCTCCCCTGTGCAGTCTTTCTCCAGTCCCCCTGATCCTCTTCAGCACTCCCTGAAGTACCCTGTACCCAAAACAGTTTACTCATTCTATTTACTGTTGAAAATACGTCATTGAGAACAAGTGATACTATGGAAGTAGTCCATGTGATGTTATATCACTCTTAACTATGTTTCCTTTTATAGCCAAAAGGTACAATATTCAAAACATAAAAGAAAAAATCCAACCTTGGAATATGTAATAAAAAAAAAGGTGTTTCCAAGTGTGAAGCATGATGCCTAATAATAATACTTCATATTTATTGATAAGCATCTTACTGATTGTCAGAACACTATGCATCATATTCATTCATTCAACCAATACTTACTGGCCTCTACTATGTACCAGACAGAGACAGAGCCTAACTCTATCTTGAAGGTAGTGTCACAGGATTTGCTGTTAGATCGGATGTGGGATGTGTGAAAAAAGAAGTTGAGCATGACCTCATTGAGATGTAGGTGGAACCAGTTACAATGGAAAATCAGGATTTTAGTTCTGCAAAAATCAACTTTTTTAGGTACCCATGTATAGATGTTATAAAGGCACTTGGACTTTAGTGGAGAGATTAGGTTAAAATATATATATTTGGTAATTATCCATATATCACTGGTATTTAAAGCCATATGCTTGAATAGAATATCAAGGGAAGAACATAGAGGAAAGACAGAGTCCAAAGCCCAACCCTTGTGCCATCTCAGAGCTAGGAGACTAGGGCCAGGAGGATAGAGGGAAACCAGGAGCAAGTAGAGAGTCCTGGAAAACAAGTGGAGAATGGATTTCAGTGAACAGAAGTGATGGGTTCTGTTACATACTGATACTAAGTCAAGTCAGAGGAGAACTAAGAAACTGACTGTCGTGATTGCACAGCACTGGTGACCACAAGAAGGGTGGAGTCATTGTGTGTGTTTGGAGTAGAGGTAGGTAGAGGGGTGGGGAGGCTGAATGAAGGAGTTTAAGGAAGAATGAGAACAGGGAAATTGGAGACTGGGAATATAACTACACTTTTAGAGAGTTTCACAGTAAAAGATTTCAGAGACATTAGGGAGTATCTTGAAAAGAAAGAACCAAGAGAAGACAACAACCAACAGAAGGTATTTTATCTTATTTTATTTTATTATTTATTTTTTTAAGATTTTATTCACTTATTTGACAGAGAGAGAGTCCGAGCTAGCAGAAGCAGGTGGAGCAACAAGTAGACAGGGAGAAGCAGGTTCCCCATCTGAGCAGAGAGCCTGACAAGGGGCTCATCCCAGGACTCTAGGATCAGGACCTGAGCCGAGGGCAGATGCTCAACTGACTGAGCCACCCAGGCTCCCCAACAGAAGGCATTTTGATATGGGAGAAACTACAACACTTTTCTCTGCTGAAACAAGAGGTCCAGGAGAAAGAGAGAAGTGCTTGCTATGGAAAAGAGAGGGCAAATTACTACCTCAAGGTTTTGGGTAGAAGATCAGAAATAAGTAAAGGGGGTGGGTTTTGCAGGAGAATAGAGACTCCACAGTATCAGGAAGGTAAACAAAGCAATTAGGTGCAGATACGGAGGTGGGTATGATGACGGGCTTTAGAAAAGTTCTGTTTGGGCTGATTCTGTTAACCCAGTGGAATAGGAAGCCACAGTGGCAATGGAAGTATTGGGCAGTTTCCCGGAGGGCACTATGTTTAAATGTGAGATTGTAAGCCTGATATTACTGTAATGACAGAGTCGGGGATATTTGGGAAGTGATAAAGGAAGGTACAGAGGAAGAACAGCAGGTGAGTCAAAGAACTGATAGTGAAGATTTCCCTCCTTCACTGCCTTCACTGCCAGCTTTCCTTGGATTATTCCTCCACCCTCAATGCACCCCCACACCTTCACCTCCAGAAAAACACCCAATACTAGAGCACCTCTTAAGTTTGCAGCGATCTTAGCAGTTAGCTAATTCAACCATTTACGTTATGAGCATCCCTTCTCAAGGTATTTAAACTTGTTTCCTCTGCCTAGGACACTATGCTCCTAGATCTTTCCATCGATCTCTCATCACTCAGATTTCACTTCTAATATTTTTTTCTCGGAGACCTCCCCAAATCACCCGCTATGGTCTGAACATTCCTGTCCTCTCAAAACTGGAAACTCACCTGATAATATCTGTAGGTCTGGGGTGGAGGTGGGATTATATGCAAAGTTAGAAGACTGGAAATTTCTATCTAATTCTAAGTAATCTCTATTCCTGCTTTCAAACATGAAGATGGTTTATAATTATGTGAATTTGATTTATAAATTATTTCAAGTCTTATACCCAGTGTCTTCCTGGTTGCTCTCCTTTGAACAGACCCTTATTGTGACTGAGCACTGTCACCTGGTTCCTGGTCATTTCTTAATCTTGGTACTTGTATTTGTTTCCTGTGGCTGCTGTAACAAATTACCACCCACTTGGTTGCTTAAAACAATAGAAACTTATTCTCTTATAGTTGTACAGACCAAGTCCTAAATCAGTACTGGTGAAGTTTGAATCAAGGAGTCCTCAGGGCTGTGCTTCTTCTAGAGAGGCTCTAGGACAGAATCTGTCCCTTGCCTCTTCCAGCTTCCAGTGACTGCTGGCAGCTCATGGCTTGTGGCCACAGATTTGCAATGTCTGCCTGTGTCTCCAGATTGCTTTCCCCTCTTCCATTTGAATCTTTCCCTTCTTCCCTCCTGTAGGGTATATGTGATTACCTTTCAGGCCCAGCCCAGGATAATCTCCCCACCTCAACATCCTTCACCTAATCACATTTGCAAAGGCCTTGTTTTATCATATATTACAATATTTTCCTTTCTGTCCCTGGAATCATTTAAATATTTTAATATTCTGACTCAATGGGTGTGCTGAAGCTGGCTCATATCGGCTCACAGAATCAATTATTAATTTTAGGAATTTTTTGGTCATTCATCAGTGCCATCATGAAAAAGTAAAGTACATACATTCATAATTAGAGAAATTGTATTTAAAACAACAGTAGTAACCAAAGCTCATCAGCTCATAGTAATTGTACCAGGTTTTCTTATTTCATTTCTCTTCAGGTTATTCATCATGTCTATATGATGGAAATCATATGTGATGATGTGGGCTACAATACATCTCTTTCAAACTCTGCATTGAGTGATATCACAACAGTCACTTGAAATTGGGCATGGTGAGGTATTTACACCATGGAAATTGGCATACTTTACGAATCAGGGCTTTTGTAAAAAACTGTTCCCAGCACCTGCCTGCCATCTACTCTTAAAATCACTGTGGAAGCTACATAAACCTTAAGCCTAAAAACGAAAAAGGCTTAAGAGGTTGTTTTCAGAAGAAAACATCCTGCTAGGTTTCAGGGGATACTTTCTACATCCTCAGTAAAGCTACAGTGGAATATGCATTTCCTCCTTTAAAAACATGTCTGACTTTATGGGAACGCTCTCATAGAAGCGCTACACCACATGAATTAGATGTCAGTCTGTTAGAACTAATTCACTGCTCAAGAAAAGAGATCAGCAGAAAATAAAAGGAGATAAAATTTAGTAAGTTAATAAGATGATTGAATTTTCTGACAGGGTTAATTCATTTGTAATAATGAAGAGGATCTGGACCTACTGAAGGAGAAACAAGCTTTTACTATATAGGAAAGTGTTTACATTACATATATCTATTGCCGTGATTTCAATCGTTCTTTGAAAAAAACTAAAGCTTACGTAGGCTAATCATCTTCCTTATCTTCTGATTCTGCCTAATTAGTAATTATAAATTGCCTATTTTAAAACAAGATCTAGGACACAATGAGAATTTTTAAAAAGTTAAATCAAGCTGGGCTGAATGCCCAGAAAAATTAAAAATTTAGTTTAACACTCCTGGGATTTCTATGTATGTCCATGTGTCTATGATTGGGTTTATTAGACATAACTAATTGAAAATAAAAGATAAAATACCTGGAAATTAAACCTCAAATAAAGTTGGTAAGCGATAAGAAAGCATTATTTTAATCAGAGTTCAATGGACAGAAAAAAGGTCTATCAACTAACTAAATTCAAGTTTTCCCTGAAAGAAACTTAAGGTGTTCATTGCCAGCCATTTAAAATTAATACCTAGAGACAGAAAGCTTACTCCCTAAATCTAGTAAGTACTAAGAAACACACTTAGTAATGGAGTCAGGGCTAGAAAAAGTTGTAAGGGAGAGAAAATAGGAGTTAAATAATGAAAGTAAAAAGACAAAGGCAAAGGTTCGAGCAAATGGAGCAGAAAAAGAAAAAGAGAATGGGGAACATACAGGATTTAGAGTGTGTTTTGAGGGATATTCTTAGGATAAGCATCACAGCAGGGTGTCTCCCTCTCCTTTGGGTAATTTGACTGCCACAATCCTCAGCTGTGTAAGTACTTAAGCTTCTTAAAGACCAGCTTTTCTTTTTCAGAGTGCCTAGCATAGTGCCCTTCGTCAGTGACATCCCATAATTTATCACCTAATTAGTTAGTATTTGTTCTGGAAATGTCAGAGGTTCTGCTTTCAGTGGATCAAACCAAAAGCGCCAAACCAATGAGAATGCATACGCTAGAATTATCCATGACCACCATAGCGAAACTGTATTAGATACTTACTAAAAGAAATTCTAACCAAAAGAGAATCAGCTGGAAGGCAAGAGATCCCTCACGATGGCCTGGGATAAACAGTGTTACAGATGTACATGAGAACTGCACTGTGTAGTATACTAGTTGTAATATAGTTTTGTTTCTATTTTTTATGCTATCTTGACCAAGTTTTGAGGCCTTGGCTGGAGGCTGGTCAGTTTCTCTTCCCCAAGAGCTGATTAAAACCACAGCCCACCTACCTCCAGCATGGTACTCTTACACTCCATCACTGCTAATCACCTTACCACGTGCCAAACAACCAGGGAGAGCACCTAGGCTCTGGAGCCTGTGAAATTATTCAAATTAGCCAATCCACAGTGAACCCCAAAACTAAATAACTCCACCCCCCTTGCCGCACATAAGCTTCCCTCAAAACAATTGTCACATTTTGATAGAAAAGCATTAAGATAAAGGAAGTTAGTCAATGACAATACCTACATGAGATAGATTTTTAATCAATATTTTTACCAATATATTTTTATCAATATATGTATTGATCTACCTATATCTACCTATATGTAAATAATTTAAGCTACCCCAACAAAAGTAATTAAGAAATAGCTCAGCAAGCCACATCCCTGGACACTATCTCTCAGTACTCTTCTTCCCTTGTAACCACCGGTCAGAAAAGAGGAGCTCCAGAAGGAAGAACTGATAAATTGCAAGAGGGACCTGGCTGCTATAAAATTGCCCAGGACTCTTGTGGCTGTGACTTCTGCATCCCATCTTCAACCTCCCAAAGCCATCGTAACCTTCTAAGATTTTGAAGGTCAAAGAAGAATTTTAGTTTATTCTAGGAGCTAGAGGTAGGTAACTATTAGCAACGGGGAAGTAACTCCACCATTATATATAATTTTATATACATAAAATCCCTTAATCTCCCTGATGCTTAGTTCTTCATCTGAAAAACCTGAATAATGGTCTCCTGGTCATTAGATTAATAGAGTTGACAAATGTATAGCAGTTAGGCAAGTTCTTAAAATAATAACCTTTAGCTCATGATAACTATATGTCAAAATTAAAATTCTGCTACTAAATGTTACTTAATCCTTCAAGTTATCTTTCATACCCACTTCTTCCATTTTAGGCTTCTGGTTCTTACCCTACCAAATCCTTTTTACCTCATAAGGCAGTAAATAATCCACTCCAATGTCTCTTCCCTTCTGATTGCTCTGTATATCCCTTCCTGGTGTGTTGTTAAGGAAATACTGATTTCTCCTACTTCAAGGTCAGACTCCACTTCCTCAGTTCCAAAGGTTCCAGTTTCCTAGCTTCTTTCACCACATATTTCTGTAGCTACACATCTAGTCAGTTGATCCCAGTCCCTGAAACATGCTTCTACTAATGGGAAAAACCCAGCTACTGCACTACAGTGCTGTGAATGGGCCATTCTTAGTCTCACTAATATGCTTTTTCCTGTTCTAGCACATCCTCCTAGAAGGCCCTTTAAAGAAGAAGTCTTACTCAATTTCCAAAGCCACTTCAACTGCATGTTTTCCAAAAATTTTCTTTCATCTCTTCAAGATTATCTCTACTTGTCTTTACTTACCCCTGCCTTCTTTGCACTTGTGTTATGTTTTATTGATACCATACAGCCTGGAAATATATTTTATACCCCCAAGAAAATTGTAAACATTATAAAGCAAAAATTATACCATTCATTTCTCTTGGTGGCTTAGCATTTGGCACTAAAAGTGTTCATTAAAAATTTGATTGCGGGCAGCCCCGGTGGCTCAGTGGCTTAGCACCGCCTTCGGCCTGGGGTGTGATCCTGGAGACCTGGGATCGAGTCCCACGTCGGGCTCCCTGCATGGAGCCTGCTTCTCCCTCAGTCTATGTCTCTGCCTCTCTCTCTCTCTCTCTCTCTCTCTCTGTGTCTCATGAATAAATAAATAAAATCGTTAAAAAATAAAATAAAAATAAAAATTTGATTGCCTGAAAATAACATGTCTAAAATGAAACTGGCATTTATGGAAGATCTACTTTGTATCCAGCATGTGCCCTTTATATGTAATCATTGCCCAAAAGAGCTATTTTGATGAATATGAATTATTGCCATTTGTAGATGAGGAATCCATGACTGTGCAACATCAAGTCATGTGCCCAGGGCTGCAGCATCACTGAGTCTAGCAATTGCCATTTACTGAGAATCTGCCTTTTGCTGTTGAATCCTCCTCCAAGTATACAGCAGTTGGCTAAACACATTGGTCTTTCTTTTCCTCTTGGAAGAGTCCAAGTTCATTCTGGTATTAGAACGTTTCCACTCTTGGTTCCTTCTTAAAAGGGTCTTCCTCCATGGCTTTACATCGTTGTCTCATTCTCAGGACTAAGTCCTCAATGCAATGCTATCTCTTCAGAGAGATATTTCCAGACCAAGTCACAGTGGTTCCCCATTTAGTCCCCACCATATTATAATATGTAATCTTCTTCATAACACTAATAAGGGCTCAAAATTATGTTATTATTTTTTTTGAGAGAGGGAAAATGAGTGAGGGGAGGGGCAAAGAGAGGCAGAAGGTCTAACAGCCTCCATGCTCAGCACAGAACCCCCTATCGGGCTCCATCTCAGGCCCTGAGATCATGACCTAAGCTGAAATAGAGAGTTGGACACTAGGTCCTCCTGTTATCATTTATTAGATATAAACAAAAAACTCCCTACTATCACAGAATTCTATATATTTCACTTAGACCCCTCAGGCAAAGTTTTGCTCTCTGTCTTTTAAGATGTGCTTCTTAAAATCACAAACCTAAATCATAGAAATAGTTAATATAATTTTTTAAAGATATTACCTACCCATTCATGAGGGACACACAGAGAGAGGCAGAGACATAGGCAGGGGGAGAAGCAGGCTGCCCGCAAGGACCCAGATATAGGACTTGATCCCAGGACCCCGGGATCTCACCCAGAGCCAAAGGCAGATGCTCAGTCACTGAGCCACCCAGGCATCTCAATATATTCTATTTTTAACTTAAAAAATCTGTTATAGACCCTTCTTTGTTCTATTTGCCTTTTGATGATATTTTCCTCTTTGCATTCAAAATAAAATTCTTTAAATTATGCAAATTATTATAATCCATATGAAATGCTGTCGTTGCAGACAGAAAATGGTATAATATCCGCAATTTCGTGCAGTTCAACCAAACGAACTAGCTTTAGAGACCCGTAATCTCTAGGCTCCAATTGCAGTTTTCTAGACCTCAGATTGCATCCTCTGAGTTATCAGACTTAAGGGAAAAAATCATCCTCTATAATAGTTGACTTGTCTGAGCAAACTAAAGTTGCTTTCTATATCACTCAAAATAAGTCATGTGTTAAAGAGAATCTTGGTTTACCTTTGCTACATTTTATGGAAGTATATGTTGTGAAATAGTTAAACATTAGCTTGATTGTGTGGATAAAAAAGGGAAAACACTTTGAAATAGGCATGGTTAATGGCTCCTTTTTAAAAGCAAAATCTAACTATAGGCACATACACACTGAGACACAGTGCATCCATCAACCTTAGAAAAAGGTTTCTGGTCTGAATATTGACATGCAAGATAGTGGCAGAGCTCAAGATAATGGAGCAGCTTTATTCCTAGAGTGATGTTTTTAACTGGGACTTCATCGATGTGCGAGGTTTCCTAAAAGAAAATAACAGATCAAAAATGGTTGATTTTTCGGGTTCACAGCAGATTTTTTTTCCTTGACAAATTATCTAGAATTTTTCCTATAGGCCACTAGATTTCACTAAGAAATCTTAGACTATCTTTAGACAACTCTAAATTATTTGTGCAGATTATCCAATTTGTGGGTTATTTGTAGCATTCACTTTAATTTTTGACTTGTAACAACTGACCCACTTCTGACTCAACCTCCTTTCCTGTCCACCAACATAAACTCAGGAAATAGCAGCTTAAGTAAAACCAAATTAAGAAGGCAAATCTTTCCAATTTAAAGGTTGCATAACCCACTCTAAAATATTTTGAAATTTTGTATTGTATTAGATCATTTGTTACTCTATATTCTTTCACTAGTGTGTGATTTACTGTCTTTATTTTGAATGTTTGGTTCAAGATTCCAAATGTTTATCACCTTCAAAGAATTACATGTGGAGTTGAGATACACTTAGGAGAAGTATCACAGTGTAAGTTTAATATTATATGGTTTAGATTATAGTCATGATTTACGGAGGTAGATGGTAAACTTCTCCACTCAATCAGTTTTATATAGATCAGAACTAAAGTCCTTAATAAAAGCACCAGAACATGAATGATATTGCCAAGAAATACATTTAAGAAGTAAAACAAGATCTAAAGAAATAAAAGAGAAACCTCACACTGATTAAACCATAGTTCATTGAAGTTCATTGATTAAACCACAGTTTATAACAAGTGAGAAGGGTTCTTTTCAATTGATATAATACTTTCAAATTTAGGTACTCCTGAAGCTTGTTCTCAATCTAGGTTTTTATGTATCTGGATTTTAAAAGCCTTGTACTGTCAAGTTTTCTTGCTCAGCCAGAAGCTAATATGCATATTTTCCCAAGGAAGATACTTTAGAGGTTGAATGTTTTGAAAGCCCCCTCAGAGACAAGACCTGGTACCTGAGACAGAGAAAAATGTGTGGAACTTCTTGCAGGAAACAAGAGGAGAAATTCATTTGTATAAAACTCGCTGTTTCATGTGGAAGGGTAGTGGCAAAACTAGAAAGACCTGGAGGAAATACACAAGCTCTGTGGAGCCGCGTGCTGTGTGATATGTTGTTAGGGGCTGAATTATGTCCCCACCTCCAGATTCATTGTTGAACTTCTAAACCCCCGTACATAAGAATGTGCCCTTATTTGGAGGTAGGGTCTTCACAGGAAAAATTAAGCTAAAATGAAGTCATTAGGGTGGGCGCTTATCCAATATTACTGGCATTCTTGTACCAGTGCAAGGGAATCATTTCAGGGGAATGTAAAGAGCTTCTGAATTCTGCATATTTATGAATGTGTAATAAAGAAAAAACAAATTGACAGCGGACACGTGAGGTATTCTACTTTCTCTTTACCTCATACTGTACCACGAACAGAAGTGCATGATGGAAAGCAAAATATTGTAGGCTCTTCTAACCTCCCTCTTCTTCCTTTCCACATCTTCATTTCCCTTTCTAAGTTTCTCAACTTCTGTAGCACCATGTAGTAAAATGAATATGAGCTGTAAAATTAGTCAGAGGAGTATTTAAAATGCCAACTTGGCCACCTACAAGCTACTTAAGTTCTCTGAGCCACAGTTTCTTTTTGTTTTTTAAGATTTTATTTATTTACTCATGAGAGAGAGAGGAGAGACAGAGGCAGAGGGAGAAGCAGGCTCCTTGCAGGGAGCGCAATGTGGGACTTGATCCTGGGACCACGGGATTATGCCCTGAGCCAAAGGCAGATGCTCAACCCAGGCGACCCTGAGCCACAGTTTCATGATGTAAACCAATACAAAACTTGCTTTAAAGGTCTCCATCATTAGGGGTACATGACTGGCTCAGTTGGTAGAACATGCAACTTGTGATCTTGGGGTTGTGAGTTTGAGCTCCAGATTGGGGGCAGAGATTATTTAAGAATAAAACCTTAACAAAAATGTGTGTGTGTGTGTGTATATATATATATATATATATATATAAAACCTACAATTAAATATATATATATATATATATACACACACACACACGAAACTAATATGACATATGAGTATGGCTATGCTATATTTTCAAACAAATTTTAAGAGATTACCTTAAATACATATATATATATGTATATATAAATACATTTATATATATATAAAGTCTCCATCATTAAATAAGAGGAATAGAAAAACAGGTTAAATGATGACATCAGGAGGGAGCCACCAGCCAAATGCAAATTGAGGGATACTTTACAGGTAAATGGCCATGTTTCCTTTACAAATAAATGGCATTAAAAAGGACAAGGTGACAAAGATTAGAAAGAGAGACAGAGACATATCAACCAGATGCTAGGTGTGTAACCTGTTTGAATCCTGATTTAAACAAACCAACAATAATTTTTTTTTTTTTTTTTTGTAAATTGGGGAAATCTGAATACAAATGTGTATAAGGTAGTATCAGCAAATTATTGTTTGGGGGTTTGGGCACATAATTGCTATGGTCTGAATGTGTCTTCCCAAAATTCATATATTGAAACCTTAATGCCAAAGTAATGATATTGAAAGGTGAAGCCTTTTGGAGGTGACTAGGTAATAAAGATAGAACCCCCATGAATGGGATTAGTGCCTTCATAAGGAAGCTTAAGAGAGACCACTCACCCTTCTTCCATCATGTGAGGATACAAAAAGTTCATGAAAATAAGAAACAATCTTCTAAAGAATTCTCAAAGAAAAAAATGAAAATAATTAGAAATTCATTCCAGTGATAAGTGCCTATAGGAACATGGATGTGGCTAACAAAGTACTCATCAGAGGAATATTCAAAATCTTAAGTATTCTATTATCAAATTAAAAAGAATGAAAATAAATGACCTATGCAATAAAATCAGGAAATTAGGAAACAAAAACAAAAGAAGTAAAGAAAAGACATTTGACTTCATAAAAATAAAAGCATGAAATGATTTAACTGAAACTTAGAAAAACAACAATGTTTGAAATAAAACCAAGATTTGGTTCTTTAAAAATATGAATTAATCAGAAAAATCTCTGGTAAGACTAAAAAAATAACGTAGATAAAACATTAAGCACAACATGGGAGTTACAATCATTTATACAAATATTTTAAAGATTATAAACAAAAACTTTAGATAATTTTTCACTAAGTTGTGAAAATTTCTGAAAATAGATGACCAAAACTGGCTTAAGATGTTATTGGATACATAGAATGTAAGAAATTAGAATGGTTACCAAAGAACCACCCCTCAAAATGACGTTGGGCTCTTCTTTATTAAAAAAAAAAAAAAAAAAAAAAAGTCCTACCAATTATCCATTCAAGAGACAAATCATTCTTATCTGTGTTTAACAAGATACTTTAAAAACATATGAAAGCAAAGAAAATATCACAATCCATTTTTCAAAAGATTACCCAATGAAGAAAGTACCAGGGAAATAAGTAATAGGAATACAATTATAAAATACCCTTTAAAAAATTAACAAATAAAAAAAATTCGCAAGTAGAATCCAGCAGTATTTTAAAATAAAGATTATTTCCAGAGTGCAAAGATGGTTTGATCTTAGGAAGTCTAGCAATAGAATTCATAAATTAATATACCAATTGATAAAAATGATATCTCAATAGATGGACACAACTCTACAAAACTTAATAAATTTAATAAAACTCTACAAAAATTCATAATATAAAGTCTTAGTAAGATAAGAATATGACAACATTTTCTTAGCATAATGGAACTGAATAGTCGATTGATAATTAAATGTGAAAATCTATCCCAAACCAACATCCTGGATCCAGCTGAAAGTAGGCAGTAGTCATTCTTATTAGAACCAGAATAATAGGGTTGGCTGGGTGGCTTAGTTGGTTAAGTGTCTGGCTCTGGCTCAGGTCATGATGTTGGGGTCCTGGGATCAAGCCCCACATCAGGCTCTCTGCTCAACAAGATGTCTGCTTTTTACTATCTCTGTGCATGTACTCTCTCTCTCTCAAATAAATGAATAAGATCTTTTAAAAAATATTTCTATAACCAGAAAAATACAAAGATGCTTGCTAACATTGTTTTGGAAGTACTGGTAGTGACTTGTTAAGCAGAGAGGAAATTTATGAATATTAGAGATGAGGTAGCAAAGCTATCATTACGATTATCTACCTGGACAACACAAAGGGAAACATGAAATTTGACTACAACTCTTAGGGAACTTCACAATATACCTAGTTACAAAATTAACATACACAACTCAATTCCTTTCCTAGATAGTAACCTTTGAGAATCTGGAAATGTAAAATGCTTCTATTCACAATAAAGCCAAAATATAAAATGACGAGGGGAAAATATTTAAGATGCATGGAATTTTTATGAAAAAAAAAAAAGAAAACCTACAAAATTCACTAAGGAATATAAAAGAAGATGTAAATACATTGAGACACGATGTATCTGATACAAAATCTTAATATTGAAGAGATTTCAAGTTGCTCAAGATTGCTGTATAAATGTAACCAAATCATGTGTGATTTAGCATAATAGTAACATGTACAGACTTTGGAGACAGCTGAGTTAGAATCCCAGATCCACCTCTTACTGTGAGACATTAGGCAAGTTACTTAACCTCTCTGAGCTTGTTTATTCAGCTTTATAATCGTCACAAAGGGAAATCTATATTGGTAGGATTGCTATGGAGATTATATAAAATGGTACATGTAATATCTTCAGCATGTGTCTATACTCTAGGGATTAATAATGTTGGATATTGTAATTATTATTACTTCACTCTGGCCAAGGAGTCTTACACATTTTCTATAAAGGGTAAGTGATAAATATTTCAGTCTTCCAGGCTACATAACTCCTTACTTATATTATTCTTCATTGTTTGTTTACAACCCCGTAAAAATATAAAAAACAATTCTTAACAAAAGTGTGCTTAAAAAACAGGCCACAGGGGGGTGGGGGGGGTGGGAAGTTTGCCTGGATGGCTCAGTTGGTTGAGTGTCCACCTCTTGGACACAATAAACAAACAAACAAACAAACAAAATCCTTAAAATATTCACTTAAAAAAAAAAAGACCATAGACCAGATTTGGCATGTGGGCTATTGTTTACAGAGCCATGTTCTAAATAAGTAAAAAAATCTGATCTCACAGAAAATTAGAGAAATGCAAATTAAGGCAAAGTTATCAAGTAAAGATTTTTTGGGTAAAGATTTTTTGTAATACCCACTATTTATGAAGACAGGAGAAAATGGGCCCTCAGACACACTGCTGATAAGCTTATGACTGGTGGAAATTTGATGCATCCAAAGACTTAAAGTATGTACTTTCTTTCACCAAGAAATTCTACTTCTAGAAATATTTCCTAAAGAAATCGGAGACATTCTCATATCTTTCAATAAGGATATTTAACACAGGGATGGTTATAACATTGAAAAATCAGTAACTACTTAAATATCTAACCATAGAGGATTGATTAAATAAACTACAGTGCCTGTATTCAATGGAATTATATGCAAGTATTAAAAATAATGTTGGAGCTTATAGCGCCTTTTTCAATTGAAAAACGGAAGACTAAAATAGTGCCATCAGTAACTAATCCAAGGGGGCTGGTGGGGAAGCCAGATAAATAATTCTGCGTTTAGAAAACATCACCCTGGGGTGACTCTGGGTAGGCATCACCTTCAGTGGCAACCACAGAAGAAAAACAAAAAAACAAAACCAAACAAACAAAAATAACCAGAGTAGAATAGTGGTAGTCTACCAGAAACAAATTCCTTCATTTTTTTAGGCATTGTGATTTGTAAAAGTCTTTTGTAAATGTTGAGACCTAACGTAATTGTTTTTTTTTTTTTTTAATTTTCTCAGAGACTTCATATTCTATTTAAGCCCAGCAAAAAACACATGGAAGTCATGGAATCATTATCCTTTTCTGGGAGACTCCTTCAGTTGTCTAATTTCTTCATACACGACGTATGCTCAGAACTTCAGGTTTGGGGGAGATTGTTCCAAGACCGGAAAAACCGTGAAGTAAGCAAAATTTATCACCGCTTATTATAGTAATCTCACTGACATTTTGGCATGACTTCTGCAGACTACATCCATTTCCTAACCCCAGTTACTCAGAGGCCTGCACTTTCGGAACTAGCCATATATTTTATTGTCTGCTGAATTCACGCCGCTGCAGATGAGTAGTGTGTCACTTTTCCAAGGTAACTGGTAAGAATTTCAACTTGGCTTCCAGTGACAAAGAATGTTCCTGAAGCAACACCCCTGTTTAGTAGTTGGATTTGAGGCACCTTGGCAGGCAGTTTGAGTAGGATAACAAAAAAAGCTTTTAATGTAGGATGCCTACACGGAAGGCTTCATTGTAGGGAAATCTACATTCAGGTATAAGAGGTGAAGTTAATAGCATTAAAAGATCTTATAAAAATTTATATCTTAATAGGCCCCTCTGCAACCTATACCTTGCCCTGAATAAGGAGATAAAATCGTGGCTGAAATTTCCCATCTAGACTGCCTGTGAAAATTTACAGCTGCTTGGTCATGTCTTTTTTTTTAATTTCATTATTTTTTTTTAAAAGTTAGCATTTGCTGATTTTATTTTTAGCCTTCTTTTTTGGAGAGTTCCCTACATTCTTCCCCCTTTCTGTCTTCCTGCCCCCCATTCCCACTCCATCCAGTTCCTCCTCAACCAAGGAAAACAGACACCCAAGTCCCTAGGGACTTTTTTTTTTTTCTTTTAATTCATCTATCTAACATACTGAATGCACTGGAGGTTAATTAGATGAGCACATTTTATGAATCAAAAGAATACGAATTTCAGAGTCCTGCAAGGACGAAGAGGGTGGAGAAAACCAGACAGGATGATGGTAAGGAAAAAGGAAAGGAAAAAAAAATGCAAAATGAGCAAACAGAAGTGGTAAAGCTACAAGACCTTTGGTATGATTCTTTGATGAGCAATTGTATGCATGACCTTCAGAGAAAACTTACCTATTTCACGATTTGTTGACAGGCTGGTGTGTGACATTTTGACTAAAGGACCTAGTTACATTGTGAAGAGAGGAGAGTACCCTTTAGGTAAGGAATATAAACAAATGTCTTCAACTCAGACATTTTTGAAAGAGCTCAAGAGACTCCTGCTAAAGTGCATACGGATGACATCCTGTAGCTGCTTTCAAAAAGAAAGATATTTTAGAAACTATGAGCTCACTGCTAAATCATTTTCTCAGATTTAAGTAGAAAAATATAGTGGATATAATTTGATCATTTAACGCAAGAATTAGAAAAACGCAGCTACTCTAAAGGAAGAGAATTTGGAAAACAAAAAAGACAAGAGGAGCATGAATGGAATTTTTAAATCTCAACCTGGTTTTTAAATATCTAGAAACACCTTTAAAATTTCTAATCCAGAATAGAGATAACAAAGGGACATTGATATTTCTACTCATTGCTAACCATAAAGGACATTTGGAATATTCCTGCTTCAAAGGTACTGTTTAAGAAAAATTAGAATATTTGACAGAGATTGAAATCTCTAAGGAGAAAGTTATGAAACATCTTGAGAAAATTCAAGCTCACTAGAACAGCAGGAGTGGATGACATTTAGCAATTAACTCCAAGGAAATAAAGAAATGCGCAATAGCAAAAATGCTGATAGGTTTTGCATAAAACAAAGTAATCTATTCTGGCCTTGAACAGCTGTTAAAAGTTCCTTCAAAGTCACTAACTAGCAATCAGCCGAAAATTCCTTTCTATCATCTATGTGCTTCCTATGGGGAAAAAAAGGGGGGGGGGGGTAAGCTTCATCACTTTAAAGAGATTTGTTAGAAGGGGGAAAAGAAGAGATATTTTTCCTAGTCAAATTTTAATAAATAATCCTAGCGAAGACTTTGTAGGCATGTCTTTCGGCTGCTTCTCCAAAGGGAATGCACTTGATGCATAATTCTATCCAGCACATAAACCTTCACTTGAATCATTAGGTCCTGCAAGATGAACATCCTGGACATTTATGAATGAGATGCTCTAATGGGCATCTCAAATTCTCTTGCTAAATATTTTATCTTATATAAAAGGAAATTCATTAAAAGTATGTTAGGCATTCCTTTATTAGAATAATGTTGGATGGCTGATATCAAAGATGAGCTATACTTTAAATGATTTAAATTCTTTATTGCTCTTTACAAGCCAAAAGTCATTATCAACTAGTTAAGGGTTCCATTGAATCACAAGTAAATATAGTAAGGCAATCACAGCATCAAAGAAAAAGCAATCCTCAAACAGAAGCCCACAAAAAGTTTCTGATTGTGAAAAGTTAATATGGTCTACAGAAGCTTTTTCACTTATCTCGACAAAAACCATTCCATTCCTGGGGTTAAAAAGATTTCCACATGTGTCTTTGTGAATATTGCTGACCGGGTTAATTATGGATTTTAATATCAAACGTATAGTTGTTTTCTATATGTGAATAAAAAATATATATTTACATTTATAATCAAGGTAAGGTAACCATCATTCTCTTTTGTGGTGGGCTACCAAATGTAATGGAGCTGTACCAGATCGAAATAAGAAGAGCAAATTATAAGCTTTTGTAAGATATGAATAAAACTAAAAAGATCATGATCATTTTCATAAAGCATCTGTATGAGATTATTCCCTTCTATGCTGGGCCCATCTATGCAAAATGCCAACTCTCTACTCTCCATCTAGCTACCCTTCAAAACAATCTCAAGTTCACCCTCCAATTCACAGTGATCTCTCCTTTCTCTGAAGCCAGGGCACTTAAAATTTATAGCACTCATTTGGTAATTAATCATGTAATGACCTGTGATATTTCTTTAATTGATATTATTTAATCTTTCTCTCTATTCTCCCCCTTCCTCTACCCCCTGTGTCTTTTTTTCTCTTTCACTCACTCTCTGTCTCTCTTTCACATCTTTTAAACTATGTTTTAAGCTTTTATGGAAGAAAGTAAGTGGTAAACTCCCACGTTATGACACATTAATTCATGGCGCAAAATACTGTGTCTTGCACCTGTAAGTGCTTGATAAATTTTGTTGACTTTGTGGTGCCCAGGTGACTCTGTCGGTGAAGTGTCGGCCTTCAGCTCATGTCATGATCCCGGAGGGTCCTGGGATCGAATTCCGCATAGGGCTCCTTGCTCCATGGGAAGACTACTTCTCCCTCTCCCTCTGCCTGCTATTCCACCTGCTTGTGCTTGCGCACTCTCTCTGTGTCAAATAAATAAATAAAATCTCAAAAAAAAAGTTTGTTGACTTAAAAAGTTGAGTTGAAAAACAACCTCAAAAAAAAAAAAAAAAGAAAGAAAGAAAGAAAAACAACCTTATACAGGAGGCCTAGCAGGTATCTGCAAAGACTTGATTAAATTGATGAGCTATGATTTGAAGGATGAGACATGATAGGTAGCTAAACAGTGGGATGTCTCAAGGCTTAGCAATCTTTCAGAGATGTTGTGCCAAACTGCATTCACCCACTCTTTCCTAAGGTCAGATACATGTCACTGCCTTGGGAGAAGGAAGCATTGCAGAGTCTCACAGATCATTTGCCCACCTGCCCCAACAGAGGCCACTGTGGTATGAAAGAAGGGCTTTGAGAGTCTCTTAGCAGAGGAATGTCAAAGAGCATAAAAGCTTCATAGGACTTAAACACCTAGAGTCACCATGGAGGGAGAAAGGGGAACATTAAGAGATTTCTCCCTATATCTTCATGTTCCCTTTAACATCTGAGTACTCTAAAAGCCTGAGTCTTAATTTCCAGCCAAGAATGCACAGGATTTTCATTGACAAACAAGGGAGAGGGAAATGAGATATATAGGGTTATGAAGAGAGTTTCTGAGAGAAATTCGGTATCCAACACACTTCTTCCTTACATTTTACTTGTGACATCAAAACCATCTCAATACCATCTCAGACATGACAAGCAAAAGGTGTTAGGGTTTTGCACCAAAAAAATACCAAATTGAATAAAGAGAAACAGAACTGACTGCACTGACGCGAAAATTTTCCCTCAAACCTTTAGTTTGAGTAGCTTCAGCTAAGCTTTAGAAACAGAAGACCTCACTTCAAGATGTTACCAGTTAGTCACCAGTGATACCTAGTCAACTCTAAGAACACAGTAAAACATCAGACCCTCCATGTTCACCTTCCAGAATGTTAGTAGACTCTGATATGTCTCGAATCAAACTTTTGTTAAATTTTAATATATTAGTTTAAAACCATTGGAAGTTAGGATGCCTGGGTGGCTCAGCAGTTGAGCTTCTGCCTTTGGCTCAGGCATGATCCCAGAGTTCTGGGATCAAGTCCCACATCGGGCTCCCTGCAGGGAGCCTGCTTTGCCCTCTGCCTATGTCTCTGCCTCTCTCTGTGCGTCTCTCATGAATAAATAAATAAAATCTTTAAAAAATAAATAAATAAAACCATTCAAAGCCCCTCTAGTTTTCTGAAGAATAAAGAAAAAAACCATAATTTTGGAGCAATAATAATTGAAGGGATATATAGAATTATATATAATTGTATAACTTTATCCTTGACTTCTCTGAAAGCAAGAAATGCCCTTACAAAAATATTTAACATATGATTTCATACAAGTATGAAACCCATAGGAGCTGAAAAACTTCAAGTTAAAAATTTTTTTTGCAGATGAAAAGGCCAGCTACATGGAGGCAAGTGGGAAAGCCACTGGAGTTCTCCAGACATGTGGTATCTCTCCTGTAGCAAAGATTGGCTGTGATAGTGTAGTTATTAGAAATGCAATAGATGCAGTATGTTTACTTGAACTGAATATAAGTATGATAGGCAGAATAATGACCCCTATCTCAAACAGGTTCTCCCTGGAACCTGTATATGTCATCTCACCTGGCAATGGAGAACTAGGGCTGTAGATGGAAATGAGGTTGCACGCCCAGATAGGGAGATTATTTTGGATTGCCCAGATGGTTCTCCATGTAATCACAAGGATCTTTATGAGTGAAAGAGGGATGGGGCACCTAGGTGGCTCAGTCAGTTAAGCATTCGACCCCTTGATTCAGCTCAGGCCATGATCATGGTCATGGGATAGAGACCCAAAGGGAGCTCTGCATTTGGCATGAAACCTACTTCAGATTCTTTCTCCCGGTCCCTCTCTCCTGCCTCTTCCCCCCTTTCCCAACCTCTGGTTCAGGTGTGCTCTCTCTCTCTCTCTCTCAAATAAATAAAATATTTTTTAAATATATATATGTATATATATATATATATACATATATATATATATAAGCACAAGTGGAAGACAGGGAGAGTCAGTGTCAGGGTGTTATAGTGTGAGAAAGACTCAACTGGTCATCGTTGGCTTTGAAGAATGGAAAGAGGACACAAGCTGAGGCATGTAGATGGGCTCTAGAAGCTGGAGGACATAAGGATGTAGATTCTCCTGTAGAGCCTCTGGAAGGAACACAGTCCTGCCAACATCTTCATTTTAGCCCAGTGAAGACCCATTTCAGACTTCTGCCCTTTAGAACTGTAAGATAAATGATTGGGAGTGTTTTAAGCAAATAAGTTTGTGGAAAATTGTTACAGCAGTCATAGGAGAAAAACAAACAGGCAAGGAGAAAAGTAGAAATTCTCCTTGGGCTGCCAGGCTGGAGACCCGGAGAGATTGGTATATGAGTCTTTTCTAGGGAAGGTTCAAAGCAAGCAGAGCAGATCAACATTCCAGAACTCTAAGAGGATTTGATCTGAAAGCTGCTCATTAGAAAGGGAAAGTTAAATACAAGTAAGTAAGTAAATAAATAAATAAATCCAAGATAAATCAATAACACACTTCAATAAGCACTTATTAAACACCCGCGGCCTGTGATTCAAGGTAAAGTGCACAAGATCAATGTAGGTGGGAAAGTCCCTCCCTGAGTGCTGGGGAGGAGGCCTGGCCCGAAAGCTGCTTTTTGATGGCAGAACAGAAAAGGCAAAGATAAAAAATCAAAATGACGATTTCCCACTTTTAGCTACTCCCTTCCACAAGTCCATACATTAGCTGATTTTCCACCAGAAGTAAAATACTTGACTATAGATATGGCTGTAGTGAGAATCAGAGCAACTTCCCTTACAAAAGAATATATTTCCCATAAGCTAGATAAAAATCCTAGCAGTGGTTTTCTGCATTACCCAGTTTATTTTCCTCCATACCAGACTCCTTTGTATCTCTCCTGTATCTTTGCAAAACTCCATTTGACATTGGTACCTACATTGGTAGGTTCTAATAAGCAAGCAAAAACATAATTCTTTCCCAAAAATCCATAGACAAACATTAAGTGTCAAGGACAGATTTTTTTTTTTTCCCTATAAGTTTTGAGGACCACCTACAACAGCCATGACAGCTGTGCTAATCGAAAAAGCAAACGAGGCCACAAAGGACTGTTCTTTGACCATGTAATCAATTTTCCACTCAATGCATTGTTCATTCTTGGAGACTTTAATGCCAGAATTGATTTTAACAGCCATTATAGAAATACTTAAGTCAAAGGGCTTGCAACCTTTTTTAGCATGACCAATGGAATTTTTTAAATAGATATGTGAATAAATCATTGAGTATGATTCATATGCTTTTTTAAAAAGGTTCTTTGAGTCACTGTCCAGACACATTCTTTACAAGTAGTCAAGTGGACTAAAATCCCATACTGAGAAATAGTGCATTAGCTCAGTTTATGCTTATAAAATTATGTTTGAAACATTTGTATACCATTTTCAGCAGCTCCCAGAAAAATCCAATAGGTAATCAGTTAGCATATAATGGGATCACTATTCAACATGAAATCTGAGGAAGAAGTTGTGTAAGCAGTCTTGATGACAAAATGTGACCTTATCTGTGTGCAAGGCAGACAAACCTCAGGAATGAGGAAAGATAATCAGGAAATAAGTAATTGCTGCTCAAGGTGACCAAGTTAGGAGCCCCTCCATATAAAATGAAATGTTGAAAGAATTAATTAAATCACTTTATGTATTTTCCAAACATCCAAAGAGCAAGATAAACTAACTAAAATCTCTTGCTTATTCACATATCCTCTGATAAGAGTTACTTAAGGCATTCCATGCCTGGAAATGGAAATGTACGTAAAATGAAATCTGAGCCATAATTAATGTAAAGAACAAGCAATCTATTGAAACAGGGTGTAGATTTGCAGATATTTTACATGTGGAAGCTTTTATTAACTGATAGTAGAGCTTTTAGTTTTGCACTCTACATTTCTGATAAATTAGCATGCATTTAAATCATCAAAAACAAGATTACCCAATAACAGATTGTTTTGTTTAGAGTTTTACAATTATGTTGAGTTTATATTTGGCTGAAATGGCATAGAATTTAAATCACATTATTGGAATATTGATACCTAAATCTCGATGAGGGCCTATTTCTCTTATCATCTTACGGACATGCACCAGCTTCCAAAAGACCTTTGATCCTCCACTGTGCAGTATATCAAGGTTCAAACATTGTCATCCAAGGGTGTGCACTCAGAGTTGGTTTGGTACGCAGTTACTGTTCATGGAGTGAACACAAGCAGGTATTCATCAGAGTTCTCAGCACCACACCTGTTCTTAAGGAGATGTCCTTATGTGTGAGAGGGTGCCCGAGTGACACAAGCATGACATCCATGTTAGCAATCAGCATTTATCTGGAGTTCTGCATGCACCATAAAGCAGAGCTTTAATTCCATTTTTGGTTTCAACTAGGAACAAAGAAGGTGGACAAAGGATGATGTCTTTTCTCATCTTTGTTCAATGTCAATGTTGAGCACCATTCATTTATCTTTCAGCTGAATGTGCCTTCTTTCTAGGTTTCCTATTCAATAAAAACAAGAATAAAAAAGATACCCAGTGTAAAATAATTTCAGTTTCATTCTAAGAAAATTAAGAGTTAAACTCCCTAAAAATGTTTATTCTTTACATGTGCATAATCCCATGAGGGGGAAAACAGTATATTTATTGATTTAATGGTCAATAAAAACTCACAAGTTGAATGCACTATGAACTTGCATCTGATATTGTGAAAGTTACTGATATTAAAAGTGCATTAAAAGTCATTTATAGAAGATATTGAATGAAAATTTCAGGGAAAGAAAGAGTTTGAATTATTTTCTCTTTGAAGATCAAGAGAATAAGTCAGCTTGACTGATAATATTAGATGATTTAGAGTCATGAAAAAGATCTATTAGAGCATACATTAAAAATGGCATCACACACACACACCCTCCCCCACAGGGCCCTGACTGACACAGGAAGCAATCGCAAGCTGAAAACTTTCAGTATTCTTCAGGGAGTTTATTTAGTAATTTGTAGTCTTATCCCTAATCATATAAATGAAACACATTTAGAAGCTGCCGGTCTACATTTGGGACAAAGCGTGTTTTTCTCATATAATATTCCCTTTGTATACTGATTGTCATTTCACCCTTAAGGGCAAAGTGTACTTTTGACTTAATCTACAGAATACTAAATACAGGTTCAGCATTGTAAATATTAAAACAATTCTCAACTTTTTGGTAGTTCGGTCAGGTACCTGAATGGCAATAATGCACATGTCTGCATTGGGTGGTCGTATTTTGGATGGAATGGGTTTTGTGCTCTTCTTCTCATATCACCTTAAAAATGACTTGTGTACACTGACCTATATTTTATGAGCTTCAGTAAATACTAGAAATGTTAAGGTTACAGATGTGGGGAATATTCAGGACAGTTCTCAAAAACTCTTTGTCAGCCAGATGGTTAGTAATTGAATGCCTTATTTCTAAGTGAGAAAATACAAACATCAATGATGTATGAATTTCATCTTTTTAATAAGCAGGTCAGTGTCCAACTTCTCTCTGATAAGCTTGCCTGTATTAGTGTTCTATGCATGCATAAGGACGAATAATAGTACAATACTTGAGCTACTTTAGGAAATAGAGCACAATTAAAAATATAAAGGAAATACCCTTGATTTATAGCTCAAATTGACCCTGTACTGCTTATCCTTTAGTAAACAAATTCTTACAGATATGATTACTCCATTTACACACCTACCCTCCATTGGTTAATAAAACTTCAAGTTCAACAACAATTGCTTTGTGATGCTTTCTACATTATAAGAAGTTTCCATATTTTTCATCCTCACAACTCTATGAGATATACACCTGTTTTCATCATTCCCCTGTCCAAATGAAGAAAATGAAGCACAAAGAGGTTCAGTAACTTGCCCACAATCTCACAACTGTAAGTAGTAAATCTGCATTTCCAATACTGCCATTGAGCACCCAGGTCCTTGCGTTTACCCACAGTGCTTTGATGCCTCTGACCTTTCTTTTACTGACCAGTCCTTCTTCTGCTTTTGCTTCCAGGGTTGTATAAAGTTATTTAAATATCGCTTAAGTTCCAAAGAGATTGCATTAATAAGCACCTAGTTCAAAGTCCTTTCCCTAATCTCAAAGTGCTCTCTACCACCATGAACAGACCTACTTTACTCTTCTTATTTCTTGCTTAATCAAGCATATCCTTCCCTTAGGTACATCTTCTTTTTGCCCCGTATGAGTACAACTTTAAAAGAAATAACATCTACTGGCATTTAACCCAAGAAATGTGAAGAGTGACAATAATACCTGGTTTCCCATCCTTGTAATTAGCATTTTAATTTGAGTCTAAAAAAATATGAGAGATTTGTTGCATGAAAATATGTTAAGGAAATCTGTATCAAAATTGGCTTCAGGAAGGCATGAAGGGAGGGCTCTCAAGAGCACCACTGGTACCACTCCTAGCAGTTTTTGCAGAGTCCAGCTAGAAGAGGAAGACTTTCTCTCTGTTTAGCAGCAGCAAGCTTCCCCAGCCTGCAGCCAATGAGAAGCCACCACCACTTCAAATTCCCCGTTTTCCTCCACAAACTTTTGCTGAAAACAATCACTCCCAACTTCCCCCTTACCTCCGTAAAAGGAGGCTCTCCTCCTTTGTTCTCTGGACTTGCATATGGTTGTTCCCAGTAGCAATTCCTCTGCTATTCCTGATTAAACTTGATTTTGCTGGCTGAAATCACTCACCTTTTTCTTTTTAAAAGTTAACGGTTCCTTTTCCTTTTCTGTGACTCTCATTTTGAAATGATTTTTTGTTTGTTTCTTTTAAATAGTTATCTGGTCCTGAGGATTATCATCCTCCAACCTGGCATCAGCAGAGCAGGGTGGAAAGGGAGGTATTTCCAAAGGCTGCTATCACACCACAATCAGAAAGGATCTCTTTATTTTTCTCTTTTATTACTACTAGGCTTGGCTCTTCCTCTTTGGATGTCAGGAAAGGAAGAAATGGTGAAGAGTCTACACTTCTGGCACACACCCAGGCCGAAAGTCTAAAGATTCTCATCTTTAAATGATGCCCTGTGGGGCAGGCAACATTAGTTATGCAAAAGCTTTACTAAAGAAAACTGTTTAGGAAACTGAACGCTGCACCTCAAGAGTGAGAGCAGGTGTGGGAAGCGTGACTCCTCCTACCAGGCCCGTCAAGCCCATTAGCTTCCAACCCTCATTCTCAGTGAATCCGCTCTTTCTTAAGCCCCAACCAAACTTTTTCCCTTTTGTTCTCAGGCTTTTTCCTTCAGTCCATGAGATATAGAGAGCACATAAAATCACGTAAATCATCAGAGCAGAAAATCAAGATATATTTTGTCCATAGAAGTTAGTCCTCGTTAATATATTATTGTTGAAAGTGGTATTGGAAAGAGAAGCATAGCCAAGTGTGGCTTCATGCCCCAGGAGAGAGGAAATGAAGGCTGTGGGGAGCCTTACCTGCTGTGCCAGAATCTAGCCGGGTTAGAAGAGTACTTCCGAGTACATCCTGCAGAGCAGAGATAAGGGGACTGATGGCCAAGTAATGGAACTGCTCTTCTGGCTCGTATAAATGACACCCTGTACCATAGGGCCCAGTCGCCCAACTGGACCACCAGAACAGGAACAAGATTGCACTGATGAACACCACCCACCATCAGACAGGCCCTCAGAGATCTCTGTGGAGAGCAGCTTCCTGCAGTGGTCAGCCTCAAGTCCTCATTGTTGAAACCAGCAAATTCTGAGCCGCAATGATGGACGATTTGCCCCTTACAAAAATAATTGACTGTTGTTCCTTAAAATTTTCCAAATGCAAATTAAAAAGAAGTCCAAATTGATGTCACCTACAAAATAAAAGTTTCTGTAAGAAATATGTAAACAGGATCATATTTTTAAAACTCAACGACTCTTGAGTTTCAACTTGACTGCCTTAGTCTTTCAATGTAAAATATTTTCTCAACATGTGAACCCTTTGATGTGAATGTGCTTGGCAAACTGGAGAAAAGAAAGGACAGTCCTATTAAAGGACCACAAGTACAGAAGGCATTTTATATTAAAACGTTGTGATCTGTAAGTAAAGACTTGTTACAGGAGGAAGTAAATATCTTTAATTTTTTACTGTTCTCTTAAAATAGCAAATGATTTTGGTTGTGAGATATCCTCTCTGAAATGCCCATTTTTTATTAGCATTGCTTGCTTTTTGCTTCAGCATATCTATTTCCTCATACATTAAGTTATTAATATTAAATTGTGAAACAAATTTCATATGAATTTTTCAACCTAAGTCTTCTATACTTGGGCAAAATAATATAACATCTGTCTCAACTATTCTATACCATAGAAATTATATGAAAAGCACTAAGAGTGGAAATCAAGGCAGCATAGCTTAAATTATAATCACAATATGAATTGTGATGGATTCCATTTGGAATATTTTGTGATAGGTGGGAAAATTATGAAGTATAAAATATTTCACCTGAAAACATTCTCTTGAATTTATAAAATAGTCAAGTTAAGAATTCATCTAATCGTATTTTGTTTTCTCATTATGCTTTTCTAAATTGCCCAAACTTTATAAAGCATAACTACTTTACTCCTTAATTTTAAAAAATGTATTGTTATTATCAAAAAAGTCAAACAAATCCTTTGCAATATCCCTCTGCCTTTGAAATCTTCAGCAAAGAAAATCCGAATTCACACCACCAGACTTCCATTTTTCAAAGTACAGTAGACTGAAATTATAGATATATATATACATATATATATATATTTCCTATATGTGATATATTTAGTAATAATAGGAACATATCTCCCACTTTCATCATCTTAATAAACTTGGTAGTAAACTTTAAGCCACATTCTTTGATCTTTAATTGCACAAGATTGCACAAATCTTTTCTTTTCTCTGGTTTCTTATTCTAAATAACAGGCTCTCTTGAACCTTCTCTGATCCTATTGTGTGAACAGTTGTCTTGATCACTATTACTGCCACATAATAGAAACCACGTAAAATGTGAATTGATGAGTGAATCTCCTCAATGTCATGTATATTTACTTTTATTCCTCCCACACGAGATTGCCAAACAGTAAAATTAGAACTCACCCGCACTTGAAATTGCCTTTCCATTTCCCATTATTTAGATAACTTGAAAGAAACATTCGGTAAGGAATTTTACATACACCAAAATGGTAGAAAACACAAACAACTAGTTATTTATTTCAGCCTTCAGTTTGCTCTCTATTTTAACTCTTCCATAAAAGGTGAGCGGTGAAATATAGAAATCTCATCTCTGTTTTAAATGAACAAATAAATAGCTTCACTTCCTTTCTTATCATCAACAATTTCTTTAAATTCATCAGTGGATTCTGACTTTCATACTTTGTACACTTATCAAAATCGCAGAGGGACTCTCTTCTGATGCAGACTGCCATCACTTGTCACTGTCATCAATGCAAGATCCTATAGAAGTAGTTGGCATCCAGAACAGCTTTCCATATCTTTCCACTTCATCGAATCCCCATCATTTTCTAATCACACATGAGAGCATCTTTTTTCCATCTCAACTATTAAATTTTCTTTTCTTCTGTTCATATTTAATTCCAATATTATTTTAACTCTGAAACGTTGGCAGTTGTAGCATGCACATAAAAAGTTATGTAAATGAAGCATTATTGTGCAGATAATACATGTGAATAACCGTGCAGCAGCTATGCAGCCAAACCAGAGATGCGTGTAAGGACACGCCATCCAAAAAGAGTTAAGAGTGTCCATTCTGCCTAACTTCTGATTGACATCTCCACTCTGCCAGCTGCCTTTACCTGTGTAAATGAACATTGTTAAGTGACCAAAAGGAAGTTATTTTGATGATACACACAAATACTCAAAAAGGAAGTGCTCGTAATACACTGCTGCCCAAACCAACCTGAGAATTCCCCTCTGTGAATAAAAGTAGTTAGCAAACCTATCAAATGCTTTGTTATTATGTGAAATCATTTCTGCTACTTGCTAATGGGTCAGTTAAAATTACTTTCGTTTTTACCTAGCCAGCAAATTCTAGTTCCCCTCTGCAAATGAGACATCAGCCATTTGACCTCATAAGAAGAGTACCATGAGTTTGGGGGCAGATGATTTGCTAATGTTAATGATAGGAGACGGAGACGTAGATTTCTAATTGATCTCATGCTTTAGTTAGTGAAAATACACATTTGTATAGGAATACGAGGACTTATCAAATGCCGAATTAAGTAATTAAACATAAATCTGCTGTCTCAAAGTGTTAGAAACTCTTATCCCTTTACTTATATGGGTGTCATAAATTTTACTTTGAAATGTACAGGTACTCTCTTTTTCCTACAAATGAGGTCATTATTGATTGGCCTAGGAAATGGACTCCAGAATGTTCATTTAAACTCCATTCCCTTAGGAAATTAACATTTTAATAATAATAATAATAATAATAATAATAAAAATATTTTAAATTCAGAGCTGTATGTTTCCTCTCCTCTGTTATTATCTGGAAGTCTCTTAGGCATAGCGTAGCTTTAAAAAAAAATTAAGAAGCATTGGGTCAAAATAATCAATTTTGGAAGTAGTAATATCAATTTCCTTGGCAGAGTTGCTGAATAGAGTGTTTATTGACTGTGAATGAAAGTTACTAAGAAAAATTAGTGATATTAGCAGATGATTGTACTATGCAAATCCCTGTGATAGGATAATGGCTCATCATTCACAGGATAGATGTGAAAAAACTTTTTGAAGAGTCTGAAATGATACGCAGTGTTCTTTACCTTAAGATTTTGACTGTGGGGTGGCTGGGTGACTCTGTTGGTTCAGCAGCTGCCTTCCAGTCCTGGGACGACTTTAAAAAAAAAAAAAGAGTCTTACTTTGAAAAACCTCAAATGACTTAAAAAAATACATTCAATGTCCTTACTACTATCTTGAATTTAAATTACTTTTTCTGTTTCTTAAAAAAAGAAAAAGATCTAAGACTACTACACATTAGAAACTATAATAAGATAGTTTTTTTTCTCTTCCCATGTCATCAACTGCCTGTTAATGGTGACCCAGCAAACTTCCTCTGAGGCCCTTACATGTGGGCCTGTTATGTGTGAGAACGTCAGTAAACTTTGGTCTAATGGAAATCATTTGGCTTACTCACACATCTGTGTGCCTGCAGAGGGCAAATCTCTCTCTCTCCCTCTCTCTCTTTTTGTGCAGAGTTACCAGTCTCTACAAGATGGACAGTTTTTATTATTCCTTTTCCCTTCTCATTGCTCCTTCTTCCAAAATTACTTTCATTTACTCATAAAATTTCCAAAGCCTGTTGTAAAATCCTCCATGAAAAGCATTCTTTTAGCAATATAAATATTGTCTGGTGAACATTTAAGGATATTCTTTTTAAATCACTTCTAAAATGCCTGCCATGCCATGATGATGGGCCCCAGTCAAACTGTTCCCTGAACTGTTGTCAGATCTTGGTGTCAGCTACCATGCTACTTCTCAAGCTAGGCTTGTTCAATGACCCCCCATTACACTTAGGATAGAGCAGCAAGCTTGTTACTATAAAATGTAAAACTGTTCAAAATATGGCCTTCTATTACTCCTGATTTACTCTGTACAGTCATTTCTGTTTGCATCTTAATTTCCATAACTTATTATTTGCAGCCACTTCAAATTATGGCACTCCAGGCCATATTCCCATATGCTATTTTTTTCTCTGTGGAATGCTTTCCCTAAACTCCGTCCTTACCGTCATATCATGATGTTGTAGATAGTTTACAAGGATTAACCTGCAGATTCCATTCAAAGTTCACTAGCCATTGGCAATGTTAACTGATACTTCTCCACAAGCTGCAGAACCTCTTTCCACCCTTGGTAGCCCTGCATCAATGCATACATACTTCTGTTGTGCTTCTTGGAATTTTGATCGCAATTATCTAGCATGTCCTTTTCTCTTCTATCTTACAATTATCTCTGGTAAGTTATTCACCTATATTGCTTCAGCAGCTAGAACGGTGCGTGGCACATAATAGCCACTCAGCTCCTGGTGGAGGGTAGGAATCTGGCATGCCAACATCATTTGTAGACCACAAAATCTGCTGCCAAGTCATCGTTCTTTGTTCCTCTCTTCCTTCAGTCAGCAAATATGTATTGAATGAAAACTTATGAAGAATATTTATTTCTTATATAATTGATTGGTATTTAAACCCTTTGTACCACTTCTACATTCTTTCCCCCATAGCACTCATTTTTAGTCTTTTATTGGTTACTTTTATAACGTTAAATAATATGTAAATGGCCTTACTTCTTGAGTCATCAGTAAGCCAATTTCCTGACTCCCTGCAGTGAAAAATAAGGATACCAGACCTCCTTTCTTTACCTGTAACTTTCCTTTCCTCCTTTCAACTTCCAAATTCAGCCATATGGACTTCTCTTTTAATAAGAGTAATGGCATTTATGTTCTGTACTGTAAAGCATAATTACGTCCTTCAGCATAATTTTTGTATACACAAAAATCAATGGCTCTATTGTTATGACAATGTAAATATTATGTACTGTGTAACCAATACTACACTGTAATTGCATTTCCTCTTGTACACAGATTTATTGTTTTGCTTTGTTTTGCTGGGTTTTGTTTTGTTTTGTTTCTGGAGTTTCTACATGAAATTTTTTTCTTGTATTAACTGTCTTTATTGCTTCCTTAAATTGGTCCATCATTTCAAGGATAACATTAAATTTCTGGGGTTCTCCTTTTTCCTCCATACCTGCCTCCCAGTTCTATTCTCATCTGAACTCATTGCTCTCCAGGACTACTGCATCACTAAATCTTGAGTCAATCCTTCAACATGCTCCTAGATTCCATGTCTTCCACTTTTCTGGTTTAAGTGCCTGGAATCTATCCTCCAGTAGCATCTAAAGAAAGGGAGATAAATCTGCATGTCTTTCACTTATGAAAATATGTCTCTTCTGGCCTCAGGTTTGATCAAGAGATTAGCTGGGTATGTAATTCTGGATTGAATCATTATTTCTCAAAGCTTCAAATGCAATCCTGTATTAATTTCTAGCATCCAATTATACAGATGTACAATTGATGCTAATTTGTTATTTTATAAATTAACTGTTTCTTTTAATAAATCTTTTAAGTCATTACATTATTGTTGGTGTTGTGAAAACTTCACAATTACAGGTCTAGAGCTGTAGCTATCTCCTCCCCCCATCCACACACACATTATGTCGAGCATTGATACTTCTGTTTAAGGAAACTGTCTCTTATAATATCTTTGATGGTACTATTAGTTATATATTGGCCCACCTGCATGGATTTTGTAGATATTTTATCCCTTTTCTAATATCCTTCTTCTCTCTGCCATTTTAATCTACTTCTTGAATGATATCCTTGCCTTTTTGACTTTGTCAAAGTGTATGTTAAAATTCCAACTTCTGCAATCATATTGCATTTCCAAGGTCTCTTCATTTAGAGCCAGCAGTTGACTAAATAATAAATAATCAAAGAATGAATCTAGATAAATGTTAGCATTAGAGTGTAATAAACATTACAATATTTTATATAGCAAAAGACAACTTTTCAAATTTCAAGTAAAGCATAAGTAGAATGGTCATCAACCATTCTGATTACTTTTATTTCACTACACTACACAGCAATGGACTGATGAAATAAAAATAAAATCAGAAAAGTTTATCCTTACAATCCAAATTTTAACGAAGAAAATACATTGGGAATATGCTTCAACTCTTGGATTTATTTTCTTCATCTGAAAAATGACAAATATTGCATAGCTCATAACCTATGGAAAATCAATTTACTTATATTTATGAGGAATTAAAGATAAAAAAAATTGTCTTCATCTTTATTTCACTTGAAATATATTATCAGAGAATTACCAAGCTTATGAAACTTTATAGATCTCACTAAACAGTGACACTGTTTGGATATTCAACTAGTATTAAGTTTAAAAAGGCTTTAAAATTCTATTGACTTTGGAGCTAAAATTTCCATGATGTTTCATCATGTAGTTGCATATATCCAGTTTATACTCTACAATAAGAAATTCATTGAAATCTATCTTTATTTCACCATCTATTTTGTACCTGTTTACAAACTTGTTCTTTCTAGAGATTTTGAATGCAAAATCAGAGAAACAAAAGGACATTGATTAGATTATTATTCAAGCCAGGTGCCCAAAAGTAGACACTGATTTTTTGTTAATTATATTCAGCGCAAAAATAGATAATGTGATCCCTATTTACAGTAGTTCATCTTGGCCTTTAATCATTTGTTTATCCACGAGACTATTGATTGCTGCTCCAGCAAAGAGAACCGCAGTGACACAGGGGTAAGAAGAGAAGCAGTGTAATTCTGTGCTGTTGGCTGTTCCCCACGATGAAACTATAATTCACAAAGTGATAGATAACAGAAGGTAATTTTATGGTTACTAAGAATGAGTTTGCATTTGTTTGTGTAGTTACTATATAAATTTATAGATGCATTTTGTTTGTATCGCATTTTAAATTTTAGTGGCTGAGCAGGAAGAGGATTGAAGTAGTACAAGGAGTATGTTCATGAACTCCTTTAGCAGCCACTTGTAAAGGTGGACTGTAATTCAACATGAAATAGGTTCAGAATGTTCCCACAAACTCATTATAAATCAAGCTGCTTCGAAGGTATGGTGTTATTAAGTTTGTTTTTTGATTTTCTCTTGCCCTTCCTCCATCATCTTATCTAGAAAAAGAGTTTAAAGGCAGGAAAAGTAATTCAGCAAGGACCTACTTTTAGTAGCTGAAATAAAAAGAGTCTTGCTAGATACATTTCACTAAACCATAAAGGCAGTTCCAAGAGTCAGGGATTTTTTTTTTCCATATCATTGACTGACATTTGATCTGCTATCTAGCCAAAGTTTGATAATGAAGCAGTTAATTGATGCACGCAAAATTTGACATGTGTTTTGGAAGCTGTAGATTACAGTCAGGCACAGGAGTCCAACTATAGTGATGATCCTCTGCTGATTCCAATAATGCTGCTGCTGGTTGTCTCTTGTGCATTAAGTCCAGCTAAAATGTGTCAGGAGTTATACAGGTTTACTTTTTTGCCCTTGTATAAATGCTAGAAAATCATTTAATACAGACCATTATGGTTTTTATGTTGTGGAAAGCTTCAGGTCTTATATTAAGAAGTAGAATTGAACCTGGTAAGAGCAATCTCAAATCTACATTGAGAGAATTATACTAACATTACACTAGTAGGCCCTTTCAAAACTGTGCATCGCTTAAGGACAAGAAATTATGTCTCATGCATTATAATGGTTGGCACCCAGTTGATTTTCAATGTATGTATATTGAACAGGACTGGACTAAACTTTGGGAAATTTGTTTTATGTGATGGATGGTTTTCCCTAGTGCTTGTTAAATTCTCAATGCACATTCTTACCTAGTGAACAAGCTATTTTCTCAGTCTGAGTTGTCCTCCACATTATTCATCACAGAAATTGGTTCCCCCTAGATTTTCCAATCCCTATTCTAGAACTTGGCATAAAATTGGCATTATATAATTGTTTGCTAAACAAAGAAGAATAAATGTGAAACATTTGGCAGCCATAAAGTATCAGAAATCTTAAGTTAGAGTGTTGGAGAATTACACAACGTAAAATGAATATGCAAATGTATATGTAAAATGTAAATGTCTTCATTTGAAGCATGAAATCCTAATTATTGCTCATTTAGCTAATTGCTTAAACAACCTTTAAAGGTAGATTAAAAAGGGACACCTTGGTGGCTCAGTCTGTTAAGTATCTGCCTTCTGCTCAGGTCATGATCCCAGGGTACTGGGATTGAGCCCCACTTAAGGCTCTCTGCTCAGTGGGGAGTCTGCATCTCCCTTTCCTTATGCCCCTTCCCCTTGCTCATGCTCTCTTTCTCTCTCTCTCTCTCTCTCTTTCTCTCATAAATAAATAAATAAATAAATAAATAAATAAAGCCTTTTAAAATATAGTAGTTAAAAAGACTCCCAACTTCAGCAATCCCTATGCAAGATTAAACGGGCAAATGACTTTACATAAAGATTTGAAGAATAAAAATGTCACATAAATACTAAACATGATTGGGAATACTTTTTGTGCCTAATAAAATTAAATAAATCACATATGCATTTATTGAGTGAATATTATAGCTTTGGCCTGTGCTACATTCTTTGGAACATTTTTAAAAGATGATATGACATTCTGTGTTTCTGGAGGTTTTTAGTGCAGCTATAAGTAAACAATCTAATGAAGCAGTTAGAGATCAATGATAGATAACACCATGATATACCAAATGGGACTGATCATTTTCCTGCCTCCCTACACTTGCACCCATTACTGCACATTCCAAAGTCTATTCTTGCTCCTATGCCAGTTCATGCCACATTGTTCTGAGCCATTCTTACACCTCTAAGAATTACTGTGTCCTTTCTCCATAATGTCATTACTCTTTGACCTACTGTTGGACACTGCATAGTCTCCTTTACATAACACGTTTTTACAGACCCTTCATATCAGACTGAAAGTTCCTTAAGGACCAGAACTTAGGTATGTGAAAATTCTGAGCAGTGTCTGACACCTAAAAAATACTTGATAACAATTTTTGTCCTTCTCCTTTTCTTATTTCTTGTCTTTGCTCCTAACTTCGTAGGCATTTTTAAATACTTGATATTGGAAGACATAACCAGTCATACTGGGTATAATCCAAGTGTGAAAATTAATATGGAGGACAAAGATGGGAGTTGTAGTGATCAAAGATCATTTCATAGAGAAAATTCAACCTCAGCTGGAATTGAAGGAAGAGGAGAGGCTATAGAGAGTGATTTGAGGAATAATAAACAAGATTTGCAAAAGTATGAAGGCAAGAAATTATGTGTTCAGGGAACTGGAAGGCCAACATCATTTAATGTTGCATTTGGGAAAGGCACTGGAAATATGATTGGAAGATGGGGTGAAAGATATGTCAGAGGAGCCGGATAGTTGAGCATAGAGCTTTGAACAGGGACGTAATAGGAAAATACAGTAGTCTCACGATCAGAGAAGAGAAAGAAAGAAGTTAGGATTTTTAGGGAGCTTAATCTAGCAGCAGAGTATGTCACAGAATAAAAAAGAAGAGATTGGATAAGACTAGCTAAAAAGGCACCATAGTAATTAAGAATGAAATAGTGAGTTTCTAAATGAGGGTCACAGCCATATAAATGGAGACTTTAGAGATGAATCTGAAACATATGAGATAAATGGAATATGAGATAAGCATATCAGATAAGGACTTGGTAATTCTTTGTATATAGAGCAGTGATTCCCTTTCTTTCAAATTTATTATCATGTAAAGTTTTTACAGGACTGATACAGTTTTGTGAAATCTTATTTTACCAAGTAAGAACATTAAAATAATAAGGCAATACCTACCATTGCCAGGTTTTCATAGAAGAGAAGATATTTTGACACTAAAAGGTAGTGAAGATTTTTCTACATTTTCTGCTACAGGTGTTGCTCATGATTTTGGTTGCCCTGGAGTGATTCACATCCTCTGAAACGCCACTCATCTTTCAGGACCACCTCCAGGACCACTTCTCCATGAAGGGTTTCATGGTAAGTGTGTAGTAGCAGTGGAATGTGCTTACCTGTCCTTTTGTGTTTAGCACATTCTTTCTCATATTAAATTTATCTACTTGCATGATTGGTTATTTTGTTGCAATGAAGGTTTTTAAAGAATATTCACCTTACATTATTCCTCATTGAATAGCTGGCACAAAATAGATGCTCAACAGTTGAAAAATGACAAAAAGGGTAAACAGTGATAGAGGGCTTCTAATCTCAGAGCAGGAAGCAGGTAGCAGCACTGAGAGAAATGAGAAAGGGAGCAGGCTTGGAAAGGAGGTGACAGCAGTCCATTTTTGATATATTGTGTTTCAAAATATGGAATAATAACTGGATTAACTGGGATAATAACAGGATATGTTAATCTGAAGTATGAGTGAAATTCTAGAAACTGAGCTACATTAAGTTGTTATCTACAGAGAGGGAATCATTGGAGTAGATAATATTTTGCTGGAGTAGGACTAAACAGAGAAAAAAAAATAGATATGGTAAGCATTTTGGAGACTACCTCCACTAGCCAGTGGGGAGAAAAATGAACAGAAACTAATGGAAGATATGGAAAAATGGGAGGGGAAATCCAGGAAGGTCTAGGCATTTCTAGACATTGTCCTAGAAACCTTTGAAGGACTGGCTGCAAAGACTGGAGGTCAGCACTACACAGCTGAAGAGAGTTGCCCTTTGTGATTTCTACGAACAACTCTGATAAAATACACGGTACTAAAATTGACTGCGAAGTCTGACTTACACCCACCATTATGTTATGGCCTTGAGAGAAAAAAATCAAGTTAGAATGCATTACTTGTTGGGATGTTAAAAAAAAGAAAGAAATAAACAGCTTCACAACAGCTACAAATTATAAAGTAGATGCTTCACAATGCTATGTCAATGGAAATAGTTCATCAAGAAAGGTTATATATAATTCTGGTCCAATGTACACTAATTTATTTTTCATTCCATTTTTAATTAATTCACATTAGAAAGGTTCTTTTGAAGTCATAATGTGTTATTTTTAATAATTTATTTCTGAACTTTAAAAATTAATGATATTTGCACAGGGCCATTTTATAATCACAATATGGTACTTCAAGGTGTGAATTATGATATAATAACTCATAACTTGTGCATTTAAACAAGCACTCATCCTATGGCCTCATTCTTAGCAAAGCAAAAGGTATGAATTATTATGTAATAACTCATGCTTTGTCACATATTATTACTTAATTATAGAGGAAGAGGAGAATTTCAACTAATTTCAGTCTTGAAAAATCTAACATTTTATCCTTAAAAAAAAAAAATCTCAGATGCTTATTTGACACAATTGAATCACTTTAAGTCTCTTTCCATTCAGACCACTCTAGATTAACTTTTTATAGCACCCTTGTCCTACTTCTTGCAAATCTCAGGAAATCTTCAATAGAGAAATTGAAAATCCCAGCACAGCTCTTTAGCCTATATTTTACAGGATCATTCATTTAGATCCAAAAAAGAAAGTATATTACTTAAGTAATCTTTCAATGTATTACAAAGAAAATGAGCAAGAAATAAGGAAGAGAGGGAAAGAGGGAGGAAAGGGGGAGGGAAGGAAGGAAGGAAGGAAGGAAGGAAGGAAGGAAGGAAGGAAGGAAGGAAGATCAGATTGAAATATGAATTTCTATTTACTATAATGATGTTCTGATAGAACTTTTAAACAATAGAAAAATAATTTCAACATAGTATAAAATATACTTTCTATTATCATTAGAAAAGAGTATATATATTTTCCAAAAAAAGGATATAAATAATATTTATATTATTTATTATTTATTAATATTATTTATTTCAGGGCTATATCTCAAATAGTCATCATTAAATGATGGTGAAAGTTTATCTCGAAATCTGAAGCAATGAAATTCTTTATTCAATGCTTTCTTTGGTATTAGAAGTTTTTTTTTTTTCTCCCCTGAAGAAGCTTACAGTATAGAAAGGAAAAATGAAACCAGAAGAGTAGGTATATTACAAGAGACAAATAACAGCCAATAAAATAGCCTACATACCAAACAGATACTATAAAGTAGATGGGCTCTAATCTCCAGATATTTCATTAAAGAATGATGTATTAAAAACCTGTATAGTTTGTGTATTAGCAAAATAAATAAAACTCAGAGAGAAAAAGATCATGGACCTGTGGAGGAAACCACCATACTACTGACCAGCTAATGCTGACTGATTGGTCTGTCTATTACCACTGACCTAATCAGTCAATGAATTAATGTTTAAACTTTGTTACGAATACTTTTTCAGAAGCTATTCCGTTCTCTTACTATATCTGCAATCTCCCTCTAAGTTGCTGTTTTTATGGTATTTTTGTACCTTAAACTTAGGAGAGTGAATATCAGTGACCTAAGGCTGGAGATCTCATACATTCAAACTTTATGGAACCTTCTCAATCAATATAAAGAATTTTGGTGACACCACTAAGAAAACAGCAGGATAACACAGGGAGCAAAGCCATGCTTCAGAGCCACTGACTTGCTTGACTTACCTTGAGGTTTTATGCTAAACCATTAACACCTTCTAACAAATCTTTCTCTCCTAAGGGATACATTGGCTCTCATACTTCAGTTTAATGTTCCAGTGATGGCTATATAATCTGCCAGTATACCTCCAAAGTAGCAAAACAAGGTGAGTGTTTTCAATTACTTTTTAAGATCTCCGATGATATAGCAGCATGGTCTGGTATCAGCCTTTGGTCTTTTTCAAGCTGATTTAAACCTAGTTCATCCTGTTGACCTGATTTTTGTATGTATACAATGGCATGTCCACACAATTGTGAATTACCAGGACACAGTAAGAACCAGGATATATGTTTTTATATCATTTGTTACATAGCCAGTGATTAAATAATTGACTCAATAGGGTTAATTTATAATGTAATGCTTATTAAAATAGGACTTCGGTATTAACTACTCACTAAATGCCTTATGCAGGTTTTGTTTTAGGTAAGTTATGTGACACAAAATAAATTTTGTATGTTTTCTGGTAACACATATATCCAAGATGAGGAAGTATACTCCCACAGTCATGGATCTCTTCCTTACGTGAGACAGTTTATCAGATTTTATCTAGAATATTCATAAATCACTTTTGAATTTTCAGTTAGACAGAAATTAGAAAAACTTAAGATCATCAAGGTGATCATTACTTGGCTTAAAGTCCCACTCTGTCTGTGTTTATGAATGCCTTCAAATAAAAGCTTTTTTAAAGAATAAATTATTCATTTAATGAGAACAATAAAAATAAGATGTTTTTCTTCATAGAATGAGATAAATTCCTAATTAGTTTTCTGATTTGCTGAGGTCTGGATCTCATTTAATATTTCCTGGTTCTGAATGCAGTATAGTTTTATATACTCTAGTTAAAGAGCTATGACAAGGGGCTAAATACCACAGCAATAAGCAATTAAGAAAATTAATCTTTTTAAAAGAAAATAAGGGCAGAGCAGTGAGAGTTCACCTCAGAATGGCAAACATTGGATAAGGAAAGCAGATTACTAAAATTATATTAAAGTATGATCATACAGTGTATAACAATATTTATTATTGCCATATGTTTCTACCCTGTTCGTTCAGCAAGATGCATCACAGATGTCCCTATAAATCCTCCTCAATCCACATACAAGATGGAACTCATGGCTGGCCCCGCACTCCCTGTGAGAACTTTCCCTCTCACATAGTTTGAAGAAAAGAACTTATTTTCAAAGCACAACAAAGTTACTTCTGCGGGCCTGAGGCAGACCAATGGCAGAGAGCCCAAAACTGCTTCATCTCAATGTCTCCTGTTCCATCTGAGACAAATCCTAGTCTCCAAACTCCTCGAAACTGAATGGGTGACCACTCTGGATGGTATGGTTCATCTGACGAATATGTTAACTAGCTGATCTGCAACAGGGGAAGTAAGCTGGAAGAGTGAGAAGTGTTTGGTGACCTTCCAGGTATTTCTTGAACATGTAAAGTAAACAACTGAAATAAACAAAACTGTATCTCAAGTTCTTTTCTCAAAGTTTGTCCAGTTTCTCATTTTATATTGGTTAAGTCTTTGTGGTTATTTATTTTTCTTTCTTGTGTTTATCATCTAAGAGTTTTAACCTGGGTATTTAATACCCCTTATAGAAGGAAAAAAATAATTCTTGCCAGGAGTCTATCTTCTGTGCCTCAAATTATAAAACTTGTTAAAGAGTAAAATCCTAAATATGACTCAATTAGCAGTCGCCAACACTTTTTGAAAATTTCTCCATAAAATGGGTTACTTATAAGTGCACTTGCCATTTATTTTTTCAAAGAGCTATGAAGTCAATTATTTTATAGTACAGTAGCCTATATTCCTATAATCTAGCTAAAACTTAGCAAGGTGGTTTGTTATATCCTTATAAATGTCTGCCCTTTAACATGCTGTAAATGCATTCTAAAACTTGTGCTAGGTTCTGGTTGTTATGGGGAAGAATTAGTGCATTCTATTAAATTTAACTTTTGCTGAAACACTCTTACATCAGCTAAAGCTTAGAGCTGTAACTGGAGACTAGCTTCCATAGCAATTAAGGAATAAAATACCTGGCTTTTATAATTCATCTTTTGTTCTGGGAAATGCCTATACTTAAATCAGTATGGCGTTAGACCTGTGACTACTGAATATTTAAATTTCATCAAAATCCATCTGTATTCAGTGCTTTGACTAGCCCGTTAGCAGGTAGGTAGTATTTAAACAAGCAGGACCCTTTCAATTAAATGTATACTTAAATTGGTCAAGTGATGATACCATATCTCTGCTCAGAAACCTGCTCTACTCCTCACAACATATAGGACAAAACATAAATTCTTCAGCCTAGCGTGCTGGTCTATTCTACCATCCCCTAAACCCACACCCCATGTTTACCCTTCTCAGAAGCAGCTATCTCTTCCTAGAATGCTCTCTTCTCCTTATTTACTTAATTTATACCAATTCTACAAAGTCTCTTTTAAATGCAGTTTAATCCAAGATATCCCCAACTAGAATTCACTTTTGGATCTTTCATGTAGCTCCTTTTCCAGTCCACCTGTTTCTGGGACAATTTATACAAGTTCTTTCTTCTCCACTCACACCACATCTAAGATATTAAAAATCTGTTCAGTAGGAACATAATTTAAAATATGCTTTCAGGTTTTCTCTATAGCTCAGTGCCTTGGACATAGCAGGTACTTGATAAATATTTACAGATTTGAGATAGTCAATAGACTGTGTCTCCACTAGACACAGGTAAGAGGGACAGCACTGTCCCCTAGGTAGATGTCATGCTTTAGGGGTCCCTGTATATCCCAAATACACATGCAAAAGTAAATGTATTAAAATAAAAACCCATGCAGGTACTTTTATCATTAGGATCCATCACTTAGGGTTAGTACAACATAACTTCTAGCCTTAAACATCTGCTCTGTGTCTAACACAGTTCAGGCTCCACAGAAATACTTCTCTGTGTCTCTTTGTCCAGTGTCCTGAAGATAAGACCCTGTCTTACAATGTCCTAAACTTTGTAGGTTGTGCTGCAGAAGCACTTACATTTAGAGAGAAGACATATTAATTAAATTAAATTATTCCTCTCAAAAAACATGAATACACCAGATACTTGAGGGAGAAGTATTGTTTCCTATACTGTCCATCAGCCTTTTCCTTGTTTTTCTTTACACTAAAGTTGAGGACTTTCATGAATTAGCATAGAGTTTGTAATAGTTGACACTTGAAAAATATTTTGCCATATTAAGAAACTCATATGACAATTAATACTTTAGAGGTCACAGTAAACATACCAATTATTTACACTGGCTATAAAATGATCATTGAACACTAGAATTAGAAATTATTTTATTTGAATAAAAATAATAAGATTTAAACCAATATAGTAAAATATTAAATAGAAATTTTCAGCTTTGTTTAAATATTTTTATTTATTTTTTAATATTTTATTTATTTATTCATGATACAGAGAGAGAGAGAAAGAGTGCCAGAGGCACAGGCAGATGGAGAAGCAGGCTCCATGCAAGGAGCCTGATGTGGGACTTGATCCCGGGACTCCAGGATCAGGCCCTGGGCCGAAAGCAGGCGCTAAACCACTGAGCCACCTAGGGATCCCCTTTGTTTAAATATTTTTATTGATATTCATGAATAATTTGTATTCTTAGTTTCAATTACTTAAGAATTATTTATTTATTTTAGAGAGAGAGTGAGCAAGCAGATAGGGGGAGAGGCAAAGGGAGAGAGAGAGAGAATCTCAAGCAGATGCTGCATTTTGCTGAGAGCCCAAGGTGGGGCTTGAACCCAGGACTCTAAAATCATGACCTGAGCCAAAATTGAGTCCAGAACTTAACTGACTGAGCCACCCAGGTACCTCTTCAAATTTAATTGATAATTTTAAATTACTAGACCAAAATAAGTGTTTATAAACAGTAAATATTTCTAATTTTTATTTTTAGCTTCTTTGTATGTATATTTTTCTAAAAATAAAAATTCAAATTTTATACTATTTAGTGTTGATTGCAGTGGCAAAACTCGGAAGAGTTTTTTTGTGTGATTTTTTTTCACTTTTTTATTTTATAATAAAATATACATTTTAAATATAAAATATATATACTATTCATTATAAACTATTTTCAAGCATGTAAATATCCATTATTTGAAAACATGTATAAAAAACACACATGTATAAAAATTACCCATAACTTACGTTATTTACATTTTTTTAAAGATTTTATTTAGTTATTCATAGAGACACAGAGAGAGAGAGGCAGAGACACAGGCAGACAGAGAAGCAAGCTCCAGGCAGGGAGCCCGACGTGGGACTCGATCCCGAATCTCCAGGATTAGGCCCTGGACTGAAGGTGGCGCTAAACCGCTGAGCCACTCGTGCTGCCACATTATTTACAATTTAAATGAGAATTGGCCGGTCTACTGCTCTTAAGATTTCGCTGCACAGCATTCTAATCTCTCTGCTGTGTTTTCCTGAACTAATACAGACATTTATACACACCAGCAAATACACATTTTTTTGAACAAAAAAAAAATTGCTTTTTGAAATGTCCACTCACCGGCCAACACAATACCTCCACATTTCCAAAAGCAAAATTTAAAGGGAGATTATGAAAAGCAAAAAAGAGCTTTCTCTAATTGCTCTCACCTTCTGCAACTGTATCAGAACATAGTCCTTTGGTCTTAAAGTCACCCAGTTTCTTTTCTTGCCTTCTGAAATTTGCCGTAAGCTAGTGTTCTTTCTGGAATTGAACTCCATTACTGATACACTTCCATACTAGTACCTGTCCCAGATTACTCAAGTCGTTTTTTGGAAGCAACTGGCATACAGAGATGAATCCTACAGAAACCCTAAAACCGTCTAAGGAATAAAATTAATTCCCCAGTGGCCACTGACAATGCCATGTAAAGCCAGCAGCTCCATAGGAGAATCAGTAGACTTTTTTTAAAGAGAAGCAGAAGGATGAATTTTCAGTTTTGAATGAAAGGAACAGTCATTTTCTAGTCTAAAACTCAAGCTTAAGTTCAGACAGTGGCTAGACAGGACCAGGAAGCACAGCAGAGGGAAAAGGAGAAAAAGCAAATGAGAAAGGTTCTCTTGCAGCCACATTTTCCTTGCTCTCCCAGAAGAGAGGATGAGGAGGATCTGCGGACAGCTATTTCCAAAAGGAGGATTTCACCCTGAACTCCCTCCTGCATTTAATCAACTGCGTATGTTGTTTATTGCTCCAGCGCCGTGAACATTATCGCTTAATTAAATTGTTTCACTCTTTGACTATCATAAATGCCACATCTCTTTAAAGCCATGTTTTATTTAGTTAAAGTTTGTTTTATCATCCACAAAAAGGATTATTAAATTGAATGGGTGACTATTTCAGTTCAAGTTAAAATCAATAATATTTAGCTGGGCCTTAGATGCTAAATTCTGAAACTCCATGTTTTTCACTTTGCTGCAGCCCCATATCTAAACATCACTGACGGTTTTCTCTCCTGTGTTCATCTATGATTTATGGCTGTTCTAATAGGTGGGACGAGGCTTCAAGGCCTCTTGCAGTGTTTAAGCTTCTAATAATCAGAGGAGTTTTCTCTTCCTACTCTTTTTGAATGGAGACTGCCATTCTCAATTTCAGAAAGTCATAAAAAAATAGAATTTTAAGAAGTTCAGAGCTTAATCTGTTTTCTAAAATAGTTAATTTCTGACTTTTAGGGCGGGAAATGTAGTTCTAGAAAATATGCTCTCAAATTTCATATAAACCAAAATCAACGTAGGTCCTTGAATAAAGAGTTTTAGCTCTTCCTTATGTCTTCATTACTCTGAGATAATCTGATGAGAGATGAAGACTTCGAATGCCTTTAAGTGGCTTCAAACATTAAAATTTTTCTAGCAGCAAACTTCTCATTCATGAAACTATAACTCACTCTTTAAGGAATGGTGTTTCTGTTTTCCTATTTAATTTACATAATGAAAATAGTTATAAATAACATTATCAGAGTACTTAATATCAAAGCCTAAATGATTATTAATTGCTTAACCACAGAGAAAGTTTGTCATTCACTCACTATAAAAATTATTTTTCATTATTTTGGGCATGTTAGAAACTAATTAAATAGGCAAAATTTTACCAAAAGACATCCTCCCCAAATGAGACCTATATTTTTAAAGAAAATAAATTTGAAATCTAAATTACTGCTAATTTAACAACAACAAATCACCCAATGGTTAATCTGAATTATTAAGGCTTATTTTGCCAGAAATCTTCTTTAGGAACGCATAAAAATTCCATTTCTGTAACTATGTTACCATGTCAGGATCCCTTTTTGTTGCCTAATGTTAGCATATCTCAATAAAAAAATTAATTGCTTTTTAATTGTATTAGGATTTATCTACTGAAAACACTGATTTGAATGAAATCTGAAAAATCCTTACACTGATTCCTCTTTAGTGCTTTATATTTTTCAGTCACTCTGACCATTCAAGTTCAGTGTGGAAAGAAGCAAATGAAAATACTACAAACATAATACTTTAATACTGAGAAAAATTAGACTGTGAAGTGTGTGTTGTTAACCTACACTCTTAACCTATTTTGAAATTTAAAAAATTAAAAAACAAAGCATTTACTTTTAACAACTCTGTGGGTCATGTATTGATTGCAGATGCTCTGAATCTTTTATTCTTTTAACCACCCAACCTAACATGCAAAAGAATGACTTACCTAAAATAATTATTTTCATTTACCTAAATACTACTTTACTATGCAAGCTATATAGGAAACTCCTTAAAAGAACTCAAACAGATATTCCAACATGCCATAAAATTAAAGTCTGATGTGAAACATTTGAGAATTTGTCCTCCTTGCAACACACTCATAAAAGGATAAAGACTGAGTTCCCAAAATATTGAACCCCATACTGAAATAACTGACTACAGCATTTTAATTGTCATTAGTAAGGATTTACATCTAAAAAAAATCAGAAACACTTTAAGATTATTGACTTATATCAAGTGATGTTCAAAAGTCTCCCTTCCCTTTATTCTCAAACTTCTATTTGTAGGGAAAGGAAATAACCTTTACTGTATAGTAGGTATAAAAGGAGCCAGATGATTCATCTCTGTGAATCTGCTTGTTGAATTTGATGGATCATTCTTAAAAGCGACGTTGCTAATCTTCAGGTTTTCTTTTTTAGGTTATTCACAGATCAGTAGGTTTTCCAGCTAATACAGGTCTGATGCTCTTCTGTCTTCACACATGGTATTCATCATATCTTGACAAGAAAAGACCTTCAGTCTACAAATAACCTTCAGTGAAGTAAGACATGTAAGTGGGTTTCTTTATGAAAGATAGATTTTATGGCTGAATAAAAAACAACTGTAGTTAAAAAGTGTCATTGCATGGCCTTATTTGAAGATTTTTCCTTCAAGGAACTTTAATGTTTGTTATTGAAACTACTAATAGACCCCCTCAAAAAAAAAAGAAAGAAAGAAAGTATTAAATTACTTTATCATTAACCACAAACGCAACAGGAAGGGTTGATCAGCTCTGTATTTTATCATTCTGAAGCGTTCAGCCTTTAAAATATTTAAGCATCCACATTAGTTCTTGTCAAACTAGCACAAAGCAGTGCATAATATGACCCACATGTAAGAGCAGAACAAGATAAGAGGTTACAGTCAGGGTGAAATTTCCACAATGGGATCGCCCTGTACTATAGATCATGGTTTGGCTTCCTGTTTCCAGACAATTACTAAATGAGGTTGAATGTTTTCTTTATGTTTTCACTTGGTCATGCTAAGGGGAGAATCCAGTTTAGTTAATATTGAACTACCAAGGATGAAACAATAAATTTGAGGCATCCTACACACCCTGTATTATTTCATATGGCCAATTAGAAAAACAAAGTTGATCAAATTTCATGGTGTCAGATAGCGTGGTAATCCCGGTTCTCATGGTATAAATGACAGCTTTAAAGAAAGTATTAAGCACTATTAAGCTGGGCAAGGACCAAAATGATTTCTCACTGAAGCTAGTGTCTGAAGAATCCCTTTGCATAGATCCTATTGTGCACTGATTGAAGGAATAGCTAAGAGATAATTTCTTTAAATTCTGTTGTTTGCCTTAACTATATTAACAAAACCCTATATAACCCAAAATATGATTATCAGTGAAATTAGTATAGGGCATTTAAAAGCACCAAATTTTGACCCTACTGTTTGGGATGAGGGACAGTTAAGGACGTAGGTGGTTGCCAGGAAGGGGTTAGACAGTACTAAAAAAAAATCCTACTGAATCTTAAACCTCTATGTTCCACATACATATATTGCCCAGATATCCAGTCCTTGTCTAGCTTGTAATATAAACAATGGTCCTGGGGGAAGAAAGTACTGTTAATAATATACAAAAAGATTTCACAGCAATCTGTATATTTAGTAAATCTACCCCAACTTTTAATCCACGTTCATTCATTCATTCACCAAACACTGAACTCCTGATATATATGAGTCGTTGGAGAAACACTGAAAACAAGACAGACAAGGCCCTACCTTCAAGGAGCTTATATTATGATGGGACAGAAAAATAATGAACAAAAATTAAATGTGAAACAATGACAGGCATAAAATTTACTAGATGTCATAATGAAACAAACAAATTAGGGCAGGTTTCTCTGAGGAGATGATATTAAGCTAATACCTAGAAAGAGAAGGGATTGGCTGATTATCTGAAAACCAGGAGAAAGGTGTTTCTTGCTGAGGAAGCAGCAAGTACTTGGAAAATTCTAGAAGCTTAGAAATTTAGAAAAAGCCGGTGCAGCTGAGCACTTAATGACAAAGACAAGGTGCACAAAATGAAATGGGAGAATTATCCCAAATGCTTAGGCCTTATAGTCCTGGGAAGAGTCTGATTTTATTCTAAAGTCATCAAGAGTTATAAGCAGTCTAGGATGGCATGTGATAAGAGTAAGTCCAATTGCAAAACACTAAACAAGGAAGTGCTTAAGAGAAAAAACAATTCAAAGTAAAAGAATATTTAAAAAAAAAATATATATATATATAGTGTGAATCTTAAAAAAGTGAAAACCAAACCCATATCTTGGAAACTTGGTAGATTATCCCTGTAGCAAATATTACTAACTTGTCATGGAAAATGCCCACAGTAATAATAATAATGATAACAATAATAATAATAATAATAAAAATAAAAAACACTGGGCACATAACAATAATACAAAAAATTGCAGTTTCAATCATATTCATACATGCGGTAAGATTAAAAACGTGCAATCCTAAACATTCCAAGACAGTTTTGTCACGATCACAGCTTTGATAAAACAACTGAAATTCCACCTTCAAGGGAATGAAATTGGATGCTAACACAACATATTGTATATAATCTCTTTATTTGTTTTGAACTATTAAATGAATTTTTTAAATCGCTGCTTTCAGAAATACTGTTAATATTTTATTCACACTGTAAGAATAAAATGGTGTTTATTTTCCATACTGCTTAATAAATATTTGGGTGTCTATACCTGTATTCAGCATCTGAAGTGAATAACTTAATACAAAAACATCTTTCAAGTATAGGTTAGCCTGGAATAGAATTATTACAGATTTATAGAAATTCTTACAGTAATACTGCAGTAGTGTGTTTTTACGTATGCAAGAGGATCTGAGAAAATAACCAGCATTCAGGAAAGTGGGTGAAATGATAAATATTTAAATACTTGAATGCAAAACAATATTATAGATATGATATTGATATTTTAAAGTATTTTGTGATAAGCAAATATTAAGGGCATAAAGATTTGGACCTCTTTCCTCTTTCTCAAATAAGCTTACTTGTCCCAACCCTCTGATTCCGCTTGCCAAAGCTCTTACTATTTTGAAGTAAGAAACAAGAATCAGACTCACCTTTCCCCACACATTGTTTAAGACAAACCTCAGCAGTGAAAAGGCCAGCCTCGGTTACTTTGAAGTCCTAGAGAATGCCAAAAGCCTGAGGACATTTCACTTCCAGTCTCCTTGTTTATATGTTCATTCATTCAAAAGTTCTTTATTGAGCACTTACTGTATACCAAGCACTGTCTTAGACACTTGGTATTCACCAGTCAACAAAACAACGGAATGTAGCTGCCTTCAGAGTGTTTCCTGTCTATCCATATGAGACAAACTAAGAGTTAGACGAAATAAATAAGTGATATAGCAGTTTAGAAATAGTAAATGCCATAGGAGAAAGACAAAGCAGAGCAAGGTAAAGGACACCCAGGAGTGAGGCATGGAGCAGGTTACAATTTTAAGTAGAATGATCAGCAGGAGCCCCCTTGGAAGGGTGACTTCTAAGCAAAGACTTGACTGGAAATTGGTGAGAGTTTTGTCAAGCATCTGAGGGGAGAGCACTCCAAGCCAGGCCCCAAGGAAAGTAGGCCTGGTATTTTGGAAGAACAGCAAGGCGCTTGAGTGGCAGGGGAAGCATGAGCAAGGGAAAAAATAATTTCATACTTTCTGGGGCCCATGAAGTAGAAGCTTTTAATAAAGGAAAATTCAGAGCAGCAACAGAGAAAGAAAGAATGGTGGTTGGGAGACTTACTTTGAATTTGCATACTGACAGCAAGCATGGTGATTTACTTAGAATTTTTGTCACAGATCAAGAAAAACATAAAAATATTCTAAAGATTCTTTTATTCAGAATTCATATTTTTATTATTATTATTATTATTATTATTATTATTATTTAAAGATGGTTATATCACCACCTCCCCAGCAACCCTGAAGTGCTCAGGCTTGGTTTCCAAGGACCGTGCCCATCTAACAAGCCAAAACTGGTCAACAGACAATGACAAAGATTCTCTCCTTGACCAATCTCTAACCAGCTTCTGAAAGAATTTTTTCAACCTAGTCCTCAACTTTTGGCCTTCCTTTTTCATCTTTGCCTTGTCCAGTTTTTTAAAAAATATTTAATTTATTTATTCATGAGAGACACAGAAAGAGACAGAGAGAAGCAAAGACTTAGGCAGAGGAGGGAGAAGCAGGCTCCCTGCAGGGAGCCCCAACGTGGAACTCCATCCTGGGTCTCCAGATCACGCCCTGGAGTGAAGGCGGCGCTAAACCACTGAGCCACCCAGGCTGCCTGCATTGTCCAGTTTTAGCCCAAGACCTGAGAAGACAAGTTGGCCAGAATCCCTCATCTTCCAGATCTGATCATTCTGGAGACCAAAGCAGGTTCTCCATTCTCCACCATCCCCCGTGATGTTGATCACAACGACCTGCCTTCAGCAAGCATCCTGTCTGTGAGCCAGAATCCTGCCTTCCCCAGACACTTCCTCTGAGTCCTTTCCATCCACTGACTCCCCCCCGCCCTGCTCCTTGGCTATAAATTCCACTTTTCCTTGTCATCTTCAGAGTTGAGTCCCATCTCTCTTCCCTACTGCAAGACCCCATTACCACGGTTGCTACATCTATCATGATGACCATCACTTGGATAAAAATCTGCCTTGCTGTCCTGTAACAAGTGCCTTAAATAATTGTTTCTTTACCATCTGCCAGAATGATAGGGAAGCCCAAGAAGCTGACCAAATGCTAGAACAAAAATATGCATAGTCATCACTAGAAAAAATGTGGTAAACCCATGAGAAAATACATGGTTCTAAGGGAAAAAAAAAGTGCATTCAGGCACATCAACTGTCAAAATGACACAAACGACTAAAAAGAAACCATGAAAATAAAATCCTACATGTAAAACAATCTGTCTCGTCTATCAATAGGCAACACTCTATTTTGATTCTCCTAATTAAGTTTACCCGTTACAGTCAAATTCAGGAGGAAAAAGTGTGGCTGACTTTCAATATTTTTAAACAAAGAGGAAATTTTTTCATCAACTGTTGACTTGAAATACTCCAAAAGAAAGGAGATCATTCCGCAAAGAAAAGTGCTTTTCTCAACAAACCAACAATATGTGTTTATTGCATTGGAGCCCAGGACCACTACATACGATTACAGTAAAAGCTCTGCATTATTTCCATCTGGCAATGAGAACACAAGATGTTGTATAAACTACCAGAAGAGCTCTATTTCATTGTAATTAAAATTTAGTGTTACACTTAAGCAATAAGGCAACTCCAGGAGATGTGATTATCATGAGATAATGACCTTGGGGTGTTGCAAGGCATACAAGGAACCAAATGCCTCCGATCCTCTAGGGGGCAAGATTATTTCTACATAACAATCTCCATCTCCTCCCACTTACCCTTCCCTGCCCCTGAAGCTCTATGATCAGTGAAAGAGAAGAGCTAGGGATTAAGAGCACCAATATGATTTCTGCAGGAAGAGGGCATTGGGGGACTGGTATATGACAAAGTTGGCATTGTAGAATGCTGAAGCAGCAGTTTCAAATGAGTTGTGTTGTTTGTGCAATAATTATGCAATGGCTTTAGAATTCTCTGGACACAGATAGAACTGTCAGTGATGTCATAGGCATGTAAGTAATCCCCAGCAAGGGCACACATCTAACCTTTTCCCCCTGTTTTGGTTTTGTGATTTCCATTTCATAATAGCAATAAGATATGACAGGTGGTGCAGTTCTTGAGGGTTTATTATACTTCTTGGGTGGTTGAAGCCACTCAGCCTTTGGCCCAAACCTCTCAAGACATCTGAGATGTATAATAATCCCCCCCCCCAAATGCAATGCCTGTCATGTTGCATTGCTTAATTGCTTTGTACTTACCAAGTAATTCTTTTTAAAGTGAATGCAGATAACAGTGCTTCCTTTACAGTGTATCCTACTGGAAACTACTTCTACAATGGGATAATATGAAATAATTTCTCCTATACTGGATGACTGAAAAGGTCACTTAAAATTGTAGAAAATGTTTATATTTTATCACAGTTTGTTGGAAGAAAAACAATATACCAAAATTCAAGAAGTTAATATAAAATAAGACTATCCTCAATGACAGCTCATGTTCAAGAGTTAAGTACCTCAATCATTCAAGAATATCTCAAACTCTTCTATATCAGAGAGGTGAAAGTGAGAGCTTCAATTGTAAATAACATTTTAATAAGACAATTAGGGGAACCAAGACAAGAGTATAAAAGGGAAGCACTGGAACACTGAGGATGGTATTTTTAAATAGTAAAATAGAAAGTATATGTAAATATATGAACATCTACCTGTAAAATAACATGATGCATGGACAAACCGAAGTGATAAAAGAGTAAAGATGTAAAGTATTGAGTATATTCTTCTGGGCATGGGAGAAGCTACTAAGTAGGAATGAAATTTAGGGTTTCTTTACTCTCCGTATCATTTTGCCTGTGTAGTCATGTCCCAATAAACACCCAAAACTCTCCACTTAAGGCAGAATAATCTTCATTTCTGTTGAGGCTGCATCAAAGATCACACTAGCAAGTGAATCTATGATACTTTGGTGTGAGCCTATGCATTCTTGAAATTCAAAAAATACTATGACAAGATTGATTCACAGGCCAAAAAATGTATGTCAATACACATGATATATTTATACAGATCAATGAATACAACTCTGCATAGCAAAACTCTCCACACTAATGCCTATAACTAGTTGAGATGATGGAGATACATGACAAAATAGTAAATTACATTATGGGGGCTCAGTTCTTCTGAATTCTCTCAATGCCATGCCCTCCAGCCACCCAACAGTCATTTTAGTCAAGGAAGAGCATGTGCACAGCTCCAAGGATGGTGACAGGAGAAGGCTTAGTACTGGCTCTGGGTCTAGCCCACTCCACACCATCTCCGATTTGCCCTCTCTTTAGAGAACCCACTTGGAACTTCAGCTCCCATACCTTACTTGACTAATCCTATAACCTTGGCCAAGGTCATTTAACTTTTCTCAATCTAAATTCCATATTTTAAAAAACAGATAGCAACATCAGCCCTATCACAGAATTTGGGGGAAGACAAGTGAAATAGAGTAGGAAGAAATAGTTTATAACTCAAGGGCTTGTCAAAGCTGGTTCCAGCATGATGGTGGTGGTTGCTTTTGCCATTATCACTCTTGCACTTGATTAAGCATGGAAAAAGGATAAAGGATGATAAACACACTTAGGCACAACATGGGGAAAACACCAAACTGAAGGGATAAAAGGGGGGTGTGGGCTAAAATAGAAGCCATATTCTTATTTCTAAAAGTATCAGGTAGGAGAATGGAAAAGAACAATTTTTAAGGAATTATAGTGAGACAAATCTCCAAAAAGAAAAACATAAGAAAAATCTGGATGCTAGATTTCACCTTTCTTGGAAGACATTTGTTACTTCTTAATTTTGGCCTCTTCCACGAAGCCCACCTTAATTGAAAAGGAGATAACAAATCTCTCTGACCCTGTGTCAGTCACTATCCTGCTGTTTCTTTACCTGATTACGTTTTGCTATTCTCACTATTCCCACCATATTATTCCCACCATATTATAGTGGCCCAACTTATAGATTCTGTTGTATGTTCGGATCATTTCTATCTTGTGTTATTAACTACAGAGGGGGAAGAAAAACCCTGACATAGATCATTCTATTGAGGAGTTTTTGATGGTAAGGAAAAAGAAAATTTTCATTTAAAATTCATTTATAAATACTGTTATTTAGGAAACCTACATGTACTACACCACCACTTAAATACTTGTTTCTCCTCCTATATATGCCAAGAAGTCTTTCTTGATTTATAATACAATCGTATTCTTGTACTGAATATAATTGCTTTGTTTTTCTTTCTGTTATGTGTAATTTTTACCTACCACTAGAACTGTTTTTAAAAGGAAAACGATTTTTAAATTATAAGTGGTAATTTTATTTCAAATTCCTTGTTTAAGAAGCATTCTGACCATGAAGGACAAGAACACAAAGGAAGTTTTCCACCTTCTCCGACACGAGTAGACTGTCTGATCATAATTTGGAAATAGATTTTGGTGAAGATGACCTCTTTCTTCCTCTCTCTCTTTAAGATTTTTATTATTTATTTGAGAAAGAGAGAGAGAATGAGCAGGAGGAGGAGCAGGGGGAGAGGGAGGGGAAAGAATCTCAAACAGACTCCCCGCTGAGTGCAGAGCCCAACTTGGGGCTCAATTCCAGCACCCCAAGATCATGACCTGAGCCAAAACCAAGAGTCTGATGCTTAACTGATTAAGTCACCCAGGTGCCCTCCATTCCCTCTCTTACTATATTTTTCACTATCGATAAAGAGTCTAACTCTCATTTGAGTTACTAAAATGGTTTTCTTTGTTTTTCTTCTTCTTTTGAAAAAAAACAAAAAACAAAAAACTAGATTCTTAAATCAGACCTGCCAAAACAAAGTAAAATTAGAATTATCTAATTTAAAAAAAAAGAATTATCTTATTAATGAAGACAATTTGGAAAGCAAACTAATATAATTCCAATTTATTCAAATCTTTTCTTGTCAATGGTATTTGTGGAATACCATTGGAATTAAGAGGCACAAAGATGGAGGTTTTCCCAAATCAAGTACAGCCTTGGCAGAAACTATTTATGCACTTCTAGAAACTATTCAAACATAGTCTTTCCTGATATCCACCCAAGGAAATAAGCAGGATGATTTTTCTACAGATCAAATTTCTATTGCATAAAGAAGCCAGGTGAGTCTGATCTAGACAATTAGTAGCCAACACATTTCTGCTATCTATCTATCATCTATCTATCTATCTATCTATCTATCTATCTATCTATCTATCATCTATCATCTATCTTAATGCCATCTGATAGAACACTGTTTAGAATGTGACAATTCATCCAGGCAGGAAAGCCACATACCAGGCTCCTTCTGCCTTTTCTGTCAACAACCTAACAAACACGTTCAATCCCTCGTCACATCCCCCAGGTGATTCTGACTTCTTGGTGATGATGATGGTGGTAGTGTTGCTGTGCAGTTGCATTATTGATGTAGTTGTTTCTTGGTTAATCATGAATCAGTAATTCCTGAAATTACTGTGCTTTCTAGTTCTTTCATGCACTTTCTAAACAGTTTCATACACACATTCTGGCCTTTTCATTTAATTTTTCATGCCACTGGTTCCCATTTTCTATCCCACGTCTAACATGGTGACAGGTAATAATTACACATTTGTCATGGAATAAGAAATTCTTCAAAGATTCCCCAAGAATCCTCATAATAGCTGCTTGAGACAGTGTTATATTCTCTGGCACCAGACGGGGTTAGTATGAGACTTCTTAAGAGTCCATTGCCACAGTGACTCCTTAAAAGTCAAAGATCATTGAGATAAACTTCTTTTATTTTCTCGAAATAAAATTATGAAATGTGAGAGCTTAAACTTTAGAAATATCCTTATATCTTGAGGTCTTGCCATTGTTATGCACTCTACTTAATGGTAAATCTTGATGGCTGCTATGAATTCTAACAGCGTAAGACTTTTAGGCAGGGACGTTTAGGACATTTGGGAAATCTTTAAAGGATTGCCGATAGAAGGACAGGTGTTAGTCCATATTCACCTCTCCATTGGGATGGCATCTAGCATTTTAAAAAAGCTAAGTATGACCATGTTCACTATTATGATGAAAAACAGAGATGGATTTAAGCCTCATTACCCATGGGTCACTGTAGTTCACCTTTGCCATCCAGAATTAGATGGAAATCGTTCTTTGGCTCTAAGTGTGAGAAGAGCTCCCAATTAAAAAAAAAAAAAAAAAAAGGAGGAGGGGCAGGATGGCGGGAGAGTAGGGTCCCCAAATCACCTGTCCCCACCAAATTACCTAGATAACCTTCGAATAATCCTGAAAATCTACGAATTCGGCCTGAGATTTAAAGAGAGACCAGCTGGAATGCTACAGTGAGAAGAGTTTGCGCTTCTATCAAGGTAGGAAGACGGGGAAAAAGAAATAAAGACACAAAGGCCTCCGAGGGGGAGGGGCCCGCGAGGAGCCGGGCTGAAGCCGGGGCGAGGGTCCCCAGGACAGGAGAGCCCCGTCCCGGAGGAGCAAGAGCTGCACCGACCTTCCCGGGCGGAAAGGGGCTCGCGGGGAGCTGGAGCAGGACCCAGGAGGGCGGGGATGCCCTCGGGCTCCCGGGGACACTAACAGGCACCTGCGCCCCGGGAGAGCCCCACACCCCGCGGCCGAGCTCCCTAAGGGCTGCAGCACGCACGGCGGGACCCGGAGCAGCTCGGGGGGCTCGGGGGCGGCTCCGCGGAGGGGGCTGCGGGGCGGGAGCAGCTCGAAGGGGCTCGGGGGCGGCTCCGCGGAGGGGGCTGCGGGGCGGGAGCAGCTCGGGGGGGCTCGGGGCGGCTCCGCGGGGCTCGGGGCGGCTCCGCGGAGGGGGCTGCGGGGCGGGAGCAGCTCGGGGGGGCTCCGCGGAGGGGGCTGCGGGGCGGGAGCGCGAATCCAACAGCGCAGGCCTCGAGCACAGGGCGCCGGGACACAGCCCAGGATCCGGCCTCCCCCCGGGACAGGCAGAGGCCGGGAGGGCCCAGGACAGCGAGGACGCTCCTGCCCCAGCTGAGCAGATCAGCGGCCCCGCCCCGGAGCCTCCAGGCCCTGCAGACGGAGAACTCTGGAGCTACTGCAGGGGCTGACTCCAGGGCTCCAGAGCTGGCCCCGCCACTGCCGTTGTTCCTCCCGGGGCCTCACGGGGTAAACAACCCCCACTGAGCCCTGCACCAGGCAGGGGCAGAGCAGCTCCCCCAAGTGCTAACACCTGGAAATCAGCACAACAGGCCCCTTTCCCAGAAGACCACCTGGACGGACAAGTTCCAGGGGAAGTCAAGGGACTTAAAGTACACAGAATCAGAAGATACTCCCCCGTGTTTTTTTTTGTTTTGTTTTTTTTGTTTTGTTTTTTGTTTTTTGTTTCTTTTTTTTTTTTTTTTTGCTTTTTGATTTCTGTTTGCTTTCCCCATCCTTTTTTTTCCCTTTCTTTCTTTTTCTTTCTCTTTTTCTTCTCTTTTTTTCTTTTTCCTTTTTCTCTTTTCTTTCCTTCTTTCTCTCCTCTCATTTTCTGCTTTTCCCAATACAACTTGTTTTTGGCCACTCTGCACTGAGCAAAATGACTAGAAGGAAAACCTCACCTCAAAAGAAAGAATCAGAAACAGTCCTCTCTCCCACAGAGTTACAAAATCTGGATTACAATTCAATGTCAGAAAGCCAATTCAGAAGCACTGTTATACAGCTACTGGTGGCTCTAGAAAAAAGGATAAAGGACTCAAGAAACTTCATGGCTGCAGAATTTAGATCTAATCAGGCAGAAATTAAAAATCAATTGAATGAGATGCAATCCAAACTAGAAGTCCTAACGACAAGGTTAACGAGGTGGAAGAACGAGTGAGTGACATAGAAGACAAGTTGATGGCAAAGAGGGAAACTGAGGAAAAAAGAGACAAACAATTGAAAGACCATGAAGATAGATTAAGGGAAATAAACGACAGCCTGAGGAAGAAAAACCTACATTTAATTGGGGTTCCTGAGGGCGCCAAAAGGGCCAGAGGGCCAGAATATGTATTTGAACAAATCATACTGAAAACTTTCCTAATCTGGGAAGGGAAACAGGCATTCAGATCCAGGAAATAGAGAGATCCCTCCCTAAAATCAATAAAAACCGTTCAACACCTCGACATTTAATAGTTAAGTTTGCAAATTCCAAAGATAAAGAGAAGATCCTTAAAGCAGCAAGAGACAAGAAATCCCTGACTTTTATGGGGAGGAGTATTAGGGTAACAGCAGACCTCTCCACAGAGACCTGGCAGGCCAGAAAGGGCTGGCAGGATATATTCAGGGTCCTAAATGAGAAGAACATGCAACCAAGAATACTTTATCCAGCAAGGCTCTCATTCAAAATGGAAGGAGAGATAAAAAGCTTCCAAGACAGGCAGGAACTGAAAGAATATGTGACCTCCAAACCAGCTCTGCAAGAAATTTTAAGGAGGACTCTTAAAATTCCCCTTTAAGAAGAAGTCCAGTGGAACATTCCACAAAAACAAAGACTGAATAGATATCATGATGACACTAAACTCATACCTTTCAATAGTAACTCTGAACGTGAACAAGCTTAATGACCCCATCAAAAGGCGCAGGGTTTCAGACTGGATAAAAAAGCAAGACCCATCTATTTGCTGTCTACAAGAGACTCATTTTAGACAGAAGGACACCTAAAGCCTGAAAATAAAAGGTAGGAGACCATTTACCATTCAAACGGTCCTCAAAAGAAAGCAGGGGTAGCCATCCTTATATCAGATCAACTAAAGTTTATCCTGAAGACTGTAGTGAGAGATGAAGAGGGACACTATATCATACTTAAAGGATCTATCCAACAAGAGGACTTAACAATCATCAATATATATGCCCCGAATGTGGGAGCTGCCAAATATATAAATCAATTAATAACCAAAGTGAAGAAATACTAAATAATAATACACTTATACTTGGTGACTTCAATCTAGCTCTTTCTATACTCGATAGGTCTTCTAAGCACAACATCTCCAAAGAAACAAGAGCTTTAAATGATACACTGGACCAGATGGATTTCACAGATAGCTACAGAACTTTACATCCAAACTCAATTGAATACACATTCTTCTCAAGTGCACGTGGAACTTTCTCCAGAATAGACCACATACTGGGTCACAAATCGGGTCTGAACCGATACCAAAAGATTGGGATCGTCCCCTGTATATTCGCAGACCATAATGCCTTGAAATTAGAACTAAATCACAACAAGAAGTTTGGAAGGACCTCAAACACGTGGAGGTTAAGGACCATCCTGCTAAAAGATGAAAGGGTCGACCAGGAAATTAAGGAAGAATTAAAAAGATTCATGGAAACTAATGAGAATGAAGATACAACCATTCAAAATCTTTGGGATGCAGCAAAAGCATTCCTAAGGGGGAAATACATCGCAATACAAGCATCCATTCAAAACTTGGAAAGAACTTAAATACAAAAGCTAACCTTACACATAAAGGAGTTAGAGAAAAAACAGCAAATAGATCCTACACCCAGCAGAAGAAGAGAGTGAATAAAGACTTGAGCAGAACTCAACGAAATCGAGACCAGAAGAACTGTGGAACAGATCAACAAAACCAGGAGTTGGTTCTTTGAAAGAATTAATAAGACAGATAAACCATTAGCCAGCCTTATTAAAAAGAAGAGAATGGAGACTCAAATTAATAAAATCATGAATGAGAAAGGAGAGATCACTACCAACACCAAGGAAATACAAACGATTTTAAAAACATATTATGAACAGCTATACGCCAATAAATTAGGCAATCTAGAAGAAATGGACGCATTCCTGGAAAGCCACAAACTACCAAAACTGGAACAGGAAGAAATAGAAAACCTGAACAGGCCAATAACCAGGGAGGAAATTGAAGCAGTCATCAAAAACCTCCCAAGACACAAAAGTCCAGGTGCAGATAGCTTCCCAGGGGAATTCTATCAAACGTTTAAAGAAGAAACCATACCTATTCTCCTAAAGCTGTTTGGAAAGATAGAAAGAGATGGAGTACTTCCAAATTCGTTCTATGAGGTCAGCATCACCTTAATTCCAAAACCAGACAAAGACCCCACCAAAAAGGAGAATTACAGACCAATATCCCCAATGAACATGGATGCAAAACTTCTCAACAAGATACTAGCCAATAGGATCCAACAGTACATTAAGAAAATTATTCACCATGACCAAGTAGGATTTATTCCCGGGACACAAGGCTGGTTCAACACTCGTAAAACAATCAATGTGATTCATCATATCAGCAAGAGAAAAACCAAGAACCATATGATCCTCTCATTAGATGCAGAGAAAGCATTTAACAAAATACAGCATCCATTCCTGATCAAAACTCTTCAGAGTGCAGGGATAGAGGGAACATTCCTCAACACCTTAAAAGCTATCTACGAAAAGCCTACAGCAAATATCATTCTCAATGGGGAAGCACTGGGAGCCTTTCCCCTAAGATCAGGAACAAGACAGGGATGTCCACTCTCACCACTGCTATTCAACATAGTACTGGAAGTCCTAGCCTCAGCAATCAGACAACAAAAAGACATTAAAGGCATTCAAATTGGCAAAGAAGAAGTCAAACTCTCCCTCTTCGCCGATGACATGATACTTTACATAGAAAATCCAAAAGCCTCCACCCCAAGATTGCTAGAACTCATACAGCAATTTGGTAGTGTGGCAGGATACAAAATCAATGCCCAGAAATCAGTGGCATTTCTATACACTAACAATGAGACTGAAGAAAGAGAAATTAAGGAGTCAATCCCATTTACAATGGCACCCCAAAGCATAAGATACCTAGGAATAAACCTAACCAAAGAGGTAAAGGATCTATACCCTAAAAACTATAGAACGCTTCTGAAAGAAATTGAGGAAGACACAAAGAGATGGAAAAATATTCTATACTCATGGATTGGCAGAATTAATATTGTGAAAATGTCAATGTTACCCAGGGCAATGTACACGTTTAATGCAATCCCTATCAAAATACCATGGACTTTCTTCAGAGAGTTAGAACAAATTATTTTAAGATTTGTGTGGAATCAGAAAAGACCCCGAATAGCCAGGGGAATTTTAAAAAAGAAAACCATATCTGGGGGCATCACAATGCCAGATTTCAGGTTGTACTACAAAGCTGTGGTCATCAAGACAGTGTGGTACTGGCACAAAAACAGACACATAGATCAATGGAACAGAATAGAGAATCCAGAAGTGGACCCTGAACTTTATGTTCAACTAATATTCAATAAAGGAGGAAAGACTATCCATTGGAAGAAAGACAGTCTCTTCAATAAATGGTGCTGGGAAAATTGGACATCCACATGCAGAAGAATGAAACTAGACCACTCTCTTTCACCATACACGAAGATAAACTCAAAATGGATGAAAGATCTAAATGTGAGAGAAGATTCCATCAAAATCCTAGAGGAGAACACAGGCAACACCCTTTTTGAACTCGGCCACAGTAACTTCTTGCAAGATACATCCACGAAGGCAAAAGAAACAAAAGCAAAAATGAACTATTGGGACTTCATCAAGATAAGAAGCTTTTGCACAGCAAAGGATACAGTCAACAAAACTAAAAGACAACCTACAGAATGAGAGAAGGTATTTGCAAATGACATATCAGATAAAGGGCCAGTTTCCAAGATCTATAAAGAACTTATTAAACTCAACACCAAAGAAACAAACAATCCAATCATGAAATGGGCAAAAGACATGAACAGAAATCTCACAGAGGAAGACAGACATGGCCAACACGCACATGAGAAAATGCTCCGCATCACTTGCCATCAGGGAAATACAAATCAAAACCACAATGAGATACCACCTCTCACCAGTGAGAATGGGGAAAATTAACAAGGCAGGAAACCACAAATGTTGGAGAGGATGCGGAGAAAAGGGAACCCTCTTACACTGTTGGTGGGAATGTGGACTGGTGCAGCCACTCTGGAAAACTGTGTGGAGGTTCCTCAAAGAGTTAAAAATAGATCTGCCCTATGACCCAGCAATTGCACTGTTGGGGATTTACCCCAAAGATACAGATGCAATGAAACGGCGGGACACCTGCAACCCGATGTTTCTAGCAGCAATGTCCACAATAGCCAAACTGTGGAAGGAGCCTCGGTGTCCATCAAAAGATGAATGGATAAAGAAGATGTGGTTTATGTAGACAATGGAATATTCCTCAGCCATTAGAAACGACAAATACCCACCATTTGCTTCAACGTGGATGGAACTGGAGGGTATTATGCTGAGTGAAGTAAGTCAATCGGGGAAGGACAAACATTATATGTTCTCATTCATTTGGGGAATATAAATAATAGTGAAAGGGAATATAAGGGAAGGGAGAAGAAATGTGTGGGAAATATCAGAAAGGGAGACAGAACATAAAGACTCCTAACTCTGGGAAATGAACTAGGGGTGGTGGAAGGGGAGGAGGGTGGGGGGTGGGGGTGAATGGGTGACGGGCACTGAGGCGGGCACTAGACAGGATGAGCACTGGGTGTTATTCTGTATGTTGGTAAATTGAACACCAATAAAAAATAAATTTATTATTAAAAAAACGCAGTTACATAGCACCAGTGTTTTCCCTCCACTTTCCATGTTTTCCATGGAAAATAATAGAGTAAGTCTATCATGAAAGGCCCCCATTAGTTATTACACTAGTACCTGTCATTCTCATGGTCTATGGTTAGCACGTGTTGATTTACATATGTATGTATTCATTAACAACCATAGACTGAGATCTTAGAGATGCTTTAGGGATATAATGAGCAGGAGATTGAATCTGATATCTGTAGAAGTATATTTTCTTTCCGTCTGATTTTTTTTTATGTCATGAAATGGTTAACTTTTTATAGACAGTCTCATTATGTAAAGTAAAATATAAGTAAATAATAAAAGTCTAGAAATAGAAGTGACAGAAATAAACACTCTAAAAAAAGTTCCAGCAAATGAAAAAGATACAAATCACAAAACATTTTAACTGAATTAAAGAAATGGAGTACCACAAACAAAATATATTGTTATCCCAGGCATTGACAGAGCAGAGATGGCAAAAATCAATGCACCTATAAACCCAAAACATTTTTTAAACAACTTTAAAACTCAAGTCTCACTGAGTTATGAATTCAGAGTGCTTGCAAATAAAACATTGGTAGGCTGGGGCTTCATGTCCTTTGACTTCTCTTCAACTTCCCCAACTGAAAACGTAACATAGATAAGCAATCAGACAGACAATTACTATTTACAAAATTCAAAGATTTTGTTATTAGTGTCAGAAACTCTTAACAGATCTAGAGGAGATTCAACAGCAGGAAATAATTTTGACAAGGCTGACTTGAATTCCTACTATGTGCCAGTCACAGCTTCACTACCATCTGATTCAGCAAGCTGAGTTCAGTGGAAATTGCATCTTCCAGGTCCTCATCTTCAGCTCAGAGAAACAGGTCAGTCCAAAATGAATCTCTGCTTATATAAATGACTTCCTCGTTTGCCTTGCTGAAGGGAATGAGCTTATCAGAATCAGCCTAGTGACAAATCCCAAAGTTTCTTGATGAGATCAGATCATATAGTTCCAGTAAATTAGCACATACCAGATGCAGTATCTGCTGAATCTTCAGTATTCAGACTCTTGTCCATTGTCAGCAGGGGAAAATGACCTTCCAGCAAGGTGCTTCAACTAAGGCTCCGGGAGTTTAATTGAGGCTGTGACTAGACCCGAAAGTCTTGAATCTCTGCTGCACTACTTCACACCAGATCTCTGTGTCCTCTCTGACTTCATGAACTCATTTATTAACTGCAGAGAAGTTTTAATACACCAAAAAAGTCCAAAAAAGACTTCTTTGTGCTGCATTCTAATGTTCCCACAGTTCCCTTTGCTGCAGCCTCTAATTTAGAACCACAAGTTGGCAGGAGCTGAATCACAACATTCTTCAGTGGCTCTACTGCCCAACCTGAGCCGCAGGTTCCTGTCGACATCTGAGAGTTGCTTCCTTGGCTCAAAGAACTTCATGAAAGAAAGGGAAGAATATTGAAAATTACATGTAGAATAAATTCTAATAAGGTGAATTCGCTCAGAGATTATGATGTACTTTTTCTCTTAAAATTTTTTTAAAACTTTTTTAGTTCCAGTATAATTAACAAATTAGTTTCAGATGTGTTATACAGTGATTCAAGAATTCTATACATTATATAATTTTCAGGTACACTTTATTAGTTTCAGGTGTACTTACACAGTGATTCAATAATTCTATACAATAGTGCTCATTACAGTGAGTGTACTCTGAATTCTGCCTCAGAGAGCTCTAGCCCATTTCATCTGACCTTGCTATCTAGCAAAAGCCTGTTCATTTGTATATGTGTATCATATATATTATATTATTTAAACAATATATTTATTATATATAATACATGTATAAAATAATTGGTGAATCTAGGTAAAGGATATATGGAAGTTCTTTATATTTTTGTGTTTTTGTTAAGTTTCAAATTATGTCAAAATTAAAAATTAGCCAACTAAATGCAATGCATGATCCTAAACTGGATGTGAGACCAGAGGAAAAAACACTGCCCTGAAGGATGGCAACTGGTAAAATTTGAATAAAGTCTGTATATTAGAAGACAGTACTGTATCAATCTTAATTTCGTGATTTCAATAATTGTGCTGTGCTTATATTCTTCTTCTTAAGAAGTATTTAGAGGTAAAACAGCATGATGTCTCCAAGTCATTCTCAAACAGTTTAGAAATGCACACACACACAGAGAATGATAAAATAGATGTGACAAACTGTTAAAAATTGATGATTCTGGGTTAAGAGTATACAGAAGTCTCTGTAATTCGCATAACTTTTCTGTAAGTTAGAAATTATTTCAAAATAAAACAACTATATAAATGTATATATGTATTTAAGGTAATCTCTTAAAATTTGTTTGAAAATATAACATAGCCATACTCATGTGTCATATTAGTTTCATGTTATGCCAGTTTACCATTATGGAAGATTTTGAAATCCCTCTTCCCATTTCCCAAATGAAAATGTTTGCCATTGTGATTTCTTATTTGTCACAGAATAGTAATGTCTGTATAAAAGGCAAAAATACTAAACTGCCATAGTTGCCAGATGGATTTCTGAACCATATAATTTTTGCTATGGCATCATATCTTAAGAGGGCAGTTTGCAATTACCCCTCTCAAAATACTAAGTTTTTTTCAATGTTCTTTTACCCATGAAGAGAAAGGGAAAGCATAACAATGTACTGTTGTGTTGAGAGTCTATTGTATATCTCAACTTGTCAGGAAATTTCCCTGAATTTGAGAAAATTCTGATGAAGTCCAAGTATTTCAGTAGTAATATAAATAAATAGCTCTTCAATTCAATACGATTTATAGTGTAGAAGTACAGCAGAGAGACAATAGATGTTTTTGGAGAAGACCTAAGTCATATGGCAGCGTTCTAGTGTTTCATACACTGAGGCTCCTCTAGTTTAATTTCTCTGATAGCTTCCTCTTACCTTGTCCTCAGCCTACAAGGATGCTGATGGAGTAAGGATGGAATCAGCCAGAATAATTTTCTCCAACAAAGGCAAATAAATCAGTATGAGAGAAAACAATATACATGTCAAGAGCTAAGATTGTATATTGACTCCAACACTACCAGGAAAAAGCACTTGACTACAGCCTCTATTCTAAAACTTGGGTCTACAAAGAGCTTTAAATAATGTTTCTGGGGAAGCTGAGAAGTGAATGGCAGCCATTTTACTTTTGGGGATTCAAATGCTGATATCCCTTGAAACATTCTGCTCACAAACAAGACTAAAAGTCAGAATAACATCCAGTTGCATCCCTGAAGCTCAATGAAGTCCAAACAAACCACTATAAAATTCTCTCCGTGAGCCTTAATCCTAGCGACCACTGAAAAGTCCTGTCTTGCAGGCCAAAGACCTTGGTTGGATACCTGCATTTGGAAGGAGATGAGCTCTATAAAGGATTACTAATAACTTTTGAACTTGGTATCAGAAGGTGCCAGAAGTACCTTACCATCCAAAAAAATGCTATCCAATTATTTGTAGCATGGCACAGATGAAGCATGAGATGGTCCACAAAGTTCCTATGTCTTGTTTTCTGTATGGATATGCTATGTATACATATACATTAATATACAAATACTATTTCTATCAAAGAATAAGTATATCTCCTCTTTGTTGTAATTGGATGTCATTGCTGGCCTCCATGAAGGTTGCAGATGATTGTTCCCTCAGAAGTAGTCATCAGATCATAACCACTGAATCCCCTAGAACAGAGAAGGGGGGAGGACTTCACCGAAAAGAAAAAAAAAAAAAACAGCAACATAGAGCTAAGGAAACCATATGAATCTTATTCAGTTACTAGTCTTCATCACCATAGCAAACAAAAGGGATAGTTTTGAAAACCCCTTTGGGTAATTTCTGCCTCCTGGAATTCTAACCATCTTGTCTCACTGCCTTGTGAAAGAAATAACTGATTAACAGAAATGATTCTCCCTTGATCTTTTCAAAACTCCTCGAAAGGCATATTTCTCACCAAGGACCTTGAGAGCATATTTCTAGCTGATGCCAGGAGTCATTGCTCAGAGATTTACATGTCACAAATGGAACTGATAGCCCTAAAGAAGATATTGGTGTTTGCACTGCAGAGCCATGCCACCTGCTGCATCCCTAGTCTCCTCAATGCTGTAGTAGTAATGCACGCATGTAGAGTTTCCAGAGTGTTCCAACAGTACTTCCTGACAGAAACAAAAGTGGATGTGTATAATAAACCAGGAGATCCCCTCCTCACTGAGATGGTATTCCCCACCTGCCCTAAATTTAAAAAGTGGTCTCAAATAAAATATAAGACCATAACATAGATGTGGTATATTGTCAGAGACAACTCCCATAACCACCTACCAAAAACAAATCATTGACCTATTTCTTTTCCATCATGCCACTTACCATTCTCTAGAGTTACATCAGGTGTTTGGTGAGACTCCCTCAGCAATATGACAGTAAACACAGAACTCGAGAGCACTGGAAGACGGGTATGTAAATTCAGACATTCAATCTCTGTCTTGCATGTGTTTATACCTGTGCTCCACACGTATACTCAAGGATGCAGATCACAGAATCTATGACAGGAAGGCTCATCTTAAAGTGAATCTCAGGACATAGAGAGGAGGCTCTACAGCACTACTGCATTTACAACAGAGTTCACCCAAATTGTAAGCTACTGGTGGAGACAGAGTTAAATTGATGCTAGTCAATAAATCGATGAAGTTGTCTTCCAAAAAACACTGTTTCAGTGTTGAAATCACAGTGAGCTCTTCCAAATTATGGCATAAATGTTCCTAGAAGTTACACTGAGAACATGCAATCCAGTTTTACATGGGACTAAAAAAAATAACACACCCTTTAGAAGCTTATCTTCTACAAGGAGGTGGAGTGGAGGAATGCCTCTTGGAAAAGAATATTCTTCAATCTTAATTTAAGCTTAACCTTTATGGAAACAGATATAGACCCTCAGGGAACTTTGTGTCTAAGCAGACTCAATGTTTGTAGAAAAATTCTAAGATAGCATTCAAATCTGAGTAGCTCACCCCTATGAAACCACAGAGAGTCTGATAAAACCTAAAAAACAAACAACTAGTAAAAGGTTTCTGATCCATTTTAGAGTATTCTGAACAGTAACGTTCTACTCTAAGGGTATGATTTAGAGTCGTCCCTAAATCTGGTCTCCAGAGCTGACTTAGGCTAATTTCTAGATCCTACTGCATCTACTTAGATCTTATTTCTCATATATTTTGAATGCTAAATGCAAAACATGTACACTATCGGTGGCTATATTTTAGGTGGGGAATGCAATTCTTCCCCATAGTGGCAATACAGCATCCTCTCAGTTATAAATATCTTCACTTCAATGAGAAAAGATGATGAAATTCTTTTTGAAGACTCTCAAAGGGCTTGCAGATTTTTAAAAATATTACCACCACTTTGTTTGGAAGAAATACAGTTTGGTCGTAAAACCATCATTTGTGATTGGATTTATGAACATGACATGCATTTGCATGCTGTGCGTGAAAATCCTGCACCAAAGAGTGGTTTCAAACAAGGATACTGTTGCTAGTCAGAATTCTCTATCTGTATTATCATTAGCAAATTCCACATTCCCCAACCTGTTGAAAATAAATGTGATTCAAAGAATCTTCCCTTACATAGACATAGTCTATCAACTTCAAAATCCTCTTACTCTCATTGAAATTTTTCCATTTAGAAGGGGAAATTCCTTTTTATTTTTGCCCAAAACTTTCTCTTTTAATGGTAGATCAAGAGAAGAGCAATCTCTCTTCTTTCAGTTGTCTGTGTGTGCCATGCTAAGCCCTTATGATCTATCCGTAATTTGTGTAGAATATATCATCATTGGGCATGGACCTTAGGAATGTGTTAATAAAAAAATAATTGCCCCACCAAATCTAATTCATTCCTGAATAGTCTTGATTAAGTAAGAAACTGTACTCATACTAGATTTTTTTTTTTTTAAGTAAGAAAGGAGCTGCCTTAAAGAAGCTTACGTTTCATGCTCCTCCTTTACAATAAAGTAGAAGGAAATAAGGGTCAAGTCAAGATACATGTGGTATTTTATGCTAAAAACACATCAAGAGAAATTAATTAGCACTTGAGGGATCTGGTAAAGCTTCCTGAGAAGTTGTCATTTTTGTTTGGTTTGAATGCTTACTAGGATTCTGATAAGTGGAAAATCAGGGGCATCCAAGGGAAGTGGAAAGCTCTGAGTCCCTGATGCAGAGGATTGTCTCAAAGTTGGTGGTCGGCTCAGATCAAAATTTCATAGACCTAAATGCTTCGGAATGGTGTGGGAGATGTGAAACAAAGCCCAGTGCTTAAGGTACACTTCTCAAAAACCACAGGAAGGCGACCAATTTGTTGATTGACTAAATCACTTGCAGTGAAATAGCCTCCATAGGTGAGATCCCTGTTTTAAATATCCAGTGTTTACACACAGAGAAAGTATAAATTAAAGCTTCCATATTTTGAACATTTTTACTGTACTACTTCAGAGAAACAAGAATTCCTGTATGAAATACAATGCAAATGAGACTCCTGTGGCAGGCTCACTCCAAGCACAAGTAAGGAGAGCAGCCTTATCACACTAGCAGCTGCACTAGCCCCACTGTTTTATCCTGTCAATAGAAAAATCCTTGATATGCTATTGAATACACAGTTATCTTGACAGCCATCTTCATGTAATATTCAAGATAGCTTTTACAAAGTCTCGGTTATAATATTAGCTTGAGATCTAATGCTTGCTCTTTATTTAAGGGATGATTAACTTGATTTGATGCTTTCTCTGCTGTGAGCCGATTCAGATTCAGAATTCTCCTGGGCAGATTTCATGATCTTTAACTGACCGTAAATGTAAGATGTTCCTAACCAAAACCCTATTCTTATCAATTACTGTTCTACACCACCAGTTTTACCCCCATTTAACTGAAGAGCTATTTTCAGCAGCTTTCCCTCATGTATGGGCCCTGACCTCTGAAAGATTGTAGCCACTGAATTCCTATCACCCAGGATAAGAAAGAACTGTCTTAAAAGCTCTATCTTGGTTCAAGTGGAAAAAAAAAACTATTCAATGACATTAACTGTCTCAAAACTCTTTTACTATTGCCATACAAAAGATTGTTGAGATGGAGTTTATCTGATTGAAACTTAACGTTTGAGAAGGAAGGAAAAGAGGGAGGGAGGAAGGAAGGAAAGGAGAGAGAGACAGAGGGAAGAAACAGCACTTACAAGTTCCAGAAATAGGATCCAAAGGATTCCCCCTTCTCTTGCAGAAGTAGGATCTGCAAGTTCTAGACTTAGGAACCAAGCTGTCCATGCCTAGATCATTTCATATTCTGGGTTCTAGATGCAACATTTATAAATAAGGTAAGAGTGGCTTATGTTACCCTACACATACGAGACCCCACACATACGAGTCATGGTCCTGGTACAAACAGATGGCTCACTCTGCATTGAGAAGAAAGTTCAATAAACTATTTACAAAGCTGTGGGCAGAACACAGGGAAGGTGTAGGGAGAATACAGTACCCCGGATTAGTAGGAATGGTTGGCCATTATCATCCCAGGTCTAGGAGCAAGAGACAAGAGAAGCTGTGAAGAGAGGACCACCTGACAGAGCCTGTGACCTTAGATTTAGGAATGCAGCAGCCCTGGGCAACTCTACAGGAAGGAACCAGAGCAGAAAACACCTACCCTCACTTTTCACCGTCCCTCTGTGTACCCCACTAAGTAAAATGGATAGAAGGTCTAGAGGACCTAATGGCAAAAATCCAGAATATCACATTAGTCATGCAGATTGGGTACATGATTATAAATAAAATTTGTGAAGGAAGAATAATAGTGGGGGGGGGACTCAAGCTACTTGCTTCATGGACACAAATACTTTGGTGCTAGAGTCTTACAACACTGACAACTCAAAGACTGAATAGAACCTACTTAAAAAAAATTCTATTTATTCATGAGAGACACAGAGAGAGGCAGAGACACAGGCAGAGGGAGAAGTAGGCTCCATGCAGGGAGCCCGATGTGGGACTCGATCCCAAGTCTCCAGGATCACACCCTGGGCTGAAATCAGCCCTAAACCACTGAGCCACCCGGGCTGCCCAGAACCTACTCTTAAAATTACATGTGTACACATAGACATAGTAAAGTTTTCTAGTTATTATAAACTCAAAAAGTTTGATTGGGAATTGACAGATCAGTAACCTGGGCAGTATCTATATATAAAAGGCAATATGCATGAGCATCTTGTCTGAGGCTAAAAGGAGGTGAGAAGTTTTGGACACAGACACAGGGAGAGGTGAGGGGAATGGAGAAAAAGTGCAATGTCCTTCCTCTTTTGAGCTGTGGTGGGTTTGCTAATTGAAGTACACTTCACTCAAATATGCAAAGAAATATAGTGTCTTTATATTTTTCTATGCCTCTCTGAGCTTACTTACAAGGTCGCAATGAATTAGGTAGCAGGGGAAGAAAAATCCAAACACGCTGAGTAGTATAATACTACTATATTAATTTTGGTAATCTATTGATTTCATCTTAAAAAAAAAAGGTAACTGAGCCTTTTTTTTTTTTTTGCATAAAAATCAACCTGTCTGATTTCTTCCCTCACAGTCTGCTTCTCTCCAAGATGGTAACTAAGCATGTGACAGGAAGAGGTAGAGGGGACTCACACTCAGGTCTTTTCACCATCCTCGGCAACAACTGTCACAGCCTGGTAGCCACTGCTCCCTCCTCTTAGTACCTGCAGTCAATTCTCCTGTTATTAGGTCAGGGTCTGTAGCTGTCCTAGCTTATCAGGTCCCAGCTTGGTGCCTACAGATGCTCAGTAGCCCTGAGATGGGACTGTGAGCTCCCCTTGGTTCTGGTCCGGGGAAGTGCCCATAGCCCTCAGTGACAGAGCCACTTCATTCCCCCACGGTGATTTGCCCTGACACCTTCCCACTCATCCATCCCCTTTCATCATCCAGTCTGGTCCACCTGGGTACAAAGTACAATCTGAGAAAGCTACACTCACCCTGCTCTCACCAAAGCATGCCCGCCCTCCTCTGAGGTACCTCCCAGGGACGGCAATTGGTAGAGGCAGCTCCCAAAGCCACAGAGGCAGGACTTGGCCCCAGCAAGAGGACCAGATATATCCTGGCCCTACCTCTCTAACTTACTCCTCACATTATCCTTCCCACAATCCCTAAGGCTGACAACGGCAGAACAATGGCAGCTCTTGTCCACATTTTATTCTGGGATATCCGCATAGAGTCAAATCTTTAAGCTGTGGCTGAGGCCTTCTCCCAGTGACATCAGTGAGCCCCACCCAGGGGCAAGATCTAAACCATTCTCAAAACACTAACATATTATTTGCCATTTTCATTCTCATTCTTTTATGAGTATACACTGTGGTTTTTCAGGAGCTGTGTGGGGTGTGATTCCACTAAGGACTGAACACAGAAGCAGATATGTGACTCCAGCTGTCTTCTATTAAGCCAGACATTTGCAAAAATGTTAAAACTACCACTCTTCTCACTATTTTTTTCTGGTTTGAGATTATTATCGTTTTTTTTAAATGAAACTATGTTATTTATGCTAGCATGTTAACATGTAAGGGGTTTGCTATTGACATGTTAAAATGAATTTTTAAATAAATACCTTTAAAACTTCTCAGTTTTAAGCTCTAATAAGTCCATATTGATGATTCACATAATCAAAAGTTCTTGGACAGCCTCAATTATTCTTTAAGAGTGAAAAGGTATCCTCAGAGCAAATATTTGAGTCCTGCTTCTCTAGTCTCCTCCACAAAGCCATAGCCTCACTAGATGTTAACATATATATTTGTATCTATCTATCTATCTATCTATCTATCTATATATTTATATATATATATATATATCGATGTTAATTCAAATCCTCCTATTCCAGGCAACATTGGGGTTCTTCCTCCCTGGGCAATAAGCCTGTGGTTCACACTTGGAAGTGAAATGTTGAAATGATGGAGATAACATGATTCAGTCCCCCCTTTGTGATACTCTCCTATAAGAGGATTGGAAAGACAGTAACCAAGATTTTGCACTCAGGTAGTATCCTATCAGGGCCTCAGTGACAAAGGTTGACCGAAAGTTGGGGAGCAGATGTTCTTGCTTTAGGCATGCTCTCAGTAGGACGGCTGGAGACAGCTCGTTAGGGCTCCCAGACTGGGGCTTTGGGGGGGTGAGGCATCTTGATGAGGAAGCCCAAATAGTAGATCAAGAACAAAAGTCTCCCTGACACTTGGGGCCCCCGGAAGAAACACAATAGGGTGGGAGCTGACACCCTGGGTCAAACATGTGGGATCCAGACACTCTAAAGTCAACTCTTGGGATCCCTGGGTGGCGCAGCGGTTTAGCGCCTGCCTTTGGCCCAGGGCACGATCCTGGAGACCCGGGATCGAATCCCACGTCGGGCTTCCGCTGCATGGAGCCTGCTTCTCCCTCTGCCTGTGTCTCTGCCTCTCCCTCTCTCTCTGTATGACTATCATAAATAAATAAAAATAAAAAAAAAATAAAGTCAACTCTTAATCTTGATAAAGAGTCACTTCTATCTGTGGGCTGGTGAAGCCTAGGATATACATAAGTAAGATTACATACCTATGATCAAGTACCAATGCACCATAAATTGTTATAAAAATATGATACAAACTACATATTGTACTTTCTGAGCCAGCCAAAATATTTGAAATTACTTATGAACATAGAATGAACACTTATTTCAAATGCATTAAAGTTGAAATTACAATAATTAGAATTAGTATTTTCAAGTCCTGAGTATTATTCAAAATGCTACTATTTAGGGGGAATCCTTATCTAGTTTGAAATATAGATCTTACCATTATTATATATAGATATTATTATTATTTTCCATCTTAGAGTTGAGAAAACTGAGAGCTTTGTCCAAGGCCACAAGGCTAGGAAGGGTTAATAAAACATGCTTTTGAATTTTTTTGTCTCCTTGAATCTACTTTAATACTAAAAGTCAGGCACTCTGTAATGATACCCATTGTTATTATGCTTCATTGTATGTTTATATATAAAAGAGACACCCCTCGACTTTCCACCACAGCCCCCCTGCCTTGTCACAGACACCCATCTGAAATGGTCCTGAGAAATGCAATCTGGTTCAATTTGCTAAGGGGACAAAACTTTCCCAGAAGGTTTAGTGATTGCTACAGTTGGAATGTTCTGAAACCAGGACCGTGTTCCTGTCATGGCAAATTAGGTCACCATGGTGAGACATGGGATCATGGGATGACGGAATGTAAGAGCACATTATTAACTGATGTCCTCTCCACTTTAGTTTTCCTAGGTGACATTTAGCAAATTAAATGTAAATGTTCAGAAACACAAAATGCTCCTTAGATGGTTAAAAAGAGGTGGGGTGGAAGAGGAAGGAGCACACAAACTGGCAGGCAATATAATAATAGGACATTGGCTGTCGTAAAAATTTCTAGAAATGTTATTTTTCTGTCTTTTGGAAGTCATCCCTGAAGTAGTCCAGTACTTTTTTGCCCAAGCTACTGTTTTTGTTTTTGTTTTAAAGTGTGTCAGAACTGATTTTGTTACCATCTGCTTAGTAAAAATAGGAAGTTTTCAATATGCAAACTTCTAACTGTATACAATGATGCCAGGCAAGAATTAATAAAAATGTGAAACTATTTAACCTACACTAACCCATGTTGAACATCTCAAAATGGTGAACTTTTTATATTTTAAGTTTTATATATTTCAGATGACAAGTGAGACAGAAAGGCACTATAGCTTCGTGGCTATGCATGTGGGTTCTGGAACCAGACTCCACGGTTAGAATCCTGGCTCTACCATCCACTAGCTGTGTGACCTTGGGTAAGTTACTTGCAACTTAGAGTCGCTCTGCAACTCTATTGCATAGTGTGAAAATGAGTTTAGTAATAATCATATCTACCTTATTAAGAAGTTTTGTTGTGACAAATATGAGTTAACACGGAAAGTACTAAGAAAACTATTTGGTACATATTAGGCACTCAATAAAAGGTGGTTATTAGTATCATCTTACAACCCCTTGACTTTCACAGCTGTTCTAATCTAAAGATAAAACCGATTAACTGATGTTTATCTTTATAATAGATAAAACCGAAATGAAGCATGATACTTTCCACCAACGCTAAAACAAAACACAGAGATGTACTGAAAAAAAATACAAATCCCAATTCAAAGGGCACTAGAGAGCTTAGATTCTACTGATTTTTTTTTTGCAGATATAGAAGTATCCACATCATAAAAAAATTTTTAAAAATTAAAAAAAGAAGTATCCACATCATAAATTCTAGCATCTGTACTTTATAAAATAACTTTTTTTTTGCCACATATATTTCTAAAAGATCGCTGTGGACATTGCATGCAAGGGAAAGTAAATAAGAGATTGCTATAATTGTCCAAGGTAAAGATGAAGCTGAAATGGACTATTGTCAGTGAAGCAGAGATGGGGAGAAGCAGAATTTCTTTATGAGATATCTAATAAATGTGATTTGGGGCTGATCCCCCACAGATATAAACAATATAAATACAAAAAATAGCAAGTGTTGAATAGGATACAGAGAAATTTGAAAACTCCTGTATCGCTGATGGGATTATGAAATGGTACAGCCACCATGGAAAACAGTTTGGCAGTTCCTCAAATTATTAAACATAGAGTTAACATATGATGCAGAAATTCTACTGCTAGGTATAGAACCGAAGGAATTGAAAACAGATGTCTACAAATGTCCATGGCAACATTATTTGCACCAGTCAAAAAAGTGGCAACACCCCAACTGTTCATCAACTGATGAATGTATAAATAAAATATGGTATGTCCATTCCATGGAGTATTACTCATTATGAAAAGGAATAAAATGATAAATGCTGCAACATGGACGAACCTAAAAAACATTGTTAAATGAAAGAAACCAGTCAGACACAAATGGTCACATATTCTATGATTCTATTTCTAGGAAATATCAGAGTGGGTAAATCCAAAGAGACAGTAGATTAGTGGTTGTCAGCACCTGAGGAGGAAAGAACTGGGAATAAGTAATTTCATGGATAGAGTTCTTCCTGGGGTGATGCAGTGTTCTGGAACTAGACAGTGATAGCAGTTGCCCAATTCAAAGAATACACTAAAAAACCCTAAATTGTACACTTTAAAAGGATAAGTTATATGACATTTAAATTATATTTCATCAAAGCTATTACCAAAAATTATAGGAAAACAAATTTCAATAAAAATATAGATGAGGAACTACTTCTTTATCTCTTCAAATCAGAAAAGTGGATGGTTCTTAGAGGATACACTCAGAAAGTTCCCATGGGGAATTTTGTTTGGGGATAAAGAATTGACCTTATCAATTGCTTCTGGCAACATAGATTAGCAATGTTGATTACCTTCTGGCAGACACACCTTGTAGACAACAGATATTATTTGATGGTCCTTTATGTAAAGGCAAATAGTTCTCAAGATCAGCCATAAGAACGGAAAGTAAAAAGTTAGCCTCATCACCAAAAATTAAGTAAAATATTCCATAGTGCTCAAAATGGAACAAGGCTAATTAGGTCTGAAAATAAAACATCTTTTGATACCATCAGAATGATCACTCAAGAAACTATTGGCACAAACTCTAGTGCAATAAAAGAGGATGACGATGTTCTAAGATTTCTAAGCCATCTTTTAAAAATTCAACTGGATAAGTTAACTAATTTACTTCTTTAAAAATAATAATAATAATTTACTCTTACCACCCTCCAAGTCATTTCCTTTATGGTCCCTGAAACATGTATGCCCTTGAGGTTTTTACATGAGGAAAATTCACCCAAATACTCTGAAGTTGAAGAATAAAAAGAAAAGATTTTTAGATTTACAAATTGCAGCATTATACAATATGTCTCTTTGGAATTTAAAATGAGCTACAGATATTTTACTGGATACTTTATTAAATTCATTTACCTTAGATAACTAACTTTGGATATATTGCTGTAGAAGGAGACTGGAATATTCTTGCCTTTTTTATTAAGATAAAGTCGGTAAACACCAACAAATGTACCAACACGGGACGCCTGAGTGGCTCAGCGGTTTAGCGCCGCCTTCAGCCTAGGGCCTGATCCTGGAGACCCAGAATCGAGTCCCACTTCAGACTCCTTGTATGGAGTCCGCTTCTCCCTCTACCTGTGTCTCTGCCTCTCTCTGTGTGTGTCTCTCCTGAATAAATAAAATATTTTTTAAAAAATGTACCAACACATTTGATAATCTCTACCTGGATGAGTACATGGAGAACCATATATTAATCATATATAAGTCAAAGATAGAGCTTTCATTTTTATACTTATCACTTTTAGTCTTTTTGTTGTTGTTGTTGTTGTTGTAGTTCAATTGTGGGCCAGAAAACTCTCTAAATGGTTCTGAATCTGATCAAGGTGTTCTTTCCTTTCCAAATGTTCTTTCCTTTCCTTCTCCAAATGGAAAAGGTAAGCAAAAAGAAAAGAAAAAAAAATTACATTCTGCTACAAGGGTCACATCTGTTTGAGAAATATAAAGATATTTCAGTTAAATGTACCAGGTTATCAAGGTAGTAATTTCATACTTGCTCTGAAATACTGAAAATATTGAAAAATTCAAAATGTAGGTGTTTGGCTGAAAAAAAAAAAAATGAGCTGGAATCACTCCTAAATACTTTTTGGCAGAAAGAGTAAGAACTTGCTTCTTCAAATCTTGAAATGATGCCAAATGTTCTCTTCTCCATTGACTTTTCATTTAAAATGTTCACCTCCCAAGTGCAATATATATATATACACACACACACACAGTGCAGCAAATGCTGTATATTTTTTCTGAAATTTTAGCAACAATGATTTCCATGCCAAGTTGTCTAAGCCTTCTTTGCACTATGAAAACAGAACTGCATTTTCTATAATCAGTTAAATGAATTAAGCTAAGCTAATCATTCTCCTTAGACCTAAATAAATTTTGAGGGATTTCCTTTAAAAAAAAAAAAAAAGATTTTATTTATTCATGAGAGACACAGAGAGAGAGGCAGAGATACAGGAAGAGGGAGAAGCAGGCTCCATGCAGTGAGCCTGATGTGGGACTTGATCCCAGGACTCCAGGATCACACCCTGAGCCAAAGGCAGGCACTAAACCACTGAGCCACCCAGGGAACCCTGGGGATTTCCTTTTTTAAGTGAAGGATGTTTTCTTTCTTTCTTCTTTTTTTTTTTTTTTTAGATACAACTCTCATATTTTTACCACCACTTATCAGGCCCTATGTCCAAACAATATTCTTCTAAGTATTTTGACCATGTGCTATCACATTTGGTAGGCTTATGAAAGAATTCTATGAGACACACAGGCCTGTAGATCACAAGTTTGTAACATCAAAAACAGGAAATAGCACACAGGTGATTTGATAGGTAAATTCTCTAAATGCAGCTAGCCATGGGGTGCGGTATCCAGGGGAAAAGACATAGGTCTTTGTGTTTAGGAAAACCTGAGGTCAAATCCTAATACACACACACACACACACACACACACACACACACACACATTGCCTGCCATCTCACCAGTTTAATGATCTTGTTTCTTATTTTAATTTATTAGGAGTTACTTTTCTTGGTCAATAAAATAGGAAAATACTTCTATCAGAAAATGTTAGCTCCTGTTTCTCTTTTTTGAGGAGGTAGGAAGTTCAACACAATAATCAGAACATAAGAACCTGCCCAGTCTGTCCTCCTTAATGCCTCACACAGGGCTCTTCACCTTGTTTATGCTATTGTCTTCCATGCTTCAGCCTCTCAAGCCTGGTCTGCATCTTCACAATCTTCTTCTTCTAAGTATTTGGGATGTCTGTTATCATATTTGGTGCTTCATCTTAAAAAGTGACTCCTGGGGCTCAGTCAGTTAAGCGGCTGCCTTTGGCTAAGGTCATGATCCTGAAGTCCTTGAATCAAGCCCCATGTAAGTCTCCATGTTCCATGGGAAGCCTGCTTTTCCCTCTCCCTCTGCCCATCCCCTGCTCAGGAGCACACGGGCACTCTCTCTCTCTCTCTCTCTCTCTCTCTCAAAGAAATATCTTTTTTAAAAAAGGGGGGGACTCCTTCAATATTCACTTTTTATATTCAATATTTTGAATATTGAATATAATATATTCAATATTTTCTTTTTACAGTATTGTTTCCTTATTTAAAGAAATAATGGTGCTATTTTTTCTAAGTCCAAAAATATGTAGAAACTACAGATTCTGAGTTTGGTTTGTTGGTGTTGTTAGCTTTACTTCCTTTCTATATGACGGCACCTTTCATTCTGTATGACATTTTATGCATGTGTGTTTTTCCACTATAGTTTAAGCTTGGGTGACAACTGTACTAATTTTCTATAAAAATTAAAAAGGGCAGTTATATATATAAAAAAAGGGCAGTTATGCAAAGACATCTATGAATGAAGAGGCAGCTTTCTGATTAGCTCTAATTTTAAAGAGAGATATTCAACAGGAGAGGTAAAGCCCAAAGAGATAGCTGGCAAAAGCTAGTAAAAGGACTTACAAAGCTTTCATTAGATCAACAAGGTCAAGGAAGAATAAGTCCACTATAAAGACCATTGGTAACAAGCTCTTCAGTTTTACATATCCCAGTATTGCAAAGAAACAAAATCTCAACACTGACAATAATCCCTACTGATGCTAAAGTTCTGGAAATCTATGATTTATATCCTATCCTCAGAACCGACACAGTGCCTGCCACATAGCAGACACTCAGTAGAATGCAGAATGAATAAATCATGACCAGGATTAATATTTTCAGATCTACGTGCCTGTGAAAAGATACAAATCTATCTTTTTTAAGATTTTTATTTATTCATGAGAGAGAGAAAGAGTGAGGGAGAGAGAAAGCAAGGGTACATAAGCAGAAGGAGGGCCAGAGGGAGAAGCAGACTCCCCTCTGAACAGAGGCCTGACATGGAACTCAATTCCAGGACCCTGGGACTACTGAGCCACCCAGGTGCCCAAAAGATACAAATTTAAAGAAATGTCAAACTCATTACATTAAGAAGATCTCAAATACAATTAAAGTCTAGGAAACCAAAGAGCCCTTAGAAAAAGAATCTCAAAGAAATTACATATTTAATGAGGAAAAAAAGAACTTCAATTGATAAGATAAACATGACTTTAACACCAGAAGATTCTTTCAAAGAAATACTATCCACATGTACAATTTTAGGCAAGGTAGACAGAGATACACTCAAAATAATCCCACCCTAGCAACAGGGGTAAGTAAATACAACAGGAAAAGACCGTCTCTTCAATAAATGGTGTTGGGAAAATGGGACAACTACATGCAAAAGAATGAAATTGGACTACTTTCTTACATCATACACAAAAATAAACTCAAAATTGATTAAAGACCTAAATATGAGTTCTTGAAACCATAAAACCCCTAAAAGAAAACATAAGCAATAATCTCTTGAATGTCAGCCATAGCAACATATTTATGGATCTGTGTCCTCAGGCAATGGAAACAAAAGCAAAAATAAACTATTGGGACTACACCAAAATAAAAAGCTTTTACACAGCAAAGTAAACCTTCAGCAAAACAAAAAGGCAACCTACTAGAAGATATTTGCAAATGACATATTTGATAAAAGGTTAATATCCAAAACATATAATGAACTCATACAACTCAACACCAAAAAAACCAACCCAATTTAAAAATGAGCAGAAAACCAGAATAAACATTTCTTCAAAGAAAACTACAGATAGCCAGCAGACACATGAAAAGACGATCAATATTACTAATCGTCAGCAAAATGCAAATCGGTTCCTAGATGCAATATCCCTTCCCACTAGTCAGAATGGCTATTATCAGAAAGACAAGAAATAACAAGTATTGGTGAGGATGTGGAAAAGGGAACTTTTATGCACTGTTAGTGGAAATGCAAATCAGTGTGATCAACATGAAAAACAGAATGGAAGTTCTTCTAAAAATTAAAAATAGAAATACCATATGATCCAGTAATTCCACTACTGCATATTTACCCAAAGGAAACAAAAACACTGATTAGTAAAGATATATGCACTCCAATGTTTATTGTAGCATTATTCACTATATATATATATATATATATATACACTATATATATGGTATGCGTGTGTACATATATATATATGAACACTAACATATATATGTTAGTCAGCCATAAAAAAGGAATGAGATCTTGCCATTTACAATAACATGAATGGACCTAGAGGGTATTATGCTAAGTAAAATTAGTCAGACAGAGAAAGACAAATACTATAAGATTTTACTTAATTGCAGAATCTAAAAAACAAAGCAAATGAACAAACAAACAAAAACAGAAACAGACTCACAAATGCAGAAAACAAACTGGTGGTTGCCAGAGGGGAAGGGGGTAGGAGGGTGGGAAAAATAGGTGAAGGAGATTGAAAGGTACAAATCTCCAGCAAAAAAAAATTTTTTTTAATTAAAATAACCCCACCTACCTCCAACTGCACCAGAAATATCTCAGTTCTCATATCTAATTTCTATGGCCTTATGTTTGTAATTATTTTGGTTTATACTCTTCTTCCTATGAGAGATAAGAAACTGTATCTATAATTGCATTGTATCATTGGTATTTAGCCCACCAAGTCTTCAATTTACTGAATAAACAAGCAAATTGACTGCTAAGCTTTTTTCTAAATAAATCTTATTTTTCCATTTACTCCAAATATATTATCAAAGATCTATTCCCACAGGAAAAAGTTCCCAGGGAACGTGGGAATTTCTGATGAGAGAAAGAAAAAGTCTAGCCTCTCCCTTTGACAAAAGCCCTGTCTTAAGTCAGTAGGAACTTATAGAATAAGCAGTTCACTCCTCAGGTCAATCAATGCTTCCCTCATAATGTTTTGCATTTCTTTTGGAAACAGGCAATTTCATCTGAACATTTAACATACTCCTTCCCTTTCGCCTAGCCCTGTAAGTCACAGGGCATTCTCCTGAGCATGGAAATCAATTCTGTTCACCTCCTTTTCCATCATGTGGATAATAAGATACTTGGAGTTACTCAACAACCTCATACTTCTACTTTCCACCCTGCAGCCTGAAAACTCTCTAACTTTAATGTTAATATAAAACAAAACAGTTCGTATTTTACAAGTTCATAAGTTAACATGTTCACCAATTTGGCTTATTTGTAATGAGAAGACTTAATTAAAATAGAAAATCAACAATGCTTTCTTTAGCAGGTTAATTTGCATCCAGCATTGTAACAAAGTGTCCTAAGAAATTTGTGTCCTAAGAGTATCTCAGGATCTCTTAATATTTCTTACTATGTGTAAAGCATAATAAGTGGTGTTGAAAGGAGGAATAGGAAAATAGTAAAAATATCTGTCTCATGAAACATAAAATCGAATTGAAGAAACAAAACCATTGAAAAGCTTTACAATTGGATTAAAAAACCAAACTGAATTTTTTGGAAGTAGAGGACTAATTAAATGAATGAGGCAAGAAAAAAAAAAAAAAAGTAGTGATTCAAAGGAATAAAAAATTAGTTGGGCTGGCCTGAATTTGGAAGGCTTCAAGAGAAGAAGAGACTTGCATTATGACTTGAATGATGGATGAGATTGAGAGAGGAAGAGAGAAAAGAGTTCATTCCAGGCCAGTAGGATCAGTTTCAGCAAAAGCATAAAATCAGAAAGTTCAAGGCAGCTTGGGGCACAGTTTAGCTGGAATACAGTACCAATGAAGTGGATAGTTAGAGCTGTCGGTGAAGGTTGCAGCTCGATGGTCAAGGTCTTACATGGTCAGTATAAGCCATTTGGACTTCATTTGGTAGGCTGTGGGGAGTCACCGAAGTCTTTGAGTCAGAGAATGATAAGATTGAAAGAGTGTTTTATGACCAATTTGTCAGCAATATGAATGATGAATTGCCAAGAAGAGAGACTGGAAGCAGAGTGAATAATTAAAATTAAAAAGCTTCTAAAATAGGAGAAACAGGGAAAAATGATAAAGCTCAGAAAGAATGGTGGTTCCAGTAGTGGGAGAATTGGGGAAAGAAATGGAACAAGAGACATTTGAAGAAAGAGCTGGCAAAAGTTGGTGACTGGTAAGATCTGGGAGACAAAGAAGGGCATCTATGACATCAGATTTTATTTATTTTTTTAATAATAAATTTATTTTTTATTGGTGTTCAATTTTCCAACATGCAGAATAACACCCAGTGCTCATCCCGTCAAGTGCCCCCCTCAGTGCCCGCCACTCAGTCACCCTCACCCCCCGCCCTCCTCCCCTTCCACCACCCCTAGTTCGTTTCCCAGAGTTAGGAGTCTTCCATGTTCTATCTCCCTTTCTGATATTTCCTACCCATTTCTTCTCCCTTCCCAACTATTCCCTTTCACTAATATTTATATTCCCCAAATGAATGAGACCATATAATGTTTGTCCTTGACATCAGATTTTAAAGCCTGGATGACTAAGGTGATGCTATCTTACATTTGTGCCACATACTACAATTAATTTGCAGAACAGGGATGCCTCAGTGGCTCATTGGTGAGTGTCTAACTTCGGCTTAGGTCATGATCCCAGGGTCCTGGGACCAAGTGCCGCATCGGACTCCCCGCAAAGAGTCTGCTCTCCCTCTACCTGTGTCTCTGTCTCCCTCTGTGTGTCTCTCATGAATAAATAACTATAATCTTTTTTAAAAAACTTTGCAAAACATGTTCACATTGAAAATAAAGAAACGGAAACTCTTATAGTAAACTTGATCCCTTTAGAGTATGATACATAATTTTCCTTTCAACTTCATAGTAGATATACTTGAAGGGTGCTCCTCTGCTCACATTTCCCTGCTCATAATGGCTCTTCACAGCTACTGAGCCTGGCTCTTTATACCTCATCATAGTTATATCACACCACCCATCCCTCTTTTGACCAAGCTTGCACTGAATTGGGCTATGCTAGAGACTACATGGAGCTATTCTGGGCCATCCAGAATAGCCCAGGAACTTGGAAATGAAATCTGAGAAGACTGACAGCTACAGGCACTGGAATATTGAGGTGATAGAAATTCAGGGCTGAGAAAGCCATTTTGAAGACTCTATGAAGTGGCCATGTACAAATATAAAAAAGGAACCAGCCTCTAGCAAAGGACGGAGACACAGAGAGGAAAGAAGGTGTATAGAAATTGGCAGAGAAAAGCAAGGATAAGTCATATTAAAACTAGAAGGGAGGGGCACCTAGGTGGCTCAGTCCATTAAGGGACCCACTTGCTTTCGGCTGGGTCATGATCTCCAGGGGTGGGATCGAGCCCTAGTCTAGTTCCTCACTCAGGGAGGAATATGCTTGAGATTTTCTCTCTTTGTCCCTCCTTCATCCCGTGTGCAAGCTCTCGCTCTCTCAAATAAATAACTAAATCTTAAAAAAACAAACAAAAACTCGAGGGGAATAAGAGAGTATCTGCCTTAGTTGGCCTTCCTGAGCAGTGCCCCATTCCTTAGTGAGACCCAGGAACACCTGCTGCCTATGGGTCTGTCACGTACTGTGTACCCTTCCTCCGACGTCTCCTTTTGCTTCAGCTAGTTTGAAAGGATGTCTGTCCCTCACAACAAGATTATCCTGGCAAAGAAAATTTCACTCTACTACCTCGGGGTATCATAAACTGAAATAGAACAGCCAAGAGAAAAAGCTGATTTTAGGAGTAGACAGCAGGGAGATGGGGAGTAGACTTTTAAACACGTTTATGCATGGAACGTGCTGCTGGAATAACAGGAGGGAAGCTAGGGCAGGGGTGGAAGTGTTGATTTAGTCAGTTAAATACAGATAATGGCTGAAATTCTCTCTCCAGTGAGCATGTGTGACCGAAGACAGACACCCTTGCCAGGAAGGAGAAGAAAATTTGGTAGAAAGTGGCCCAAGAGATTGCCAGATTTCCAGTGAGGGCTCTTTTAAAAAATGAGCTGAACTGGGAGGGTGAAGGGTCAGGCTTATCCTCAGATCTTTCTTTTACCCTTTGTTAAGGTCACGAGGTACATTTACTTTGAAATCAAAGAGACTTGCAAGACAAATTTTCTTAAGGTAAATACTCTTTATAATGGGGACAGAAAATAAATGTGAGTGAAATTTCACCTTCTAAAAGTTAAAGTTTAAACTTTTATTTTGACTACAATCTTTTTATTCCTGTAAACATCTTCAAACCTAAAGTGGACAAATCTCTTTTCTCGTTAAGCTGAAATCCCTCCTTTGCCATGAAATCTTCTCAGGGATGAGAGTAAAGTCATGAAGTCTACGGTCCTAAACATGAAAACATTATCAAGACTATCACAAGTAAGCATATTCTTACGTTGGAATGTTAATGTCTTAATTGTGCTTTTTTTCTGGCATTATTTTGAAGTGTTACCATTTGACAGTTAGGAACAGGTTTGACATGTCAGTCGACAGAAACATTGCTCCATGAACAACATTCATCATGCCTGCTGCATGGAGTGGGGCAAAGAAAAAAAATTGAACCCATTCTAAGCACCAAGAAGCAGGACTGCTTGACTTGCAGTGTTCAGAACCTAGCACAGAGCTGAGAGTATGTTTGTACTTTTTGATCCTGAAAAAAAACCATGCATGAAACCCTCTAAAACTCTTAGTACACTTGACCTGAAACCCTGGATCTAACTTGAAAAAAGAGTTTGTTTTCAGCAATTCCCTAAGAACTATATGGAGCTCAACTAAATCAGATGCAATTCTGGTCTTACATGCACTTTGGCAGAAATCTTTCCTCTCTAAATAGAAATATATTGAACTTTAGCTCAGAGACAGAGTCGGAATTTTGTAAGTAATATCAATGAAGTTGCGTTATTACAGAGGTAAAAGAAGCTGTTTACACCATAAAATAATCAAAGAGTTAATCTTGTTTCATTCTTACAGGAGTAAAACCCACTGGCAAGCTTTAACTATGTTAATTTTCAAACTTTCAAGTCTGTACTCAAACCACAAAGCCAGCAAACTAAAGGTAACCAAAGGAGCTGTTTGGTAAAGACAGAAATGAACTATGCCTTTTGAAGTGTTTCCAGGGAAATGTGTTTGGAATATTTAAGTCCCAAGTGAGTTACAAAGGTTATTCATTCACAAGTGAGATAAATTCATAGCTGTCAAATTGTCTGGATTCTCTGTGTGATCACCAGGGCTTCAAATCATTTATTTTTTTTTCTTGCAAAAGTTCAATATTTTCACAGCTTCAAATTTGATCGTACTTTATAATTTGGAAATAAAGAATTGCTTCTCTTCCTTACCTACTCACTGAAGCAATAAAAGTCCATGAGTATATTAAAGCAGTTTTTGTCTTCCCTTGCAGTTGTATTCTGTTTTGTTTTGTTTTGTTTTGTTTTTAAATAAAGCCGAATGTTTCTAAATTGGATGTTTCTCCCAGTAAACTAACTGGATATAATTAACAAAGTGTCTGGTTTCACCAAACAGATGGGGGAAGGGGGATGATTATTGCAAATATAAATTTTACTGTGTTTTATATTCAGCTACATTTTCTTGAATAATTGTGAATGGAATTGCTCAAAGTTCCCACCACATAAGTTTTGACCTTATCACTTTTTTGCTCTTTAATTTTTCACGTGGTTCAGAAAGAAAGAAAGAACTTTATTTTAAGACTTACATTTGAATTAGACTTGAATTACTAAGACTTGAATTGGGAGGTAAGAAAAAAGTGAGAACCCTTAGCAAAGATAACAAAGGTAAGTGAAAGGCAGTTCTTGACAGGATACTTCACAGGAGACGGAAGCTGTGGCTACTGACCTGGTTAACCCTAAGTTCATTTCAGATCAAAATGTGAAAAGATGGCCTTAGGGAGCAGTGCCCAGCCCTGATCTAAGCCCCTCTGAGAGGGAGGCAAGGACGTCAGGGGGGCTCTGTGTATCCCAGTGTGATAAAGTCAGGGTGCTCAAGTAGTCATCTGCGTGGAAAAGCCAGCCAAAGCAAGAAGCTGGTCATAACTACTCTGTAAGTCCACACACATGTCTGACTCCAGGGAGAAGGCCACATCGTTGTTACCCACATCTTCTGGATGACCTGATATGCAGAAGGCAAAGTTAGAGGTGATCCCTGACTTCCAGAGACACATCAACTCTTTGGAGAATTGGGCATATATGAAAAAGGCTCAGTTAAAAGGTAAAGTAGGTGAATACTTATTAGAGTATCAGTAATTGCTAAAGGATTTGGAAATGGGAGTGAAAGGAAAGAGAGCACTGAGAGACAGGGAGAAAAGAGGAGGGAATTACAGACAAAGGGGAAGATCCCATGAGGTTGGGTCAGCTGGTTTGGGACACTATGTACAGACCATTCATGTTTCAGCAGAGGATCCATGTAGGAACATGGTAGCAAACGTGGGGAAGTAGCTAATTGCTAAGTTAAAAGAGAAGTTAGGGTTAGAGTTAGGGTTTGGAGGGCCACCCAGTGCCCTGGAAAACCCTTTGTAGAGGGCTGTTTCATGTAAAGTTGTATTTTTATACTATTATTCTGGTATCTGTCTATAGGATGGAGAGGGAAGGGATCATAGCAAAGGAGATGCATGAGAAGTTTATGGTAGACACAAAACAATAATGGTGGAGATATGAGGTGTGTAATAAAGAGAAGGAGATGAATAGCTGGCTTGCCAAGTTTTTACTGAGAGCAAGGCACACCAGTATGTGCTGTAAAATGTATGAGTGTAAAACAAAGGACCTCAGACTGACAAAAACTTTAACAGGTAAAGCTAAGTCTAGGACCATGTTATGAGCAATGACATATTCTGCATACAAGAGAAATGTCTTTGAAGCATGATAGAACATCTGTCCAGAAATAACCACATTCAGTTAGAGATTTTAGATTCAGATCTATCAATGATATACATACACATACGTGCATACATATATGTACACATATGTATATCTTATATGTCTATAAAAGAAATGTGCATATCCTGTATATATTATATATAGCATATATACACAAGTATATATGTATACATATATGCAATTTTGTCCCATAAAAAAAGCTATTTTAATTTTTGAATAGATCAAATATAATTTTTTAAAAGATCAAACATTATCTTTTGACATATTTCCTAACACTGACCTACACGAAGTCTGGTTTCTCACACTTCACTATATACATGTTCTTTGGCTGTTTATAAATCAAATGATATTTTTACGATCTAAGAAAGATGGATTTTTTAAGAAATCCTGCTGTGAATCCATAAATTGTAACAACTCGTTAAATTGAAAGAATCTTCATGAAGTGATTTTACGTATTTTCAGAAATTGAAGTTTTTACAATAAGGAAAGAATATCTAGATAATCTTATAAATTCTTCACTCAAGAAACTGAATGAATTGGAGTCCAAAGAGAAAAGAAAAAAAAAAGAAACATTTTAATTTATTTATTAAGTCTGATTGCTTTAACAGTGCAGAGTGACTTGAAATAAAATCTTTATTAAAGGTAAGATCACATCTAAAGGGCTGCTTTCAATTTGTAGTTCAAGAATATCACAAGACATTAAAAAATGCAATTAACAAAAAAAAAGTAAGGAAATTGAATGATAATCGCTGGAATCAATTGCAAAGTATAGTAATGAAAAATAATGCAATTATGCACATAGAACTAAAAAATACTCAAACTGGATATCATATCAGAAGCAACAGACCTGAAGAGTAAAAATGGATAGTAATTGACTTTTTAGGAAAAATGTAAGAGTAATGAGATATGCATAGAATAGATCATTTTAGAGAGAATATCAAGGAAAAAAGAAAATTCTGGAAAAAAATTATCATTGCAATAAAAGAATTCAAAATAATCATTTGTCTCTCACCTTACTGAGTGGTCTCCTGATTCTACTCTATTAAATGACTGAAATATGTCTGAATATTTTGTGGGGTAGGAAAAAGTTTAAGTAAGTACAAGGGCTTAGCAGTTAGGCTTCTTGGGTTAGAATCTCAGCTCAACACTAACTAGCCATGTGAATTCTTTAACTTCTTTCTACTCCAGTTCTCACTCCTCACAAAATGCAAATAATGAGTAGTTTTCTTACAGCTTTGTTGTAGGGATTTATAAAGATCAGCATTTAAGCATTTAGCACAGCATTGGGCCCACAATAAGAATTCAATAAATATAAGTTTTAATATTGTTCACAGAAAAAGTTAATAAATCTCTCGAGTGTCCTATGAAATTACCTCTCAGTAGCAGATTAACTCCTTCTTATTGAAATTCTACTTGACTTCACATACCTCATCTACTTCTGTAAGAGGATTTGAGGTCACTTACAATTAAAGATAGGTGTTCTGTACTGTTGTAAAAATATACATGGGAAAATTTAACCTATGGTGTAGAAAATGAAGGTGAATATGTTTACTGTAATTGAATCCTGTCTTTCCTGGCTGCAGGAGAACTGAAAATATTAAATTCTGAAAGTTATATTTTTAAGATCAGATCTCTATTCTTACAGAACAACAGCGATAACATATTTGGGTAAGACTTGCTGCAATATTTCCCCCTGCAAAGTTTCACTGGATTCTCACAACCATGTTTTGAGTCCAGCTATGATAACCCAATTTTGTATATGAGATTAAGGCCCAGAGAGGTCATACAGCTAGGAGAGAACATAGCTAAGATTTGAAGTCCAGTACGGTAAAAAGCACACACACACACACACACACACACACACACACACTAACTTAGCTTTGAGCTCCCTACAAGTAGAGGCATAAATGGCAGGGCAGGGGGAGCAGGGGACCCACCTCCTGTTATCTGATAAAATATCTAATAAAAAGAAGCATGCCTTGGGCCAGTAGATACAAGCTTTTACCTTCCATTAAAACTAAGAGAAATTAGTAATATGGATATTTATACAAGGGGCTTTAAACCACAAAGTGAACTCTGATTTTAGTAGAAGTCTTAAACAAAATGCAGACGTGTTCTTTATAAGTGTCTTTATTATATAGCCTGAGGGAGTAATTTTAAATTGGTTTTGTGAAGGAATTATCTTTAAACAGCAGATGGCTGGGGTAATATTTTCTAGGTAAATGGTATTCTTTTTAAGAAGGATGTATTAAGAGCCTACTATGTGTCAATATCTGTGCTAGATCATGAATATTCAGAAATGAACGTTATGATTCCTGCCCTCAAAGGTCTGACAGTCCAGTGGAGCAATTCATTTGTCACAAAACACCCTCCTGGTGATAAAGGTTTGTGCAAATACAGCAACAGGATTGGCTGGCTGTCTGCTGAATTATGCAAGGCTCCCTGGGGGAGTCACAGACATGGAACTTCTGAAGGTATTTGCAAAGCGGTCAAGAGCAGAGCAAGTGTTGCAAACGGAAGGAAAGGCATGTGGAAGGGCTCCGACCAGGGCGGTGAGGTGTTCACAGAAATTAATCTTTCTGTTCAGTTTCATGTTCCTGGAGCTTACATAAGATACAAGAGGGTGATGTTGAGAAAAGATGTTGATGCAGCACATAGTGGTCGGGTGGGGCTATTTATGCTCTGCCAGGAGGGTAGAGTTTGCACTATAAGGAAAAGGATTATCAACTCTCAAGGAACTGACATGGTCTGAGAAGGACAAGAACAAGGACCCCAAGTGTTATGTTAATTTGCTGGGTAACCAGTTTGCCAAATGACCAATTTGTTAAATTCTTGATTCTACCAATTTGCCAAAATTGTTTTTCCTAAAAAGTTTATAGGTTTGTGAATTGCTATTTGACGTGTTTTCATTTTGACTTTATAGCAGCATTTTAAAGAATGTGCATTTGGCATCTGGTGCTGGGATGCAAACAAATCAGGAGGTGGGATTGAGACAATAGGCCTTCGCCAAGAGTAGAGAGAAGGAAAGTGGGCACCCAGCACATGGCAGAGAGTGACCAGACTAGTGACCCAGGACAGAGTTTCCTGAAAAGTGGAAGCTGGGGAGGGTGGGCTCAGAGGACCACAGGCAGAGACTCAGGGGTGGAGAGAAGAGATTGTGGCATGGAGAGAGAACACTAGGGAGAAGACATTGGAAAAACAGGTTCAAAGAGCAAGTCTGGAATCAGCGAAGGAAAGAGTGAAGAAGAGGGGGCAGGGGCAGGGAACAATCTGAGTACCATGACACCCCACGGCCTCCCTGGGACCTATGGTCTATACGAGACGACTCATATGGCAAATCAGACACACACAAATTTTGTTTCCAGCAAAATTTTTGGCTAATTGATTTTTTTCAAGTACTAGAATACTCTAGAATAGGAGATATCTAGGGGTATAGCTGGAAAGGGGGGGAGTAAAGGCAGGATTGAGATTTTCTTCAAATGAGCCACTTGACAAATTCAAAGATGATGAGAAAGAATTGATAGTTAAACATACCAGGGGCACCGGGGTGGCTCAGTGGTTGAGCATCTGCCTTTGGCTCCCAGAGTCCCGAGATCAAGTCCCACATCGGGCTCCCGGGAGGGATCCTGCTTCTCCCTCTGCCTGTCTCTGCATCTCTCTGTGTGTCTCTCATGAATAAATAAATAAAATCTTAAAAAAAATAAATAAGCATGCCAAAAGAGAACAGAAAATTCTGTAGCAAAGTGTTCCAGTTACTATTGATATGTGGCCAACCTTCCCAAAACCTAGTGGCTTACTAAGTGATAACATTTACCTTGTTGACAGAGCTGCACTCTGTCTAAGGGTTGGCAGTGTCAGCAGCTCCCTGCTCCACCTGGGCTCAGCCAGGATGGCTCAAAGGCTAGGGACTCACTGACATCTCACTTGTCTGTCTGGCAGTTGATGTGGGCTTTTGTCTGGGGACCTCAGTTCTCCACACAGCACTCTCCATGTGGCCTCTCCGCATGGGCTAGTTAGTATGTCCTCACAACGCTTGAATCAAAAGGTAAACCTCTCAAAAGAAGCAGGCAGAAAGTTTCATGTATTTTCTGACCCAGTCTACAGAATTTACAGTATCCATAGGATCACCCAGATTCAAGAAGAGGGAACATAGACCCCATCTTTTAATGAAATACCACAATGTCATATGGTGATATCACATCATACCATGGTGATTTGGAGCATATATGTATGGCCACCTTTGGAAATAAAATCTGCCTCCCAAGTATACTTTAGATGATAGGGAAAAGTTATTTCCAGAGCCCAGCAGTGAAATAGGCAAGAAAAGTTTTCCTATTACTAGGGAGGGCCAGGAATTTAGCTGATTGTGAGTTGATTTAAGAAGAACAAGGAGGGACCCCTGGGTGGCGCAGCGGTTTGGCACCTGCCTTTGGCCCAGGGCGCGATCCTGGAGACCCGGGATCGAATCCCACATCGGGCTCCCGGTGCATGGAGCCTGCTTCTCCCTCTGCCTGTGTCTCTGCCTCTCTCTCTCTCTGTGACTATCATAAATTTAAAAAAAAAATAAAATAAAATAAAATAAAATAAAAAAAGAAGAACAAGGAGAGTGAAGAAAGCTATGCATGTAACAGGTTTGGGCTTTTTTTTTTCCCCCAAGCAAGTTTCAGATGGTATCTTGGTCCTGCAAATTGCCCCTTTACCTTAAAGCCAAGTGTGGAGAGGTACAATTTGTTGCATTTGGATAAAGGTTTTAATCACACTTTAAAATTTCTCCTTTTTTTATACCAGAGTTATTAACAGACATAAAAGAAGAACTAGCATAGGTATTTAGGAGATCTAGTTGTCACCATATACAGACCCACCTCAGGAAACAAGAAAAAGTAAGAAATGGGGTCAAGGAGAGCAAATAATGTAGTGAAGTATCATGTCAGTTTCAGGCTGTCCAGTCTTCAGGGTCAGTTGTCACTATCTGCTGTATTCTGTGAGGTGTTAAGATCCGGCCACAGTGTTCCCATGATTAAGAAAAACCATCCTTTAAAAATCACATATTTGATAACACCTAAGCTTACTATACAAGTATTGTCGGAATTTACAAATTGTTCACAATTTGTAACACGGATCAAATATTTTCTCTTTAACGTCTTTTGTTTTCTTTCCTTAGAAATTACTAGGATTGGGCAGCCCGGGTGGCTCAGCAGTTTAGCGCTGCCTTCAGCCCAGGGCATAATCCTGGGGATCCGGGATGAAATCCCGCATCGGGCTCCCTACATGGAGCCTGCTTCTCCCTCTGCCTGTGTCTCTGCCTCTCTCTCTCTCTCATGAATAAATAAATAAAATCTTTAAAAATAAAAAAATAAAAATAAAAAATAAAGAAATTACTAGGATTGTTTTCTATTTCTGGAACATCTCATCTACCGCACATACTAGTTACATTTATTTCTTTACTCTGGGGTCAAAAAAGAAATGACTTGTTGGAAGAAAATGTAGACAGAATAAGGAGAAATATTATTTTCCATACCCAATTAGCTTAGAGAGAAGTAAAAGCGACCTTCTCTTAATCTGTTGTGGAAGGTCCCAGGCAAGGAGCTGTGTTAATGGGCCAATCATTGAACTTTTAGGGAAGGTTTAAAAGTGCAGAGGTTGAGAGGGTTGAACTTCCGGAAGCCGTATAGATCTGCTGGCAGAATTTCTGAGGAGAATGTGAGTGTTAAAAGGGGAATTATGAATGATGACAAGCAGAGCACTTAGAGGGCGCTTTGAGGTTTGATGCAATATTTGGCTACTAGAACATCTAGGAAAATTCAGGGCATGATTCCTTTCCCTCCTAAGAGGAAAGTTATTTTACATCCAAGAGATTAACAAAATCTTTAAATAGTCCACAAATCTTCTGCAGCTTTGTCGACTCTTCTTTTCCTCATGTTGCATCAGGGAAAATGTCTCTTCTACTATTAAAGATCAATCCCTCCACGTAAGCTCCCGATCCCCGCCCATCTCATTTTAACAGAAGTTATTCTTCAAGTATCCTCCTTTTCCTGTATCTTCAACTTCTCCATCTAGAGCAAGTCATCCCTTTTGTTAAAAAAACTTTTATTATTCATTTCTTTAATTCTAGTATAATTAACATACAGTGTTATATTTGTTTCAGGTGTATAATACAGTGATTCAACAATTCTATGCATTACTCAGTGCTTATCACAAAAGGTGTACTCTTAATCCCTGTCACCCATTTCACCCATCCTCCCACCCACCTCCCCCTTCAGCAACCACCAGTTTGTTTTTGTATGTAAGAGCCCGGTTTTTGTTTGTCTCATTTTTCTTTATTCATCCTTTTTGTTTCTTAAATTCCAGATATAAGTGAAATCATATGGTGTTTGTCTTTCTCCATCTGACTTATTTCACTTAGCATAAACGCTCTAGGTTCATCCATGCTGTTGCAAATGGCAAGATTTCATTCTTTTTTATGGCTAAGTAATATTCTCATGCATAGTCATACCACCTCTTCCTTAGCACACCAATGCATTCTAGCATTCTGGCATATTTAAAAAACATGATTCACCCCTTTCCAATTGTGACTCTTTTGCACTGCTCCCTATCACACCCAAATGTCTTTAAAAACTTGACTCCAGAAAAAAAAAAAAAAAAAAAAAACTTAACTCCAAACTCCACATCAAAATCTTTGCCTATTCATTCTCCATCCCAATTATCACACTACAGTTAACTTTGTCAAGGAAAGCAACAACTTCTGTGTTGCAGATCTAACTGGCACACTTCTGGCCTCATTCTTGGCCTCATTCTTGAATTCTCACCAGCAGCCAATATAGTTGGTCCTTGATCCTTCTGGAAACATGGCCATGAGTTCTTGGTATCTTGGGCCAGCTTCTTCTCTCCTGACCTCCAAACATAAAAATTCTTCTAGGTGCTCTGTGAGGCATCTTTCCTTCTACACCTCCTCATGTGATTAAGATTCTCAGCAACATCTTTATGTAAACAGCTTCTAAAACTTTCATTTCTCATTTAGACCATTCTGCTGAGCCTAAAACTCCTTTAGCCAATGGTGCATGTGACATCTCCACTTCTCTGCTTGAATTTCTCATAAGCATCTAAATTTAATGTGCCTCGAACTAAAATTCTACACATTCTCCTGCCTCCAGATGTTCCACTCTTAGTCTTTCCTGTCAGGAAATGGTACTATGATCCTAGTTTCTGGAAACAAACGTTTGACACTTCTTTCTCCTTCATACCCACAACCAAGTCCTGTTCATTCTATCTGAAAAACATATCTAGAATCATCTATTTAAAATAGTCTTGACTCTTCTCAAGAATTCAAAGTATGTAGGAAATAGAAAAGAATAAAATGTATTCTGTGATTGTATTCTGCAATGTTTTCTGTGATTTTTTTTTAATTAAAGAAGAGGATGTAGAGAAGTGGAATGATTCTATAAACTTCTCCAAATACATACATATATACATAAATGAATTTGAGGCAAAATATTGTCCTTGAAGTGTGGGTTATTAGTGCTTTCTATATAGGGAACTGGTTTGTTTGGCTTCTCAAACTTCAAAGCTAGTTTTTTAAAGGAAGGTATAATCTTTTTGCAGAATCTCAGGAAATTTGTCCTGGAAGTGAGGGAATGATTTAAGTTTTTAAGTGTTCTTTGCATGCTGTTTCCAAAGAATAAATTTCATTTTAGGTGTAATGTTTCTTCATTCTGTATAGCATGAAGGTTATATATTACTCTTCACCATCTGAAACTTTCTGTTTGATAAAATTAAAGGTCACTCACTGGGAGCAAAGTAAAAGTGAGCCCTGGAGGTCAAATTCAGCCCACTCTTACCCCTCTCTCAGTGGCCAGAAGACTTTCAATCAAATATTTTAACAAGGAAGGAAGAGAAAGAGGAAGGGGGAGAGGTAAGGAGGGAGGAAATGAAAGAGGGAGAAGAGAGGAAGAAAGGAAGGGTATACAAAGAAAAGGGGGGAAAAGCGAAGAAAGGAAAACAAAGGTTTTATTTAATTAACTAGCACTCAAAAACTAATAAGATCTAATGGTTTGGTGTCTGAGGAATTTGAGAAACAGAATTTAAACACGAAATGTTAAGTTCAAGTAGCACCATCAGGCACTTGAAGTGAAAAGGAAAAGAAAGGTTTCAGTAATTTATTCAAGTCAGAAAATAAGGATGGCATGTTCTGCTTCCAAAGCGCTGTTGTGCTATGAACTGTGCAATTCAAGTTCATTGCATGATGTGGAAATGATCAAAACTGAATTTTCCTCATCGTATGCCCTAAATCATAAAGAGTTTATGTACTTTTCAAAGATACAGAATTTGGACTTCTTTTATTGTAGTGCATTCAGATGACTGAGTCATAGAAACTTGTTGAAGATATTTATTGAGCTGCTACCTCAGATGAAGGACTTTTTGGAATTAATAGGCTCTGAGAGACCCAACTTGTCAGCCCCCCAGTGGCTCAGAAAGCTGTACATCCTTGTGAATATGACAAGACGTCTAAACACTCTGAACCTGAGACTGCAGGGGAACAAAAGAGCATTGCTGATCTGCTCAAAGTACAAGTAAGCCGATTCCATGTGGACATGTGGACTGAGCAGATGGCAACTGGGGATGGTACTCGCTTCCCATGCCTGAACATTCAGAGCTCAAAATATTCAGAGATTTTGAAGAATTACAGAATTAATTAATTCTGTAATTGATGGAAATAACATCATAATTTTAGAAGAAAGTCATAGGGTTTACTGAATATAAATCATGCTAATATTTGCGCTGTCTTTAGAGGTAATATCCAGATGTGTCTACACTAGCAAAAGTCTACAGTATCAGCATCATTCAATTTCATGAGAAAAGGTGGTATGGATTGTGCTCATCCAGAAAATAAAGTATCCCTGAAAATTTCACTCACCTGATATTTCAGTCCATTTGGTCAAATTCTCTATCTTGCTCTGAAAGTACATTTCTTGCTGTACTGAATGCTGGTGGTGTCCTGGCCAGATCTCTATGACTAGGGCTGGTGTGCCTATCCTCTAGATGGCGTTGGTGTTGGTTACTAATGGCATGAACTAAACCTTTCAAGGTAAGTGACCTCCACCAACCAAGAGTTGCCTCATCTGGGAGATTATGTCTCATCTCCAGGCCTGGGAACAGATAATAACCAGTGACTCCCTGGGGACAGGGATGGGTTCCCTTCAAGAACCAACTTGATGTTGCAATTCATACCTTACAGCTCCCCATGGAACAGGCTAAAGCTCTACTCCATCTAGACCTGTATCCTATCTTAAGTGCCTTAAACTGTTTTCATCAAGAAAATAAATAGTATCCATCAGAATCCCTGCCTCAGACTCTGCTTCTAGGAAACATGACCTCAAACAGTTGGTACTGGGAGTGCTCCTGGAAGCAAAGTCCAAATTTAAGATTTTGAAGTTGAAAAAAAAAAAAAAAGATTTTGAAGTTGAATCACTTGCCAGCCAGTTGGCCAAGGACCCTACTCTTAGTGGCAGGTGAAATACAGAGTCCTTACCATAGTGTAACCAAATTACACCTGTGGTTGCTGGGCAAGGATGTGGAGAAAAGGATAAACACTAGCTCATGCAACATTGCTGGTTTGAGAGAAATAGGGGAAATAATGATTATAAAGGTTGTGGAATCAGGGAGCTATTGCCATAGATACTTTGTAAAAAAAAAAGATCAGGATCAGGTCAATCAATCAACAATTGAAAGCAAAATGTGAAGGTCAGAGGACCTCCTTAGCAACTTTTAAAGAAATTCTCATCTCCTGTAGAGAGATGCCTCAGAGGCATTTTAAATCCACTCTCTATTAAAATACTGTCTGCAATTACTTAGACCACCTGAACAATCCGCAGAATATCACATTTGTCCACTATATTGAGGAACTTTGATATCTATACTTATGAGTAAGAAATGAAAATTACTCTGGATATCTTGATAAAACACAGGGGAGATAAATGCTTCAGGATTCAGAAGCCTGACTCATTGGTAAAGTTTTTAAGGGTTCAGCGATCTAGGATATACCAGGACATTTCCTTCCTTCAGTAAAGGGCAAAGTTACTGCACCTTGCATCTCATATCTAAAAAGAGGTACACAAGACTTAGTAGGCTTCAATAGATGTCAGAGGGGTCGCATATCCATGCTTGAGATTACTGTTCTAACCCAATTATGGAGCGATACAGAAGGCTGCTACTTTTTGAGTGGAGCCCAAACTGAGAGAAGAGTTCTAAAGCAGATCCAGTGTGGTCCAAGCAGCCTTAGCACTTGGGCCATATGACCCAGCAGACTACATGGTGCCAGAGGAATCTGTATTAGGAAAAGGTACCATGTAGTACCTCTAGAAAGCCCCAAAAGAAAGCCCACAAGAAGGTTCTAAAGTAAGACAATGGCATCTGCAGCAGAGAACTATACATCATTCATGGTGTTCTTGCCATGCTACTGAGTCTTGGTAAAGAAGGAGCTTAGGACCTTGGGACATCAACCAGTCATATTACAGAAATAACTACCCCAAATAAACTGCTATGCCAAGCACACAAAGTCACCAGGCTGGGTGGGCAGGGAAGCACCAGGATCAGGCTCCAGTATATTCAGAAGACATAACTAAGCTGCACAGAGAGATAAACAGACCTTCATGCCTCCTACCACTGTTGCAGTGATACCACTTGCTTAGGTCACACTGTGCTCTCATGGGGACTTCCCTATGACAACTAACAGAGGAGGAAACAACCTGAGCTGGGTTCACAGATAAGACAGCTCAGGGTACAGGTACAATCCCCAAAATGATGACTGTTACAACTACAGAGTGATTTTGAAAGACAGGGATGTAGAAAATCCTCCCAGTGGACAAAACTTCAAGTGCATACCTGACCTTCTACCTTGTGTGCAGAGAAAGGTAGCCCAAGATAAGGAATACCTCAACTTATGGGCAGTGACCAATGCTTGGTTAATTGAGGAGGGATCTGGATGGGGCAAGATGAAATATTGGAGACAAGAAGATCTGGGAAAGAAATGTGTGGGTGAACTTATGGGAATATCCATAAAGTATAAAGAATTTTGTATCAATCCATACATCATTGCACATCTGAGAGTAACTACAGGGTAGACACCAAATAACCAAATAGGTAATGGCTCAGCCGGTTATTATCAGCCAAAGTCTGTCTGTAGCCAGCCTAATGGCTCATGGAAGAGTATTCAAAGTGACAGAGATGCAGGAGTGCACAGACTCCCTTTCTTCAAGGCTAATCCAGCTGTGGCTGCTGAATGTCTGATCTACCAGCAACCAAGACCAAGGATAAGCTTCTAATATGGCCCCATCCCTGGAGAACACCTCTTTGTGTTCACTTTCACTTCAAGCTCAATGTCTTCATGGTACAGATGCTGGATGTTTCCAAACATGCCTTCAACTTCTAACACAAGCTACCCAATGCTTTTTAAAGTAACTCTCTTCTCCCAGCCTTTGGCTACAGACTAGAAAATAAACATAAAAATCCATGTAACAAACATGTCAGATTTTTAAAACCATTTTTTAAGCTTGCCTTGACCCCATTTCATTCTACTTCTGACTCCTAGATATGTTAGAAGTTAAAAATATAAACTCATTTTTCTGTTGGTCTTAATAAAAGGAAACTCATTTATCTATTCACTCATTTAGTTAACAAATATTTATTGAGTGCCTACTAAATGCCAGGAATTATTCTTAAGACCAGGGCTATAGTAGTGAACAGAATCAAGAGTGAGCCTGCTTTGTGACCATGTCTTAGCATGGGTTTCTCTGTAAGCAGAGCTTACAACAAAGGTTTGCATACAGGTTATTTGTTTAGAAAATTATCCTGGGAAGTAGAAGTAAGACATAAAGGGAAGGAAAAGGAAAGGAGATAAAATCAGCATAAGGATACATTATCAAATTGGCCACCAACAAGAGCCACTGGTGCTTTATGCCGTAGGGCCAACTAAGGAAAGTCATAAAATGTTTCTCAAAAACTGCCTACAGGTTGAAAAGGGAAGTCATTATCTTTTGGTCATAGGCATTACCCTTTGGTCAAAAATGCCCATAGGGCATTCACTTCCCTGCAATTCCAGGCTGAGCATGCATGAGGATGGAAGGAGTTCCCGCTGAAGGGAGTGGCACACACATGAGCCCAAAATGAAGTACCATCAGATTATGCCTGCACAAAGCTGGTCAAAACTTGCACAAGGATGGTCGGTATATTCACAGAATTAATCACCCCAGAAATGGATGAGGTAAAATGTGGGGACTAGAGGATCTATTTATGCCTGCCATTAAATCCAACTTGGCAGAATCTCTCTAATGAGGATGGCCTACTGTATTTTATGTAAGGATTTAATACAAGAAGCAATAGTCCTCATTGCTCCACTGGTCCTGAATCTATAATTCTTCTTTCACCATCCACTCTAAATTTTCCTCATTCTTGAGCAGCATTTTGGTGTTGTAGATTGCATGCCTGGGGGAAAACAAAACCAACATCCCTAAGGAGTCCGAGACCTTATTTCATTTGTCCTTGTTAAGGTCGCTTCTACTGCTAGCTGGTTATCACCAGGCATGGAAGCTCAAAGAGCTACCCCAATGAACCCTTCCTTTCAGGCACACTCCTCACTGCTCTATTCTGTAGCAGTAACCTTAGTAAACTTTTCATGAAAATAAGATTCTAAGATTCAATTTCTCCCACTAATATAACAATTTGTTTTACCACTAGCTCTTTGGCATAAAGAGCCGCAACCACCCAGATGGTAGTAGTAGTTTCAAGTTCACTGTGAAGGAAGTGTTCCCCATCCCTATCATAAACCAGAACTTCTAATCCAGTAGAACCAATTTACTAGGATAGAAACTACAAATCCCACAATGGGTCACTGGTCGTAATTGGGAGAAGAGCAAATCTTACTTTTTACCTGTTGGCTTCCAGACTCTTACATTCTAACCTTTGGACTCAGAACCAAGTTAGGAAATCAACACACTTATCACCTCTTGGAGGATAGCGTTCCAACTCAGCAACATTGTCCCCAAGCTATTGCCTTCACCAACCACTTACCACGCCATTCCACCATCTTGCCAGGTTGATGAAGTTTAGTTCAGGCTGGTCATTCCTGTGCCTAATTTCACATGCCTTTATTGCTACAAAATGGGCTCTTTAGTCTGAAATATTTTTGTACGGAATATAATTTATTTGTATCAGGTATTGTGTAAGTCTCTTTTTTTTTAAGATTTATTTATTTATTTATTCATGACAGACACACAGAGAGGCAGAGACATAGGTAGAGGGAGATGCAGCAGGCTTCCACGGAGAGCCCGATGCAGGACTCAGCTCCCTGGACCCAGGATGACACCCTGAGCCAAAGGCAGATGCTCAACTGCTGAGCCACCCAGCCATCCCTCTGTAAGCTTTCTTAAAGTTTGGTGGTTCTGGGGGATCCTATGCAGGGAAGGGAAACTCATGTCTACAACAACTTTCTGATGAGAAGGAATTGCTGCCATCCTTTACATTGAAAGAGGTCCATTGTAATCATTGTAGCACCAAGTAGCTAAACCCCTTTGAATACACCTTGGTTTATGATCTTGACTTTGGAAAAGAGTAAGTAATATACAAATTTTTAAAATAGGGAAGGAAATTTAAAAATCCCTAATGATCAAAAAGCAAAACAAAACAAAAGAATGTTAATTAGGGCAGCCCCAATGGCCCAGCAGTTTGGCACCGCCTTCAGCCCGGGACATGATCCTAGAGTCCCAGGTTCGAGTCCCATGTTGGGCTCCCTGCATGGAGCCTGCTTCTCCTTCTTCCTGTCTCTGCCTCTCACTCTCTCTTTGTCTGTCATGAATAAATAAATAAAATCTAAAAAAAAAAAAAAAGAAAATATTAAGTAATTATATATTGAATTAGAATCATAATCACACAGAGAAAAGTATATCACAAGATTTTAAAACATGGGATTATGACTATACATTCTAAGATGAATATATCTTAAGGACATAAAAAGGCATAGAAAATCTTAAATGATACTCAGTAATCTTGTTGTTACTGGCAATATTGTTATTTAAACTATTACATTAAAAAAAATAAACTATTACATTGATGGAAGAATTGAGCAAATAAATTTTATCTTCATGTCATTCAAACAAGATTTTCTTCTAGGTGTATACACTAGAAAAGCCTAGAAATCACATGAACTAAGTAGCATAGAATATCTCAATCACTTAGATTTTGGTGTCTCTATACCATTTCCTACTAAAATAAGCCAGAGCTTCTTGGAGAAATGGTTGGTTGTTGCCATTCTAGGGCAGGACACTATTAACTACATCTGGAATATGTGACTGTGCTTAAAAGAAAGTAAGTTATCAAAGACCAATGAAGTCATGTTTAAAAACACAAAAGCCTTCTTGAGAGTGCTCACACTAGCCAAAGATGGAACAATGTGAGCATCAAACAACAATAATAATTACAATGAATTGGGTAGCCCTGGTGGCTTAGCGGTTTAGTGCCACCTTCGGCCCAGGGTGTCATCCTGGAGACCTGGGATCGAATCCCATTTCGGGCTCCCTGCATGGAAACTGTTTCTCCCTCTCTGCCTGTCTCTGCCTCTCTCTCTGTGTGTGTCTCTCATGAATAAATAAATAAAATCTAAAAAAATAAAAAAAATAATTACAATGAATTAAAATGTTAAAATGAATCAAAATTTTAAAATCCATGAGTTCACAACAATGTGGTTTTTTTTGGTAACCTCATTGGTCAATATTGCAGTTTGATAGGGCACCAATTTATTATTCTAAAACTTGGTAAATTAAAAAAGAAGAAACAATCATTCATCTGCTTTTCCTGATCATATTTTAGGGAAGCCAAATAGTTAATAAATAGGGGATTTGGGGGATATAAAATTTTTATCTTACATGTGCAATGTGAAATCTTCACTTTACAAATGAACACCCTGAAGTACAGTGAAGTTAAGCAACTTTACCAAGGTCCCTGGCTAATAAGATTTCAAATACACATTTGGAATCATACATATAGTTATATACCATTACACGTAGTTATAAGTTTTGTATCTTGTGGGTTTTTTTGCGTAATAAATCATGAGTATTTTATGTGTCATTAGATATGCTTTGATAATGTAGTTTCTAATAGTAGTATAGTATTTTATTCATTGGATATGTTTTAATTTAACTCCTAATATTATTGGCTAGGTTGTATTAGTTTTCTATTGCTGTGTAACAAATTGCCACAAATTTATTGCAACTTAAAACAATACCCATTAATTAGTTCACCATCTATAGGTTAGAAATCTGGCATGGTTTGGGTGGGTCTGTGCTTAGGGTATCTCAAGGTTGAATTCAAGATGTTGACTAGACTGAGCTACCATCTGGAAGCTCTGGGGGAAAATCTGCTTCCAAGCTTATTCTCGTTGTCAGAATTCAGTTCCTTTACAACTTTGGGATTGAGGTACTCATTTTCCTGCTTGCTCTCAGCCAGGGGTCTATCTCAGCTCTGAAAGACCACCTGCATTCCTTGCCACGTGATGCCCTCCATCTTAACACAAGCAAAAAGGCATTGATTGAATGGTTCTCTGCTTTGAATCTCTGACTTCCTACTCTGTGACGAGCTAGAAAAAACTCTCCTTTAAAAGAGCTCTTGGGATTAGTTCTGAACCACCTAGATAATCTATTTTAAGGTTAACTGTGCCATAAAATGTAACCTATTCATGGGAGTTAGATTCATTATATTCGTAGTCCCGGGACTATGCAGAATGTATACAAGGGTTGGGGGGGGGTAGTTAATCTGGAAAATATTTTCCTCTCTGCCCTTTTTCTCCTCCCTTAAACGTAGTCATGTGGGACTATGATTCTTGGTTGCAGTCATCTTGCTACCCTGAGGCAACAAGCTTAAGGAAGAAAAGCAACTAGGGGTGGTAGAAGGGGAGGAGGGTGGGGGGTGGGAGTGAATGGGTGACGGGCACTGGGGGTTATTCTGTATGTTAGTAAATTGAACACCAATAAAAAATAAATTAAAAAAAAAAAAAGAAAAGCAACTTTCTGAGCAGGGCCGAACAGAAGGATATAAATAGCCCGGCCTTTGATGATATCGAACTACAGTGCCTGACCTGGAATCACCCATCTCCACCCATAGAATTCTTGATCTATAAGATAAGTACATGTTCTTAATGCTCTTAATGCTGAAATCGTGTGGTTGAAGTTTGATATTTGAGCATTCTCTAATTTACTCCCGAATAAAACCTTGAAAGCTCATGGGTACAGTAGATCATTCATTTCAGATGTAAAAACACTCAAAAATTTTATATTTACTTAAGAAAACATCCATATATAGTAAAAGTATAATAATACACATAAGAGTGATACATACCTACTTCACCTGGTGGCTCCTGTAGGTTGAAGAAAAATAGATCAGAGTTGTACAAAAGGAGATTCATCTCTACTTGCAATGTAATGTTTATTTCATTTTTTTAAATCTTGAAGTAAATATGCGAAATATTAAAATATGTTAAAGTTCATAATAGATGGGGGCACTTACAGTCTTTCCCTTTCCATTTCTCTGTGTTGCAAATATTGCAAAATAACAAAATATAAAATAGGAAAATAAACTGAGGCAAGACATGACAAAATATTTTCCCAAAGTCAGAAATTTTCTATCCTCTCCTGGAGGAAAGGTGTTTACCTGCCCAGCCCCCACTGTTCTCCATCCCTCCTCCTTCCTCTGTGGCCCAGTTTGGGGAGAAGGACCAGGATAACTATAGAGTCAAAAGAGACTGTGGCTGGAAGGTAGACAGCCGCCTCCTAAGGACCACGTAAAGGAAGGAATTTTGGAGCAAGCAGCAATCCTTCCCTTCAGCAGGGGAAGTGCTAAAAGCCACAAATTCTCCTTCTCCCTGGACCACCATTTGCCTAACAGGCCTCTAAATGCTTGATTTAACTATGCAAAAACACTTCTAATTATATTCATTTATGTCACTGACTTACCATTTGAATCTAATTGCCATGCAGCAAAATAACTGTTAAAGCATATCATTAAACAACTTGAATAATTAGACAGAGATTTGCTTGTTCTTCTGATTCACTACTAAACTTTAGGGCAGGGACTTCACCTCTCTACCTTTTCCATCTTAAATTAGTTGGGGAAGAAGGCTGTGGAAACACTGCCTGACTAGCCATCTTGGCGGATGGGTCTGCTTAACAGCCTGGGACTTCTAGCAACAGCTCCATAGCCCTGCGTGGGTAGAGTCATCACAGTGAGCATTTTCCCTCTACTTCATTCATTTCACCTCTTTCCTCAGGGATTTATTCATTTCCCACTATCCACTTCTGCCACTCTAGAGCTGGTTTCTCACTTATCTACCCTCTCCCTCACCCCACTGTCCCTCAGCTCCTGTCTCTTGTCCTTTGAGATCACAACTCGATTGTGGGTTCATTGTCTTTTATCTGACCTCACTTTTCATATTTTGTCCCTTTAAGAACTTGACTCCTTGAAGTCACAATGCCTTCCAATGGCTTTTGTCATGAAGACCAACTTCTCTCAATATCTGCCAGCTCAGGGACACCTGGGTGGCTCAGCTGGTTAAGCATCCAACTCTTGTTTTCGGCTCAAGTCATGATCTTGCAGTTGTGGGTCGAGCCCGACATCGGGCTCTGTGCTCAGTACAGAGTCTACTTCAGATATTCTCTCCCTCTCACATATGCACTTGTTCTCTCTCTCAAATAAATAAATATTTTTTAAAAAAATATCTATCAGCTCAAACAGTAGGGCCTTAAGGGAAGGGGGAGTAGCTTTTCTCGTTTCCTAACACTTCCCCAACTACATCACAGACCTACCCTTTTCTCATAATTCTAATGACTTAAAGTCAATTTGTCTATTCCAAATTCTCCAAAGCTCACTTGTTGTTGGTTGCCTCTTCGCCGCTACCTCATATCACCAGATTTGTTTCTTCTGTCCTCCTTGGCCTCTGACTCACATTCTTCCTCTCCATTGTACCATCCAGTTTTATACTTAACAAATCACCATTCTTACTGATTACCCTTCAAACTCTTTGGTATTATTCAGCCTTATCCTCTTAAACATTTTGAAACTCCTGAATACCAGATGCTGTGCCAAACACTGGAGATACAGTAATAAATAAGAAAAACATGGCCCCTGTCCTTATGGAGCTCCACAGTCTAATGGAGATGACAGAAATTTAAACACACTGTCACACAAGCAATTCTCCTACTTGTTGTTAAGAAAAATCACAGTGTACCACAAAAGCATGTAAGAGAAAGAGCTAAAACTGACTCTGCAAGAATGGCTCCTTTGAGATATGACCTGAGATGAGTGGAGATGAGCCAAAAGGAAAGGTGGGAGAAGCACATTCTGAGCAGAATCTAACACTCAATCCATCCCAATTTTCCTAATATCTCAACATCCCTTACAGCTGCTCTGGACCTTTTCCATCCTGGATCCATAGTTAGGTATTTTAATATGGCTTCTTGAGCAACCTAGATCCCTTTACCTTTTCCAAACCCATTCAGCCATTCTCAGTTACATACTATATATCACCACCACAATTCATTCTCTTAGCTCTTGCTCTAAAAAGGGCTGAGTTATATGTAATCACCATCTTTGTAGATCATGGGCTGGGAGATACCAGAAATTTTGTATGGTTTAAGCAAATTCATTACTGAATAAACCTACTTGGTAATTATAGCCACTTCTAGATAGTGTATCTCCCTTTAAATGTTTATTGAAACCCTGTGCTGAATGGAACCTTCTTGGTCATTAAGATTTCCAGGGAAAAAGCTTTTATAATCAAAATAGTCATCTATCCCACAGCTTTATGATGAGCAAATTCTTTTTTTATATATAACCTGTTCCTCTCTAGTTCTCCTCAAAAAACAATATAACAAGAAGTTCCCTTCTCTACTGTAGAATAGCCCTACAAATCATGATAAACTATTATTTATTTTTCTCTGTCATTCTCCTCAAAACAATTTCTCTGAAAAGACCCCACTAGTACCATATTTGTGATTTCTGCACAAAATGAGCAAAGAAGAATATAAGGTTAAGTCATGATCTCATGGGTGGTGATATGGAGCCCCTCATTAAGCTCCATGCTCAGTGGGGAATCTGCTTGAGATTCTCTCTGTCTCCCCCTCTGTCCCTCCACATATGCGATCTCCACTCATGCACATGCACTCTCTCTCTCCAATAAATAAATATTTTTTTAAAAAGGTGTGTAAGTGGGGCAGCCTGGGTGGCTCAGTGGTTTAGCTCCGCCTTCAGCCCAGGGTGTGATTCTGAAGACCCAGGATCGAGTCCCACGTCAGGGAGCCTCTCTCTCTCTCTCTCTCTCATGAATAAATAAATAAAATCTTTAAAAAAATAAATAAAAAGGTGTATAAGGTAATAAAATCTACATAAGATTTTCACATACTTTATCACACTTGAGGCACAATTCCATTTCATAGTTGGTAAAACTGAGTTTCAGATTTACATGACTGTAATATAGACAATTAGGAAGTGGTAAAGTCACATTAGTGCTCACTTCTGATTTTAATTCTGTGATCGTCCCATGCCACCTCATTCCTTTTGGTCTATATCTTTCAGGAGGATTGGGAGAGACAAGTGAAGAGTTGGGACACCTTATGAAAACAAATTCCTTGAGTTTCTCCAGTAGGATAGGTAGGCTAGGGAAACTAGGGCTACTCAGAGTCCATAGACATTGATACCTGTTCCCTGTTACCAGCCTTTCTAACATCACTGCTCTTGCCCTGGCTCTCTACTCCACTTCAACCTCTTACTACTCTCTGTATTCCTTAATGACTTAACTCCTGAGTGAGCAAGTGGAAGGGAGGAATTTGGAAATGATGCTGGGTCAAACTTTACTCCCAAATAGAGAGGCAAATAATTGCAAAAAGAACAAGATAATGGGAAGATGAAGAGCACAATATAACAGCCAGTAACCCAACATAGTGCTTGTTCTCTGCTAGGAGTTTATGCACATCTATCTTATTCTATTCCTCCAGAGTCCTAGAGGTTAAAAAAGCTCTTGCACACAACTCTCATTAAAAATTTTCAGATCTTTCTTAAACAAAGAGCTCTACAAACCCATAAGTTTGGCCATATATAAAGAGAAAAAACTGCACTCCTTTCAGAAATGATAAATTGAAGAACCTGATTATGCATAATATAGTTACGATATGCATTCTGCATTTTCAGAGGCCTGGAACATGCTGTATGCTCGAGACAAGGAAAGGAGTAAATACTTAATTAAATCACTATTATGTGCCAGGCATTGTGCTAGAAATTTCATATAGAGATATACTCTCTGGAAAGTAAAGGTAAGGAAATGGAGGAGGAAGAGGAAGAAGACAAGGAGGAAGAAAAGGAGAAGGAAAAGGTGGTGCTGGTGGTGGTGGCATTTGTTTCATTAGAGAAAGAAGGAGAGTTGTTTTGCGTTTTCATTTTCCCCAAATACTCTGTAGGGATGTGTTTTTCTGAAGACCAATATAGTGACCAGGTGGAATTTGGGACAAATTGGGACAGCTCTGTGAGCTGGAGAAAATACCTGTAATTTGCCACCTCCCTTCACCCTCTCATTTCACCCTTCCTCCCCTCCCTACCCTAAGATGAAATGATCTGGGACAAACTAATTGAGAAAACTAGTAGTGCATGCCTTCGGGAGGTTTTATTAATGGAACCAGACACACTGCTATAACAGAATGTACGACTGCTCTTTTACATTGATCTAATTAGAACATTTACATACTGAATGCCTCCTGGACAATTCCCTACCAATGACACTTAGTGTGCACCGGGCAAGACTACTCTTTAGGTGAAATTGAACAAAGAAGTCATCAAATCTCCTTTTTCTCTAAGAAAAATAACATTGTCAAGGTTATTAACAGTCAATCAACTGTCACATGCTCAACATAGATGGGGATATGGGTTTCCTTGTACTTAGAAAAGATGGGGAAACCACAAGTTCTCATCCTAGTAAGGAAGACACCCTAGAAACAGAGGCTCTATGATTTTGAACAAAGAACAAGAGTAAGAAAAGGGTCATATTATGCAGATTATCTGAGAAAAAAATGCAAAAACATTAGATAATTTCAGTAATTAGAATATGTTTAATATTTCATGATTGTGTGGTATTTTATAATGACTTAAGTATTTTCACAGGTTTTAGCTCTTTTTATGCCCACACCAACTCTGTGAAATCACTGATTACTTTAGAGTGGAGATGGCCAAAGTCACTCACAGCATTAAAGACAGAGTAGGGCTGGAAACACAGGCAACTTCTTGTTCAAACCCCAATACATATGTGTGGAAAGGAATATTTTTGCATGTCTGATTTCTCCACCATTTTCCACACATTCCTCCCAACAACCAACACTGGACTAACTCCAAAAAACTATTTTTGCTTTTCGTCATTGCCTGAAGCTTCCATGAGGCAGGAGATGGAATCTCTGTGTAGGTTTAGTACATCACAGATATTCAGAACACATTGATTAATGATTTACAATAGGGGTTATCTAAAAAGGGACCTGAAAAAGCACAGATATTTGCAGAACTCCCATGTTAAAGGGAATTAGATAGAATGCAGCTATTTAGATGACATCCTTAAAGGGAATTTCTGTGTCTTACATAAAGTTTTACATAAAGTTTCAAGGTTCTATGAGGTTCAGAAATGTGGTAGTATGAGTAAAAATAGATACCTGCATAACGTAGTATATGCAATGATAAAAAGGGAAAATAATTACACATTTCTTTGCCTTTTCTCTCCATTTTACCTCATTCTCTTCTTGATTCCTCATCTGTACTCACGAAAGAGAGAAAACTAACCCACTTAACATCAGATTAAGTTAAAATTCCTCATAAAATGATTGAAGCACAACCTCGTATCCCCAAACTAGAGAAATAGCAGGCATCTTGTGTTAAGCCAAAGAAACAGCTCACAATTCAAAAGAGAGATCATAACAAAGATATTTCTCTAGTCAAAGGGCATTAGTATGCAAAATATATTAAGTACTGGAATCACATTAAAGAGATGGAAGACCTAATTCAAACAAGGCTGTTTATATTGTTGACCAACAGCTGAATGAACATTGTTTCTGACTATGATGAGCTTTTTATGGATAGTCAATGTTCACAATGGTGAAGAAACAGATCGTTCAGACGCATGCCAGACATTTACAGAGAAGTCATTCATCCCAGATGCTCTTATTTTCAGATTGAAATTTTCCACCAGTGGCTCAATAATTATGCTGTTGCATATACTCTGCAAGCTAGACATATGTGTTCCTTTATGGGACCTCGAGGCCTTGTCTGGGCAGCACATTGAGTTGGCCCCTAGCCTAATGACCTAGTTGTAGAGACTCCATCCCCCTGGTCTCTCTAGCTTTGTTCCGGCTCAAGGAAGGACAGCTCCTCCTAGTTTCAACCCATGGTGAACCAACAACTTTTGAGATGATTAAATTTTCTGCCCCATTACATATGTTTATCACATTACAACTCAAATATGCAAGGAAAACATGGCTCCTGTGTAACTGATTTGATCTTCCTCATAAAGGCTCCAACCAATCAAGTAATGGAGGGAAAATTAAATTTAATCCAATCTGTATTAAAATGAAGTCTAAACCAAATAATTAGAAGTCTCTCTTTTGAAAAAAAAAAAAAAAAAAAAGAAGTCTCTCTATTGGTTTAAATCAATCTTTGGTAGATACTCAGTCATTGTTCCCTGCCTCCCTTGCTACGTTCCAAAACAGTGTCTTGGTGTATGGTAAGAGACATAAAACTTGAAGGTATTGGGATTGATGGGGAACCTTTGGCCTTGCACTGGCTCTTGATTATGCACTGTCTACTGATATCTTCTGTGGAATGGCTGGTTCATTCCCACATATAGGCATTCTTTATATATATATATGATTTTATTTTATTTTTTTTTAAAGATTTTATTTATTTATTCATGATAGTCACAGAGAGAGAGAGAGAGAGAGGCAGAGACACAGGCAGAGGGAGAAGCGGGCTCCATGCAGGGAGCCCGATGTGGGATTCGATCCCGGGTCCCCAGGATCGCGCCCTGGGCCAAAGGCAGGCGCCAAACCGCTGCGCCACCCAGGGATCCCTATATATATATGATTTTATTTGTTTATTCTAGAAATAGAATGAGTAAGCATGAGTGGGGGGGAGGGACAGAGGGAAAAGCAGACTCCTTGCTGAGCAGGGAGCTTGATGTGGGGCTCGATCACAGGACCCTGGGATCATGACCTGAGCCAAAGGCACATGCTTAACCAACTGAATCACCCAGGCATTGCTGGGCATTCTTTTATACTCTACAGTTAATAACTGCAGCTGATGAACTGGTGGTTGATTCTTTCTTGGCTTGGTCATCACCTGGTAGCCTATCTTATTGACCTGACCTGTGCTTAACTCCTCCACTCTTGCTGATGCTACAGACTGCCCCCCACCCTTGAGTCTCTGTCACATCCTCTATCCAACTCCTACCCTTTAGGCTCCCTCACAGCCCCTGGAATGTCAAGTTCCAGGGCCACCCTCTGCCTCTCATTTCATTATGCATGTCACACTGTGTCATTGGAAGTTCAGGGATGCAAACTGAGCCTTCTATCTGCCTGAGCCCTCTGTTCTGCTACCTTATAATACATGGGCTGCCCCATATGAGTGCACAGGCACCCTGCATTCTTTATAGTCCCCCCTACCCCCGCAACACACACACACACACACATACACACACACATACACACCAATCAAAAAGCAAAAAACAATGGAACAAAAGCCTTTCTGCAGTCTGTTTGCATCTCAGCCTGGCTAACTCGCCTCCTCTCCACTCAGATCTTTGAGGCCATAAGAAGAGAAAGTCAGAACACATTTCTGATAACTTCACTTCCCTAGCCTCTCATCATCTCCCCACCAAATCCCCAGATCTGAGATTAGCAGAGTTGGGAGAGTGAGGGGGATTCCTTTTCTCTGCCTAACTGAATAGAACATTCCCTTATATCCTCTCTCTTTAACAAAATGATAGCCTCTTTTCCCTCTTCGCTGGACCCAGTCCTGATAGAGGGAAATTTGTTTATTATTAAGGGCATATAAATCAAGAAAACTTATGAAATACTGTCTTTCTTACACAGATTTAACAGAAATCTCAGAGGCAGAGAAGAATGAGGGTAAATTCTTTCAGAGCCAAGCGTTTTACCAGAGGTGGATCTTCAAACAAGCAGCAAAATGCTATATACCATTTGTTTTGTCTCAGAACCTTACGAGACTGCCACATTTTACAGTCTTGTCCTAAGGCTTATTATGGAAGACTACAATAGCACTTTTATCTCTTCTTCTAACAATCTGTACCCCTCTGCTATAAGCAATTTCTAGATAACAGGCCCTGCATGGGTTGACAGAGTACCCTATCCTGTTTTCATAACCTGTTTATTCTAGAAATTGTTTTCATAGTTTCAAGGACAAAGTGAATACATTTCTTTTTTATGGTTCCCTTTGGTCTCTTGGTGTTTGATTTGTTTGTTGTCCCGTGTTTGACTTGGATAGTCCAAGACCTTCATAAATGTTGGGCGAGGGGGGAAGCTGTACAAAACCATGTTTACGGTTACTAATAATAGTACTCTTTCCAAAAGAAGAAATTATCTTAAGTATTTGGCCAACTAGAATAAAACTCCATATCCCTGAGGTAAGTGGGGGAAAACCCCAAAGGTTAAGTAGACTAATCAATCTTAACATGCTTTCATTGAACACATTTCCTCTTTTTTGATCTTTCCATTGGACCCCCAAACAAACCCAGAGTTTAAAAAGCACTTTTATTTTTATAGGAAGGAATAAATAATCTCTTCTCAGTGTTCCACTCTAGGGCTCAAAAGCCAGAATCAAACTATCCTTGTCTCTTAAGGAAAAAGTCTATCCCCCTCCATGCTGGACTAGAAAAAGACAGCCATTTTTGCTGCATCCCTTCCATGAATTGTTTTCACCGGCACATAGATTTGCTTCCACATGACTTTTCAACAGATACTGAAATAAAGTCTGCGGGCCACTAAGTCTGCAACTCTGTTTTGCATCCTCTCCAGATTTTTATTGCTGTTGTTCATGCCCTTCTTTTGATAGACATACACAGCCAAAAAACAAACAAAACTTCCTGACCCACAGAACTTATTTGATACACCTTAAATAATGAAGATAGCATGTGGGCAGAGTTCTTGTCTGCAAATCCACAGGGTTTGACTGAAGGACTGAGGAAAATAGACTGGGGTACATCCCAAGATTGATAAATTGCCCCAGACCCGGTAGTATAACATGTCTGAGAACTTCAAGCCAGCATGTCCATCATGTGATAGGCAGGGTCTTCCTGACAAAGAAATAGCACCATTGGATAACACAGTTTGTTTGAGATACCATGTAGCTATTTGTCATGCTTTGTAGTGTTAAGCTGACTATTAAAAGTCATAATATCTTGCATATCCCACTCTGTATGAAAGGCCTGCGAGAGGATTTACTTGTGACCCAAGGAAATATTTGCCTTTCACATTCCAAATCATATGCATAAGCAAGGTACTCTCAAGTGTGAATTCCTCAGTTCTCTAAACAGCAAAACTTGTGGATTGTGAGAATCTAGCATATATTTAACATGTTTAATTTTGTAAGTTACAGCACACAGATTTTCACACAAATGAATACTGGAGAATAAGTTCTAAGATAATGCTAAGAATTCAGTGAGGGTGTGACTTAAAACATCATTAAGGATTTCAGAATTAAACCTTATATTCTTAGTAGCTTTCATGTAATTCTAGTCCAAATTTCATCCAACCATAAAAATCATTTTGAACTAATCTGATAGGAAATTAGATGAGCCATAATGTCTGGGCAAAATCAGCTAAGTTTAAAATGTAATGGCATATATAAATGTATATATTATAAATATAAATGAAACAGATCACAGGGTAGTCAAAAACTGACAGCTGCTTTAATTCGTAGGAGTTTAGACTTCCAGCCCCTCTGGAAATTATGAAATGAGGAATAACAAAAAAAAACTACCCCCCATTATTATCCAAGCACAAGTGGTATAAGATCATTTATCTTGATGTATGTCACCTTAGAGCACATATTATCCCTATCTCTCAAAGTGTTTTTTCCCCCTTATTTCATCTCTGACATTCATTGTAAATTTAATGATCCACATACGATTTGCTGGTGTCTCAGTCTGGTGTTTTGAATCATGAAACTAGTGCTAAATTTATGGCACTGCAGTACCACTTAGTGAATCATTAAGCAGTACAGTGATTTTAATGATTTGGATCATACTGGACCTCATCACTATATAATGAGGTTCCATTTAGTGTAAATTTTATGTAAAAATTCAATTTGCAAACCAACAACATGAAACTACAACATTTTTTCTAACTTGACATTGTATTTATTTATCATATATTTCTGCTAGGGTCTACTTTAAGTTCATTAACAGAATAATACTTTATTCCATTTTCTTTTCATTAGCATAATATTTAAATGACCCTAAGAATGAAAGTGACCAGCAACACCTTAAACCACCTTAAACTCTTTCAGTGTCAAGTTTGCTCGACTCAAAGATCTCATAAATAATTGCAAACTTTTATATGGTTTTATTATCTTTGATGCTATATATTCATCTTACCATTCATAAACTAAATTACTTTATAACCTACCTTTCATTACCAGGACAGATTATGAATGCAGAAGAGAAACAGTGGTTATGGTATCCCTCTCTCATCTCTTTCATTTGATAAAAGTCCATGGCCTTCAACAATTATGCTTTTTCTTCCAAGGAAATAAAATTTAACATTCTAAGTGAAATCGAATTAAAATTCCAACTACAGTTCATCTATGCCATATCAAATCATTAGTCAGAACTTTCCCTTAAAATAACATTTTGGCCTCAAAAAGATACATTCGTTACCGATATGAATGGCAGTAGACCCTACAACTGGAATTCACTTAGTGCTCATTTTTTGTCAGAAAAGGAAACTGAGGCTAAAAGAGCTTACAGTTCTGAGGCCACAGTTATGTAGCTGTTCTGTGTTGTCAAGAAATAAATGCATGTTCCTGGACCCCAACTACTCTCCCCCTCTGTTCCCTTTAAAATTGAAGAATAACATACTGGTATATTCTTGTTACATCTGCAAAATAAATTTCTGATTTTATGTTTTATATTTCAGCTCCTCTGCATCATTGATAAGCATGTCTGCAGTAGTGACCTGATTCACCCTGTATTAAATTATGGTTTAAAAAACGTAGTTCTAACAAGCATATTAACAATAGTAAGTTCATAAGGTACACTGAAACTGAATTTTTTACAGTCTGTATGGGGAGTAAAGTATAATTTTAAAAGTAGTTCCTTGACCTAAGCAAATGTTATTCAAAGGGCTACACCCAAAGATGATGTAGAATTTATTTCCTATGCATGCTGAATAATGCATGTTAAAAAAAAAAAAAAAGAAACAACAACACAAAACCTGAGAAAAGTTGCAGAGAAATCAAGTACCTAATTTAAATAGACCCATGTTTTCAATATAAACAATAAACTATATGGACTTTAAAGTCACAAAGAAGTATGGGGTCCAATCTCCCTAAATTTACACTGAGACCTCAATTGCCTAAGGACTAAAATAGAAAAATAGAACAGCCACTTCAAGACTTGTTTCTGTGCATCAGGAAGCATAGCGTGTCTTGTTCCTGTATTTATATTGATAAGCTTAGGATGTGGGAAGAGAGCTTTTCAAATTCCCTCTTTTCAGGGTGCCTGGGTGGCTCAGTTGGTTAAGCATCTGATTCTTGATTTCAGCTCAGACCATCATCTCAGGGGCGTGAGATCAAGCTCTGCATTGGGCTCTGAGCTCAATGTGAAATCTGCTCAGGATTCCCTCTCCCTCTCTCACTGCCTCTCCCCACCACTCTTGTGTTCTCTCTATCTTTCACTCTCTCTCTCTCTCTCAAAGAAATCAACCTTTAAAAAATAAAATAAAATCCTCTTCTTCTCAGGTAGAAGAAGTCACAAAAGTCACTAGAGACACTGTCCAGAGGTTCCCTGATGTGCATTGCCCAGCTGGGGCAGTGGTTGTCATATGCCCAGGGGAGCTAGCAGCTTAGGGTGTTTTAATCATCTATGTCCAGGCTCTGCTGTTGTTTTTTCCTTGTTTGGGCTTCAGCTGCTGTCTCCTTTGGAAGGATTCATGCTTGAGTATGAGCACATGTGAATAAGAAGACAGAAGAAATGGGCTTGTTAAGCAGTACATAGCAGGCCAGCCTAGTGTTCTCTTTGTCCCAACTTCTTCCCATTGCTTCCTCCTATTTCTAGCCAGTCAGCCAAATGCTTAAATTTTATACTAATGGTACTAAGTTTTTCAGAAGTACTAATAATCTCAAAAATAAAAACAATTACTCTTCTGCTTCACATCTATGTAGTTAAGACAGTTGATTCAGATTTATCACAACATCATCAACGTACAAAAGCCCTCAAGGCTGCACAATTCCAATATGGTCACTCAAAGATCTGAACTTAGATGGGAAGATGCTGGAAAACACCCAAATTTCATTGTGTTCAAATGTGGGAAGAGTATAACTGAAAATAAAGTTTCAAAGGAGATTAGGGTCAGATTATAGCAACCAAACAGTGCCCTAAAGAAAAAAATGTGGAATATACTTCAGGAAAAATGTTGAGAAAGTCTGGAAAGGATCTGGACTTTGGTCCCAACATCTCCCTATGGGAATGTCTTTTTTGATCCTATTTCCATAGCACCTAGTTTTTCTATATTACATGGTCTGTGCAGCTCCAGTCTTGGTGCCATGTTTTAGATAAGCCTTTAAAAAACACTTTCCTTGTTTTACTCCAGGGTCTTCTTCATCACCCACTTATTCCAAGGCTTCTGAAGATCTTCAGCAAGGAGAATCATTGTGAGAGATGTCTTCTGGTCTTCAAGACCCTTGGGCACTCTTTGCTATTATCTCTATCTGAATGGTTCCTAGTGGGGAGTCAGAGGGCTTCATGCTTGACTGCCAGGGCACAGGAATTCTTACAGAACCTGGAGCCCTAGCAAAAGCCCATCCTTTGAAGGGTATCATGAACCTTCCTGCCAAGTCCTACATCTTCTAGACAGCCCCAGGAGTACAATACATTCTTTCTTAGTCTTGAGGATCTACTCCATAACCCAGATGCAGCCACATTCATCTATCTCCAAGCATGTTTCTCTTCCCTTGTGCCTTCTAAAATCTGCCATAAAGTCCTCCTAGAGCATTAGTAAATATGAGTTGGATACAGGAGAAGCAGTTTGGCAGTACCTTCAACCAAATTCCATTTTTTCCTCTGCAAATCAATAGCCTTAAGTTAAGTGAACAAAAGTTCTGGTTAATTTCTTGGCATAAAAGAGAAAAACAGCCACATACAGAAGAATGAAACTGGACCATTTCCTCACACCGTGCACAAAAATAGACTCAAAATGGATGAAAGACCTAAATGTGAGACAGGAATCCATCAAAATCTTAGAGAAGAACACAAGCAGCAACCTCTGTGACCTGGTCACAGAAACTTCTTGTTAGACATGTCTCCAAAGGCAAGGGAAAAAAGGAAAAAATTAACTATTGGGACTTCATCAAGATAAAAGGCTTTTGCACAGCAAAGGAAACAATTGACAAAACCGAAAGACAACAGACCAACAGACAGAATAGGAAAAGATACTTGTAAATGTCTTATCGGATAAAAGGCTAGTATCCAAAATCTATAAAGAACTTATCAAACTCAACACCCAAAGAACAAATAATCCAATCAAGAAATGGGCAGAAGACATGAACAGACATTTCTCCAAAGAAAACACACAAATGGCCAACAGACACATCAAAAAAATATTCCACATCACTTGGCATGAGGGAAATACAAATCAAAACCACAATGAGATACCACCTTATACCAGTCAGAATGGCTAAAATTAACAAGTCAGGAAACAACAAGATGTTGACAAGGATATGGAGAAAGGGAAACCCTCTTTACACTGTTGGTGGGAATGCAAACTAGTGCAGCCACTCTGGAAAACAGCATGGAGGTTCCTCAAAAAGTTGAAAATAGAGCTACCTTATGACCCAGCAACTGCACTACTGGGTATTTACCCCAAAGTTACAAATGTAGTGATCCAAAGGGGCACCTGTACTCCAATGTTTATAGCAGCAATTTCCACAATAGCCAAACTATGGAAAGAGCCCGGATGTCCATCAACAGATAAATAGATAAAGAAGATGTGGTATATATATACAACAGGCTACTACTCAGCCATCAGAATAAATGAAACCTTGCCATTTGCAATGACGTGGTTGGATCTACAGAATATTATGCTAAGCAAAATAAGTCAATCAGAAAAAGATAATTATCATATGATCTCACTCATGTGGAATTTAAGAAACAAAGCAGAAGATCACAAGGGAAAAGAGGAAAAAATAAAACAAGATGAAATCAGAGAAGGAGACAAACCATAAGAGACTCTTAATCATAGGATACAAGGGTTGCTGGAGGGGAGAGGCCTGGGGAGATGGGGCAACTAGGAGATGAGCATTAAGAAGGGCACATGATGTAATGAGCACTGAGTGTTATATAAGACTGATGAATTACTGACCTCTACCTCTAAAATTAATAATACGCTATATATTGATTAATTTAATTTAAATAATAATAAAATAAAATAAATACTTCCAAAAAAAGAAGGGGGCATTAAAATGTAATTTCTTAGTGAATAATTATCCTAACAGATCAATCATAACAGCACTGACTATTTGCTGTCCTCACTCCAATGAATCACAAACATTTATTGAGAACCTACTACAAGCCAGATGCAGTTACCACAGCTCCTGTCATTGGAGCATTCACAGTCAAGTTGAGGGAAGTAGTATTTATAATAGAAGGGCTCTACAGTACAGCAACAGATGGATAATCTATCATACTTTAAGTGGCATAGGATTATGTCCATTAGATGCTAAGGAATCACCATGAGTGGTTAAGTGATCAGTGCAAGGTAGATTAAATGTAATGTCTCAGTTATGTTAATTATGTTAACAATATTTTTGTATTTTTCATTCTGTTCACTGAAAGCTATCCACAACCAATTGACTACTGCCTTGGGAAATAGGCAGCAAAAATTATATTCACAATGCTATAGATAGAAAATTAGTGCAGAGGGAAAAATGGCTGGGTCAGGCCCTCCAATTCAGTTGCAAATGTTAAATCTCAACTCGTAATTTATTAAGTTCTACTCTACTTGTGGAAATGCTTAAACCTAAGAAAAAGAACTTCAGTACATTATCACCAGACTCATTAACATCTTGGCGTGATGGCCCCAGATGTAATGGCCAGTTAGGGGAATTTACTCAGGTTTAAACAAATGTGAAAAATAAAGACCTACATCCAGTGATAAACACTAGAAAACTTCTTAGTTTATAATCACACCAAAAATTTAGTAAAATAGGTCCCTTTTAATGCTTGTTAAAAGTCAGTCTCTTAAAAACTTAAAATAATAATGTAACTCTATTTTAGTGATGAGAATGGTATTTGACTTCGTACATCTTAAACTTGTAATTATGTCCCAGTGGGTTGGCCTTTAATGCTTTTGGTGAGATGAGGATCAAGAAAAATGAAACGATATTTAAATATCGCTAATTAGGCTACTATTTTACGTATCCATTAGGATGAATAGTGACCCTTTCCCACCATATCATCCTCTCTTTTTTACCCAAGAAGGTCAGTTTTTAAGAAAGTTTCCCCTCCATTTCTCTCTCCTCTTCTAAAAATTCTAAGTTTAAGAGACCTGGGTGGCTCACAGGTTGAGCATCTGCCTTTGGCTCAAGTCGTGATCCCACGGTCCTCAGATGGAGTCCCCCATCGGGGCTCCCCACAGGGATCCTGCTTCTCCCTTTGCCTCTGCCTCTCTCTCTCTCTCTCTCTCTCTCTCTCACAAATAAATAAAATCTTTTAAAAAAAATTCTAAATTTGGAAAGTTCTATATGAAGTAGCTAAACTTAGGTTGACAAGATTTCCTGTTAATCGCCTAACAATGAAACCTCAATCTTCAAAGAGTCTTGTGTTTACTGTATTCACTTCTTTGCATACTATTTATTGTAGTCATTTCCTAAACTCCAGGAGTTAAATTCTAGTTATTCTGGGTTAGGACCAAGATCTAATCTCATTCTAGTCCCTAGTTTCCAACAAGCTTCATAGATAAAATTCCTTAAACCAAAATGGTAGCACTCCTTTGAAAAAAGCATGTGTTCTCATTAAGGCCAAAATGTGTAAGTAGTGATAAAACTACTATTTTATGGCAAAGACAATATGTAATATTTACAATGTAAACAATTCATTGCAGGGTTCTAAGATAAATTTTTAACACATGATAGTATTCTTAATTACTAAAATTTGATGGAACATGAAACTTTACTTTTAGGATTTTTTCAAGTTTTCGCAGTAAATGAAGATTTCCCAGCTATACGAAAAATATACTTGAAAACAAACCTGAGCAATAGTAAATATCCTCATATTTTTGTCATCAATTGTTAAATCTCTAATCTAGTTCTGGGGCAATTAAGAGAGTTAAATAACATGTTCTAAATAGAAGAGTCCCCAAGCCTGCCTCAGCCCCAACAACTCTGGGGGCAGTGGTGGGGAATGAGAGCCCAGGTGCTCCAGGAGCTCCAGGTAAACTCATCCTCTCACAGGAATGGAAGAGAGAAGGGACTCAGAGCTGCAGGGTCCCATATCAAGACCCTACACTTTGCCTCCTAACATCCACCAGCTCCCCACCTATCTTCCTGAGATCATCGGGATGAGTCTCTGCCCTTTATTATTGCTGATATTGGTTATATGAAGCCCAGGGCTCCCAGTTAGTCCCTTGCCCCCTGCATTCCAACCACTATATGGTTCGGGAGTAGAGAAGCAACAAAACCCCTATCCTTGCTCCATGGTATACTCCCCTTCACTACTTTGTTTTTCTTCATAGCATTTAGCATTATCTGAAAACCTACCTTTATATTTGTCTCACTGTATCTCTCCACTAGAACGTGTGGTTAATGAGGGCTTGTTGGTTTTTTACATTGCTGTAGTCTAAGCACTTAAAATACCTCATAGCCAATAACAGGTGTTCAATAAATACGGGAGTGAATAAATGAATGAAATAAGAGAAACCCTATAAATTGAATTTAAATCAAGTTATATTTACCATGCTTTTAAGGGTATCAGGCACTTGTATGACTATAAGTTAAGGTTACGATAAGTTAAGGATGAGAGATAGAAAGATTAAGGGTGAGTACTGGTGCCTTTTTTTCCATATCCTTCATTCCTGTCATTGCCTTAATATGTGTGTATGTGTGTGTGTGTGTGTGTGTGTGTGTATTTCTCTCTCTCTCTCTTTCTCTTTCTCTATATATATGTATGTGTGTTTCTACACAGAAGCCAAGCTTCAGAGAAAATATTACCAGTTTTGAATATTAATTCCATCTCCATAAGGAAAAGAAGAAAAAGCACAGACATACTACTCCCTTTCATCATCTATAATTGTTGGTATATAGTTATATAAACTTACAATATTACATGGAATAGGGAAAAACACATTTTACAAGGACCTGGGTCAAATTTCCTTATCTGGCAAGTAAAAATAATTTGCTTGAATGAGAAATTTTCAGTGAGGGGAATAATGCACCAAAAGACATTGAAAGTCAGAAGAGAAAACAAGGTTATTAGTAGGCCTTTATGCAATTTATAATCACCTACCTCTGGAGGGGTAAAAATGGTCCCGTTTCTCATTGTTGGCAATTCTTCTCAATGACCAATATGTCTCCCAACATTTTCTTCTGGAAAATACAGTCAAAGTTGTAACAGAAAATCACAGATGCAATCAAATTCATACTAATGGTTGAAACGCACCATATGTCCTCTGATACCTATGCACAATAGGGTGCAGGTTTAATGACTTTCTTATTGTGCCCCTGTTGTAATTAGGTATTAAAGGACATATGGTATGTTGCCGTTTTAACAGTGAATTTCCTTGTTTTTTATTGTTTTCTATCAGAAGCTTAACAGTCTTTCAGGGTAGTATTAGTAGTGAGAATTAAACCACATGTTGATTTCATTTTTTTTAAGGCTTGGAATCTCATCTTGATTAGCCTTATTAGGGTAATGCCAAAGAAAACACATCCAAATCAAGTCTATTTTCAGTTTATCTGGAATAAAACATGTTTGAATTGGTAAGAAATAAGTGAAAAAAATCTTTTAGAAATATAGTCGGAACATTATATGTAGAGGTTTAGAAATCAAATAATAGCTAACTTGTCCGGAAAGTCCCGAAAAGTGTGATGACTTGGAGAATCTTCTACCTTCTTGCAAAATAGGTATTATCAGAATCATCTATTTTTAAACTAAGCAACTACCTTTTAAGAAATTTCTGTGTGATTGGAAAAGGACTCAATAAAATCCCAAACAAACATGCTTCTAACAAAAATCCAACAGAAAACAAAAAGTCAATGGAATCAGAGTATTGGAAGCTATGAGTCATGATGCTTAGTTTAGCTTGTTCAAACACAAGCTAAGATTTTTCAGACCCAAAGAGCACGATATATGCAAATTCAAGAAGCTGGAAACAAATCGGATCAGACCCAAAGACTTTATTACCACACAAAAATGAATCAAGGAAACAAAGATCTGATGGCAAACTACACTATTTCGAGGCATTTCAACACTCACCTTAAACTTAAAATTAAATCTATTCTCTGATTTTTAGCATCTATACCAACCAAGTACTGAGCAGTTTTAAATTTGAATGGTTCTTAGTTAGCATCTAGAAGGAATGTCACAGATTCCTAGGAGGGAAATTTTCACTGGAAACTGTAGCAACCCACTTGGGCTTTCCTAGATTTCTGCACTTCAGGTCAAAGAAAGGGAAAGATCCTATCATGCAAGTTGATATTCTTTAGTTATAAGGATGGCTACACATCCCTGCCCCAGTCAGCACGAGGGCACGTTACAAGATAGCCAGCCAGGCTTCCAAATGAGCCATGAAGATTAATAAAATACAATCTCCAGCCGATGTTGGCACCTCCCTGTCAAGCTAGCTAATGAGTACTGTGTTACTGTAAGAGTCAACTGTCACATTATCTCTGGCCTAATAAATGGATTCTAAGACAAATAACAATACACAACTAAAATTCAATCTGAAAAGAGCTTTTCATTTATTGCAGCCTGGTGAACCCCAAGAGGCTCTCTAGCTGTCGACACCATAGGCACTGTCACTCTTTATGGGAAGTATTCAACAATGGGAAAGTCAGTTTAGGCCAAAGAAATCTAGAGTTGTTTTTCCAAATTCAAGGTTTAAAATTAATTATTAAGCTTAACTCATCTGTGTCCAAGGAACTTATAATATTAAGGGGAAAATATGTCCAGCTAACAAGTCTAGCAGGAAGATCATGGACGAGGCTTGTTTGAAAGAAATAATTCACTTTGGGGAGTTTTTAATTTAAACAAGAATCTATATCTTGTAGTGATACAGTTATTAGAAATTAACTTCACCTCAGAAATCAGATACCACGACAGTCATTTTGTGTATGTGTCTTTCCAGAATGTACCAGAGGAAGGAGGCTGCACGGGAAACTATTAATGTGGACATCACATTCATAATTCTGTTTCTGCTAATGCAGTTCCAGGCTCCTTGAATTTAATCTGATTAGGAAAGAATATTTCTAGTATGATAATAAGATCTAATGAATAGTTACAAAAGATCAAATTTTGTGGGACGTGTGATAAACACAGTGAAGGATGGGACAAGTAAAACATTTTATCGAGTTTGTAATTGCTGTGAACAGAGAAAAAAGAACTCAGAGGAAGGAAAGGAAAGAAGAAGGAAAAAAGAAAGGAAAAAGAAGGGAGGAAGGGATGGATGGAGGGAGGAAAGAAGGAAAGGGAGGAAGGGAAAGGGGAGGAAGGAAGGAAAAGAGGAAAAAGAGGAGAGGAGAAAGAAAGAAGACACGGAAGATACAGCACCAGATTCAGTGCCTGGTGCACCAGAATACATGACGATTCGTTTTAACACAACCATGTTTCATGATGTTCCTCCCAATCCATCATTTATAAGAACATAGTAAACCAGAACTCTTAACACCAGAGACAGTATGCTCCTGAACATAGGTGGTAAAGAGGTCAATTTATTCACTAACTTCTGTGAGAATTGCAGAATGGGAAGAAAGAACAAAAGAATTACCATAATGGGTTGGATTTCTCATCTCCCCAGCCCAATATTTGAAATTATGGAAGTAGTTTAGGATTTGTATTAGGAAATTCTCGTTCTATTTGTCCTTAATTTCTCTCTCTCTCTCTCTTTTTTCTTTTTTCTTTTTTTTTTTTTTTTTACAGAGGGAGAGAGTGTGAGAGGAGCAGAGGGAGAGGGTGAGAGAGAATCTTAAGCAATTTCCACCCCCAGCTGGAGCCCCTGGCAGAGGTTCAATCTCACAACCCTGAGATCATGACCTAAGCCAAAAATCAAGAGTTGGGTGCCTAACCGACTGGGCAACCCAGGGTCCCTATTTGCCTTCAATTTCTATTACTTTCATGTTGCAAACTGGACCACAAAGACCTAAGAAATCTCTTTATAATTGCCTTTCTCCATTGACTTATTTCACTCAGCATAACACCCTCCAGTTCCATCCATGTCAGTGTAAATGGTAGGTATTCATCCTTTCTGATGGCTGAGTAAAATATGGTTTCACTCATATGTGGAATATAAGAAATAGTGAAAGGGACCATAAGGGAAGGGGAGGGAACCGAGTGGGGAAAAGTTAGAGAGGAAGACAAACCATGAGACACTCCTGACTCTGGGAAACGAACAAAAGGTTGCAGAAGGAGAGGTGGGTGAAGGGATAGGGTGACTGAGTGACCAGTAATAAGGAGGGCACGTGATGAGATGAGCACTGGGTATTATACTATATGTTAACAAATTGAATTTCAATAAAATTTTTAGAAGTTTTTTTTTTAGAGGGAAAAAAAATATCTCTTCATCCTTTGCAATATACATGCACACATAGCATACTCCGTATAGTACTTGCACATAATAGGTGCCTAAGAAATACTGGTCTCTCCCTCCCTTCCATGCTAGCTCCTCCCTCCTCCCTCCCCCTGCCACTCCCTCTCCCTACTCTGGATTTAACTTGCAAACATTAATTGTCTAGAAGATGAAACTCAGTTGTTCCAAAGGTGTTCATTCTATAGTTCTCCCTATCTCTCCTGACTCCACCAAGATCGATGTCAGACAAGGATGCTTGTAAAGATTTTTCATAACTAAAGTGTTAATTTTTCATTTCAATAGTGGTATCATTCCACAAAATTCTACTTTAGTTTAATAAACAAACAAGATTCTGAAGACGTTAGCTACTACTAATGCCATGACATATCTATTGTTCACTGTTGTCATGATTATTATTGTTATTGCCAAGAAATTTACTAAGTATTTTCTTCGAACTATATCACCCCTGGAAGAACGAGCTCCTGGGTTCGCTTCCTTCCATTTGAAATCGTGTTTCCCTTTATTGCTTCATGTATTTCCTACAGACCTTGTAGAATAGTGATTCTAAACCCAAATTGTTAAGTTAGTTGGCTGCTTCGATATTTATATCATTTCAAGTTTCAAAAGATGCTCTCTCATTCTCATCCATCATCACCTTACCATTCTTCCACAATTTAGGAAGCCTTTAATATACATTATTAAATAATTATTACTGATAAGTGTCATGTGGGTGGTGTTCATAACCTTCAAAGATTTTCATGCAGAATAAAAACATTTCTTAGACAATCACAACAAGCCTGTTAGCAGGTTTTATGGTCATATACATGAGAGGATTAAACATCACAAAGGATAAATGACCTGTCTAAGGTCATATCACCAGAATGTAGAGGATTAACTGAGATGCAGGTCCTCCTGGCCCAGGCCACACCCCTTCCATTCAGGTGTCATCTGAATTCCCGTCTCTGTCCATCCCACATTCAGTGGAAGGAGCTTTTACCTTTGCCAGGCTCTAGAATAGTTTCAATCATCTTGGTCTGTCTTCAGATGGCGCTCCTTTGCCCTCTGCCCACATACCACATCGATCATTGTCACTACCTTATCAGGGCTTTCTTTCTAATGTAGGTACATAGTTTTTGAGGTACATTTATACTGCAGGGATAGACACTTGATAGTTTTATCCAAAAGAGGAAAAGAGAAGGGAAAAGTTAGAAGAGGGTAGCAAAATTTGAGGAGAAAAATTGCTTATAATAGACTTTACTACTCACCTTTTCTTATCCCTCAGGCTACCATGACAGGAAAGAACATTCTCAGAGATCAAAGCTAAATCCCTCAACTCTCACACATATTGAGAACACTTCAGCCAGCCAGCTACAGAGGAGGATGGCAGAGATTCTTCTCATATAACACATAGAAGGGCAACAGATAATACAAAGATTAAGATCTATGTGTCAGGCACTTTTAACACATTATTTTATTTAATCCTCACAGTGAAGAAGGAGGAGGAAAAGGAGGAGGAGGAGGAAGAGGAGGAAGAGGAGGAAGAAGAAAAGGAGGAGGAGGAGGAGAAGGAGGAGGAGGAGGAGAAGGAGGAGGAGGAGAAGAAGAAGGAGGAGGAGGAGGAGAAGGAGGAGGAGAGGGAGGAGGAGGAGGAGAGGGAGGAGGAGGAGAAGGAGGAGGAGGAGGAAAAATCCTCACAATAAGCTAGGTACTGTTTTTGTTGGATTTTATAGATATGAAAACCGAGACATGGCAAGTTAACTAACTCAACTAAGACCACACATAGAGATACAGCAGAGTGAGATTCAAACTCAGACTATCAACATTCCCTCCTGCCCATAAGAACAATATTCCACCACCAAAATGAAACCTCCACCTGGGCTTTTCCCTCTGAGGGTGTTGACTGAAGACATCATTATGATCGATATTTGGCATACTCCCTTTCACAAAGCAGCTGTCCCCAGCATCCCCAGACAACCACCCTCATCTTATTTGACTCTGTTTAGGGGGTTGTAGAAACAGAGGGAGGCACAGTCACACAATTTCATCAGCCCACTGACAGAGTGGTTCTGTTCGAATGAACCAGTGGTGGGCACAGACTGGAAGAATCATCCAGGAAAGACTTTTTCCTCCTTTCCCTCAGTTCTAAGGGACACACTATTATGTGTTCCACGCTTTAAAAGATTTGCAGTAAATTACATGTGTCAGTAATATTTGTGGGCTCTTTGTCAGGGCACAGGACCCCAAATGACTGAGCCAAAAGCCTGAATTAATTGGAGAGGACGCTGTTCGTTTTCAAGAAGCAGGATGTCTAGGCAGTGTCAGAAAAACACACTGTCTTTGTTGTATCTTCTTTGTTTAGGAACAGGACGCTTTTCCAGCCATGTCAGTTTCGTGCCAGCTTGGTGGGCCTGCAACTTTTTAAATATTCACTTCAAAAAAAAAAAAGAGCATGTCCAAGAATAACAAATGAGAAATTTATATCTTCAAAATATGTAGATTCGAGATTTGTTTTGGAAAAAAAATGCACAAAGCTCTACTGAGCATCTGTAACAATGATATATCTACACATTATATGGCCAGCTATCTTTAGTTTGTTTTTATATCCTGTGGAGTGTGACATCTGTGCAAAAATTATGAACTGACTCATATACATGAGGTGCTTATTCAGAGTTTGAAAAATGGACCTATTCTTCTACAGCCCAATTATTCATAAAGAAATTAGAAAGAAACTTGAAAATCTTGGAATCTTTTTCTTAATTTATTTGTGTGTTACTCTAGTCAGCTCGATCAAGCAGAAACTATCCGTAACAAGGGTGAAGGTTTTTCTAAGTGGGTTAATTATATTTATTTTCATGGCCACCAGTCCCTCATTTGCTTTTTATAAATTACTCAGGGCAAGGGGCTAATCTCTGTGATCGCTCTCAATCTAGACGTAACAGCTCAACCTTTCACTTGAAGTGGATCTTTTCTATTACAACCCTTTTATGAACCACCTGTAAAAGGAAGGAAGGCTATATCCACGTGGAGATATAGATATATGCATATAAAAATTTATAACTATTCCCTAATCACTCAGACGTGTAGGCTAAGCATCACTTATGATTACTACACAGATACTATTATACAAAGAAGTACATTTATATGGAAAACTAAAGAAAGCTTTTATTATAAGAATAAATGTTCACTGATGCTTAACTCTGACTATCCTATTAATGCAACAATAAGGAGATTCATTCATCTTTGTCAGTCCATATTTAAGCCCCCTTAAGTGTGTCTTCAGGCAACTAAGAGAAATTACATGATTCTCCCTCTGCCTTTGCTAGCCCGGCATGAAATTCTCTCCCCACTCTCCCCATTCTGGATTCTTCCTCTACTAAATAAATTTTCAATCAGCATTCCAGTATTGGAATGGAAAGTTAATCCTTTATTTATTTGAAAATCTTTGCAAATCGCTGTTTGTTCCAACTCTTTGACATCAGTTATGGTTGGGGTTGGGGGTAGGGTATACAATGCACACATACAGAATAACTGACCTTCATCTTTTGGCCAATGCACCTTTGAAAGTTGAGTCCAGCGTAGGGCGAGGGAGAGAGGGAAAGTAGGAAGCAACGGAGGAAGCTCCTTCTCCCTGAGCACCTACTATGTGCCAGGCACTGTATACAGTACATTCATGTATATTAATAAGGGATGACTTCCTCCCAGTTTCTCGGGTTTGGGAGCTTGCTTTGTAACATGAAAGCAAAAGACAGTTGGAAATTTATGAGTTTGAAGTTAAATTTCTCTTCAGCTTCAGGATTCTCTATGCGTAAGGCCAAATATGCACATCTCAGAGACAGGGATGATCTCCCTAGACGTTTTAGCTCCCCTAGTGGGGGCCAAAGCCCATGTTCTCTAGCATCCCAGTGAGCAGAAAAATCAACTACATCACTTTACAAATCAAAGAGACACTTTCTCTGCTGTGTTCAAAAAAACATTTATTTAGCAGCACTGTCGTCCACAAATAGCCCCAGCACACATCACTTTACCACTGTAGTCTTGTTTTTATATTCTCCAAGATTCTCTTTTCAAATCTATAGACGGACTCGAGTGTTGATTCAGTACTGGTTGCTACCTTATGAGTCAGTTAATAGTCTAGCAAGGGTTAGAGGGAGATAACAGATTCCTTTCAAGTATGGGAGAAGAGTCTGAGAGATGAGGGAGGAATCCACTCTAGGAAAAGGGTGGTTGGCCAGAAAGGAACTCCAAAGAGAAGTAAGCGTGCTGATGTGTGGGGACGAAGGCATGCATTGATACATAATCGGTATTAGCTAGTTGTCTACATTTTGCTGAAGTGGCATATGGAACAATTGCATAAAAACACTGAAAAGAAATAAGGCCATGTCGATAGATATTTGTATAAATTCTATTGGCTATCTTGACTTTTTAAAAGTACCTTAATCATGCATGCAGATTCAGTCTCTCCCACCAAAAAAAGGAACGCTGTTTCTTGCTCCAATAGGCACTAATCTTGTACCAACTATTTCATGAAAAATCAGTAAAATCAGCTGTGAAAGGAATATGAATATGATTTTTTGCTTGCTGGAGAATCCCTCAAAGCAAGATTGCCAAAGAGTGGGCAACAGTGGCTTGTGAAACAATACTCTACTATTTTTGCTTGTTTTTTTCCTTCTCTAAATACCTTGTTATAAAAGTTTTTATTTTTTCATGTCTCTAAAAATAAGAAAAAATCAAGCCACAGAGACAAGGCCCCTTTAATATTTTGCAAGGCTGACATCATCATCGTTAATAAGGCATTTATTGGGGACCCACTGAGCACGGTGACATTCCAGTTTCCCACTCCTACTTCCCACCACGGTCCCCGCTGGACGCCAGCCTCTCCGTGCACAGTTAAATGTCTGCGATGCAGCCCTCTTGGTTTATTGTTAATTAACTTGAAGTCTAGATCCCATCCACGTACAACTTAAAATACAAATTGTGTGCACTTTGAACATAGTCTTTGAACGTTCTTCACTAATTGTTTAAATGACGTGTGGATTTTGTCTCTAGCAGTTGGTTTCACTTTAACCTTTGGACAAATTGAAAACTTTTTTTTTTCCGTAAAACTCCATTCCTCTTTGTAGTCTTAATTTTGCACCACGGGGACTGTTTAATAAGCAGTTTTCAGGTAGAAAAGAAAGACCTGATGACCCAATATTCTGTTTTCCCCAATGATTAGATGTAGAAATTAGCAAGAAGAAGGAGAAGAAGAAGAAAAAAAAAGAAAAAGAAAGAAAAAAGAAAAAGAAGGGAACTGGATTATGATTGGTTACACATATATAGGAGCAACTCCCCAAAGTCGTTAAGGGAGCAATAATGAGAGAAAGTTGTTGCTAAAATTGATTTTAGGTGGAAGCCAATTTCATTTCCCTAAAAAATCTTTTGTATATTTATTTAGTAATTGGTCATGAAATAATGCTTTAGACAGGCATTTTAGAAAGCATACCTCCTGTTTAATAAATCTGAGGCTTTGATAATTATTAATGCACAAATGCCGGCAGAGAGATGCTTTATTCCCCATGTCATAGTACCGCTATTAATGATACTCAAAGGAGTGAAAATTACCATTTCGGAAGTGTCCAAAGCAGTAAACTGGTAAACAAGCCCGCAGTTAGGGCTATGGATGATGTGAATCAACAAGGGTGAAAAGATTTGGTTACTCTGTGTATTAGTGTTAATAGGAATAGATTATAGAGGAATATTTGTGATGTGACCTTCTGTGCACTAATTGAAATAGTATTCAGAGTCAGCATTGGCGTAATCAAGTTAAACACGGAATCATAAATCATCATGAAAAGTGCTGTCACAACTTCACCGTTAATGCCCTGGACTGCTGGGCAGCCTCGCGAAAATATCTGCTATGCCGATCTTTAGGTTAATAGGAACAGAAATGGCATTTAAAGACTATTTGGATCAAATCTGCTCTGAGGTTGAAAGTGTTCCTCTGTTAATTTACTGGTAATTTGAAGTGATGTAGTTAGGGTTAGAAGGAGCACAGCTGAGCCCCTTATAGCAAAACAAAGGGCTGTGGGAGTTTCTTCTAATATTTATTTAATTGCTTTAGGGTACAATGCTAATCAGTTTTAATATACATGTGTAGTTTCCTTTGTTTCTCAGATATAAAACAGTTGGCAAGTTGATCAAATGCGTATCATTAGCTATATAGCTTCAGGTGATGCATTTGACAGTGACAACTTCGGCATCCTTATATTTATCAAGCAGAAAGGTTTTATTGTGTATACATGGAAATATTTCTGACAAGTTAAACTATGATGTGTCCTGAGAAAGAATAAGAATTTACTAGCAATATTTTTCTTATGAACATTTTTTATTGATTGACTAGAATCAAACTAACAGGCTTAAGAAAAACACAGAGGAATTTGTTAAGAAATGATATATACTATTGCCAATAACACCCGGTGTCTCAATGCAGAGGAAGGTTGTGCTAATTTAACCAGTTACTCATCAGATCATGTAGCCTAGAAGATGTATGATGCTAAGCAGTAAAGGGCTTATTTATTATAATTTGCTCCAAATGTTATAAATTAATACAAATTCCGGCGGCCAATTGATAATAGAATCTTTTCAAAAGTATGATATTTTACTTCAAATCTGAAAACACTTCAAGTCTATCCAACTTCAAGTAATGTATTTAAAACTTAGCAGGCACGTTACCTGGATGAATGTAGGTCTGTTAGGTAAATAATCCTAGGGGACTAGTTATTCCTAACTGTCGTTCACATGAGTAGGGAGGGAACGGAAAAGAGGGTTACTTATCTGTAAATACAGTAGGATGTTTTTAGTCACCACAAAAACTTTTCAAACTTTTCTCCCTTTAATAGTACTTAGAACTTTCAGCTCATACTCTAAGGAGCCAATCAGTTGCTGGCAGTTAAAAGAGTATCGTATATATTTTCATACAATTAGCAATCATCAGAAGTGATTTCTACTATGAAATAACTAAAATGCTGGCTAACAAAATACGTTCACCCTTTTTAAGAAATGGAGGTCCTATTTTAGGAAAATTGCTTAACAGAATGTTGAAAAAAGTTTCAATCACCATATTTAAATGGGCTGTTAGTCATGGTACCCTAGGCTGATGATCTCTTTGTATTAATTTCTCTAACAATAAAATAAATCAGTTGCCATAATTCAGGGGATTATCTGCCATTTGAAGATGAAGCTGGTTCTACATCAAGTAAGCAGGGTGAGAAAAGGAAGGAAGAAACTACACCCCTTGTGAAAAATGTTATCTCTGAACATTTCTTCCTTTGTTACTAAAGATATAAGCATAAATTAAATATAGCAGCTGATGTTGGTAAACTCCCAATCTATTGGGGGACACATTCTAGTACCACAGAGCTAGATGTGTCTTTAAAGAGTTCTCAGCAGATTTGTGGGTGGAGCAGGATGAGAAGCCCCTTCTCCAGACTCCTCATTCTGTGCCATGGCTTCTCCACCATTGTGCAACCCACATCCTGCCTGGATCCTCTGCTTTGGAAGTGAATGGGAACCAGAGAGGAAGGACAGTCCAGAGGGACAGGCCAGAGACAATCTCCAGTGTAGCTGGGTACCCTATAAATCTATGCATGAGCATCAAACAGCACTAGTTACAGTCAGTTTCACCATGGATTGCGTTCCTCTAAGCAGAAAACCTGAAAGGGGGTGGTGACTAATGACTAGGTGTTTCTCATCTTTCGGAGGTGTGAAAACAATTCATACATAAGGCAGTCAAATACATGTTTTTAAGAATTTTTTTCTTATTTATTGCTCTCCATCGTCTTCGGGGAATGGCACACTCTTCTCAATTTCTGGTCTTCTTTATTGTTAATGCTTATAATGACCTAGAATTGAGCCTGGCACATAATAAGTGCTACATAAATATTTGTTAAGTTTTAAAAGTTATACAGGTTCGTTATTTTACATGTCTACTCAATGGCCATGATTTGGGGTTTTTAAGATTTTTGTGCATAGATCTCTGAAATGGTAGGATTTTGAGAAATAGAAATATGAATGGAATTGACATCTAAGTGGAGATGTTCTACTTCAGCGTAACAATTCCACATCTGACACTAATTTTAAAATCTTTTCTCCCAAATGCCTGCTCACTACCTTGGCTTTATAGGCCGACCTGCCATCCGTGAGCATAGCTGCGTGTCTCCTCCACTTGAAGAGCCCCATGAGCATAATATAGTCAGTGGGAGTGCAGGACAGAAAAAATATACACTGCTTTGCACACAGCCTGAAAATCAAGGCATAAAAGAGGGAAAATAAATCAGTGCGCCCCATTCGGCCTTTGCATGCATAATTCATCAATAGAAATAAGTATCCAAAATGTTTTACCAGCGAGTGTAGGACAAGTTACTTTATTTTTCATTAATATCTGAATCGTAGCTCTACCCCAGACAATCCCAATATAGATAATGGGGACTATATAAGCTATATATTTAAGAGAAAGAAATATCAACAAGTTGTTGATTTTAGGATATATTTATTGGCTTAAGTATAGTCTGTCCAGTTTTAACTAATACAAATCAGTTAGCTGGAAGATAATCAAAATATTGGTGCCAAAGATTAGCAATGGGAATTAACATTTACTGAGCTTCCACAATATGTTGATCACTATAGTAAGCACTATCTCATTTAATCTTCCCAGTCATCCATGAGATTACGCTGTTTACTTCATTCACAGGAGAAGGCAGTGAGGTCCAGAGCAATGGAGTAACTCACCCATGATCATACAGATATTGAATGGTAGGGTCTAGGTTTCATCCCACATTTCTTGGATCTAAAATCTAATTCCTTTGTCTACTCCATGCTACTTCTCTAGTCAAGTTAACAATTGTATATAAAATAAGCCATCTATTCAAAAAGAGTTTCATGTGTATATATACCCATGCTCCAGGCTAGTAGGTCAGTGACTAAAAGGGCAGCAAAACGGTAAAGCCTAAATCTGACATCTAGTGACAGCTACTCACTCCTTCTTTGTTCTGCAAGTTCATCCAGCCCCTTGCAAACATTTACTACTTTACAATTCTCTCCTTCAGCCAGAAGGGCTCTTGGCATTTGGGGGTTCAGTGAGATGGTGGGTGGAGGGAGTTTTGCCTTAAAGTCTTTTATCTGCCTTAGATTGTCTCTTGCAATCCCAGGCATCCAGAGGAATCACAAACATCCAGAGATTTGCAATAAGTAAATACAGGGGGACAAATAGAAGACACAGAATATTGGAGAGGTTTCCTCTTGTAGTATGAAATACCACTTTCCATTGTTATGAGAGTTCTGAAAACACATTTCACCCTTTGTAAGTCTCAGGCACAGGTGTGCCTCCCCTGGGTCAGGGAAGGAGGAAAGGAGAAAGGTGTACTTCTCCTTCACTGTCTTAAGCTGGGAGCTCCAGGCCAAAGTTGCTGCTCTGCCTGTGACTCCCACACAGGATCCCTGCAGAGGCATCAACACTGCTGAGCCTTACTTCTGCTCCTCGATCCCAGAACAAAAGAGAAGATTGCAGGTAAACTGATCCTCAGTCACCGAAAGTCAGTTACAATATTACATGTGTTTTCTAGATCACAGTTTTAAAGACTGGAACATGTTCCACTGCAGATAAAAAAGTTATTACAGAATTCACCCTAAGTCCACTTCATCCCATGGTCTTTGAAGAAACCTATAGCTAAACCCTAGTTGACATTTAATTTAGTACCTGAACATCAGGCTAAAAAGGTACTGCTGATAAGAACACCATGTAAATTGCATTAAAAATAAAAAACTATGTATGAACTATTGCACGTTTAATATAGACAAATTTTATCACAGGTAGCTTTTTTTAATCCTCAAAAAATTAAACATGCAATTATTCAACTTATGAAATAAATACATTTATATCAACATTGTCAATTCCACTGTCTTTTTTCCTGGTCTAGTTTTCCAAGATAATTTGCCTCTATATTCACATTATGAGCTTGCAGTGTCTGTACATAAAAAGCCTAATTGCGTTTTTTAACATTGGAATTTTGACATAATGATTATATTCATCTTTTGAGATGTTGTCCTACACGGAGTCCTTAAAGATTTTCAAATTAACTTGTTCAATTCTAAAACTCCAAGCATGATTATTTTACTTGAGAGGCAAAAAATGCTTGAAAGATGAATTAATAAAATTCCATCCCATACATTATCCTGCTTGGCAATGAACGGAGTGCTTATAAGAGAAGGATAAATCTAATTTAACATTATAACTCTTTTAATAATAAAAATATATAGATTCAAAACCTCTTCAGTGACCCTGTCTCACACAGTATAATTCCCTAAAACTTCTAAGTCACTCAATGATAAGAGGCTGATCTAAACGCTTCCACTGCATTAATCAAATACCAGGTCTAATTAAAAGAGCCATGCACAAAGCTTTTTCAAAATGTTGCTCAGGTATTGCAATAATTTCTGATCACCCAAGCCTGGAAGACAAATAATTAGAGCTGCCAGAGCATTCTGATGAGTGATGTCAGCATCTCCAAGTGACCTTCCCTCCACTAATTAATTTTCATCTTAAGAAAAGAGACCCTGTTGTTGCACATTATTAATTGAGTTCACTAAAAGATGCGCCTGATTAATTTTTGTTGATAATACTTGTCATTCTAGGCAGCGGCTGTAATCATTCTATTGGGTTTTATTTTTTTAAGTTGATCTAAGTCCTTTGCAATGTGACTGATATATCTGATACAAAATATCATGCATAAGGGCATATCCTATAATGTGTCTGGGCTATTTTTCATTGCAGTTGTTTGCCAAGGTAAAATGAAATGTCAGTGGAGTTTTCGGAGCTGTTGGAAACTGTAACTCTGGTTTGCCCTGGGAGCTTAGTGAGGCCACTAATTCTCAAGTGCCCAAAAAAGATCACTACACCCAACTTGCAGCCTCTTCTCAGGTTTTATGGTAAAATATCCCTTCACCAGAGAAAAACGCTGAGATCGTCTTCAAGAACTCTTCATTGCGTTTCTGTTATTATCAAAAAGATTTCCTGCAACTTCCTTTGTCCTCGAGTGGGAGAGATAGCCCGCTAAGTCCTTCTAGCCTTCTGACCCTGTGTGAGTGGCACAAACTAAGCTCAGAACTTGGATGATTGCCCTATTCATTCATAAAATATTAGGATTAGAAAAAAATAGAGAGAGAGCTATATTAAAGTATTTATTTCATTAACCTAAAATTAAACAGGAAATTCACTCACACACCTAATGAATGTAAGCTGTAGTCTAATATGGGAACATTCGCATGTCATTGAATTTCAGGACCCTTATTAAAACCATAGTGTGTTTTCAGCGGAACTTTCTAAGTTTAGAGTTAATTTCTTGGAAAAATATTGTGTTTCAGCTTCTAAGTGAAAACATTTCATTTGTATTGGGAAAACAAACTCACAAAGCTTCTCAGATTGTAAAGGGGTCCTGCTAAGCGAATTTTGATGACTTAGTCTAAAGTGAACAAAAAATTCTGTGGATATATATGCTCAACGATTAAGAGAAAAATGCTTACTGAAATGTCTTTTGTTTTGCTGAATCTAAAATTTTGTAGAGGATCCTGAGCCTTTTTGAAACAGGGAGGGTTAGGTTTTATTATCCATGCTATATGCCACTTGCCTAGAAGTTTAAAGAAATTCATAAACATAGTACAGAAGGAAAACACAACTCTGTGTCTTAAGTCTCTTTTGAGGTAGCCTTTTCTACTGTGGTAAGCCTGTTTCTCTGTTTTATTTTCCATTGAGTAAATGCAAGGTGGCCCGAAGCTACCCAAAATCTAATACCAGATAAAGTTGCCCAATTGCTCACCAAATTCACACCACTCCATGAGCAGTCCTTAGTGGAGGGAAATGTGGCACTGATTCTCCAGTAGTAGAGTTCAGGCTTATGGTTATCCATCAGTAAAATCTAAATATCCATCAAGAATCAGGCATTTTGTATATTCTTAAGTCTGGATGACCTAAAGCTGTGAGATTCTTCACCTTGTCATCCCTGAGGAAACAGAAATAGAAAACCCTAAAATTTGGGGATAAAGGAAATTCTTTTGTGAGCTGAAAGATGGAGTCACAATGTAAAAAAAAAGAAGAAAAGCAGCATATATAGATAACCAAACCTGATGTTTCATAAGATCTTCTATTGTCACAGTATTTTAAAACAGAAAACAACTTTAGACCTCATCTGTCCAACCCCAACATTTCACATATAAAGAAACTGATTCCCAGAATTTTGATTCATTTGAATAACAAAGGGTATAATCCTTTGGATTTAGGAAAGCAGTAGAAAGAACAATGATAAACACCTATTTGTATTTAGTTAAAACATCTTTGTTTAAAATCATGAGCAGTGCATATTTCTCAGAAAATAATACTCAGTTGTTACAGAGAATTGCTGAAGTATCTTTGTGGATCACAACATATGTATTTATCGGTGTTGATATCTCTTTTACGCTATGGTACTAAGGGGTCATATGTGTCTATTCTGCTGTACCTATTGAAGTTACTGCCTAGGAAGTTATTAAATAGATCAGAGGGGAGGGAGCTGAAGGGGAAGAAAAAGGCAAGAGGAAAGGAAAATTAAGTGGGGGGAGAAGTGCATGGTCATTTGGTCCCATTTTAATTTTTTTCTCATTATTCTTCCGAATTTTAGCTCGCAAACCCAGAAAAGATTGCCTCCGTCTGATAGTTTGTGGGTAAGAGGAATGTCTTTCTATCATGAAATTAAGTCCAAATATTAAACAAGTAGAAACAAACAGAAAAAAAAACTGGGAAGGTTTTATGTTATAATATTCCTCATAAATTCACTTTGTGTAACTTCTATAAAGCGGAGTCTTACTGACAGCCAGGCACATCTCAAGAATTGATCATGTATCTCTAAGACAATGTAAATGACACATGTTATGGTATGATTTTTATCAGTGGGGAAAAAAACTAAGTTGTTTTCTTTTTAATTTGAAGAAAGCATAATGATCTTGAGGGAGCAAACTCTTGGACTTCAAGGGAAGGAAAGACAAATAAGTTCCTGGATATCTTCCCGAGGACAATGAAGACGAAAATGGAGTATTATTGCTCTGAATCTAGGTCAGTTTAACTGAAAGAATGCCGAGCCTTAGGAGGGGTCCTTCTTTTGAGTGATGTGATTTAAATCAATATGGAGAGATCATCTCTGGCTAATATATCTGACATTAATTTTCTAATCAGATTTCACCTATAGTCTGTCAGCATTCCTTTCAGAAATCATCAATATTTTCTGTGGATGAATACATCATAATCTTTTTACTTTCTCTTGTGACTTTATTCCGGTTTTAATAATATTGCATTTTCATAATTATATTTAACCAACTCAGAAATTGAAAAAAGAGGCTCTCCGAACTTGGATTCTGACTTTTAGCTATGTCATCACTCTTGATAGTAAGTGAATTCTTTGATTTTGTACAAAGAACACTTATTGATGTCATTGAATAGTGTTTGGTCCTAAGATGTATACCTATCTCAGCTAATTAACTTTAATTTTCACTACAATTTTTATTGACTGAGTTGTCCTCAAGCTAATGAATATTTTCCCAATGATTGAATGAATTTGATACATAGTCACAGTACATGTGAACATGACATCTCCAGACACCTGAAGGCATTCACATCTCTACACAAGGTGAAAAATATGCAAGCAGTGGGGCTCAGGGGATTGTGTTTAAGATCTGGGCTTAGATTAATTTTGAGAGTCAGTATGGCCAAAAACCAAAAATTACTCTGAGATTTGGAGTCAAACAACCTTTGGTTGGCATCTTCTTTCTCAGAGAGTCACTCAAACTCCAGACCCAATTTCTGTATCAATATAATATAAATACATTTTACATTTCTCTCACAGGATTGAGAGGAAATAACCAAAATAATGAATGTGAAAGCATCTAACCCAGTGTCTGACACACTGTAGAGCTTAATAAAAGTTTTTTTTACATCCAATCTAGTTTTGTTAGTTTACTTTATTTAAGGAAAGATTTTGCACCCCAACTTTCTTAACTTTGTTCTTCACACTGCTTTTCCCTCTCAAGTGAAAACAAAGAAATTGAATTCTCTGGAATCATACCAGAGCCCAACAAAGTGAGCCTACTGGTTAACCTAAGAAGTGCAGCTTCTTCTTTTTTTTTTTTTTTTTTTTTTAATTGGAGTTCAATTTGCCAACATATAGCATAACACCTAGTGCTCATCCCATCAAGTGCCCCCCTCAATGCCCGTCACCCAGTCACCCCAACCCCCTGCCCACCTCCTTTTCCACTACCCCTTGTTCATTTCTCAGAATTAGGAGTCTCTCATGTTCTCTCACCCTCTCTGATATTTCCCACTCTTTTTCTCTCCTTTCCCCTTTATTCCTTTCACTATTTTTATATTCCCCGAATGAACGAGACCATATAATGTTTGTCCTTCTCCGATTAACTTACTTCACTCAGCGTAATACCCTCCAGTTCCATCCACGTTGAAGCAAATGGTGGGTATTCGTCGTTTCTAATGGCTGAGGAATATTCCATTGTATACATAGACCACAGCTTCTTTATCCATCATCTTTGGATGGACACCGAGGCTCCTTCCACAGTGTGGCTATTGTGGACATTGCTGCTAGAAACATTGGGGTGCAAGTGTCCTGCCATTTCACTGCATCTGTATCTTTGGGGTAAATCCCCAGCAGTGCAATTGCTGGGTCGTAGGGTACTTCTATTTTTAACTCTTTGAGGAACTTCCACACAGTTTTCCAGAGTGGCTTGCCATTAGGGAAATACAAATCAAAACCACAATGAGATACCACCTCACACTAGTGAGAATGGGGAAAATTTGTAACAAGACAGGAAACAACAAACGTTAGAGAGGATGTGGAGAAAGGGAATCCTCTTACACTGTTGGTGGGAATGTGAACTGGTACAGAAGTGCAGCTTCGGGACGCCTGGGTGGCTCAGCGGTTGAGTGTCTGTCTTCTGCTCAGGTCGTGATCCCCAAGTCCCAGGGATGGGGTCCCACATCAGGCTCCCTGCATGGGGCCTGCTTCTTTCTCTGCCTATGTCTCTGCCTTTCTCTCTGTGTGTGTGTGACTCTCACGAATAAATAAATAAAATCTTTTTTTAAAAAAAGTGCAGCTTCTAATACTGATTAGTGTTGCATGATGGTGGTAGGATCCCAGAGATGCGGGGCAAAGTTCAAAACCCTTACTCAAAAAAAAAAAAAAAAAACCTTACTCAGGGTCAAATTTGTTAGAGTTTGAAGTCATATATCAAGAAATATTTCATGTTCAACAAATATAGGGAAGGTTGTTCAGAGCTTTTGAAATGCCAAGAGGATAGGGAAAGAAAAGCCACTGGCAGAGAAATGTAAAGTAACAATTTGACTGTTTTTTCAACCTGATTTGGAAAAAGAGTTTTAAAGCTTAAAAGGTTGGCAAGGATCATGATGATCTATGGTAGTTTAACTTCTTAAATGGGATTTCACAGACCTTACTAAATTTTGACAAATCTCACATCATTTGATTTTTTAAAAAGTGTGTTTGACCCAAGGTTTTTTAAATATCTTTATATTTGACCTAGAAGGCCCCTTCAGCTTAGCCTCTCTTAAAGATACTTTTGACAGAAAGTTAGCTTTGGCTAGTAGCCACACCACCATAAGTTTTGACCTTGAGTGTGCTCCAATTTCTGGTAGTATTTGAATAAGTGACTTTTAGGTGAAAGTAAGAGGTCAGGAAATAAAGTACCTGAATTATCAGGATTGATTTTTATTATTTATTTTTTGTTAATTGCCTGTGCACTACCCCTTCCCCTCCGATTTAATACTTTCTGAAAATTTCCTTCAGTTGTAGGTCATTAACAGTAATTTTAATGTAGGTCATGTCCTATTATAACAAATTCCAAAGACTTGTCTGGACAAAGTGATAGAGTGGAAAGAGCTTTGGGCTTGGAATAAGAATGCCTGCATTCCCTTCCTGGTTCTGCCACTAACTAGTTGAATGAACTATCTTTGACTTGGATGAGATGAGATGATGACAATCAGCTCTCCAATCTCACAGGGTCTTTATAAGGGTTGAAATAAGTTCTTGCCTATGAAAGCATATAGAATGCTGTAAAATATTGCACACATAAATCATTACACTAATTAAATTATGCATTTGATTTATGTTCTTGAAAATTTGAGGATCAAATATTGTTTCAATAAATGACTCTTGGAAATAATTTCATCTTAAATATATAACTAAAAAATATTTGTATTCATGGAATTTAGGCTATAAAATTCAAGGCCAATTCCTAAAATAATTAAATTCTATAAAACTAACCCTGTATAATAGTAAGAGCCTCCTTATAGGTCATGCTGCTTCTATCCTTGTCCACTTAGAGTCTATTTTCAACATCTGCCCGAATGATCCTTTCATTATAATAAGTCAGATCATTTCACTCCTCTATGCAAATCTGTCTGATGACTCCCCCGTCACTCAGATTAAAAGCTAAAGTGCTTACAAAGGCCAAAAGGACTTAATATGATTGGGTCCACTGTTAACTCTCTGACCTTATCTGTTACTGAGTTCTCCAGTTCCACATTCCCTCCTTGGGATTTCCGTGTTGTCTGTTCTCTCCACCTGGAACATTTTTCTGCCTGATGTGGCTAACTCACTGTTGGCATTCAGGTCTGTTCAAATGTCATCTTCCCAATTAGACCTACCCTGACCATTCTATTTAAAACTGTACCTCTTCTCCTCATACTCAATACACTTACTTTGTTCTAATTTTTCCTTTTTTCTATGACACAAATCACTTTCTAACATACTACATAATTTGCATATTTATCATGTTTATTGTTTGCCTCCAGCCACCATAATGTAAACTCAACTAGGAAAAGGATTTCATTTGTTTTGTTCAGTGATAATAACCCACGGACTTCAAACCGTGCCTAGGTGATTCGGTAAGTGCTCAAAATAGTACTCATTGAAAGAATGAATGATATAATGATGATACCACATAAAACTTTGTTATTAGGTATGTTAACTTCTCTGGCCCATTCTTGTGATTGACTATCGCCATTTACAGGATATATGCAAACCAAAAAAAGGTGAGAAATGTGACTATAAAAAGAGAATGAAACTATCCAGCTCTTCTAGACACAGAATCCATGACCTTGGAATCTCTTTATACGCTTTTGAACCAATGATCTTAGCAGGATTTTCTTTGTCCTAAGTCTATAGAACATGACAACATTAATCTCTTAGTAAATTTGCATAAAATTTGCAAATATAATTTCATGATCTGTAAAACCAAAATCAAAGTATAATATAGCAATTTCATTGACTTAATCTTCCAGGATCCTATCAAGAAAGTAATCAGATTTTCTTATCATTATTTATTCTTTTTAAATACTCACTACTCATCATTCTGCTATTATTATCTAGAAGTTGATTAGTAATTTTCCCCGTTCATATTTATTTCAACGTGCTAGTTGAAATTAAACTAATTGTATCTAGCACCTAGAATTACTTGACTTTTTCATCTTTTAAACCCACAAGACGTTGCTTTTTAATTTATATTTAGAAATCTATAGTTTCATACTGATTCCTTAAAATCCAATCTGTATTGGCTCAATAGTTCCACTTCTTGGGCATTTTCTACAGATGGGAGAGTTAGTATCTATAGTTAGAGCTGTGTCATACCTCCCTTCATTAACACTGTGATTTCAGTGGTGGCAATGGTGGGCTTTGGTTTACTGCTCCTAGAGTGTCAGTCTTCCTTTCCAATTCACTACTATATATCAAAATCTTGGTTCTGTCCCCAAATTTCCAATATGAAACCAGAGCATTCAGTCTGAGCAGATCATTATACATACTGATGAGAATGGAACCAAAGAACCAGAGACCGTCTTATCAACAAGATCGTGATCCATACCATTAGCAACATTGGACCTCTTAATACCATACAAGAATATGAAACCCATTTGTGCATTGTGCCATGAAAGTTATAATTTATTAATTCAATCACTTAGTAGTTTATTTTTAAATACTCTAGCTTTTTTCTGAAGGGATGGGGAGGGTGGATGGCTGAGCAACAAGGGCACCAAAGGGTTACTAAACATTTCCTAAGGATTTTCATTTTTCTTACTTGTAATCTAAAACTTGAAATTTCTCCCATTTCTCTTTTGTCTTCACTAACTGTGACTCCCTCAAATGTAGTGCACTCTCTTTGGTTTTTAGGGGAATTGAAATATTTATCAAAATTGAAATGAAAGATAAACCTAAATCTAACTTGCTAGATGGCAACTATATGTCATATGTGAAAAAAAAACTGAAGTATCAAACCTCCTTAGTCTGTTTGTGTAAACAGACCTTTAAAGATTAAAAAAAAAAAACACACACAGATTCCCTAGTGTTTCTTTTTTCTTTTTTCCTGTGTATAACCCTAGTTGTCTTCTAAAGCTTCAAAATGATTATACAATATCATTCCATAAATTTGTTTCCTAAAATTTCTCCATTCCCTTCATTAGTCTTTAAAGTTTCATTATTTGCTTCCTTACCAGAATATATTTCTCTAGAAACATTATATGGATATTATCCAGGTGTGCTAACTCCAGGGTCTTGGCTATTGTCCAGCTTGAACAATTAGTTAAAATTCTCTTTTAGTTTTAACCAGATGTTATAGTCCTCATTTCCTGACCTAAAAGGCTCTTTCAAAATATGAAGAACTCTTAAATACTTGTCCCATTCTCTTTCTGAGCTAGCTGCACCTTAGTGCTAACTTAATATGGTCTGATACGCAGTATATACATATAATTAGTGAGGTTTATACCACATTTGGAATAAATCAGGCTTTAAAAATACTTTAAATATGAGAAGGCAAGCATTAATTAACAAGAACTTACAAATTATATATTTTTACTTTAAATCTCCTTTTGCCATGGTTTTTAGTTGACATCTTAATTGCTAAAGAAAGCAGTATATTTCTAAATTCCAGGTAGTTTCATCTATTCCATGAGACTGATGTAATCCTCCTGATGATAATGTCTCCTAGCCATTTTGCATCTTGTCCAGGACCCAGTCAATACTGTTATACTGTAAGTTCCCAATTTATATTTACTAACTTGTAGTACGACGAATGGTGGTTATATGTTTTCATATTTGAAGAACCTTGAAAAGCCACCAGCACAGTTGAATTATTTTTTTAGCCCTAATAAACAATATTAGTCATCCATGATCACAACCATTTGATCTATTTTCCCTCTTAGTCTTTTATTTCCTGTATTTAGTTAACTCCTTACAGACCCTAGGGGACCCAAATTAATGCAACTGTGCTGGCTTGTCATTGGTCACTGAAATTACCAAAAGGGAAGCTGCCAGAAGCCAGAGACAGTTGATGGGCTGAGGAAGATCCTCTAAATTCTCAGGTCTGAACAGCCAGGAAAAAGGGTGCTGAGTTGGATGGAGGAAAGAGAGTAAAAGAAACATTTTTAAAGTCCAATCAAGGACGCCTGGGTCGCTCAGTGATTGAGTGTCTGCCTTCAGCTCAGGTCATGATCCCAGGGTCCTGGGATCAAGTCCCGCATCAGGATCCCCACAGGGAGCCTGCTTCTCCCTCTGCCTGTGTCTCTGCCTCTCTCTGTGTGTCTCTCATGAATAAATAAATAAAATCTTAAAAAAAAAAAAAGGTCCAATCAACTGATTTGGAGAAAAATCCTAAAGATGTGTGGTGTGTGCAATAAGCATCTGAGAGAAAATACTGGCCGGAAGCTATGCTTAGCCATCCTTGTTTCTTACCTCTAGCAAATATTGAAACCAAATGCTTAGGTCTTTTAAATACAGCCCTTAGGTTCGTGGTGTTCTGCGTTTAGATAAAAAGTGAGTTCAATATTTCTTTATTAATTTTAATGGTATAACAAGAATGGTGTATCATTTTGACATAAAGAGTTCAAAGTTACTATGCAAGCACTCTTCCATTAATCTTTTAAATATATTTGCTGGGTGAGCAGCCAACATCATCCTGCCTAAACAGATAAGAAAACAGAGAGCTGGTGATAAGGTGACTTGTTTAAAGCTTTGCAACAAATCAGGGAAAGAGCCGGAGCTCAAGTTCCCACCCCTGCCCTGGGCCGCGTGCGCCTCTACTGCCCAGGCTCTGGAGAAGAGCAATAAGCTGATGCTTGGGAGCTGCAAATCACTTGATAAAAGAACCCCATTCTGATCGTTTCTCGAATGTTCAGCAGAGAACTCCACAAGTGAAATGTCTGCAGAGTTCAGAAGAGAATTCCACAAGAAATGTTTTTTGTCATACTATCAGTATTTTGAGTTGTATCCCTCGTGTGGCGTCAGCTCTTAATAATCCAGAGAATAATTATCCATTTGTGGCTCATCAAGGCCCCTTTCTTCTCCCTGCTTCCTGCCTTTGGGCCATTTCACTGCTCATTAATATTTGCATCAGAGGCTAGATCGGCTGCTTCGCTATGCTGGTGAGTCTAGTGAGAGGTTTGGTGGGCAAAGGGAGAGAAACCATGGAATTTTGTGTAAGACTTAGTGATTCTCTTAAGGTGTAATCCAGCCATACTAGACCAGGTGGTTGAACTCAGTAACAAATGATACCGTCGTTCATTTGTCAGGGGAAGGTCCACTCCTTTTTGTCTTCGACTCTGCACATCTACTTTTCTCTAATTCTATACCTGATGCTTATTATCACAGATAATTGAAATCTGACAAAAGACACAATCATCTGTGTGATGGATTTTGGCAATATTCACGTCTTTAAACTCTGCATTTCCCACCCCTCGTAAAGAAACCTCCATAAATACAGCTTACATGTATTAAGGAATAAATGAAAGGTGTGCTTGTTCCGTGTTCTCTGCGGGTTGGTAGATAAAATATAGCAATCAGCACCCTGCCACCACTCCCCCCTCAAGGATTCTCTGTGCTTAAAGAGCCAATGCTGGTGGTGGCAGATTAGTAAGGAGTCGTGATTGCCTCATGAATCAGGGTGAAGCTTCTCACAGGTGCCCATTGGTTTGATCTTCCTGGCCACTCTGGGAGGTTGTATATCTTTTGTGATTATCACTCACAAGGATATCCTTGAAGGAAAATAAGGCCGCCTCACCAGACCACAACCAAATGAGACAAACAAAAAGCAGAGATAGTAGAAGAGGACAACAGAGAGGATTCTCTGAGAGTCTACGCAAATAAAATGGAGTGTGTTGGTGAACTCCCTCGGCTGCCACTCAAAGCCCTATTCCTCGAGCTGTGCTGACCGCATCAAAACAATGCTGCTGCATAAGCAAGGGAATAAACAAAGCAAAGACCCATTAGCTCTGTTTCCATTAGACACGCAGAGGGCAAGAAAAAAAAAATCAATAACAGGCAAACAGAAGATAAAATTGATAGGAAAGAAATGTTAATTTTAGAGCTTTAAAACGAGGGATTGCAAACAATGGCATGCAATAAAACCTGAAAAACTATTTTTAAAACTTTCAAAAATCATTTACATGGGGAAAAAGAATTCTAGCAGGAACATATACAGCATATTAAACGTTAGTGCATTTTTAATGACTTGTCTTAAACAAATTATGCATGAGATAGATTACACATCCCTCACCCACTTAACAAAAAGGCATACGCAGGAACAAAAAACAAAACCAGGTGGCTTTTAAAAAGAAATTAAGTGTATACTTGGTGACTGATTGGGAGAAATGCCAAGTGATGTGAAGGACCTCATAGAATAGAGTTCTCTTGAAAGAAGTTAGATTGATGGGCTTTTCAGCCCAGACTGTAGGCAGAACAGTACAAACGACAGCAGTCTCCACTTTTGGACTCATCCTGTAAATGCCCTCAGCAGGCAGGGTAGGGGAGCAAAGGGAAGAGCGACTCTGGAATAAAAAGTCTGAGATTTCAGTCCAAGCACCCCCTACTCGTTAACTGTGTACACTTGGACAAGTACTTCGCCTGCCCTGCTTTTCTTCATTTGCAAGATGCAGACAACAATAATGCTGCCTTAGCTTCCTAAGTTGGAGTGAGACCCCAGCCTTGGTGTTTTTAAAGACCCTTATTGGTATGGTTCAAAACCATTGGTCGAGAGCACTGGTTCTCAAACTTGAGGGTGCGTCTGATTCTCCTGGAAGAGTTTGTCCAAACCCCAACAGCTGATCTCTGCCTGTAGAGTTTGTGATTCACTAGATCTGGGATAGAGGAGAAGAATTTGTATTTCTTTTCTTTTCTTTTCTTTTCTAAGATTTTATTTATTTATTCATGAGAGACACACAGAGAGAGACAGAGACAGAGAGAGAGACAGAGACACAGGCAGAGGAAGAAGCAGGCTCCATGCAGGGAGCCCTACGTGGGACTCAATCCTAGGTCCCCAGGATCACACCCTGGGCTGAAGGTGGTGCTAAACCGCTGAACCACCCAGGCTGCCCAAGAATTTGTATTTCTAACAGATAACCAGGTAATTCTGATGCAGCTGGTATGGGGGTCACACTTGAGAACTTCCATCAAGCCTAGTGATCTTGTGGTCCACAGACCAACTGGGTCAGCAGCACCCCAGAGCATATTAGTCCTAGAAGCCCGCTGAGACTTTGGTGGCAATGCTGGGCCATCCTGATAAACCAGATCTGGCATTTCATAAGATCACCAGGTAATTTGTATGCCTAGTAAAGTTTGAGAAGCTCTGCTCTAGAGCATCTTCAAAGGTGATAGATCCAATGAAAGACTGTGCCATAGGGTGCCATAGAGTGCTTTAAGAAGAGCCCTGCAATCGAAACAACAAAAATCCAGGTTCTTGGCTTTGGCATTTCCCTCTCCCTCCTCCAAGAAGTCCTGATTGTGAAACTGACAGCATACACCACTTGGAAACAGCTCTTCTCATCAAACGAGGGGTTTACTCTCACAGCTGTAGGTGCCCGCTGAAAGGTGAGCAATCGCTGCGGTTTCTTTCCACCATTTATGTGAATTTTGTTTCCTTACAGGATGATCTCTTTGGCCCTTCCTTGTTCTCTTTCCCATCATTCCAAGAAGACGTGCCTTGTATTTCCCACGGATATGCTTGTTTCCTATCTGTGAACTTGGTGGGGATATGAATTTTGGTCAGAAGCAAAGCAAGCTGAAAACCCCAAGTGCGTTTCCATTAGGGAGTTCCTTTAGGCTAAAGAGTCAGTGGGTTAAGTGTCAATGATCTAATATCAACCCAGCATCACAACAACCCCTTCATTCAAAGAAGGCTTCCCATTACGTGGAATACAAATCGGAGCGCCAGCTTCACATTTGTGAGATTTATATGACCATTTAGAGAAATTCTTCTTGTAGCTCCTCTGATAACATCACTGGCAATACAAAGCTGAATGGTTCAAATCAGATTTCATCTCTACTATGTAGTGGTTTAGTGTTTGAGGATGAACTTACAGACTATTAAATTTATAAAAACAAAGACAAATATACAACATAAAACAATTCAAGCTCCAAAAGCCTTATATTAGCTTTTGAAAAAGAATAGCTACCAAAAGAAAAAGGCAATGAAGATTAAATCTTTTAAGATTCAATGTGTCTATTCTCCCGTATAAGGCCTAACCTTGCTGGAGACTTAGAATTACGACTTTATTTTAGTCTGCAGCTAAGCAAGGCAGCAGATAGCATTTCAATGATAAGCTTTGCAGTAAAAATCAATGAGAAAATATTCTGATTTTCAGAACTACCCCTCACAAGTGGTATTAATAATGTAACTATTAGGCAATGATATACATATATATATTATATTAACAATGTAAACATAAAAACACACGGGCTTTTTAAGTTCTCATATGTGATTTCCTTCTTAAGGGCCAAGATGTGGTGAAAAGCAACTAAGTAAACCATTAGAATCTAGGAGACGTTTTGGACAGAATTATTTTTCAGCCTTCCAGTCTGTCTTCCTTCTTATCAACTTTAAAAAGAGAAGAGATAGTATCTTTCTCACACAAATAAATCAGAACTCAAAGCACTGTCTCCCTTGCAGGAGAATGCCTATTTTCAAATAGTGCTGCCTTTCTAATAAAACATTTCTGTATATGTCTTTTTTTTTTTTTCTCCTGAAGCTAGTTTGCAGCTGCATTTAGATTTCTCTTAGCTTTAGAGGACTTAAAGAATTCATTTTTCTTCATTGCAAGTGATGGAAATCTTTCTGCTATCCCCTCTTGGGCAAGACTTTATTAACAAATCGCATTGCATAATCCACCACCTACCTGTGGAAAAAACTGTGATTCTTCCAATTGAGCTATGTGTAGAACCAAAGCAGCTCAGTTACCCGATTTGTATTTTACATATTTATCCCTGCATAAAGGGATGATTTATCTAAAAGATACCATATGTATTTGAAATATTCCTATTTGTGCATTACACCAAGGCTTTAGGAGTGATGCACTGGTGTGTCCCCTAGGAAGTCTTCCAGGAGGAATTTAGGAATGTTTGTTGTTTTTTTCTTTTTTAAGATTTTATTTATTTATTCATGAGAGACACAGAGGGAGAGGCAGAGACATAGGCAGAGGGAGAAGCAGGCTCCTCCCAAGGAGCCTGTTGTGGGACTCAATCCCAGGACCCCAGGATCATGACCTGAGCCAAAGGCAGACACTCAACCACTGAACCACCCAGATGCCCTGAATTTAGGAATGTTAAATGTTGTTGAATTTGTGTTGCCCTAACAAACAAAATCTCCTACCTAGGCCACAATTAAAAAAAAAAAAAAAATACAGTAGCCCAAGTGCCTTTTCCCAGACATCTAGAAACAACTGAGGTTCAGAACTGAGTCTACACCCCAACTCAATGGTAATATCTTGAGGGCAGGAACCCCATGTGCTTGCCATCGGTCAGCAGCCCAGGCCTGCAATAGCAGACACTCTGCTTGTTGCTTGGATGGGATGGAAGCACAGAACATCCTCCACTTGTAATAACCACTGGGTATAACCTTCTCCCCGGTCTATAAACCACTTTGTTCTACAAAGGAAAGAGCAGCTTCTTGCTAGTAATGTACAAAATGAACACTGGATGAGACCCTGGTCCACGCAGAAAGAGATTTTGAGCTTTGATTCTCTTGCCTTTTGCTTCTGTTAACGTGGGCTAGGATGTTTAGCTTTTTGAAGGCAGGTTGTTTGTAAACCCCACCAGTCCTCACCCAGAGTTGGGCACATGGTAGTTGTTTGTTAAATTAAGTTGAATTGACTTAGTAAATGTCATTTAGTGTTGTCAAAAATAAATAACATTAATGCACTGCTCTAAATCTTACTCATTAGAATCATCTTTTTTTTTTTTTTTTTTCTGATTTTGCTCATTTATTCATGAGAGACACGGGGCAGAGGGCAGAGACAGAGGCAGAGGGAGAAGCAGGCTCCATGCAGGGAGCCTGACGTGGGACTTGATTCTGGGACTCCAGGATCAAGCCCTGGGCTGAAGGCAGATGCCAAACAGCTGAGCCACCCAGGGATCCCCAGAATCATCCTATTTTAAACCTTCCTTTGAATCATATATTAAGTTTTTGTCTAGGTGCAGATGATACAAACTTCAAAAAGGTAGAAAAGGCCATCCAGTGAGGAGGAGGCCTCCTGCTCTGACCCCCAAGTACTCACCACTCATGGTGGGAGGCAAAAGCTGAAAACTGACCTTTTTAGAAGAAGTATTTGGTGATGCCTGTTGTTTTTAAGTACCACTGGAAAACTCAGGCTTTTCCCTTTGGCACTTTAATCCTTAACTTGTTCTTGGCCTTTCCAGATCTGGAAAATAATTTCTTTTGTAAGATAAATAAAACCTAGTACACCACCTGAAATCTGCACACGGTATTAGTAAGGCTGGCAGTAGCCAGTCGAGAAGCCATCCACCTGAGACCAAATGGCCCCCCCGTGTGCCCCCGTCTGCTGGCCCCAGAGTCACATTGCCAATAGCACCGTGGAGGGCAGCTCTTACCTGTAACAACCACGTGCCACATACGACTCAGCTGTGACCAGAAGTCTTCATCGACAGCTTCCTGCATTTCCAAGGTTATTTCTCAAAGATATTCCGACAGTCAAGCAGTAGTTTTAAGAAAGCTCTGAGTAGTTTGCAGCTCTTTCTCATCCAGCGGGTAGAGATAAACCACTCAGAGTGAGAATAAAGATTGAGGATTAAGATCAACAGAGCACTTATACTACAGCATTTCCTGATGTGTCAAATCTCCTGCTCTTGTTTTCTGTTTGTCTTGCGTTGCTTTGCTTTGCTTTGTTTTGTGAGGTGACATGGATTTTCACCTATATATAGGAGCACAGCAACTTCACTACAGCGCGGAAGAAAGCGTATGTTCTTGTGTACTAAATAAACACAAACGAGAAATGCATTTTGGCCCTCTAGGAAAACAGTAACCTTACTATCGTCCTTTGCAATTTTCCATTATGTGCTGGTGACTTTGGAGACATTCTATAACATCCTTTGATAAGTTGAGCAACCTTTACTCTAAAAGATTTTAAGGAAGGAAGACAGAAAGGAAAAGAGTTAACCCTAAAAAATGCATGTTGGAGACAATGACAAACGTATCCTGTGAAGAATTAAGAAGCATTTCATATTATATCTGCCTCTTTGACGCCGATCCCTAACACCGGCTTCGACCAGCGGTAACTATCATGTAGGCATTCGATGAGCATTCAGTTGTCTTCGGATATTTTTAAAGGACCTGAGATTTCTCAGGTAATACTTCATGCTAAATTTAAATGAGAGAATACTACGAGCAGATCATCTCAGGCACCCTAAGCCTGCAAATCAGTTCTACAACTCAGGGTGCTGTTTTGTTCTCTGAGCAGTTGGCGTAAAGTGATACATAATTTGAACAATCACCTACTAAAACTTGCAAGCACATGCCTAACGCTGATTTTTCCAAAATGCGTGATAACGCATACTGTATATTAGAAGGTAAGACACACAGCCCTTAATGTTCCCCTGAGGATGTCTCTTTTTCTTCTTTCTCTCCAACAGCAGTGATCTTTGCTTCAGGTTTCCTAGCCTAAAAATGTTTTATAAATTATTTCAACTTTGAGAAAGTGAATCAGATTTAATCCAAAAAGGAAAAAGAGAGATAGTAGCATTTACACATTTCTGGAAGCTGGCAGCAAGATAAATCCAATGTGACAAATCTCTGTGGGCTATTAAGTGGATTTTGTTATGGAAAGCACACAGAAGGCATGCCTAATGAGAGTGCAGGGTGCTGGGTTTTGAGAAATGGGCTATTATTTATGAATTCTAGGTGGTATCTAAAAGAAATATATTTAAGGATTTAAACACTCGTCTCTCCAGGCCCTGGACTTGGCTCTAGGCATTACTCAGAACTGAAAATATGGCATGTATGTGATCCTACAGATAACCACACATTTTATAAGATAATCCATAAGTCCTCAAAGCCTTTGGGCTTTTCATTTTACTACACAAGATCCTAATTTGGGATTATCAAGGAGAAAAATCTGTACAATCATGGAAAGAGCTCTATCCTAGGAGTCAGAAATTTGGGATTCAAAATCTGATCCAGATCCCAGTTTCTTTATCTATAAAATAGTATGATAATACCTGCCTTGCCCCTTCATAATTCTTCAGGAGGTTCAATGAGATAACACACTGGGAACAGATTTTGAAGTGTGAGCGCTTTAGACATGTAACATATTAGCATTATTAACACCTGGGAAATCATCATGACCACTCAGGATTTCCTCTGTGTCGAAATCACCTCATGGCCAGAATCTGGATACACAAGCTCCTCCGGCAGCTCGGGAGAATTATCCAATCCAATTTCTTTGCAAAGAAGTCCACAAGAGCAAAGTTGCCAGGAACTAATCACATTAATATAGAAGCTTTACTGTCTTTCACCAGATTGTGTGCAATGTGGGCCCAGATCCTGCTTTGTTCATTTCTGTATCCCAAGCATCCAGCAGAGTTAACTCTCACCAAATACCTGTGAGTAGAGTGAAATGAATGAGATGTCTGCTATGGGCAGAGGACTATGTTAAGCATTTTGACAAATATATGAGTCCGAGTTCAAACAGAGAAGCAGAACCACCAGGAAATACATACATATGAAGGGATTTATTATAGGGCTTTGGCTCTCTCAATTGTGGGAGCTGGTTAAAAGTACATGAAGGCTGTTGCTTTTGTGTTTGATGCTGCAGCCCCAAGTCAGCAGGGCAGGGGGTCAGAAGGAAAAGATGACCATGAAGAGGAGAAACAAGGATAAGATGGAACCACAAGGATAATTAGGATCTGCAAAGGTGGACCAGAACCTGCATCACTACCTCACCCTCTCTGAGACCCCACCTCTAACAATGAGGATGTTCTACAAGTGAAACTTATGTTCTTCATCAGGGAGCTAAACACACACCTGGCTCAGGGGTATGAGCAGCTGAAGGAGGAGATCCAGCAGGCCCAGATGCCTCCCCACACCAACCAGGTGAGCCACCAGATAGGTGACAACATACCTGAGCTGCAGTGGCACCACACGCCCTGTACAGATTTTCCAAGTCCAAGAAATATGGCTGCAGTTTCACTCACACCTTCCAAATGTTACTCCAGATGTCTCTCGTGGTCTTAAACACTGGAGAAGAGAATTCTGGGAAGTAAGTGTTGAGCTTCTGCTAATTGCCTGGTATTTTGTGTATTCGTTGGAATCCTATAGCTCTGCAGAATGATTAATTTCCTTGTTTCATAGATAAAATCTCTAAAATCCCTTATGTAACCCCCTGAGGCTTCAAATGCACCCCCCTCTAGGCGGGTGGTCCCTGGCACTTTTTCTACACTTGTACCTACAGAGCAGCTGGGGCATTAACACACGTCCTCAGCTGGCTTTGAGCATTCCTCAGGGCAACCCTAAGGAAAACTTACAGCGTCTAGAAAGTTTCTTGAAGTTTCCCCATCCTCAACAGCAACAGACAGAGGTGACACTTTTTCACATTATCCCTTCAACATCACTGAAAGAGGTCCAGGGAGGAATGAAATGAGAACCGAGGAGAACATACCTTGGAGAGTGGGAAGAGGTAGGAGAAAGCTGATGGAGACCTCAGCCTGCACCCTTCAACTTCAGCTTTGCTCTGTCACCTCAAATGTTCCCATGTGCGCTTGACAACTATGTAATGAGGAGCCTCCATGTGCCTGAATGGCCTGGCCATGACCGTGTTGTGTTGTCTCGTACCATTCAGAAGACATTTGTTCCCTACCTGCAGGCCGACTGAAAACTTGCTCACATCCCTGAGTAGCACAGTATCATATTGGGGGCATTTGACTATTCCTGGTTACTTAAAAGCATAACTGCTCAAACATCCATTTCCAGTAGTTAGGCCTGTCTTGGGCATAGTTCTCCTGCATCTTCTCAGGCTAGAAGCTCCTGGAAGTCATATTTCATTTCCTCACAGGGTATTTTTAAAGTTTGATTCTGATGTTGAAGACAGAGAAGTCATCTGTGCTTTGGGAAGAGAAATACACGAATCTGAATTTGAGGTTTTGAGGTTCAAGAAAATGTTTATATTTTAGAATATATTTCATAGATTATGTGTACAAATAATGTTATGGAGAGTGTAAGTTTTGAAGTCTTTTAAATATTTAAATATAACCACTAAGAAAATCAACTAAAAGGTAAATCGCATTTTGTATGTCTCTCTTGATTATTAATTGCATGCCTAAGCTGGGTGAGGGATAGAATCAGTTCTATTTCACTTTGGAATTAGCATGTCTTCCTCGTATCCAAGGCAGGCCTTAGGCAAATTGGGAAGTAGAGGAAGTTGAATATTTCAGAGCTCTTCAAACCTGCCTCCTGCCAGAAGGTATTCTAGAACCCATAGGCCAGAAACTTCCCAAACGCAAAATTAATTTCTCCTGTGCCCATTAATTTCTCTCCATCTGTAACACCAAAAATTTAAAAAAAAAAGGATTAATACATTTTCGTACCAGAATTAACGATGACCAGGGCTGATAACACAATTCCCTTTAACAGAGACCTTCAAAATCTTTAAAAGTGACTGATAGAGAGTTTTCAAAATTTTCCAGAGGGCAAATGAGGAAGATATTTTGTTAAAGGGGTCAAGGAAAGTCAGTCTCAGCCAAAAAGGGAATTTGCATTTTTAATTAAAGAAAGATGGAAATTATACAGAAAAACATTGTGGTCGTAAAGTAAATAAAAAGCAGCTCATGGCAAAATGCACTTTTATGTCATCCTCCTTTAGGTAGAACATTATTTCCACGCAGTAATATATTTTTAGGAGAGTAGAAATCACCTTTTCCATCTCTCTTCCTATTTCACATTAGCTTTTTTTCCAAGGTCGTTAAAATGAAAGAATGACAGTAGACTTTCTTATCAACAGCTTGTTTCAACAGATACAATACATGGGTTGGGGATCGAAAAGAGCATGAGAAGCATTTCTGCCAACATTGTAGAAAATATTGAACATCTGCTATATCTGGGATCCTGGGAGTTGTAATTATAATTTTTTGAAATCTGTACACAAGAGTTATAAATATTAGAACTGTAGCCTGTGAAAGCCATGAAATATTTAACTTGTTTGGCAGGCTTAAGCAAAACTCATAAACTTAATTTAAGCAAGCCAAACACTATAGTTTCACCAATTTTACATCTTTCATGTCATTAGTTAGATAAATTAAAGCAAACTATAAAACAGCCTAGAGACTGCCGACTGGGAAGTCCTAAGGGTAGACCCCTTCCCCCCACCCCCCACCCCCCCAAAAAGTGCGTTTGGAGAGCTCACTCGTGTTGCTGGTTTACCTTTCCCAGTTATCCACACTTATCAAAGACTCTGGTTTGCTTGCAGACGGAGAGATTCGCTGTTAAGAAATGGCTTCGGGGTAAGTAAAGAGAAAAGCAGACGTCAGGCATTTTAAGTAGGTTCACAGCCACAAAAAAGAACCAAAGGCCACTGGTGATTTCCGCAAGCTGTAGGTTCAATCCGTCAAAAACCCATACGCCACCCGCCACCCGGGGTGAAAGCCTTTCAAACCTGCAAACAAAGCCCTGGTAAGTAGCTGGTGCTGCTGCAGAGAGGCTGAGGGGCTGAGAGGAACCAGGGTGCCCTCTTGTAGCTCTGCGGCCCAGCCACAAAGGGCAGATGGGCTGGAACATTCTGCTATGTCCACCTCACACGAGCATTTGAGATCGAACACATGTCAGTGATAACCCCGCCGACTCCACTGCCTATTTTTAAGTTAGAAGTCCTATTCGGTTAGCTCCAACACTTCCTCATGGACATCCCCTCCACCGTCCCCCCCTTATCCCAGGCCCAGTCTGTTCCCCAATAAGAAACTAATGGTAAGAGTCTTCACACTATAGATTCTGAATGAAAATAATCGATGACGCCACCGTTTATTTAATAGCACTTCATTTACAGGGTATCTTTTTGCAGTTGAACCTCAAGGCAACCCTGTTTATGGCTATGAGTAAGCGACTTCTACAAATTTAAAAAACGGCCACAGGAAAGCAGTGACATGGGCCCACGCAGGGCCACATGGTGACAGTCCTGAGCCGAGCCCTGAGGTGTCCTGGGGCTTGGTCCGGCACTCTGGTCACAAGGGAGGCAGCCGATTCACAGAATATCTGCTCGACGGGAGTCTACAGCAGGACCCAGCTAAGGGGCTCCAAGTCCAGAGTCCTGCTGGTGGCGTTTCCAGGCCTCACGGCTTCCCTCCTCCTGGCCCTTCTCTATGCCCTGGTGCTTTTTTAGACTCAGTATCTCTATTAAAACTTCCTACTCCTCTTTCCCTGCCTTGTCTCCCTCTCTTAACCCCTACAAAGGACTGAAACTGGCTGTCAGCTCTGGGGCTTGCCACAGTCATAGCAGCCTTTGTTAACAAGTTAAGAATCTACAGGAATCCCCTCTTTGCTGTCTCTACACTCTGTACATGAGAGCAATCAAATGGATCAGCTGGAAACCCCTAGCTGCGAATGCATAAAAGAGCAAATGAATAGGAAAGTTCAAACGAGATATTTCACTGAAACATCCTGCTGATCCCGTTTCATTCTGCATTTAAGAAAATAATACCCATGCCCAAACAGCCTCTTTCTCCCTGAACTAGAGGGTTGATATCACACAGACTGTCTACACAGGGGAACCAATTCAAGGCAGAACTGAAAGTTCCAATTCAATCCAATCAGCGCATGTCATATGTCTGGGGCCAGTCCAGCGAGCCTCGAATGTAAAAGAGCCAAATGTGCGTTGCCGGTGGCCCACACAGGCAGGAACTGTTGATGCCTCAGGTTCACTTGAATGGGAAGCGAGGTTGAAGGGGTTTTCGGTATCTCCCGTGTGCCAGGTACTGTGCAAGGATTTTTATGTCTGTTTCTTAATTCATGTTCACAATAAGCTTGTGGGATAGATTTTAGTATTGGCTATCCCTCTTTCAAAAAGACATTAAGCCATTTCCTTAAGATTAAAAAGTCAGTTAAGTGGAAGGTATAAATATTGTATGCAAATCTGAAGCAAATGGAAATTCTGGGGAGATCTACAGTCCACTCACCCTTGAGAATTGTGGGCTTCCCGGCCTGTCTTGACTCAGGAACCAAGATGGCAAGGAAGAAGCTAATTAGGCTCTCCTTGTTGTTCTCACATTCTTGGGACAGCTGTGGAGATGCTCAAAACAACCGAAGTATTAGTTCTAGGGAGTCCCCACGAATTGCTCCTCCAGTTCCTCCCCGCCAGTCCCTGCAAAATAGTCATGGTCCTCCGAGACCATGGAGAACATGGTCCTACGTCCTATGACCAAGTGGTGAGGAACATGACAAAGCAAGGCTGGAGAAACAAGGGGCTTTGTCTTTCTCCTTGTCTTCCTTTCAATCTTCATCATGGATAAAGTTAAAAAAAAAAAAAGAAAGAAAATGATCAGAATAAAGGCTCAAAGACTTTCAAGCATGGTAATTAAAAGACCTAAGTGCCATGATTTGACATTACATTTTCTTTTACAAAGAATAATATAGTGGAAATTCCAACAGCTTCGTGGAGCCGTTCAACTCAGTTCCCACTTGTAGTTGAAAGCTCCATTTCTGCTGCCCTGGTACTGAGTCTTGACCACAGGAGGGCATCATCTCTGATGACACGGACAGGTTCAAGGTCCTGAGGGTCAGGCCCATTGGGTGAGTGTCAGGAGACAGCAGAGCTGGAGCTCCTAGCGAGACCTGCAGGTGTGGGCCGTCCGGTTCCTGGGTGCTGACACCTTTGCCACTTGGATCCTCTGGCTGCACACCAGCAAGGCAGGCTCAGGGAACCTTTCCAGGGCAGCTGTGTGCAAGGGAAAGCTGTTACTCCTCCAAGACTGAACAGTGACAGAAGCAACTCCACCAGGCTCCCTGATCAAGCCGCACCGTCCGGTGGGAACTGCATTTTCCTCGAAGATTGCTGGGCTTGTTTACATGTGTTTTATTCTGAGCTACAGTAATCTGTTCACAAGAGACAGAAATCCTGGTAAATCAATCCTTAAAGCCTGTTGACATTTGTCCACTTGGCAGATCATAAAAGCCCCTTGAAAATCACAGGAGAAAATGTGTAAACCGCTTACCAAATTATATGATGTAAACGCCAAGAGAAGGCGTTCTGCAGGATAAGATCACTGAGTCGTGACTGCCTTCCGAATGTAACTTTATTTTGGTCTTGGGTTATATGTGAGGTGTTGCCAAGATCAACTGAAAGAGAGACAAAGATATATAAATTCAGCCCCAAAGCTGACTTTTAGTTCTCTGTCTTCAAAAAGACTGGAGATTCTTTATGAGATGTAGTTTCGCATAAACAATCTTTGCTAACAAGAGTTTTCCCCCAGTATCAGTTAAATTTTAACTAGTTCCCTGTAAATGTTATGTGAGTGCCAGAAATAATCTTGAGTTTGAAAAGAAAAAAACTAGGACTGGAGAAAGCTTCATGGCATAAATACGCAGAGAAAACAACCCAGAAATGGTTGGTGGCAAGCGGACTGCACGGGGCGAAGAGTTCAAGGTTACTGCCACCACTTTCCCAAGAATGTCTCCAGAGAGATTTCCAGAAGACTCTAAGAGGGATGTAATAGAATGATTATGCACGAAGCGATGATAAGTGCTCGCTGCCCGTATAACGGTGCAGGTAAAAATCTACCATAAGCTGTTATGCCTGAATTGAGGCTTATCCCAGGCTCTTTGAAAAATCAGGTTCACAGTCTGAAACCCTCTTTATATATCAGGGTAATCTCTATAGATTCCATTTCAAATCTTTTGCCTCAGTTGCCTAACAATTAATTACTGTATCTGACTCTTCCTTAGAGACAGTGTTCGTTTCATTACCTCTCTTCACAGTTTCGTACATTGTACTAGATACTCAGCTAGGAGCGAGAGTTCTTCATGAATGCTGCTGGGTATACTTAGGTAAGGAATTCCCTTAATGTTCACACACGCCTGGCATCAACAATAAAGCTGATGGTAGGGAGTAGCTCCCAGGTCTCCAAGGTGACAGGAAGCCCTTCTTGTGTGGAGAGCTCTAGGGACAGGAGAGGCATGACTGCCTCCTGTGAGAAGGGGCTGGGCAGGGTTTCTAGTGTTATCCAGGGATCCCACCTCTTTCTTTAGGTAGAGAGTTATAAATACACTTCCTGACATCCAAGAAGGGTTTGCTAAAGACTTCTAAGACCAATGACTTGGTTCTCCTACAACGCATGTGCAGGCACATATCACACCACCACAGAATCTCACATGGCTGGTGGCCTTCTCCAGGAACTGATTCAACATCCTCCTGAATGCACATATCCCGTCTCCAATGTGTTCATCAAGTCTCATGCAGCCTACACAGATGGACACAGGGAACATCCTGGCCCCAAAGCAGCCCTAACACGGTTGGACAGCTCTAAATCTGCCAAACTGACTTTTCTGAATAACCCTTGGCATTAGTTTTATTTCCTAATAAGGAGATTTTTATTTCCTGATATCCTAAAGAAGAAATGCAATCCCCTCTTCCAAAAATATGAAGCTGCAGTCAGGAGAGAGCGAGTAGTTGTGTGTGACTTTGGGAGCCTTCTCCTCTCCATTCTTTCCAGGCTAGAAGAAAAGACAGTATCCAGGATGCAAGCAGCTGCCCCTGCCTGGGTGCCCTGGTCTGGGGACCCTGTGGCACGGCTTGGTAGTAGCACATCCCTGTGTGTCTCTCTGCAGGTTTCGCACATGTCAATTGTGCTACTTCTACTGATGCAAGAGGTTTTTAAATGTAATCCAAATTATGCGTTCCACTTATCCTCTCTTCATTTCACATGCATTTGGTGGGTGACTATTATATGCCAGTTTCATGTTCTATGCTAAGTTCAGGGGCATCTATGGTGATTAAGATACAACACCTCTCTTCCAGGAGCGGATTGTCTAGAGTAAAACCTCAATGAGTAAACAGGCAAGTGTAATAATGCATCCTTATTGGACAAGAGCTCAGAAAAAAAGGCTCCAATCCTGTAAAGGGGGTCTTGAGGATCTGATGTCAGAGAGAACCAAGCAATAGGCAAGTAAGCGGGCAACAACAGAATGCCTCTCAAGCAAAGGAAATAGCTTTAAAGAAGACCAAAGTGAGGATATATTTCTGGATCCACACACAGCATAAGGTGAGTAGGAACAAATTTGTTAATATCCGCTGCATATAGGACATGTGTATGATGTTGTATCTACATAAGACTATGTGCTCATGTTTAAGGTATACTTGAATATTAAAGATTAAAATAAAATGTGCTCACTTATTGAGTGATGTAAGCACTGAGATATGAAGATGATAAAAGGTTAGTTGTGGCTTTGTGGGACTCATAGTCTGATGGAGGCACTATTTTTTAAAACTTGCATGTTATCCAAAGCAACATGATCAAATAGTAACACTGGTTATTTAGTTAAGTGAAAAGTTTTAAAATTATTTTTGAGTAATTGGGTTGAGAAAATAATCTTATGAGACAGAAACCCAAAATATAATCTTCTACTTGTAACGTTCTTTCTCCTCTTAATCAAAAATAGTAATAGTAATCAAAAATAGTGATCCCTATCCTTGAATGTTAATTGAAAGCCAAAATATATTTTGGTCAGTGATTAGCTCAATGACCGCTCCTTCTGTTGACCATTAAGAGTCTCTACAGAGCTTAAAAGATAAAGAACTGAATGGAGTTGAAGGGAAGACTGATGTGGGTAGAGCGTGGACCTGGCAAGGAATGGACTGTTGTAATAAACTGCCTGTGAGAAAATTCTGAAAAGGAAGGAAATCATCTCTGGCAATTAAATATTTACCAAGAAGGAAAAACTAGTGGACAATAGTCAGGAGGCAAATTTGACCAAAGAGAAATGTTCTGGATTCTACTGAAAACTTCTCCTAGCCCTTATTCAAGGAATATTTTCTGGAAATCTTCTTATTTTATGTATTTTGAGATTTATTTATTTATTTTAGAGGGAGAGAGAAAGAGAGAGTTCGAGCGCATGCACAGTGGGCAGGGGCAGAGGGAGAGAATCTCAAGCAGACTCTGCACTGAGTGCAGAGCCAATGCAGGGTTTGTTCTCATAACACTGAGATCAGGATCTGAGCCAAAATCAATAGTCAGAAAGTTAACTGACTGAGCCACCCAGGTACCCTGAAATCTTATTTTTAATCAAAGTTTCTCAACTTTGGCACAATTTACATTTATGGCTGAATAAGTGTTGTGGGGAATGTTCTGTGCATCGTAGAACATTTAACAGCATCCTTGGCTTCTATCCACTGAAGCCAGGAGCACCCTCCCCACAAAAACACTCCAGTTGTGACAAACAAAAATGTCTCCAAACATTGCCTAATGTCCCATGGAGAGCAAAGCTGACTTGCTTCAAGAACCACTGACTTAAACTAATGGAAGAGAAAGCAGAACATAGTCAAAAGAATTTAATGAGATAATGGAAGGGATCCTTAAGCCAAATATTATTGTAATCCCATTATTTCAGATTGTAAATGTTCCGCAAAATTCCTAAACTGAATAATCTTTAGGGCCTGTTTGACACACATACACATACACAAACACACACACATACACCCAGACACGGAGTGGGTTTTTCCTAACCATCTTTATATTGTGTTAATAGTAAGAAATAAGTTGTGCATTCTGTAATATAAAAATTAAATGGATTTCCAAATCAGCTTCCTGGGGTTTCAGAATAATTTCATGTTGCCATATCAATGTAGGCAAGAAAAAAATGTATCTCATCAAAACTATTCCAGAAGCACCTCATTTTGATAGGAAAGTACTTTGTGATGATTACCTAATAGGCAGCATTTGTTGAAATGCTTTTAATAGACCTTTTTTATCACATGCAAAAGAATTTCAATGCTAGTTCAGTCTCCTGTTTCATTCTGTCATGAATCAATTTGTAGAGACATTTAGAAGTCAATAATCCACTGCAGCTTTGATGACAGGTGATTAATTTCTACATTTTAGAGACATAATAAGATTTAGCAATAAAAAGGCCTTGAAGTAACCTACCAAACAGCTTTAATCTCAGCCTTGGGACTGTTGCTAAATATGAATGCTTGTACACAAATGTGAATGATTTAAGTTAGTAGGTTTTATTGCAGACTCCTTGTGTTTTCATATTAATCTTGCTTTACAATCAGGCTATCTATACAATCAATTTATGTTGGATATTTTTTCCAACACAATGCTTGGAGGGAGGAGGGGGCTAACAAATTATTTACACACAAAGGGTTTGTTCTACAAAAGAAGTCATTTTACATGCTTATTGCTGAGGGGATGACTGATTTTATTGGCATAGCAAGGAAAGAGAAAAAAGAAGTGAAGGTGGCCTTCAGACAGAGGATTGGTTCAGGAAATGGATGGCGAGGAACGCTGAACAATCGTTCACCCTTCCTTCCAAATAATGAGCCGCTGCCTTCCTCAGAATACCTTTCTTTCCATATTTTTTATTTTTAAAATCAACAGAGGCCTCAGAGTAGTTTTTAAACCTTATCAAAATATTTCTATAAATTCAAGTGCTGATTTTTAAAAAGTGAAGTTAATCTAAACCTAGAAAGAAGAATTCGCTTTCTACCACTGAGGGATGGTGACGACCCAGACATGGACGTTTGTTTAAAAATAAATATATAAATGAAGATGGATACATTTGATATTCCATGTAGTTTATCATTTCTGACCAACAGATGATAGCTTCTCTGAAAACACTAAGTATTCCAAAGGCAGATGTTCCAATTTTGGTCACATTGTACCATGCTTGTTAAATCTCCGTAGCTGGAAGTTTCACTTTGTTCTGACATGTTTGTGATATAAGTGGAGGATCACTGCTGAAAGTCTTTATGGAAGAAATGTGGTTGTTGTTTGTTTGTTTGTTTGTTTTTTCTTTCAGAAGGAAGTGACTGAAGAAGAGGTGGCTGCTTGACACACATACAAAAAAAAAAAAAAAAAAAAAAAGGAGACTGCATGCTTCTGGGAAAGATCCAAGAACAAGACACAGAGACAAAAATAAAAGACTTCTCAGGAGACCACCCAACAAACCAAAACTCAAACTCATTTCCCATTACTGCGCCCTTTCCCTTCCTCCAACCACCATGATTCAGATTTTGCTTTCCTCATTATTCTTCCTGTTTTAAAGATGAGTCATCTGTTATTATCTTTAATTCTTTCTTCTTTTTTTATCCAAACTTTGGTATGTCTCCCTTTGAATCATTTCTTAGGATGGCTCCTTCTTTTTCCCTGCTTTAGGGCAGTAAGCCCTTCTAACTAGGTCATCTCAGCCCCTTGAGTGGGCTTCACTGCCCCAGCTTCACATGGACCACCCCCTTACACCTCTGCAATGCTGCTGCCAGACTAACCAGCCCACAAGACCTTCCCACAGGATTCTTTGCCTGCCTGTTTGCCTTTTTAGTTCATTTGCACATTCAAGGAGCACGTCCGAACAATTAATACATGCTGGGCACCATGGTAGGGACTGGGAATTTAGAGATGAAGAAATATGGTGTCTTCATTTAAATAGCACAGTTCTATCCAGAAAGACAGGCACAAAAATAACTAGTTAGCAGAGTGGTAAGTGTTATAACAAATCTGCACGTACGTAGTCAAACTGTAGTGGGTACTCAGTTGAAGTTGTTATTAACACCTTCTAAGAAGACATGAGGACTGAACCCTGCCAAATCTTACCAGGAAAGAAAAGGCCATCCAGACAGAGCAAATAATGAAGTAAACAGGCAGAATCACCCTTTCTTTCAGATGGGTAGACAGACGGCTAGATTATAGATAGATGACAGGTAGATAGACAGATGGATAGATAGAGCTAGCTAGCTAACTAGATACAGAGGGAGGGAGGATCTTCTCCTGACTACCTGACCCTCTTCCCCTCTCTCCCATCTCATCTCTCACCAATTCCTTGAAATACTAGTCTGTGTTTTTGCCTTTCCTCTTCCTTCTCAGCCTACCACTCCACTGAGATGCTTTTCACCACTTAAAAGATAAGTGACCTCCAAGATGTCAAATCAAACTATCCTTTTGCATCCTTATCTCACTGGACCACTCTTACATTGAAGACTTTTGTGTATGCCCTCATTTTAAAAAGTTCTTTATTTCCTTGACTTTGATACACATTCAAATTTACTTGTACACCTTCTCCTATCTCTCAGGCTTTTTTTGTGGACTCTGCTTCTTTACCTACCTCTAAAGGTTGAGTTCCTAAAAGTTCTTTATTCACTGTATATACTTTCCTTTGGGGTGAGTCATCATTCTCATGGCCATCACCACCCCATCACCATTCCCCATCAGTCTCCAGTCCAGACCTCCCTCCAAAGTCAGAACCAGGGGCAGGCCTGGTGGCTCAGCAGTTTAGCGCTGCCTTCAGCCCAGGGCGTGATCCTGGAGACCGAGGATCGAGTCCCATGTCTGGCTCCCTGCATGGAGCCTGCTTCTCCCTCTGCCTGTGTCTCTGCCTCTCTCTTTCTCTCTCTCTCTCTCTCTCTCTCTCTCTCATGAATAAATAAATAAAACCAAAAAAAAAAAAGTCAGAACCATTATATCAGACTGCCTGTGGAACAGCTTACACCATCTACTTATAGAACAACTGTCAATAGGCTACAAAATATTCTTAAAGGGAAGACACAAAAAAGTTAAAAGCATGCTTCATCTAGATTAATCAGATCTGTTAGTCAGAGAGGTCATGTGTAAAACAAAGAACACACGCCAAGGAGTTATACAAGATGTTCCAATTAGGATGAAGGGAGATAGCACACTACTACAAAAATCTAATAAATAAGTGTGTGTATAAGTGTGTGTGGGTACAAGCATAAATAAAAATTTTATTGATTAGAGTGCATGATGCAAAAGGTTTGGGGACCAGTGAAGTAAAGCATAGTTCCCATAAAGACAAGGCTGTGAGTTCAGTCCTGTAGGGGACATTTGTTTTATTCTGTAAATGAGACTTCCTCGTGTATAAGATTTTCTCTGTTACTAGGGTATTTTTCCTTTGCTCAAGAATCCAAAAATCAAAAAAAAAAATTCAAAAATTTAAAAAAAGAATCCAAAAATCCAAATTTAAAATCAAAATATAATTCTTTTCCTATCCCCATAGAACATTGTGCTTCATTTCAGGATACACTTTGAATTCCAGAGACCAAGTTGTAGAAATATTACCAAAATTAACAGTCCCATGTTATTCGGTGCCACTACAGAAAGCTCAGAGTGGAGCACCAGGGTAGCTCAGTCAGTTAAGTATCTGCCTTTGGCTCAGGTCCCAGAGTCCTGGGATCGAGCCTGGAGTAAGGCTACATGCTCAGTGTGGAGTCTGCTTCTCCCTCCTTCTCTCCCCCCTGCTTTTGCTTTCTATCATTGTTTCTCAAAAAATAAAATCTTTAAAAATAAATAAATACATACATATACATATGCACACACGTCTATTAATCTCTCCTTTGTTTAAAAAGTAATATCTAGTGTATATTAATGTTTCTTGTGAAAGGTTCTAAGTACTCTGTATGCATTAACTTATTTAAACCTCAGAGAAATCTGATGAGATAGATACCGTTATACCAATTTTACAGGGAATTGAGAAACAGAAAATAAGTAATTTGTTCAAGATTTGTCTGGATCCAGATCAGTCCACAGATGCCTCAGCTCTTCCATAGTTAAAAGGCAAGAAGAGAGAAGTTATAATGATGGGACTCTAAAAGTGCTGAATCCATTCCTCCTCAGGGATCCAACTTAACATCCATTCTCCATGGCCCTACCCCTACCCCAACATCCCAGGGAAGAAAATTTCTTCAGTGTCCTCCTACATTCAATGCTCATTCTTACCTCTAATCATGGATCAATCTAAGACTGTCCCCACATCCATCCCTCATAAATACCTTTCTCAAGCCCAGCTCATATCCTTGACTCTGAAACTTCTCTGAACTTCTTTTATAGTTACAATAAATATTACCATTTAACAATTACTTGTTCTTGAGTTTTTTTCATGTATTCAATTTTTCCTTGAGGACAGAAAAGCATCTTATGTGTCCTTTCTTCTCCATAACATCATGGCTAGCTATATAATGGCAGCATTAAGTGCTTGTTTGAATGGTTAACTGAACAAAAGATAATCAGGAGTAATAAAATAAATAAACAGACATAGTAATAAATAAAGGACCCTGTACAGGTAAATCTTGAGCTTAATGTGGATTACAGCATTTCTTCTTTTTTAATTGATATATAATCAATATATAACATTGTCTATGGATTAAAGCATTTTTAAAAACTCATCATATATGAATAGCAACAGGACTGCTCTAATAGTTTCAAAAGCATCATGAAATTATATTTTTATTGTTCCAGACTAAAATGAGGCTGATATGAGGTGAAGGAAGAAGGCTAACACTGATAGAGCACTTACTATGGGCATTGTGTATTTTGAAGCTGTGATATTTCAATCAAGTCTCATAATAGTCCTACAAAGTATTCTCAACCCATTTTTTGGATAATGAAACAGATTCAGAGAGGGCAGAGAACATTCCCAAGATTAGACAGCTATCACAATGAAGAGCTATACTTTGAACTCAGGTCGATAATAATCCCTAGCCAATCTCTTTTTATTGGTTGATCTTGCCACAGCATAAGGTGCCTGTTGATCCCCTGTTTTCTAAGACAGGGCCAGCCAAGTGCTTTCCTGGTAAAATGTGTAAGGGACCTAAGAAGAGAGCCTCAGCTCTTGCTCTCTCCTTTGCATGCCAATCACAGCCAATCCATGTCAACATCCCTTCCAATCTCTACAAATACTAGGAATCCCCTCACTTTCTGTGTACCAATCACTCTATAGGCCAATGTCTCACTCTGGAGCATAAAGTTTCCTTAAAATACATATATATAATCTAGAGATTACCTTCTTGGTGTCACATTCTCCAATATTCAATATGCAAAAGTGAGAAAATAGACTTTTTCCAAAATCACTTTAACAGAAAGGAGGGCACTGGAAACCACGCAGGGGCAGCTTCCCTCCATGCACATTTGACTTGAGCCCACACCTGACTTGGAATCAGAGAGTCACATGATATGTTGCAAAGACCACAGGCTATACTTGGACAGAGCTGACTTCGACATCTAGTCCACCCATTCTGGGAGCCACTGTTGCATCGGCTGTGGAATAAAGACAATAACTAGAAACGTGCCATAAAGACTAATTGAAAGAATTTATATAAAGCACCTGGCAAATAGTAGGTATTCAGTAAATAATATTTTCCATCTCCATTGACAGAAATATTCTCCTCAATGTTATGTAATAAGAACACATAAAGAATATAGACAAATTAAAATTCAGACCACATCTGACTAAAATATAAACATTGACTATTGCTATAATAGATGAAGGGATGAGAGCATCTATGAATAGGATAAAAGCATCAATTAGCAAGAACCATAAAAGTAGGAAATTCTTAATTTGATAGCTACCAGAACAAAATAATTCACTCCAACTTCTTGCTTTCACTTCCAGTTATTTACTTTCAGAGATTTACCACGAAGATGCATGATATGCAGATACAACATGGTCAAGAGACCAGGAAAAAGATTAAAAACAATAACTAGCCCCCTTAGCCACTCTTTTGCAATTTTTCCTAATTTTTTTTTTGTGATCTCAGGCACCAAAAACATCTATCAAAGATGGAAGCACTGCTAAGACAAAAGGACAATTGTTTGCTATGTTAACCTCAGAGAGCGATTGCAGCACGGTAACATCTGTAATAAAACGACGGCTGCCTGTTTTTTCACCAATGTCAAATCATCATAAAATACTGAGGAGAAGGGAGGAATCAAATCTCGCAGTCCTCGAAATCTGATATGAGGTCTATAACCAACCCTGTGGCCGACAGGTAGCTTTTACAAGAGGACAAACATGCTGTAAGGGAATGAATCAAAGCAAAGGATTAGATAATTGAGGAGGTGACAACACATCAGATAGCGGGTGGCAGAGTGAGGTATGGAACAGGAGTTGCCTGCCCAGTAGCACACAGGAAGAGTTACGACATTTATGCATTTTCATTTCTACAGGTGGGAACCTCAAATCATTCCATGGGCTAGCCTCTGAGTACCTCTAATCCAAGCCTGCCAAGGCTCGGGTGATATACTCCTGTATCGTCAGAGATGGACCCAACATATTTTCAACAATATTTCTTTGGTCCTAACAAGACACATCTTAAGTCTAAATAACCTGTAAATTCAGACCTTATATTCTATGTTTAAGAAATATGCCCTTACAGGTTCTATTGTACATGGTCGTAGATCCAGGAAATATTATTTAACCACCTACTCTGTGCCAGGCTTGCACAAGACCACTCTCAGTTTTCCATTCGATCCTCACAGCCATGCTCTGCTGTATGTGCTATTACCTCCTTTTCATAGGTGACAAAATAAGAATCAGAGAGGTTGACTTCCAAAAGTGACATATATCAGAAGGATGCTTTTTCTCCCCAAATATGGTAGGTATGATGGCAGCTGCAGCACAGAAAGATTGCAGGGCAGTGGGGCAGTGGTATGCTTGCTTTCTGCCCCAGCCTGGAGCCCCAGAGCCTCCCAGGGCTCTGATTCAGGATCTCACATCCAGGAGTTCTCGGTCAAGTCTATCAGCTTTTGGCAACATTTTTTCTACCTTATTTCAGACAGTGAACTTGTCCTTTGTTAGGGCAATAGGAAATGGGGTTATTTTCCTACTTTTATTCATTTGCAACATTTTATAATTTTCAAGATTTTCTTTTCTTAGTCCTTAGCAAATAAGACAACAGCATATGGCTAAAGGGCCTAAAGATAAGCTGGCACTCCAACAAAGGACAATTAGCCCTCAAAATTGATTCTGACCCCTTCTAACAGATCTCCATTCCAATTTTAAATTATCCTCTTGACCTTAAAGACGATGCTCTGTGGGAGTGAGACACCTAAAACCACTGCTCTTCATAACTCAGTCGAGTTATGAATTTAAAGTTTCCCACAAAATAGCAATAAATCCAGATCCAAAGACAGTTTAGGAAAGCTACAGGGGAAAATGTTGCTTTCTCATCTCAAGGACTTTTCAGTCCTCAAAGAAGTTAATCGTTGAAAATCTAGAGTCCTGAACTACTAGGACTTTCTAACGTTAACCAATATCTTTAAAAAAATCTGCATTACAACCTTAGGAGACATCAAGGAAAGGTCAGACATGGAGAACCCCTCCATGTGATCTTGATATAGACTTAATCTCGAAGGCAAAATGGTCCAATTTGATGGGATTCAATGGAGGAAGTCATGCTGAATGAGAAGAAAATACTGAAGTGAATGAGATAAATAAATTTAGCGCCTGTCCTAGCTTCAGCCTTACCAGACTAAGACCGGGTACTCATTCCTTTGTGGATGCTTTGGTGTCTTACCTGAAAAATGTAGGACCCTCAACTATGGTATTTGTAAAACCCACCTTATGATCTGATTTTGGAATAAGCATCAGTAAACTTTCCATCTTGGCTTCACAATGGAATTATCTAATATTAAGTCCACAACTCATTCTGTTCCAAAAGCCAGTTAGAAACTGCTTGGAGTTAGGATAATTCCCCCGAGGTATTTAGGATAACGTGGATCATACCTCTGTGAGGAAGACATTCCTTTCAAGAGAATAAATTACAGAATTTTATTTAACAACCAGAGCATGACTGGAATTCCAAGGTTCCTTTGGGAGGAAGAAAGGGCACTATAATAAAAATTTGGTGTTAATAACACTCTTCCACCACGTACTGGATGTCAGGGGGTAATAATATTGAATAGACATGTGGTGCACTGAGAAATTGGCCACTGCTATAGAGCCAGTCAATGAGTGACTCATTCTCCACTGTTTTCCCAGGAACTGGACAATACTTATGATAGTAGGATCTTGGCCCATGTTTGATAAATAAATTAATAAATGAACAAATGAATGAATCTGTCTCAACCTCTTCATCTTACAAAGAAGATTCCCCAAAATCTATAGAATTTGTCCTGGACTTCTAGCAAACAAAAACTAAAACTCAGAATCCCTCAATTCTCTCCTATGTCACATTATGACTCTCTCTGTTTTTAGTCTGTTTTGTTTTTAATGTTTAGAAAATTTAAGCCTGTATGGAGCAAGATAAGTCAACTGAGGTACTGGCTTACCTCAAAATGCCAGACTATGAAGCTTTCCAAATGTGCCTGATTATAGAAATCACCTGATGTATGCATTAAAAAGTTCCCAGGACTCCTCCTGCAGATTTTGACTCAGTATCTATCACCAGGCAAATCCAGGAAATATTGATCGAGCCAGTTCAGCAGGGAGGGAAGACCTCTCCCCTTGCTCTCCACAAGCATACCTTTTTCGAAGCAAAGAGGAAGAGGAGAGGGTGGGGAAACTCTGATGAGTGCCCTTGGCAGGAATGCCTGATGCTTTGTTTATCGCTGGTGAGGCAGAGCAGTGATGAGAGCAGTGAAGGAGGTGACTTGGAGGGCAAGAAAACACCTGGGAGAGACAGAAGTCACCTCTGGTTCACTAATTAAATTTGTAGAAAGGCAGCTGCCCAAGAGGTCCTGCAACTGCATATGCTTCACTCCATCTTTTTATGAGAAAGAAACAAATGACCTAAAAGGCAGACTAAAGGTAGGGTGTTCTTTTTCCAGAAAATATGTTTAAGCACCACTGCTAGGCTCAGTACTCGGCTGTGGTTGTGTTCCATGTGTCCACTATGTGGCCATTTTCACCATAGCTGCCATCAATCGGAAAAGGTTAAAATATATCTGCTTGCTGAATGGATGGAGAGATCCCTATTATATGAGAGTTTATCTAGATAGTCCTTTCTCTGGAATCAACATCATTTTCTTTCAGGAGTGGTTAAACTATGATGGAAGAGTCAATGATAGAATAGTAAATAAAAGATTTTGCAAGCCAACATCTTAAAAAAATAAAATATAATGAGAAAAGCGCATTGTGATTGCAGTCTAGTAGCTATATCAGGAAGGAAAGATGCAGATACTATTATGTCCTTTTTGCAGTTTTCATAAACTACACTAACATAATCTGGGAAAATTTCATGAACTCTGTATATAACTATTGGAACAAGTTTCACAATGGCAAAGTCAAAGTCTGCTTCACCTATTGTATCCCCTGAGCCTAGCACAGAGCCTGGCACATGGTAACCACCCAATAAATCCTGGATAGATGAATGGATGGTCCCAGGTTTTTGAGGTATAGACAGAGACATACCTACAAATATTCTGACCTCTTCCATCTCAAAAGCCAACCTGTTCTAAGTCTCTGAAATCATGGTGAGTTATGGAAAAGGGGAACTTCAAAGCAGAAATTAGTAATCCTCTTCAAAATTAGTAGAAATCAGCAAAGCATTAAATGTTGGTAGAAGATTGTATAATAATTCACTAGGGCTGCCTAGCAAAGCGCCACAAACTGAGTGGCTTAAACAACAGAAATTCATTGTTTCAAAGTTCCAGAAACTATAAGTCCAAGATCAGGCTGTTGGTTCCTTCTGAGGACTGTGAAGATTCTTTTCCATGTGCCTCTCTCCTCTTCTGGTGGTTTGTTGGCAATCATCAGTGTCCTTGGCTTGTAGATAGATGTGTCACCCTAATCTCTGCCTTAATGCTCATATGGCATTCTGTGTGTGTGTGTGTGTGTGTGTGTGTGTGTGTCTGTCTCCACATTTTTACCTTTTATAAGGACTCCAGTCATATTGGGTTAGAGCCTACTCTAATGACCTCATCTTAGTTTTATCACCTGTAAAGACCCTTTCTAAGATACTGATGCTTAGGATTTCAACATGAATTTGCTAGGATGAGGTTGGAAGTGGGGGGTGGAGGAGATGGACACAATTCAAACCATAACAATTATCTACAAAAATAAGTGCCACTACCTGGAATGCATATTAGCTGCAACAAAATAAAACTAAATTGTTATTTAACCTTCTCTTCGAATGAAAGAAGATACCCCAGTAACAAAAGGATAGTAAATAAAAATTACTACAAATTACCCTTGTTACTTAACATTTTCTAAAACATCATCAATATTCTTTTAATTTAATTACCCTCTACTAGTTTAATGAGTATATTCACTCACTGTTTAAAAACACATTTCTAGTGCAAAAGTGTTTGTATGAGCCTCAATATATGTACTTCCCACATCAGTTCTCTATCATTTTCTTTTACATTTAATGGTTACATTTCTCCGACGCAGTGTTTTTAAAGAAGTTAGCTACAATGGTTGGAAAATAAATATCATATATAGTATTGCATATATTTTAGAAAGATGTCAATTTAAATAAATGTAAAGTTCTAACCCTTGAGAAGATAATGTCCTCAGAAAATTTACTTACCCAAGTAGCTCATTTCCTGACAATGATGAATAACCGAGATTATACTATTTATAGAAATGATTTAGGGGTGCGTGGGTGGTTCACTCAGTTAAGCATTTGACTCTCAATTTCAGCTCAGGTCATGATCTCAAGGTCATGGGATCGAACCCTGTAGACACGGAATCCGCTTGAGACTCTCTCTCCCTCTCCCTATGCCCTTCATTCCCCACTCCTGCTCTATCTTTCTCTCCCTAACAATAACAATAACAATAATAACAATAATAATAATTTTTAAAAAGAAATGATTTAGCTAGATATATACAAATGATAAAGTTCAGCTCATTTTGTGTGAGAACAAGTACCTTTATGGTGAAGGAAAAGGGATATTCAAGGAATATCCAACAAAAACTTTTAGAAGCTTAGATATGTTGTATAAGTCACATCCATTGGGAGTCTGATAAACATCAAGAGGAAAAGATCAAATTCACTGTTATAGTAACAGTCATGGAATTTGACATTTTTGCTCTATGAAAGAGGCATCAAATATATCCTCTGAGTACACTAGACTCAAAAAAAAAGAAAATTAAGAGCGCTAAATGTTAAGTCCTACATTCAGAAAGTTCAGGGAAAAAACTAGTTATGATCAAACAGGCATAGATTCTGACTGGGAAATAAACTAAGAGTGAAGAAACTCTGAAAAATAAAATTTATTTCATTGCACAACAGTAACGATTGATCCTGAAAAAGAAGGAAAAATGTTTTAATCAACAAGCCTTTGATATAAAATCAAGGACCCATGTGTACTTGAACTAATAATAGTGTTCTACAAACAATCAGATAAAGGAATACACTAAAAACAGAATATTTCCTAAATATCAGCAATATTCAACTAGAAATATAACTCATGGTTGCATCAGAATATCAAAATATCAAAGAATAAATTAAGGACAAAGTATATAGATCAATAGGCAGAAAAATACAAAATGTTTTTGAGCAAATAAAGAACTATATTAACTATAGCAAGTTATAGAGATGATTTAATACTGCATAAATGTCAATTCTTTCTTAATCTACAGTCAAGATTTTTCAATTGAAAACTCCAAGAGGGTTTTTTTGCAAAATGAATCTAAAGTTCATCTGGAAGAATGATGTGCCCATCTAACCAAGAACACTTTTAGAAAGAAAACTGCATGGGAATTTGCCCTGGCAGATACTAAATGTATTTTTGTAAAGCTACTGTAAAGGCAAAATAATTACATGAGTTCAATGGACTACAATCACACACTATGACACAAGTTAATATATGGCTGACAACAAAAAGCTCCCATAAATTTGGACTGCAGTTTCAAAAGAATAAGGGGAATGGTGACAAAACTCAAGTTTATCTGAAGAAAAAAAAATGCTTAAATTGGACTGCTTCAATGGTAGAAATTTGTCCTGGGGGTGGACTTCTGATGTTCCTTCCCACCTGAAGTCTCTGTGAAAATGAAGTGGAATGTATGCAGATGACTGTGACTCCAAGTCTTTTTCCATTTTTTTTTTTTAAATCAGAGCCCTTGTGTTTTATCAGAGTGCGTTAGGAATACCTGTGGCAGGTGTGTGGGAGGAAAAATAGGTGCATTCAAGCTTATGGGTCAGAAAGATCACTTGGCAGCCATATAAGGATCCGTAGGAAGACCAACTTGATGATTATCATAATAGTCCAAGTAAGAGGGTTGATGGAGCAGAGTAGCAGTGGAAGTGGGCGTGGAAAAAAGGAATCAAGAATTATTTAAGAAGTAAAAATTATCTTGGTGCTCATGGCATATCAGATCATGTATGAATGAGGGTCCGAGATCATTCACAGGTATTCAGCCTTAAGCAAGTAGGTAATAAGGTATAAGGAAGGGTGAATTTCGAGAAGACAGTTCAATTGCTAGGCCTTTATTTTTAGGAAAGAAACAGCACTTTATATATTTTGTATATTTGATACATTTATTTTACATATTGGGGTCCACTATAGCTTTATTTATAAAATTATCCTGTTGTTTTAAAAACAGATTGTAAACTTCTGGGTTTGAGTAAGAGTCTTTGCATAGTATGCCAATTCTCATTTTTAAAAGGAGAAAACTGAGCTTATAAAGGTGTATGATTTTTCATCCTTATACAGAATCAGTGTCAAATTTTCACTCCTAGCCTTGTGACCCCACCATGTGCTCTGATAACTAGACTACATGTGCTATAGAACATGAACACTGAGCTGCTGACCCAGTAAGAACCTAAAAGTTCTACTCTAACCCTTTGATTGAACAAAAATCTGAGTTCTGGGTATTTTCATCCTAGCTGGCACAGTGACTGGAGTAACAGAACCCAGATTAGAATCCAAAAGAGTAAATCCTAATGGAGGATATGACCCACTGCCACACTCTGTCTCACCATCCCATGCAAAAATCAGGTAGTAGAATTGTCAGCTTTTGTTGATACTCTGAAAATAAATTGCATTTTCTATGAACAAAATAGACTAAATGTACTATCTTATTCAATTTTCACAACTCCATGAATTAAAAATAAGATTCATGGGGCACCTGGGTGGCTCAGTCGCCTGCATTTGCTCTGTGCTGGGGATGGAGCCTGCTTAAGATTTTCTTTCCCTCTCCCTCTGCCCCTCCCCCCACAGCTTGTTTTCTCTCTCTCTCTCTCTCTCTCTCTCAAAAAAAAAAAAAGAGAAGAAGAAAGAAGAAGAAAGAAGAAGAAGAAGAAGAAGAAGAAGAAGAAGAAGAAGAAGAAGAAGGAGGAGGAGGAGGAGGAGGAGGAGGAGGAGGAGGAGGAGGAGGAGGAGGAGGAGGAGGAGAAGATTCCCACTTTACAGATGAGGAAACTAAAGCTTATAGAAAAAAGGAATTTACCCAAAGTTGTGCAGTTAATAAGTATTAAACTTGAACTCAGATCTCAGAACCACAAGATCTTTTTCCTTAATGCCTCCATTTACAAGAGACATGAAATTACTCTTGGAGGAACTAATGTTAATTTCATATAGGTCTGTGCAAGAGATGATGAAAAATAAACAAAATATACAAGGTTTGTATATCCTATTAAACTCAAAATCCTAAAAACTGCTTACCTAATATATTTACCTTGACATCATAGATTACTTTTAATACTACCCTTGCCCTGATATATTTGACCTCTATTCATAGAAAATGAAAGGCAGCTGTAAGGATTGATTTTTAGATCTCTTTATTCAAAGTAAAAGATGAGCCAAAATCAAATTTCAGTATGTCTAATATTTATGCTTGCAAAGACAGTCTAGCAAGTGTCAACATTGGGTGTATATTAGCATTATGGAAGATCAGCAGGTATAGGGTGAAAAAGCCATCATCAATAAGAAAGTCCCATATAACAATAAACACAGCTTCAGAATATTGTTTTAAAAAGATACACAGCCCCTTATCTAGACTGTAGTTATTTTTAACAGTATTCATCAAGTTCATTTTTCTAAAATGTATAAAACTTTTTAAATTAAATTATAAATAATAATAAAACTTATAAAATAATTTTAAAATAAAAAGACACACAAAGAAACAGACTATTAAGTAGAAAGAACAAACTCATGGCTGCGGGAGGGGAGAATAGGTGAAAAAATAAATAAACATATAGTCCTTGGGAAAAAAAGAAACAATTTTTCAATGCCAGATTCCAGGGAACTTTCTTCTTATTCACAAATTGAAGTAATTGGCCAACGTGGTAGAGAGAAAAATGGATGAAAACCGAGAGGCCTGGATCTTTGTTTCAGGCAACATGTCAGAGTGATAAGGACAAGAGCTTCACCAGTGTGCACATTCTAATCCTGACTCCACCACTTGCTAGTGAGGTGACAGTGGCCCTGTTGACAGTTTCTTCATCTGTTAAATAAGGATGATAATAAGGGCATATCCCTCATAGAGTTATCATCTGATTAAATTAATACTTACAAAGCACATAAAACCACGCCTGGCACAAAGGAAATACTGGATAAATTTTTGTCAGTGAAACAAACTGTGTGAATTTGAACAAATTTGCTTCACTGGTCTGGGTCTTGACTACTTGCCCTATAATATGAAGTGATTTGACAACCTCCAAACTCCACTTTCAACTTTGATGAATCAAATGTTTAAAACTATGCAATATCTACTTTTTAAAGGTTTGATTCCAGCATAGGTGGATTTTCAGTCCCCCCACTTTCGGAGATAATTTGAACAGGAAAGTTCATAATACAAGAAGAGAGGCAAAGCAAAAGGGAAAAAAAAGAATAGGCACCTTGGGAATGAAATCCCAGGACACTGCAAACGGGATCATAGTGCTTTGGACTTTGAACTTTGGAGGCAGTTGGACTGTGGTCAGATCCCAGCTTCTCCTTACTGGTATGACTCTGATGGCATCCTTAGCATCCCTGAGCCTCCCAATCCCTATCTCTATCATGGTTTAATAGCAGACGCCCACTTCATAAGTAGTCAGTAATGACACCACGCACAGAAAGCTCACGTTTGGCACAAAGCGGGAATGTAATAAGAGTGTTCTGGGGGCAATGGGGCTACTGATGAACACGATGTTGGTAAGGAGCTTTAGCAATTTTATAGCTAACTCTCCTATCAATTCACAAAATTATTATAAACTACAAATATGTTAAATGCATGGTGTGAGACTTAGCTCAACTTAATTCCTTCTTTTAGTGGTCGGGTGTACTATATTTAATTTAGTAAAAAATAATTCTCCAAACGTATCTCTTTCACTTAAAAAGGTTTTATTGAAATATCCACAACTTTGAAGTTTTCACATGGAATTTTCTTAAATAACTAATAAAGTATTAGAAAATTTAATTTTGAGCTTGAGGGAAGCAGCGCATTAGTAATAACACAAGGATGGGCAGCTGGAATTGCACTGCAATGGAAATCTAGTGCAAGTCACCCTGTCCTTCAGATGTGAAGATGTTTTTGTGGGTGTCATTTGTGGGTGTCAATCAGTATGATTGGTGCAACTTAAGTAAACAGAATTACTAGCAATTTTGTGGGATGCATAGATTTCAGTAAACCAAATTAAATTTTAAACTCTTTTCAAAGCTACCCATATATATACTAAACGTGTAAAATGCCTTTGGAGGGGAAAAAAAAGATGCTAAGCATTAACCTTATTTGTTTCTTTTTAATCCTTATAAAATTTCTAACGTTTTCTATTTGGAGTTTACTGCATTACTGTTTCGGTAAAATGGTGAATGCTATTGAAAAATTAATGTACAAAAGAAGATAAAAATCATCCAAAAACCTGCCACTCAGAAATAATCTCTGTTAATACTTTGGAAAATATCATGTTAGACCTCTCTCCAAACCTATATACACACATGAATTATGTACATATGGTGTTACATTAATTACATCATGCCAAATGGCATTCCTTAATGTGTTTTTCTCTCAACAATATGCTGTGGTCATCCTTTTTATCTCTGTAAATGTGGATCTATATCATCATTTTCATTGCCATATTGTATTCACTAATACATATTAGCAAATTTTACCTTGTCCATCAATGTGAACACTTACAACATTCTTATGTAATCATTTTGTGGAACGTGGGTGTCTTCTCCCTCTGGCAATCCTTCTAACCAACTGGAAAACATTTTTTAAGAAATACAGAACTTCTAAAAACCAAGATGCCCATGCATAAGTCATTTAAACATTTAACATGTTGTATATTAATATATATTTAAAATGTTTTTCTTTCAAAAAACATATAGATAAGGAAGAATATGTAGATCTTCAAATAAGAAAACGGTAAAACTCCACTAAAGAACAACAACAATAACAACAACAACAAAAAAAAAACCCTTGAATAAATAGAAAGATAAACCTTGCCTTAGATATAAAGATTTAGTATTGGAATAAAGGTAGTTCTCCCTAAATGAATTTGTATATTTAGTACAATCCCATTTAAGATCCTAGAGGATTTTTTAAATGTTTTTAAATGTTTTCTAATTAATAAGTATGCAAAAATATTAAGAATAATCGGGAGAAATCTAGAAGGAAATAGGAGGACACTGGGAGGAGGAGAAGAACAAGAAGGAGGAAGAGGAGAAGGGTGGTGCATTAAAAGATATTGGAAGGTATTATATAGCCATAGAGATTAAAACAACATGGAACTAGCAGAGAGATATGTGATGAGATCAATGAAACAGAATGGACATTCCAGGAAGTATGTAAGTGATTTCTCAGATGATAGCGTATCATTTTAAATCAAATCTGAACTACTCAATAAATAACACTAGGATACATTGTCATTGTTTGTAAAATATATATATATATATATATATAATATATATATATATTATATATATATATATAAAAACTTGATAATGACCTCAGTCCTTACACTATAACAAATTCCAGATGAATCACATATTTGAATTTCTAGAAGAAACCTATTAAACTTTTAGGAAAAAAAACTGTGATGAGCTGTAATACAATTTTAAAATAGGAAAAATCTTTTAAATATGTCACAACAAATGGAAATCATAAGAACAATGAAAGTAACTATTTGACCATGTAAAATTTACATTTTCTTTATGATTTTCTTATGAAACAATGTGCATAATGTTGAAAGTCAAACCACATTCTGGTACCATTTTCATAGCATTCCTTTCATTTGAAAGAAGGTTTTTAACTTAATACCATTGCCTAAAATGTTGCTTAATAGTGCCTCAGATATCTCAATGCAGGATGGATCCTTGACCCCACAATATGCATACACCTGATATTTTTTTAAAACTGCTCTGTTGGGCAGCCCAGGTGGCTCAGCGGTTAGTGCCGCCTTCAGCCCAGGGCCTGATCCTGGAGACTTGGGATCAAGTCCCACGTCGGGCTCCCTGCATGGAGCCTGCTTCTCCCTCTGCCTGTGTCTCTGCCTCTCTCTCTCTCTCTCTCTCTCTGTCTCTCAAGAATAAATAAATAAAATCTTTAAAAAAAATAAAAATAAAAATACAATAATAATAAAACTGCTCTGTTTTCTCAGTACTTGCAAATAAGCATCCACCTGTAGCCTACAGATAATGAATTTTGTTTTAACAATTATATAGCAATGTAAACCTATTCGGTCACAAGATATCCAGGTATAGTCTTATTTTATCACACCAGCAAAACACATATTTATTCCTGACTTCTTAAAAAGGTATTCCTTTGGTCTCTGAAGAAGTATTGGAAAAAGATTTCCTTTCTCCTACCTGAGATAAGCTTCCTTAAAGTACAAGGGTCCCCGTGGTAGTTATCACCAACTGATGTATAATTTCAACAGAAAACACTTTGTAAACTGCCTGTATTATAATGTAGGATGCTCAACAGAATTATCATACTTTAGCCTAAAATAATTTCTTTGTATATTTATCCCCCTCTTCATGCCAGAAAGACAGTATGGTAATAACTTAGATGACTATCTATTCTATTACAAGTGTTAAATGAATTATCATTTAAAACAGTCTTAGCACACTATTTAAGTGTTCAATAAATGTGAGTTGTTATCATTATTACAATATCACTATTATGATTATTATTTAGTCCAAGTAAGGCAGGAAGACCTTGGAGGCAGAAGACTATTGCCTATGTGTCCTATTAAGTAAGCAGTACATATGTATCTATCTGATATTGGAACCCAAGTGAGGAAACAGATAATGGCTTTGAGCTATAGGTTCCAGGAGATGATTAATGGTGTCTCACAATAAAATGCCATGGGACTGTGCAGGGTAATCAGGAGTGGGAGCAGGGAGGGAGTGGTTCTCTGGTCTTCTTACCAAAGTGTATTTAAATTGTTTTTTCTCACACCAAGTGCATTGCTAGTTGTGAGACAGGCTGAACACAAGAATGAGAAGAAAAACACTCAAGTTGCAGAGACAGCATGGCAGCATCACCGAGCAAATGATGGGTCAAGCACCTAAGGGTTTTAGAGCAACTTGGGGGAAAAATTGCCATTTTAAAGGGAACTTCCTCCAGGTAGAGCAGTAATTGGTGAGCTGGGGTGGCCGATATGAAGCAAGAGCCCTGTTGGGCTCTGCAAAGAGACTCTAGGGTGGATCAGAACAGAGATATTAATCCATGTGCCATGCCAACTAAGCATTAAGAATCGTATCTGTTCTTTATAGTAGAGGGACTAGAAATTGATATCAGAACGTACTATTTCCTATTTCCTTTGGTATATGTTGTATATTCAGTAAAAACACGTGTTATGTTTCAGAACATGGTTTCAGCCAGTCTCAACAAATCCTATGATCTTCTTCAAAATGTCCTAAATTAAAAGATAAATAAAGATCAAAATTTTGGTAACCTAAATGGAGAAGCAAGAATAAGGACATAGTTCCATATGGTAGGTTAACAAACTTACTGCAACCTGCGTATCCTACACATTGGATAAGGATCTGTCCCTTAAGAGTGTAAGACACCTAAAATTTCCTGATGTCTTGGGCCATACATTTGTTCAAACTGGTCTTCCCTACCACAGGAAGAGGAAGTTTCCAGCCACAATATTTAATTAGTACTTAATTAAGAGCATCAACACGATAAGCGACGCAGGTTCTGGCCCTAGTGTTTGTACCTGGATATGGGTAAACAGTTTCTAGTGAGTCTTGGCTCTCTGACAGCTCTCAGCTGTCATTGGCACTACGGAGCCCAGGGAAGGTGCTGACACTCCTTGGCAAGTGTACACTAATAAACATTCAAAGCAGTTGGAGAAATCCAATCGCACCAACCAAACTCCTGAAGAAAAAAAATATGGAGTCTAGATATGGCAACACACTTGCATGAATTTGTTTCCTGTTGAGCCGAAGTTATTACTGCAGTTGTTTGAAAGAGCACATCAACTCCTTCTGCACTTACCTGAGGTCTCAGCTATTCCAAAGGTATCTTCAGGAATATTGTTCACCCAGGTGGAGTCAGTTCAACTGCCAAGAACCAAATATGCATTTGATGCAAGTAAAATCCTTGATAAACTGCAATTATCAAATTGGTTTGCCTCTGGGGAGCAACCTGCCTTATGCCAAGCCACTAGGGAAATAATACCACTGTATATCCAGAAATATCTGGGTTTATTCATCTTTTTTGCCAGTAGGCAACACTTTTGAAAAGGAAAACTAGGGGAGTGAGCTTCTCGTACTTTGTTACTCACTAATCAATTATATGACCTTACACTAGCCATTGAACCCTTCTGGTCCTGCATTTTGTCACCTATAAAATGAGAGGATTAGCCCGAGTGCTTTCTATGAGCTCTTTAGTTCTAAAATGGTATGATTTGGTGCTGTGTATTTATATAGCATATTCCTTCTGCAGATTTCAAAATCTCTCAAGAGACTCCCATTAGTATTCTCAATATTGCTGTGAGGCAGGCAGGTGGCAAGGTTTATTATCCCCATTTTTTAAAAAAAGAGAGACAATGAGACACTCTGCTGACACAGCACTCTTGACCAAGTAAAGACAAGAAGTTAGGTGTCCTGATACTAATCAAGAACTCTGTTAAACCACTTTGCTACTAAACTAAATGGAAGGTCTCTGATGAATAAAATATTCTGTGCTCGTGGGGGGGGGAGGGATGTAGTTTGATCATCTTGCAGAGATGTAATGGTTTAAAACAATGATTTCCAAATTGTGGCCCATATAATATTCCAGGTGGTTTCTCTCATTTCTTAACATATCCCTATATGTTCTGATACGAATATCAAAATATGAATCTGCTAAAGTAAGGGAGTACTAAAGAATGTGCATAGAAAAAGCAAGGAGATAGTCTGAAGTAGAAATAATTAAATTTACAATAGAAAATTTTCAGAGAATAAACTGTATAATCCATATTAACATATAGAAATTATAGCCAAAGTTGAATCATACATATCAGTGAAATGAAATTATCGTCCAAGGAATAATCTAAATAGCTTTCAGTAATAGTATGTACTTATCAAGAATCACAAAGGGCCTAAGATTTTATCCCATTGACAAGCTAACGAGTTAGCCCTCATAGAGTCATGGGTACTAGCAGACTACTGGGAAGACAATACTCCCAGCTCAGAGAGGAAGGATGTTATTACTATCAGCAATAGCAGCAGCCAGATAATATCATTATTTTTGCTTTGGTTTCCCCAGCCATAGTTCCCACAAGGTGATGCACAGAGGGCCAGGTGACATGTGCTCACACAGTAGGTGGCAGAAAGAGAGAAAGCCTGCCCTTGGGGATCCCTAATGGTTTGTTGTAACGGACAGCAAGCATGTCTGCTCTTTTCTCCAGAGGGAAAAAAACTAGCTCTAGCTTCCAGGGCTGTTGACTATGTACACATGCCTGGAAAGACACCCAGAGCATGAAATATCAGTACCTCTGCCCGCAAAAAGTGCAGAAATACAAAGACACCCAGAGAGAAGATGTTCTGATTTCAAATATCTGCATATCTGGTGTTCTGAGAATTCGTAAGCTCTCAAAGCAAATAACATAACAATACTGATGAAGAATAGGGCATGTTTCCCAGCTTGAACTTCTACCGGATGTCATTTGGTTTCTGTCTCCATCCTTGTAGGTCGACAGATACAAAGCCAAAAAATAATGCATTTGGTTCACGCTTCCCTGCCTTCACTCCCTTCCACTTCTTAAAATGAGTTAATGGCCTCCCACAGGTGAGAAAAGGCAGGTAAGACCACTCGCAAATGTATTGTCCCACAGGAACACAAAAGTGAGATTCCAAATTCCTTGTCTTATTTCCAAAATTTGTCTTATATGCAAAATCCATAATTATTCCTTCCTTATTTCCTTCCTTATTTCCTTATTTCCTTATTTATTTCCTTATTTCCTAATCACTAGAAACTCCCTTTGTTTCTCTTTAGCGCTGAGCCTCATGTCCCGGTTAAAAATCCTCTATGACCACATGTTTAGAAAACAGAGATATTCTTCGGGACCCCCCAGTCATAGAACCAGAATCACCATCAAACATAAAACAGTCAACATTCCCATAAAGCTCTTGGCAGCACCGGAGAAGCCATCTACCTGGGAGTGAGCATGGATATGCTGGCGGGATGGTGGCCATCCAATCCTGGAAGTCCTGCTCCTTATCTATGGAAACTTGCCTTGGTTATTAGAGCTCCCTGTGTCTCAGCTTTTCATCTGTAAGATGAGGGTGATAACATCTCCCTCTTAAGATTTGGGGTCCAGCACATACTTGTTTGATTAAGGTTTGCTGCTGAATAGACTTTCCTAGCTAACGCGGGGACCATCTCACTGAATTGCCAATGTTAACTGCATTATTACTAAAATACAAAGGGAAATATGTAGATCATGAATAGCACATTTTTTTCTGAATCTATATATCACTTTTAGTTTGTCTTTATAAACTGGATAGCAGGAGAACGAAGACATGTTAATCCACTCACATGTTAAAAAAGAAAACTATTTCAGAATAGTTTCATATTTTAGATATATCCCATTAGTTATTAAATGAGCATTTTCTGCCACGCTCAAGATTTAACATCAAACTGCTAATTTCACTTCTTAAAAAATTATGGAATTATGATTGGTGAGCTATGACCTTCCCCTCTGTACACAGAAAGCTTGGTTTTGTGTAAATGTAAGTTGTTATTTTAAGTGGAAATGTGAAGGTCTTAAAAATGACACAATAAAGAATTTTCATTCCATACAAACCAATATAGAACAAGAAGAGGTAAATAAATGGCAATGACATTTTTAACATGACATTTTAGAATATTTAAAGGGACCACAAGAACAATAAGCGCATCTTGTGTGCAACTGTCTTTGAAGTTCTAATCTCAGTTCATGCCACTAAATCATCAAGGAAGGTTATTTTTAACTTGTTATGTAAAGGCTTTAGAAAAAAAAATCAAGGAGATCTCTCTGAGTACGAAACGTCAAACAGAAAGAGGGTTTTGTACATTCTTACTGTACTAAAGTGATATATGTATGGATCAGAGAGAATTAATTTTTCCCAAAATTTTCCAAAATAGCATGAAAAGATTTACAGAATGGGAATGCTGTATTTTCCTAAGCATCTTCTTTGAGATACTTTGTAAGTGGGATATTTGTGTGTGGCTAAACCACAGTACAGATTTAACCAATTAACAAAATATCAGTCCTGGAAACTAGATGTGAATCTGATTACAAGGTCTTTCTGGGAAGAAGACCAGCAATCCCTTGTAGTTAGAGAAGATCTTTAACACCGAGGAAGGAGTCTTCCATCCTAGCGAAAGTCCAATCCACTCACTCCTTATGAAAAAAGTCTTGTTTCTCTTTCCACACCCTCCTCTCCTTACTTTTCTCTTTTTCTTCCTGCCGCATCTTGAAAGACCCATGCAGATCCCCACGACCTCCTCTTTCTTAATCCAATCCATCTCTTTACCAAAAATGAAAATTTCAAGGTATCTTTCCTCCACCTAAAATAAATGATAGTATGTATAGTGTGTAATGTTTTTCTCACTTACTGACTCTTGTCAAATCATTGGGCAGCATTTTGATTGTAAACATTTCCTTACTCTGGATCAGCATGGGACCCTTGCATCCATCTCTTTCTTCCAAGAGAGTGAACTTGCTCTTTTAGTGTGCTGTCCACCTTCCTTTGATCATGTCTTGAAATTTTTATTCTGAAAATGGGAAACATAAATGGTGCCATCTCTGCAGTTGGGGAGAAAACGGAAAGGTCCAAATTTCTCTCACACTTTAATGTGGACGAGCCATGATCTACTTGTTAAAATTCTTGGATTGCTAATAAAAGTCATAATATACCAAATGGTGGTAATTTGGATGAAACAAGCATATCAATCATTGAAGAATGGGCTCATGGCTCTTTATCTGGGCAGAATCATTAAGTAGAATTTATGATATATAATGTATACTATTAAGCAGCTTCCATTAAACTTGCCTGGCAAACTCATTCTATACAGAGGGACGTTTCCTTAAGTAAGATGTGTGCAAGAGCGCCACCTATAGGAAAACGTCCACATTTATTCTGCAACGATAAAAAGCCAGAAAATTACTGGGTTTTGCAGGAGAAAACTTAGAAAAGAAAATGTGGAGGAAATGAGATGTTTTCATTTATAAGTCCAAACCACCTCAAAAATTAAATCGTGTAAAACTCATTCCAATAAAAATATGAGTATTTTTAGACATCACTTTTTCTCTTGAAAGAAAAAGTGCTCTGAGTTTGCAGATATTTTTAAACCACACAAATGGCTTTTCTTCTAATTAAATAACAACTCAAAAAAAAAAAAAACCTATTACACTGTTTGCTCTTCTTTAAACATTCTTCTGTTTTGATTTTTTGTTCACTGGAGTTTTAGCAATCTGCTTTTTCGAAACCTGAAAACAATAGCCGTTCAAATTACAAATAAGTGAATTTCATTTTTCAGAAAACACATTGTCCAAATACCTTCAGAAGAAATAGGAGATAAATGAAGAATACGAAGGAAATTGGGACTGGTACTATTGCTGTGGAATGTCCTTTAGGAGTTGATATCCACAGAAATTTAGTCTTAAATACTTGCTACTTTGACCTAGAAGCTAATTATGAGAGAGCTGAGCCAAAAAGTGAGATGAATAAGAAGAAATTTCATTGGTATTACAGAGACAGTTGCCAGAAACAGCTTACAAATCATGAATCTATGCAGAGATGAAAAGTTGAGTCTAAATTATTATTCGACTGGGTCCTTAAATCAATGAAGAGCAAAAAATGATTACAGGGGACCTTTAATTTTCCACTATAAAAAGTCAACATGGTGGCTTGTTCAACAATGTTTTACTGCAGGCCATTAAGAGAGCCTTTTGCTTTTTCATTTCCAAAAAGAGTATGGTTTGGGGTTTGGGTTTTGGAGGGGTGGGGGTGGGGCTTAAACATAAGTCACAACCAGTCCTTGTCACAGATCACAGAGCGAGCTGCCTGGCTCTCTGACCCAAGTGTGGCTTAGCAGGCAACAAACCGGGGAAGGATGATGCCCTGGAGGTACCCCCTCGTTATCTCACACTGGGCTTTTCATAGGCCCGTTGTTCATTTCGGTGAGGCTGGATTTTAAGCAGATTCGGGGCTCGTCAAGCAAGGTGCCAAAGCGAGCACGCTCGGAACTGCTGCCCCCTGCTCGCAGAGCCCAGCGGCGGGGAGGGCAGCCGCCTTCCCGAGCACCGTGCACCGTGCACCGTGCACCTGCACCTGCACCGCGCGGCCCTGGGAGGCCCACTTCTCAGGATCAGAGGATAATTCACTCGCTGGAGCCCATTCAGTCTGCAGCCTCTCCGCTGACGCTGCCAACAGAAGTGCCAATTAATGCCAATTACAATGGTGACTTTCCTGATATGGGCACCCACTCATCGAGGCCATCAAACAGCCATCACATATTAATGACTGTCGGTCATTACCAATACGGGCCAAGTTTGAACCAGTGACCTAGAGGAGAACTGCTCTTTATCCGGCTTCCAACTCCCTGAACCGTCCCATTCCCCTCCCCCTTTCTTGGCCAATGTTCTTAATTATAGTTTTGTACCTGAATAATGAATGTGCCCCATTTTGACAGTGACAATGGCTGAGGCCGTGACAGCACAAGTGCATGCAGCTCCTGCCTGTCACAGCCTTCAGGCCGGGGCGGTCCAGCGGGCCTTCAGGGGGCACTACCTTGCCTCTGTCATTCAATCCAGTGTGTCCCTTTATTTGTCTTTACGACTCCTCAGAAGTCAGGAGAGCATTCTTATGCAGATAAATGTGTCATGGACTTCCACGCGCCCAGGCTGCCATTAGGTCTTTCTTATCTGCTCATTATTTCCTATAGCCTTGCGAGACACAAACTCCCCATACAATTAATATGCTGCAGATTAATCTGGAAATGCACTTCTCGGGCTCCGAAAGGGAACTGCGAGTCAAACACAACAAACGTTCTTAGAGAGAGAAGAGTGTCACGTTCCTGTTGTAAAACACACGTCTTAACCTTCCTTTTCTTGAATAGCGTTTACACAAGATTCGGGGTTAAATCCCAGCTTGGGGTGCACCTCCCAAACGGCCAGTTGCTGTCTGCCGTCTGCCCGGGGAGTTATGTTTTCAGAGACCCTGACTCACCCCACTTAACTCTCAGAATGCACGTCAGCCTGCAGCAGTCGGGAATATTTCTTTCAAGTTTGAATTATTCCTAGGTTTGGGGGGAAAAAAAACAAAACAAAAAAAACTTTAGGGGGAAGGAATTGTCATTAACCCTTCACTCTGCCTTCCAGGAGTTTGGGCACAGACCCAACAATTGCCCCCACGTTCCTCACACGTCAAAAGGACAAAAGAACCACTAAACAGTAGGATGCATCTTACTTGCAACTCTCTTCCTCTTTCTCTGAAAGTGGCACCAAAAGACAATTTGTGAAAAAATTGTCTGGAATTTCACTGAACTCCTCTACACCCGTGATATGTTTCCCAAGAAATGGTGATGCCTTTAAAAAAAAAAAAAAAAGGCTTAATTCCAACACATCAATTTAGAGATCAAGGTTAAATCACCTTCCTTGTCACCTAGTGAGGTGGTGGCAAAATTAAGGTTCTAAAAAACTCAAACCCAACGTTTTTTGTGGGGTTTTTTTTCACTCTTTTTTGAGGCCATTTATGTTTCAAATCCCAGCAACCTCCTCTGGGGGCTACTCATACACAATTCCACCCAGTGGCACCCTGGACAGGAAATATGATTAGCACCATTTTGCAGATAAGGAAAGAGGAGCTCTGGGAGGACAAGACAAACTACCCAAGACAGCACAGCGGTATAAGTGGCAGAACCAGGATCAGAACCCAAATATCACCGGCTCCAAAGAGCATAATCAGTCAACTTTATCACGTGACCTTAGTCCTATGGAGATTTATTCAAGAAGTAGGTCAGTGTTCCTAAGGCCAATTCAATTTGCTGTGCAAAATCCTCAGGCAGTCTATGAATCTTTGAGATTTCAAGTCACTTTAAGTTACCATGGAGTAAACCTCAACAGGCACATCCTATTCTCAATAAAAGCGGCAGAAAACACTGTGGTTCCCATTCTTGCTCAGTGATGCTGATATCATAAGAAGAGACTTCGAGATAAGACACAGGACATGGTTTTTCTTTAACACTTCAAGAATGTGAATCACAAAGGGCACCATCTAATAAGACTTTAAATAAAAAACAACGATTTTATTACCATCACAGTGACCATCCACTGAAGTCCAATGAGAGCTTTATGTACATTATATACTATGTAATCCTCACCATGGGTGTTACTATCCCATTTATCACATGAATAAAGTGAAGCTCAACAAAGTTCAGCAAGTTGCCCAAAGGTGCCAAGCTCAAGCTACCTTCTGAACCCAGGACTCTCAAATTCCAAAGCCAGTTCTTTCTCACTGCTGTTCCTCAATAAGATCTTTGGTCTCGTGGCTTCTGGCATGTATCAGTTTTGGGGGAAAAAGAGTCCCGAGAGGGTATTTCTTTTTTTTTTTTTTTTAAGATTTTATTTATTTATTCATGAGAGACACAGAGAGAGAGAGGCAGAGACACAGGCCGAGGGAGAAGCAGGTTCCACACAGGGAGCCCGACACAGGACTCGATCCCTGGACTCTAGGATCATGACCTGGGCCGAAGGCAGGTGCTAAACCGCTGAGCTACCCAGGGATCCCCTGGAGAGGGTATTTCTAAACGGACTATTCTACATAGACTAAGACTATCTTTGCCTCAGGGGGATAACTGGTGGAAGGATGTGTGGAAAAATATTTTTGAAAGTATCAAAAATATCTTGGGATGACCCTTTTCCTGGTAGTGTATTTTAAATGGCAAAGACATTTCCAACTTTGAGAGAAGATTGGAAAAAATTAGACCAGTGTACACAGCAGACAGACTGTAGAATCTAGAAAATAAATAAATAAAAGCAATCTTTTTCTATCTTCACACTGCCTTTCAAAATAGTAACTATGATAGTTTGCCTACGATACAGAAGAAACTCTCTCAAAGACGTAATAGTCACTGGTTTTTGAGAAACACATATTTCACTCTCCCTCCTACCATGGTAGACAGGCCTAAAACAGAATTTTCTTTACATGAAACAAATTAAAACTCAAGAATCCCTTCAAGTATAATATAAATATATACATATATGAAATATTAGAAATAATCCTGGAGATGTATTTTTCCTTTGGACTAAAATTCTAACCTCTGATGTCACAGACTTTGAGAGGGCACAGAACCATGGCAATATGAGACTATTTTGGACCAAACACAAAGAAATGAGCCTGGATGATAAGCAATTTTAAGGTCACAATGAGAAAACATCTAGGATCCAGGGATAATAAATATTACAGGGGTTGAAATGCAAAGTCATGAAAGATTAAAGGAAATAATAAAATGTTTGTGACTTCAGGAAATCTGACTTTGAGGAAATGTGTCCTACCCTGAGGATTTCACTAATAGAAAATCCACAATTGGAAAGTAGGCACAATTTGTTGGTATTTGCTGAAACGAAATAGCTTCTGATTCTGGGGAAGACCTACATGGGATGCGACGGCAAGAACTTCTGACAAGTGTTCTGCAGGAACAACTGAATGTATCTTTGAAATGGACAAATGTGTCAGTGGTTTTCTGTTGAATCTGGACAGAAAATAGATAGAGGAAACAAGGAGAAACATGAGAACGGGAACTCTTTTTAAAAAGAATGTAATGAGGGATGCCTGGTAGTTCAGCGGTTGAGCGTCTGCCTTCAGCTCAGGGTGTGATCCCGGAGTCGCAGGATCGAGTCCCACGTCGGGCTCCCTCAAGGAGCCTGCTTCTCCCTCTGCCTATGTCTCTGCCTCTCTCTCTTTCTCTGTGTCTCCCATGAATAAATAAATAAAACCTTAAAAAAAAAAAGAAGAAGAATGTAATGAAAAGATGGGAACAACAAGAAGGAGGAAAAGATGCAATAAGGTACTGAACAAACTGGCTTAAATTTAGGACAAATTGAAAGGTACAGATCACACTGTGTGTGTAACGTCTCGGTGTTCTCACGTGCAGGAACTGCAGTTCTTCATCTTTTAATGCTTTGAAGCTCTTCCCATACTTCCAAGTCTGAGCTGAGAGCAGTTTTCTTTCTTACCTACTTTTTTCCCTGGATTTAACTATAATTTCCTCCCTCTGACTACATTTGGAATGCCACTATTTCAACTTTCCAACAGTTTGTATGCAAGATGTTGTTTTATGTAAAGAAGAGAAAAGATTGACAAATCAAAACCAAACAGGGAAGTATTATAAATATTTTGCTTCACTATTGCAGCTTTCTCCATATGCCTCAAATAAAACATTCCCAATTGAGTCCTACTTTTGCAGAAAGCCTATCAACAAAATAGGTCTTTATTAGTATGTAACATGTGTAAATTGTAATCAGTGTTTTTTTAAAGAAACAACTGAAATATGATGTTTATGGAAAGGAACTAGAATCTTTTTCTTTTTTTTTCAAATGAAACCTGAAACTGCACAAGCTATTGACAGACTGAGGGCTGGGTTGGTTGCCAGAAGCTGGTTAGGGAAGTCAGTATGAAGGTCACTAATTTCATTCTGTTTTATTTCAACAAGACCTTGAAACAAAGAACACAGCCTTTAATAGATGGTGAGGAGGGACGGGTGATAAAACTAGTGCTTTATTATCAGTTCTGTGTAATTTTTAAAAACAAAGAGGTAGTATTTTACCAGTATATATGTTCGAAATTTTATTGTAAAATGAGTAAGAATGGGGGTAAGGAAAGAATATTATAGCAGTGGCTGATTTTAATTTTTCCAATTTTCCCTGAATTTCCCTTTTTATATTCCAAAATTAGTATAATTTGAAGCAAATCAGCTTAAAAAGATTTTAAGTTCATGTCTGGGTCATATGGAGAATATTCTTTGGGATATTTCTCAACGTTTCCTACTTATTTTAATAGTCTCCATGCAGAACTTGGATATTGACTTTTGTCTTGTGAACTTCATTTTTCTCATTAATGAACAATGGAATCGCACATTAACAATAGAAACAAGGCAACCCATGTTCCTCCAATGGCCACTCATAAATTATTCTGATAAATTTAACTTGCTTACAGAAGAGAAAGGGTATAGAACTTGATGTCGAACTTGACGTAAAGGCAAAAATATTTGTTCTGTTTTTGTCTACTACTAAAGTAAAATAACCCCAAATAAACTTATACATGGTCTGAGCTGTGTGATAGGCATGAAATTATTATGCACAGGAGAATTATAGTTTAAAGAGGTTTCCTTAAAATCTAAATACAAAACCTCAGATAGTATAGTTCTAAAAGAACTTTTAACATCTTTTGAAATATGTATTATGCTGCAAGTATGCACGCATGCACATGGACACACATACATACACAGACACACACAGAGAGACACACAAGGACTGAAGGAATAAATCTAGTGAATAGCACAAAAGGAAATTAACTAGAAAAAGGAATTAGTTTCAAAAGGCAAATGAAATCTTAAAATGTTCTATCATATGGACACAAATCCAACAGATGAGTCAGAAATGAGTCATCAGCATCAAATAGGGCCACCAAAGCACTGTGAGTTTCAAGTTTACACTGGTTTTCTGTTACCTAGTTAGCACCAGATCTGAGCAGTGTCAGGACCCCATCCCACCCATGGCATGAGGTGCCAAGCCCAACTTCTCAGACATTGTATGACCAAACCAGGCTCTAGAAATACGGTCTACTGTTTCTATCTGCCCCAGGAGAGGAAAGAGTGAATATGTTTCCTTTCTGGGGGCTACAGAAACTCTTCTCCATTAAATAAATCCTTCCACAACTGCCAGTCAAAAGGCACATTACCTAGGGAGGAATGTTTGTGCCCCCCTCAAAATTCCTACGTTGAAACCCTGATCCCCAACATGATGGTATTTGAAGGTAGAGCCTTTAGGAGGTCATGGGTCATGAGAGTGAAGCCCTCATGATGGGATTAGGGCCCTTATAAAAGAAACTGAGAGTGTTGTGCTGTCTCTCTCTCTCTCTCTCTCTCTCTCTCTGCCATGTGAGGATGCACACAGTGAGGAGGTAGTTGTCTACCAGCCAGGAGGAGAGCTCTGACCGGAAGTCAATGTGCTACATCCTTACCTTGGAATTCTAGCCTTCAGATCTATGAGAAATGACTATTCTTTAAACTGCTTAGTCTATGGGAATTTTTTTGTAGCAGCTTAACCCAGGACACTTGGCTTGACACATATGTGCTGGGCTCGTTTCTTAGGCATCTACAAGATCCTCCTCTAACAGCACTTTTTCAAACACTAGCTGAAACTCCCCTCCTCATAGCTGCCAGACCTGTAGGACTTCTGGTGTTCATAGGGCTGAAGGCTGAGACTCGGGGTTTGCCCATCTTCTCAGTAGGCTCAAATTTGGGCTTGCTTCAGGTTGTCTCAACTCCAAGCAGTGATACCTTGCAGCAGTTCCTCTGAAACAACACTACCTTCCTTCCTTGCAACTGGCAGACCTGAAGGGTTCTTGGCCTAAACCTCACCGCATGACAGTGCAGTAGACACATCTCTGTAGTGTTTCCTTTTATGCCAATTCCAGTGAAATCGTACACTTTCTCAACTCTCTCTTTGTCCTCTCTTATTCTGATTCACTTAAGAAGCCAGAATCCTTAGTAGTCCCACTTTCTTTATGTCCGGCCAAGGGGGTTCACTGTCTCAAAGGCAGTGGCAGGAGAACAGCTCAGCAGGACCTGCATATACAAATTCATCATCTTACTTCTTCTGGCTCTTCCAATTCTTCAGATAATGATCACTGCCAACCTACTTTAAATATGGACAAGTCTTTCCTCATGTTATCTGCAGAGTACCGGGCCCCTTTGGCTTTCTCTAACAGACCCCTACACTTTCCTTGCTCCTAAAATATATTTTTGTATGATCTCCAGAGTGCTCAGCCATGAACTCCCCTGATCACCTGATACAAGAAGTCAAACACACATTGTAGACTTCATAAGACTTCCTAGCTCTGGAGTATACAAGGTAATTTCTCTTCTTGTTTCCTTCCAATACTGATACCTAACATATGAACTTAGTTACCAAATGCCCCATTTTTACATAGGAATTTTAATGAATTAATTAAAATGTCCTTACTTACTGCCCCCTCTTATAGTGGGGGGAAATTCATCAAAAATTTAAAGAATCCCAGTTTTAAACAGTTTATAATCTATTTGACAATTTATGTGCACGTGCACATGCACATGCACACACGCACACATACAGAAGAGTAACATTGCCAATGACCAGAATCTATAATCACTGTTGGTAATCTCTTAAACTTTTTATTTGTTGCATGTCAACTTCACAAAAGAATATTATAGTGGAACTGCATCTTCATGAATTTCACATATGAGGCATTAGCTTACATATCTTGCTTTTCAGAATTTCTGATTAAATGTTTTAATTTAAATGGAAAATAATATTTAATGTAATATCTAGCCTAAAGTGTCCCTGAAGCTTCAATTGCAAACAATCATAATAAAGAATGTTCTTGTTTAATCTACAAAATAAGTACATTTGATTTTAATTACTTGGATAATGACTAAGCAAGTACATCAGGCACATCCCTTCCAAGAGATAATGAAAGACACAGAGGAGCAAACAATATTCCTGCGAACAGACCATCACATTCTGACTCTGAGGATGACTCCACTAATGAAAATCTGTCTTTGCAAATGACTCATCTTCTGAAGACTGCTCTGAAGATGTTGGAAATCAGAATGATGCATGTGAAAATGAAATTAATCAATATGAAGATGGGGAACAGCAGTCTATCACAGAAGGGCTGTTTGATAATAATGAAATTGAGGAAACAGTCAGTGGTAAAGAAACAAATGAAAGCACAGGAAATGTCAATGATAATAATGAATAAGTAACTAATTCTTGAAATCCAAGAGGAAGAGTTAGCAAACAAAGACAAATTATCATCCAGAAAATGACAGAGACACGAAACTACAATTACTTTTAAGTTTACTCTAATTTTCTAAAAATATAAAAACATTAATATGCTGGTAAATTTAACAGAAAGAAGGATCTAAAATTTTCAGAACTTCACATCAAGAGGAAAGCTACCAGTTTTATTGCCCAGTTTGGCCAGAGCAATGAAGCATAAGAGCAGTGGAATATAAGACTAGAAAGTTCTACCAGACTTCCAGGAGGCATTCAGAAATGTCAGGATGAATCTTCTTCAGTTGACCTTGCCTGTTTTTCAATCACATTGTGCCCAGTCCAAAGACTGACTCGAGTCCATTTTGTCTGTCACAACAACATGACAGCTCTCAGTTGTCAATTGCCAGAGGTTCAATCTTTAGAGTGCAGATTTTTTTGTCTCCATTTTCCTCATAAATGCTATTCCTTGTAGTACCAATGGGGAATTCCCACGGTCCAGGAATGGCACCTGGAGCAATTGCAGGTCCCCTGGGCATCTAAAGCACAAATGTCTTCTGCTCTATTTTGAATACTGTCCATAAGATTCTTCTACTATGCAAATGCCTGTTCCCTCTACCCTAATTATTCTCTTTTCTCACTACCAAACTCTCCATTCCAAAAGAAACAAAGCTGAATACAGCTATTACGAGTAATAGCTAAATAGTAAGCCACTACAATAGTAAGCTATTACTTAACTCAATCAAGTTATCTAAATATTAGATACACTTGCAAACAGTTCATATTTGTTCATTTTTCCCGATTTCACATAAACCTTAGTTTTCTTTTTGTCTATTCTGTTTTTATTTTTTTTGTTTTTATAGGCTCAACATTACATTTAGATGTTATTTCTTCTTGTGTTGTAACTTGCCAGCAATGTTTCCTCAGGCTGGACTTTTGTCTAAATCCCAGCATTTCATAAGCAGCAAGGATTTGAAAGTTAAGGAAGTGGCTCTAAATACCAATCCTGAAATCTGTATACAGATCGTATGTATGGTTCAGAAAAAGTTTTGCTCTATTTCTGAATAATTCAACAAATCACCAAAACAAAAAGGATACTGAGCAATCAGAGGGACAAAATATTGCCTCAGCTAAATCAAGATGCTTTCCTGGCATGCAGAGGACACTTGATACATGAAGTGAATAAATAACCGAATGAATAGGTATGTTATTTGTCCGTGTTTTCTGTATCACAGAAAAGATGAGAGAATTTTAAAGATAAAACAGTAAACACTATCAAATGCTGTGAAGGGGACAGAAATTATGAAAACTTAGAAAAAGTCATTGGATATGGAAGTCATTAGTGATTATTAGTGATCTTTGTCAAAGTAAAGATAGTTTATGTTTTTTATTTTGCTCCCCCTGAATTTCAGAGAGAATTAAAGATTAATAGATCTGTTGACCTGCAAAATATTAGAAAAAATATCAAATCTAATCTTTTGTGTTATAAAGGAGAAAACACCAGCGGAACAAGCATACTCATGGAGAATTCTCAATTTTTAGATCATAGTAGATTCAATGTAAGCATGAAGTGGATGAGATTATGTCATGGACAAGTAGTCCTTGGTAAACAGAATCCCGTGCATCTAGAGAGCTGACATCACATTGAAATAAAATTAACCGAGAATATTTCCAGTAAAAAATGGCAGATCTAACACATAATTTCAATTTCTTCCCAAATCACTACCAAAAATGACAGTAAAATTATTTTTTTAAGGTATAAAAATACAAGGTCAAAGAGAATGGGAAAGGAGAAAAAAAAGGACAAAGGATGCCTACAAATATCAGAATAATCAAAATTTAATTGAGACAATGAGATTATTATACACTCTTCATTATGGCAAAAATTAATAGTAAGGTAAGGCTACAAAGAAATGAGAATTCTCATGTTATGTTGGAAGTGAAAAATGGTTTAATCACTTTGGAGAACAATATTGGCTACAGTTGGAGGTAGGTGTTTATGCAAAATAAGAAGAAAACCTAGAAATGATATATATATATCTGCAAGAAATTCCATTAGTCTCACAAGTGTACAAGGAGGCATAAATGAAAAGGTCCATTTCACACAATGTGACATAGAAAAACTAAAAGTATATGTGTCAAAAGTTGGCAAGTAGAAAGGAAACTAAGAAAAAAATTAATATACAACAAAGTAGGAGTAAGGAATAACTATTGTGGATGGAACAACAAGTAAATGTATATTTCCTAAAGTTACAAAAGTAACAAAGAACCAAAAAATAACATAACCAAAAATAAAAATATAACTACTTTGAGAGAAATATGAGAAGAATTGGAAAGTAGAAGAGCTAAATATACATATGTACTAGAGAAATTTAGTTGATTATATTTCTAAATTATGCAACAAGAAATAGCATTTTATGCATATTATTTTTAGATACAGAAGTTATCCCTAGAAAAAATTGTGGAAAAATTTGAAGTCCCCTTTTGAAAAAAGAAATAGAGCTGGAAAGGAAGGAATAGGATAGAGAACTATGGTACCATGCACAAATATTCCTTTAATTCAATTTTTAAAAAATATAATGGATGGCTCATTTAAAATAAGAACAGAAACATTACAGTTGATTTTGGGGTTTAGATTATTTATGAAATCCTCCAGCATAAACCAAGTAACAGGGTGTCAAAGTTTGAATGAGAAATGAGGAAATGGGACCACAAATGTGGGCAATTCTTACAAAACTTTGGGCGCATAGCAGAGGAAAGAGCCAAAACTGTCTAGAAAATCAAGGGAGGACTTTTTGCAGAACTGGCAAGCATTGAGTGTCTATATGAGCTAATGGGAAGAGGTAAATAAAGAGAGAAATATTGAAGATACAAGGAAAGGGTGGTCAGTTGATGGAGCATTTCCTCTGCACCAATCCGTGGGATGGGTACTGGATATTTAAGATGAATGAGACACTCCCTGTCTTGTAGAAACCCATGGGATGAGAACTGCAACAGATAAGAACAGAGTTCTGTATGAAGTGTTACAAGAGCATGGAGGGGATTAGGACCATCAAGAAGAGTTTTAGGGATGCCTTGTTGGCTAGTCGGGAGAGGTGCGGCTCTTGGTCTCAGGGTCGTGAGCTCAAGCCCCACGTTGGGAGTAGAGATTACTTAAATAAATAAAACTTAGAGAAAAAAGAGAGGAAGAGTTTCAGATTCTTCCCAAAGGAAGTTTGACAAGTATAGAAAAAGTGAATGAGTATTTCAGGCAAAGAAAATAGCAAGCCATACACTTAAAAATGAGTAAGATAGCTAATTTTCTGTTGTGTGCGTTTTACTACAATAAAAAAAAAAAAAGAAAGAAAAGAGCAAGGGGCCAAATAGTGTGAAAATACACATTTGAAAATGTATTTAATAGAAAAGAATCCACGTGAGTGAATGTTGAAAAATGAGCTGAAAAGATAAATTGGGGCCAGAGAGTAAAAGATCATATATGTTTTTCTAAAGAATCCAAAATTGATCTTGCATTCACTTATTCTTAAAACATTTTGAGAAGGACCACTTTCACTTTCCGTTTTATTCACCTTTGTGTTATTTTAATACTCATATTGATTATGAAGTATTTATGTAATGGAATGGTAAAAAGAAAAGAAAAAGAAAAGGATGTATTGAATGCTTACTATTTGCTAGGCATTGGGGGAAAACTATAAACAAAATGAAGTCCATACCTTCCAGAAATAAACAGCATGAAAGAAAGACAGGACCAAATGATTTGCTTTCACTAATCAAATTTAGGTCGAAGTGACTTGTGACATGTGTCCACATGGAGACAGTTAATTACTGGTGCTTCATTGTCCAACTTGCTCATTCCATGCTATGGAAGCCATGGGAGAATATTTAAATGACGTCAAAGCAATCTGGAAGGTTAGGTCCACTCTTGTAGGACTACACACTTTGTGTAAGTGAGAAAGAAACGATAGCAGATCAGGCCATGGAGATTGAAGGTTTGTCACTGCAGCATAACATAACTTATCCTGACTGATACAAGGGTCAGCATCCATGTCTCAGAAGGAATTGCCCAGTGATGTTGACATCAAGCTTGTTAAATGTTTTATAGGTTTTCACCAGACATATGGGACCCTGGATTTTTGGCAAACAAAAATTAGAAACTGCCTTTTTTTAATGCATAAGCCCTTAACTTGTATAGAAACTTTTCTCAGACATACAAACGTACAAATATTGCCAGAATAGATGCTGTTGTAAGGTGATCCAGGGAGCACTTCCCTTAACACTACCACAATCCTTAGACTTCCTTCTGACTTTATTCTTCACAACTCCCACCACAAATGCTGTGCTCCAAGAAACCAAACAAGCAGATTTTCCCTCATGCAATCTCCTGCTTCTGTGTCTTGGTATGTGCTATGCACTCTGCCTATAATGTCTTCTACCTACCATCTTCTAAACTCCAGTAGATCACTTTTTTTATAAAGTATTTCATTGCTCCTTTACATATGTATACATACATGTGCACAACCATGCACGAATAATGCACACAAAGTAATCCTTCTCACTAGTAAGAGAAAGAAACTAAGTTTTATTGAATGTCCCCCAACCATGTGCCCAGCATGGTGTGTAGTACTTTGTCCATGAACTCTTAGAGCACTTTCTCTGCTTCTTTTATGACATATAAAACTCTATACCTTATTGTGTATTATTATTATTATTACATAATTATGTATTTTTATTGCATTTGAGAACAAAATCAATATCATTAACATGGCCCAGCCTGGGGGCTTAGCATATAGTAGACACTCATTTTTTTTTAATGAATGAACACTTTCAAATCTCTTTTGAATGCCTTCAACAAACATTCATATTTAAAATAGTTGTGAAGAGAAAAAATATGATTATAAATCAACATTATCTTTTGTCTCTACTATTATGCCTGATTTCCTGGCTTACAGACATTTCAATGCCAGGCTGCAGGATGAATGCAAAACTTCATCCTGTCCAGGGACACCTGGGTAGCTCAGTCAGTTAAGCGGCCAGCTCTTGATTTCACCTCAGGTCATGATCTCAGCGTTCTGGGATTGAACCCCATGTGAGGACTCCATGCTCAGGATGGAGTTGCTTGAGGATTCTCTCTCTCTACCTCTGCCTCTCCTTTCTCTCTCTCTCTCTCTCTCTCTCTGAAATAAATAGGTAAATCTTAAAAAAAAAAAAAAAAAACTTCTTCATTCTGTCCAAAAAAAGGCACAGGGAGGCAGGATCCACTAAAGAGACCTTCCTTGTAAAGACATTTAGAGTTTTTATCTGTTACACATATCTCTAAACATGATTACTTAACTATCATAAAGTAAGACACATTATAACCACTGACCAATCAGAAGACATGGGTAAAATTGTGGGAGGAAGCCCAGAGAAACAGTAAAACAGCTTTAGGCTTCACAGGACACTAATTAATCATTTTGGCTAGAAAGCCCCTCTCCCCATGGAGCTTAATGGCTTCCAAGGAAGGTTTGGATGAAACATTTCACCAGATGGACCCAGTACCTACATTAAGACTCTGCCACCCACACCCTTATGTATTCATTTATTTCTCCATAAAATATTTGATAGTGTGTTAAGGTAATAGGGTTCGTACTAACAACAAACCAAAGAAAATATTGTATGACAACTCACCTCCAATTTTTCATGGCTGAGTGTACACTGAAATGGAGACTTATAATTAATATTATGGCATCAAAAAACTTAACATTTCAATTTTCTTCTTTTTTGACTGATGAACCAAGGTGGCAGGATGACAGTAGTATACTAATCCTGCAAAAAAATCAGAGCCTTTGCACTGGATTGCTCACATGTAGGGAAATAAAATGTCTGATGGACCTCAAAACCACATAGAAAAAAAACTTCAAAAAAAAAAAAAAGAAAGAAAGAAAAAAAAAAACTCCAGTATATATTCCCTTTAGCTATTATATTTAAATGGTAAGTTACATGTGCTGCCATTTTTTGAGCACCTACAAGACAGATGTTGTTATCCCATCGCACAGATGAGAAAAGTGACTGAGAGAGCTTAAATTAGCCAAAGTTATTTGACTTGTAATGGGCAGAGCCAGTATTCAACTCAAGTCTTCTATATCCAAAGCCCAGGTTCCTTCCAGAATTTGATTTCATTATATAGCATAGCACTTTATCAGAGCTTTTATTACAAAGTTACATACAGATATAAATGTATATGTTGGTTGGACTTTGGTCCAAGACACACATCGCGAAAAGGGACTTCAAGAACTTCCCCTTTTGCTACGAACAGACTGCGATACAATAACCCTGGCACAAAGTATTAGTTTCGTTTCTACCTAAAAATTAATAATGATCATCTTTATTTGTAAGGCTTTATAGCAAAGGTTAAAACAAATGTTGATAAATTAAGATGATTAACACAGACTGGTAATAGTCTAAATAGCAATTTAGTGACATTGCCGTCTTACACGTTAATGAAATGAAAATTTGAATTGATTATGTAAGGAAAGAATCTCTTGTTTATTCTAATCTTAATATTATGGTTGATAATTTCGCCAGCAGTCCTGATGAAACTATACCTGATAGAACAACACCACAGGAAACTAATGATCATAATGAATCTACTTGTCACTGAAGTACAAAGATAGAGACTCATAAATCTTTTAAAAATTACTAAAAGCAAACAAGTGATCAGGGCAAACAAATGATTATTTTATCATTGTTTATGTTCTCTACTCCATAGTTACTGTCTTATTTCCTGGGGAAAATGGTCAAAACGCCTTTTAAATATTTGCATTTTCTTGTAAACTTTCCTACCTTTACTCCACAGAAGCTTTTGAAGACTGGACTCCACAGACTTTATTTAATTATCATTATGAGATAGCAATGTAATCTTTTCTTCTTCATCAAAGGATAATCAGTAGTCAGCTGACAAATAATATTAGTATTCACCTCTAAATGAGATGTTTTGCTTATTTTTAAGGCTTTACAAGTTGATTGCAAATAATTATTTGAATACAAAGTATGCAAAGAAGGGCAGGATTTTAAAAATCTTTGTTCCAAACTTGTGTCTAAAGATCACAACATATTCTTTATTATTTATTTTATTACTGTATGCTAGCATTTCATAAATGAAATTAGAAGTTCAATGAATTACCTAGAAAGTCCAATTGTCCCCATCACTTCAAAAGAAAGCAAACTAAACAAAACAAAAACTTTACTCAAGGAGACTTGGAATCATCATCACTGCCTCCATGGCAAACATCTCACTATTATTAACAGATAGCCTACATACGTCCAATTGGTCATGAACAGAAACTAAATCCATGCATTTTGGGTTCAGACGAATAAAATAAAGAGGTCATTAATGTAATTTTAGACCAAAATTAGGATTTTTTTATTGTCTGAGTACATTATTTGCCCTTGTTTTTATAGAATTTAGCATTTCTGAAATCTCAGACACTATCGTGCTTATGATCATTACTTACACGATAAAAAGCATGGTTGGTCCAACCCTCATCTGGAATGACCTAGATTCCTCAGGTGGGGTTGTGAACATATGACAGTAGCCATAAACACTGATTTGGGTTGGAGGATATATACCCTCACTAACATAAAATAGCAGTTTAAAGTTTGGGTTCTGGTGTCAAATCAACTTAGGTTTAAATTCTGGCCATGCCAGTTATTAGCTGTGTGAGACCAATTAAATCACTTAACCTCTCTGAGTCTCAGCTTCCTGGTCTGTACAATGAGAATACTAGAAGCACCAGCCTCGGAGTGTGTTGTGAAGATGAAAGGTGGTAGGATAAATAAGTGGTTAGTGCAGAGTGTGGTATCTATGAAGTACCCAGTACATATTAATGCTGTTGTTCTTGTTGCTACATACACAACCATGTGTGTGCACACACTGAGGATTCCAAACAAATTAGTGTTCCTTAAGAGTCCATGGTCTAGAGTCTCAGTTTCCTCTTCTCAAAATGAATTGTAAATCTAATCACTCACAAGATTATTGAAAAGATAGAATGAGTTGATTATGAAAATAATCTTAAAAGTATAGAACGCTACAAGTATTCCTAACTGTTGGAAAGAATTCTGATCTTAGGAATGACTTATTTGTTCAACAAAAATGTATCAGTGCTTATTAGATATTTGTAAATGGTATTCAAAGTGCTAGTGACAAAAATATCAATGAAACATGGTCTCTAGCCTTGAAAAAGCACAAAATCAATGTAATGAAAATCCTTCTGAGTGTCTGTCCACCCCAGGCCCTGGGTTTCCCTATCCTGAGAACTGGTCCTATACAGATAGACACGGATCATGTGGCTCCATGCCCCAGGACACGGGGTATTGGACAGGGACAGACATCTGAAATGAGATCAAGCCACCAGATGTGCTTCTCCAGAGAATTTCAAACAGATTCAGTTTCAGCCAGGTAGTCTCTGTGGGTGATTAGAACTGCAACCCATGTAAATTGCCATGTGTCTCAATGGGGACAGGGAAGCAGAGACACTAGTCTGTAGAATGAGAGGAGTGAATCTGACAAGAAAAAAAAAGACCTAGATTTTCAATTACTTTTTTCAAGTCCCTGCCTGGGCTTAGGTTCATTTCCAAATTTTAAGGTCCTCAACTTCCTTCTCTTCCCACCCCAGTAGACTTAAAATGATACCTTTTTTCCTAACACTCTCCACTGTGGTTTTCATTACTCCCAAACAAAAGAACATTTTAAAAGTACAATATTCATATATTTAAAACCAGCATAAGACAATGACTACTACTATAGCAAAGCCATACAGAACAAGCTTTGAAAGACAAGAGGTAGCAACAAATAACTGACTTTGAGATTGCCTTTCAGAAGAGATGACATTTGGGTTTGTACCTACTGCCGTATCTTCTAGATTACCTAGTCTTTCTACCACCAAAAGAGCTTCCCCTAGCACCAATGCTCTGCTTAGGTCTCACCGTAGTGAAAAGGCTTAATTCCAAGCCCAGACCTAGTGTGCCTGTCACACTCTATTTAACAGCTTGAACTCTAACATGCAACACTATTTTTTTTAAGATTTATTTATTTATGAGAGACAGAGAGAGAGAGAGAGGCAGAGGGAGAAGCAGGCTCCATGCAGGGAGCCTGATGTGGGACTCCATCCCAGGTCTCCAGGATCACGCCCTGGGCTGAAGGCAGGTGCTAAAACACTGAGCCACCCAGGGATCCCCAACAACACTATTTTTTTTTAAGTAGAAGAACTAGGTCACCAATTTTGTATTTCAGGGATTTGCCCAAGATCCTTACGAGGTTTTGAACAGAAGTATTCTAATTCCAGCCACTATGCTCTTCCCATAGTATTGGGGCAGTGCAGAGCTCCTATGAGGAAGTCAGGTGGCTCTGAAGACACAGGGTGAGAAATTCTACAGAGACTCGTTGCCTACAGACCCAAGTCCAAATTTCTAGGTGTGGCATTCCAAGCTCTCCACAATCTGATTCCAATCAGTCATTCCTGTCTTTCTCCTCACATCTCACCACATCAGACTTTGAACAACCTCCAAATACATCACCTATCTCATGCTTCTCTTTATATTACTCTCAAATACTCCATTGCATTTCTATCATCCATCAAGTCTTCTCCATCTATCCACAGACAGGTTTCATCACCCCCTACTCTGTCCAACTTAGCACTTCAGTGACACTTCTAGAATAGTAGCCAACCAGTAACCAGTTCTCATTCCTCATGACATTGTTGGCATTCACCAAATGAGCATTCCTGCAGAATCACAGCTAGACTCATCTACCCAGAAACAGGGAAGGGCAGAAACGGGCTGGGAGAGAAAGAAAGTGGATATGATACAGGGGTGGCTAGAGACCGTGCCAACAGAAAAGCATTCTTCCCACCCAGGTCCTGCAGTGCCTGAATAGTGCCCCCACACCATGAGGGGGTTTATTTCTTTGGGTCCAGCATTACTTGGCCTTCCATTAGTATGAAAATGTTTAAGTAACCTAAGTGTAAATTAATTTGGGATATATTTCCTCTGTGACAAGAGGAACTAAGCCATGAAAGAAGCAGGTGCATAAGAATGAAGTATAGAAAAGAAAAGAAAGGTCAGAGGAAGGGCACATCCAGATAGCAAAATATAAACTTGGCAGGCCTTAAGAATCATGCATTTAATTGATTAGAAAAGCAGCAATCGACATTACTATCACTGATATCACCAGGATTTTGTTTTATTTGCTGCAACTGAAGGTTGAAATGTTATTTCAATTGATTTTTAAACATGACAACTTACATTTCCTTTTGCCATCTTGCTGCTGCTTTTGAGAAGGCACGGACTGAAGCATTCATAGGTGAAAAAGTCCAACAGACCCATTTTGTAAAAACGATTTGATAATGTAATAGAAGTCAATTCAGGTTTTGGTTAGTTGGCACAGAAGATGCTAAAAACCCATCACTTAGTTTCCATTGGGACAAACTGCTTAATGCTCTTTTTTTTTTTTTTTAATATATAGCAGCAACATAAGCTAAGCTTGTGAGATCAAGGGAAAAAAGTAGTTCAACTCTATTTTTGTTTTGCCACTGAGTCTGGAATGTAATGGCAATCACATTGTATAACATGCATGTTGGTTTTTACATCTATAAAATAAGGAAATAATGCCACTCTTCCCCAAATAGCAGAAAATGAGGACTAACTATTTCAATGCATTAAGCATAGAAATTGATCCATTTTGGGACACCTGGGTGGCTCAGTTGGTTGAGCATCTGCCTTTGGCTCAGGTTGTGTTCCCAGGGTGCTGGGATCGAGTCCTGAATCAGGCTCCCCACAGGGAGCCTTCCTCTCCCTCTGCCTATGTCTCTGCCTCTCCCTCTGTGTCTCTCATGAATAAGTTAAATAAAAATCTTTTAAAAAAAGAAATTAAAAAAAAAAAGAAATTGACCCATTTTTAAATAAACAAGGGGAATGAAATATACCCCTGGTCACAAAATGACCTCCTAGTGAAAATTACTTTCTAAACAAATACTTTATAAGCAAATATCATCATTTTAATTTCTCATACACGTAAGGCATATCAAGAACAGTTTTAAAAGCAAATATACAAAAATAAATAAATAAATAAATAAATGCACATATACTTAATGAATTTAGATATAAAATACAGGTTTCTTTTCATTTTACCCTTTTTCAAAATTTTATTAAGTTTTTTATTTTAATTCCAGTAAACATACAGTGTAATATTAATTTCAAGTGTACAATATAGGTATTCAACAATCCTATACATCATTACTCAGTGCTCATCATGTTAAGTATGTTTTTAATCGCCTTCACCTATTTCACCCTTCCTCCTACCCACTTCCCTCTAGTAAGCAATCAATTTGTTCTCTAAAGTTGAGTCTGTTTCTTGGTTTATCTCTTTCTCTTTTTTATCCTTTGTTTATTTGTTTTGTTTCTTAAATTCCACATACGAGTGAAATCATATGATATTTATTTTACTTTCTAACTCTATCCATGTTGTTGCAAATAGCAAGATTTCGTTGTTTTTTATAGTGAATAATATGCCATTGTATATATCTACTACCTCTTTTTTATCCATTCATCTATAGATGGACACTTGAGCTGCTTCCATAATTTGCCTATTGTAAATAATGCTGCGCTAAGCATGGGGGTGCACATATCCTTTCAAATTAGTGTTTTTGTGTTCTTCAGCAGCATGATTACTGAATTGTAAGGTAGTTCTATTTTTATTTTTTATGACCTCCATACCATTTTCCACAGTTGCTGCACCAAATTTGCATTTCCATCAATGATGCATGAGGGTCCCTTTCTTCCCCCACATCTTTGTCAACACTTGTTTCTTGTGGTTTTGATTTTTTAGCCATTCTGACTGGCATGAGGTGATATTTCATTATGGTTTTGATTTGCATTTCCCTGATAATAAGTGATGATGGGTATCTTTTCATGTGTCTATTGGTCATCTGTATGTCTTCTTTGGGGAAATGGCTTCTCATGTCTTCTGCCCATTTTTATTTGGATTATTTGGTTTTGGGGTGTTGAATTGTATCAATCCCTTATATATTTTGCATACTAACCTTTTACCAACTATATCATTTGCAAATATCTTCTCCTGTTCAGTAGGCTTCCTTTTAGTTTTGTTGATCATTTCCTTTGCTATCAGAAGCTTTTTATTTGAATGCAGTCCCAGTTGTTTGTTTTTCCTTTTGTTTCCCTTCATTTTACCCTTTTGTGTGAAATGCATGCTATGATTTTGACAGTTGTAACTGGTGGCAATTTTCTTCTATGAATGTAAGATCTGGTTTCATTACAACAACAATAGTAATGACACCAGGAAATAAAACAAATACTTTGCTTGCATGATCTTATTTAATTCACACAGTTAATTTTATAGGTGAGCAAACTGGGAGTTAGAGAATTTAAATAACTTGGTTATAGTCACACAGCCAATGGAATGTCAAAATTCAAAGCTTCATTATGTTCCTCTTTGACACAGTATTTTTGGCATTGGTGGGCTTTCCTTTTGTCCTAGGATTGTTAGGAAACACACATGGTCCAAATTTTTGTGTCCCTCAAAATTCATACATTGAAATCATAATTCCTGATGTAATGGTATTTGTAGATGGGGGCCTTTGCAAGGTGCTTAAGCCATGAGGGTGGAAGTTCATCAGTAGGATTAGTGCCTTATAAAAATGGCTCCAGAGAGGTCCCTAGATCCTTCCACCATGTGAAGATAGAGTGAGAAGGCACTGACTATGAGCCAGAAGGAGAGCCTTCACAAGAAAGTAACCATACTAGTGCCTTGATCTTTCACTTCTAAGCCTCTCAAACCGTGAGAAGTAAATTTTTGTTGTTTACGGGACACCCAGTCTGTATATTGTGTTACAGAAGCCCCAGTGGACCAAGACACATCCCAACTAGACCTTGGAGCACATTCTAAGAATCAGGTAACTGGATCTCATTACACCAATAGTAATAACCTGGCCTGTGTCAGCCTGCATTGCACATCCAGGCTTTGTTGTGTTCAATTCCTTGGCTGGCCATTGACTCATATTATGAGCATTTGTAATTCTTAGTTTCAGGCACTATTCTTTTGGTATCTACTGGAGGCCGTTATATCACACAAGAATACTGACTGCTGACCGTGTGCTTATGGGACTTAGACAAGATCACAGGTATGAATATCAAACAGAATTCCATGGGAAATATGCTTTAAGGGAAAAATATGCACATATTAACCATCTGTACAGAATTACAGCCTTCTTCTCTTTTACTAGGTTGGCTGCTATAATTGACCAGCTGTATCGCCACAGTATTTAAATACTGTAACGTAATAAGAACAGCCTCCTTCGTCTGTTAGGTCCTTCTCATTTTTTTGTTTCTGCTGGCACACTACATGTCGGTTAACAACTATGCTCTTTACATAATTCTAAAATATTGAACTGTATGCTAAATAAGTAAAATATTTTAAGATAATGTCCTGAGAGAATAGTGTGTCATATTATAACTCAATATGCCCTAAGGTAATTATTCAGATATCAATATGCAAAAGAGCAGTATGTTGTAGTACCCTATATTTCTTTTTATTTTGCTTCTTTGTAGCAAGCAATAAATTTCAAGATGCAAAGAAAAAAATATTAAAAGAAAAGTTTGCAGTTGATTTTCTTAACAAGATTGTTTGTCCAGGGAGAGGGAAATTTTGCTTGGTTCTTTCCTAATTATTCATGTAAATTAAATTCTACAAGTGAAGAAAAATTCATGAAAGTCATACTTACTCATCTGAGAGGGAGATATGGCATATGAATGGGGCCCATAACCTCGGAAGGTGAAATGTAGAAAATATCACAAGCAACTCCCACATTAAGTGAAGTGAACCAAAAAAAAGGGAGATTCTTGGTGTGAAGGAGACTTCAAGGATACCCTCCCTAATCGCCTCTTAATAGTCTCAAATCTCTGACACGGGAAACAAATCAAGAATTCCGAGAACATGGAATTATTAATCACTTAGATTTGATACCAAATGTAAGCACTACTAGACACATTTTAAATTTTAAAAACCTTTTAAATATAACATTTAAAAAGCACAGAATGTAATTTACATTTTTAAGACATTAGTATGTGGCACATCCCAGGAAAAGTTCATTGTACATTCTTTGTATTTTTCCAAAACCCACACTTTTTTTCTCCTAAGCCTGATATATGTTAAGATGAAATTTAACCATAAATTACTACAGACTTGTATGCTGAATAAGGTTCAATAGTCAAAGGGAACTCAGAGCATTCAGCAAATATTTATTGAATGCCCCATGTGCATGGCATTGTGCTGAACAACACAATAGCGCTGCTCACTTCGGGTATAAACACTTTAATCAATCCCTTCACAAAAGAATTACCCAGTAAATAGAAAGTGTGTCCACCAATCATGGGAATGTCTGAGTTTGTATCTTCTAGGGATAATGCTGAAAACTATGAAGGAAGGATAAACCAGAGCTGACAACAAGCTGAATATGGAGAATGAAGATGGAGACAGCAAAGACCAAACCAAAGACAAAGTGAGGATAAAAACCCACACAGTGACAGGAGCTGGGAGGGAGCTGGGAGAGAGCTGGGGAGACCAGGTTAACAATATAAATAGCACATGTGCTGAGCTGGAAGTAGCAGTCAGGTACCCAGGACAGAAGAGCCGGATACCCTGAAGCAGCTGATGGTATTTGTCCAGAACACGAGAGTTCTAAAAAGATTGTCTTCAAACATACAGTAAGAACGTACCAGAAGTGGAACCATAGGACGCTGAGGTTTGGTCGCTCGTATCTATCCAGTAAAGATGAAAAAGAAAAGACACAGGCCAAAGAGGATAAAAAGTAATTGTTGAGGAATGTCTGGTAACCTGTAGTGTCAAAGTACTGAGAGGTGATACTGAATTAAGAAAAAAAACATATAGATGCACAAATAAATAGCAACAGGTACCAAGAAGGCTAGCAGCTAAGAGACAACCACTAAACACCTAGGACAATGCTAGTGGCTTTAATAACAGACCCTCCAAAAAGACAGTACACAGGGCCAATAAGCACATGAAAAGATCCTCAACATGAGCAATCATTAGGAAAGTGAAAAATCAAAACCACAAGATACCACTTCACACCCATTAAGAAGGCTATTATCCAAAGAAGAAGGAGGAGGAGGAGGAGGGATGGAGGAGGAGGAGGGGAAGAAGAAGAAAAGAAAAAAGAACAGGCCAGAGCAAGTATGGGAGAGGATGTGGAGAAACTGGAACCCTTCTGCACTGCTGGCAGGAATGTAAAACATACAATTCCCATGTGATCCAGCAATTCTACTACCAGGTATACAACCAAAATAACTGAAAGCGGAGATTTGAACAAGTATTTGTACACCAATGTTCGTAGCAACATTATTCATGATAGCCAGAAAGTGTAAACAACAAATGTCCATCGACAGATGAATGGATAAACCAAATGTAGCACACACACAGCGGAATATTATTTAGCCTTAGAAAGGAATGAAATTCTGGCACGTGCTATAACGTGGATGAACACTGCAGACATTATGTTCACTGAAATAAGCCAGATACATTTTTTGACAAATATTGTATTCTTTCACTTATGCAAGGTATCTAGAACAGGCAAATCACAGAGACAGGATATAGACTAGAGGCTGCAGGATTGGGTGCAGAGGGAGAATAGGGAATGTTTAATGGGTGCTGAGTTCTGTGTGGGATGACGGAAAGTTCTGCAGATAGATAGTGTTGATGGTTGCACAACATAGTGAAGGTACTTAAAGCCATCGAGTACCTTGAATTGTACACTCTCAAATATTTAAAATGGCAAATGTTATGTTATATGCATTTGACATTTTAAAAAGTGGGGGAGAGAACAGATCGATGAGAGAAGAAACCAGACCGCAGAGATCCCAGAGGTGGGGTCTGTGGACGCAGTGGAGTTTACATGTGACCCACCCTCGCGAGGACAGTATACCCTCTGAACACGGTGGTGAAAGCACAAGCCTTCTCCCCAAACAGAGCACACTATAAAGAATATTCTTTAACAGGAAATGAGACATTTCCCAGGAGCTGACTCACTCCACTTCAACCCTCGTGGAGCACGGATTCTATCGGGACGTGGAGACACAGACTTAATAATTGGTGGTCTCTGCATTTATTTTTTTTAAGATTTTATTTATGTATTCATGAGAGACCCAGAGAGAGAGAGAGGCAGAGACATAGGCAGAGGGAGAAGCAGCCTCCCTGCAAGGAGCCTGATGCAGGACTCCATCCCAGGACCCCTGGATCGAGACCTGAGCTCAACCACTGAGCCACCCAGGTGCCCTGGTCTCTGCATTTAAAGGTTCATTATCTGTTGGAGAATCCTTAACCTGGGGTTAATTTTATTTATTCAAGTCAGTTAGCATTTATTGAGCACCTACTATGCACCAAGCCCAGAGCTCGTCCCTAGAATTGCTGGACTTGACAGAAAATAGAAAGCTGTCAACACAGCAATACCTCAGAAGAACGAAAAGGGTATTTTGGAATCCGTAGGAGACAATGTGAGGTAACCATGAATGACTTGCCTCATTTCTTTCTTGGATAAGATGTGTTAGTAGGTCAGTAAAATCTATCGGCATGGTATATTTGAAATTTAGCAAGTCTTTCATGATATTCATGTACACAATATGGTGATAAATGAGCCAAATAAATGGAAAATAAGAACTTCAGAAAACAGGACTATAGAAATTTGAGAGAAAGAGTAGCCCCTATAACAAAGAGATGTCAAGGGAAATTACTTTGATGTGGGAAGAGGTCACTCAATTAGGGTAAGAAATTGAGTGCAGTCTGATTTTACCATAATAATGATAATCTAGGGCAGCCCGGGTGGCTCAGCAGTTTAGCGCCACCTTCAGGCCAAGGCCTGATCCTGGAGACCCAGGATCGAGTCCCGCGTCAGGCTCCCTGCATGGAGCCTGCTTCTCCCTCTGCCTGTGTCTCTGCCTCTCATTCTCTCTCTCTGTCTCATGAATAAATAAATAAAATATTTAAATTATTAAAAAAATAAAAATAAAAAATAATGGTAATCTAATAATCGTAATCACCTATTTTTAATCTAATAATCAACGTTTATTGGAATAAGCTTGATAATACTAGTAATGATTTCCTTAGCACTTCCTACATGCCAAGTATAAACTTAGCACTTTCCACAAATTAGCCTTTTTAGTCTTCATCACAAATCTTTTCAGATAGATGTGATTTTCGCTTTTACAAACAAGGAAACTGAGGCTCAGAGCAGTTCAGTAATCTGGCCAAAGTCATACAGCTAACATGTGAAAGAACAGGGATTAGAAGCTGGGTTCTGAGTGTAAGGGTTGTGCTCTTAAATACTACACTGGGATAATGCTGGGCGTTTATTTAAAATGAGACAGAGCAGCCCCAGGCCAGGTGGAGAGACTAATGAAGGCCCGGTGTGAACAGGCAGGAGGCAGGGGAGGCAGGTGGCCAGAGAAAGTCCTCTGTGTGTTAGGCAGCAGGGATGGTGGAAGGTTTGAAAGGGGCAAAGGACCGGGAGACCAGCCCAAGGGACTTGGTTGTGAAAATGGAGAGAGGATGGGGCACTCCAAATTGTGGCTAATGAAGCAAACTAGAATGGAGGGGTGACTTAATTTTCTTCTAATGAAGACCCTAGAAAGTATACCTCTATGCACTGTAGTGCCCCATCCAAATGGTGCCTGTTAATGTTCCTGGTGGGAAATAAACAAACTGGTTAATAGAGACTCTTTCCAGTGCTGATATAATAGATATTTCTGTGGTCCTCTAATATCTCCTTTAATTACCCATAGTAACTTTATTACTCTTAATAACTTCCTAATTAAAATATTTGGTCTTCCTCGCAAATTTCAAATTTCCTTCATTGATCAAACAAGGCAAAACATCATATAAAGTTTAATGTTTTTTACAAGGGTACCCCATTAATTGTATTTCTTTCATCTATACCAGTACCATATTTAAATAATGGCAGTTTATTTGTATAAACTTTTAAACAGTTGAAGGTACTGTTACTACACGTTGTCGTCAAACATCGCAGTGTACTAAGCCTAGTAATTGTTCCAAAGGTAAAGTACGGCAATATCTGCTGTTTAAGTAACAAATCTGGAATTTGGGGAAGCAATTAAGGTTTATTCTCAAAAAGCAGTAGAATTTTCTAAGTTCCTGTGGTAAATATACACAGATATTAATATAGCCAAATAATCCGAAGGTAGCACTGTAAGTGGGATGCTAATATTGTAACACTTGTATACATTTTAAGGTGTGTGCACTTTACAAAATTTGAGCTCACACAGTGCAAAGAAAATGCTGTTTCTATATGAACCTATGAAAACAGTTGGTCACCTGCTGAGTCCAAGAAGAATCTCAAGTTTTCTGTCACTTATAAGCAGTCTCCTGCCTTAAATATAAAATCATTGGCTTACACAGTGAATCATTATAAATCTCTCACAAGCTTTTAAACCAATCAGTCAAGCTTAGAATGCTGTGATTTGGAGAATCATAGCTCTGAGGCTTTGGGGCCTCACTGTGCATGAGTAATAAATGTAAATGATTTTGTAACTTGTAGAAACATAGACTAGTACGCTCTTTCCCTCCCAAGGAGCAACTGAGTTTGACTAAGGAGGTTTGTTGTGGTCCTAGGGAAAAAAAAATCTATTATGTCATTTTCTTTCCTGAATCCTGGGAGAAAGAATAACATAAAAAGCAGTTAATCCGTTAAGCACACAAACTCTACTATATAGAAAACTGCCACTCAGGACACCTAGATTCCTTCCGTCATTTGTAGCACATCCAGTGAGGAAAAAGCCTTTCTAACATAAAGTTCTCCATGTGGTATCACCTGCCCAGTTTTTCCCTGCCCGGGGCAAGAGAATCTTACTTATAACAATCAAAAAATATTCACTGAGTATCATTGCCATTCTCAAAAAAAAAAAAAAAAGAAAGAAAGAAAGAAAGAAAGATCCTTCTTATTCATGAACTAAAGTCCAAAATTTGAAAATAAATCCTATGCAGAGTTCAAATGATTTTTTTCCCAATCTGAGACAACTTCATGAAGACAGAAAAAGGATTTGCTAAGTAAGAATGGTAACAACCTTTCAACATGAGAATTATATATACGTTACCATACAGCTAATTAAAGCTTAATTATATGCATAAAACTATAAATGTTGAAATGTGAGGTTCTAATTGTACTTATAATTTCTCCCCACTAAAGACCTGGTAAATCTCTTAACCCAAAATGAATAATAAAATAAACTTGCTTTAGGTCTGATCTGGATTTGTCATCTCGTGTTATTTTTTTATTTTTATTGTTTTAAGATTTATTTATTTACTTACTTGAGAGAGATAGGAAGAAAGAGAGGGGTCAGAAGGAGACACAGAAGGAGAGGGAGAGAGAAACCCAAGCAGACTCCATGCTGAGTGCAGAGCCTGGTGTAGGACTGGATCTCACAACCCTGAGATCACGACCTAAGCTGAAATCAAGAGTCAGACACTTCACTGACTGAGTCATCCAGGGACATCTTTTTTTATTATTTTAATTTTCTTCTTTTTTTTTAAGTTTATTTATCTTATATTATTCTAGTTCTACTGATGGTCTTTGTGTCTAGGCTGTTTCTGTCTCTCACGTGTCACCAGCAAAGTCACATCATCATAATGTCAGAACATTTACTCTTGAGTCTTTGTTCCCTTTCTCAATGTTCAGGTTTTAATTGAACACACTCTTCAAAGAGGCTTCGCTAAATTCCTTCTATTCAACACTTCTGCTTTCTAGAGCCTTGGTGTCCCCATGCATACTTTCTGCATTCTTCACCTTAATGCCTTCTGAAGCAAAGTAGGCAGTTTTAATAGGCAGTTTTAATACCCTTGTAGCAGGAATTCTAATTATGAAAGTCCCAACTGAAAAAAAAAAAAAGTCTAGATACCCCACAATGGGGAGAAATGAAAATTCTAATGTAAAATATATCTTCCACTTTTCCTACAACTCTGTCCTCAATCTCTGATCTAGATGTTTGAGGGATGCTTCTATTTAACCCTTTTGCACCCAGCATTTTTTATAAGACCCTATTTATTTAAGAGAGAGACTGAGAGAGCAGGAGTGGGGAGAGAGGCAGAAGGAGAAGAAGCAGCAGACTCCCCACTGAGCTCAGAGCCCTAGGCAGGGCTCGATTCCAGGGCCCTGAGAACATGACCTGAGCGGAAGGCAAGATGCTTAACCAAGTGAGCCCCCCAGGCACCCTTTGTACCCAGTATTATGGAAGCAAAACTTACAAATACTCAAGGTTAAAAAATTGTACGTTGCTTTATTTAAGCAATGATTTCTACTTTAACAATCTTTCTTTAGAGGCCAGCATTCCCTTTTCATAAATACATTCTCTTATAATTTTAGATTGTGATATTGCACATCTATGAACCAAAGATAATTTTTATCCTCTAATTATTGATGACTCTTTCTGTACTCTTGCTTTTACCTTATTAATCTCGTGTATATTTCATGTTCCACTCCTTCCTATATCTTTTCAAGTCTTTTAATTCCAGCTAACATGTCATTTCCTTTGTGCAATCATTCATAATTATTTCAGTTTTTATCTATACATTACTTCTCTCTCACTCAAAAATTCTATAGTAAACCATACAATTAACACATAGGAAAATATTGCTTATTTGCTGATTTTGTACATACGTTAGTATTATCACCACAGTGAGACTGTCAGTATCTCTCTTATGTTTGCGTATCCACCACAATCCTGTGACACCTATGAGTGTGATCAATAATAAAAATGGATTGGTTAATTGATGGGTTCAAAAACATCAAAAATGGATTATACATTAAGAAGGAAAGATAAATACATTATGAAACACTGATAAAAACCAGAAATATTTTAGATAGATACATACAAGTGGAATTATGATCCAAATTTATTTCAAAACTAAACTTTCTTGTGATGTTCAAATGATAAAGCTCAAAACTTGGGGAGGCGTATTTCCTACCAATTGAAGTAAGTCCCCCTCCCAGCAGACACTGAACAGGGAAATCCTACACCAAGAAAGGAAAACAAAATGAAAACAAATGAGGCTCCTGAGAAGTTTAGATCATTTATTCATGCCAGAACCATCAATAGCTAACATTTTGCAATTTTTTATCACATATCAGACCCTGGGTCAAGCAGACTATTATCTCATTTTATCTATTATCATCCCTATTTTATAGATGAGAAAATTGACATGCAAAAGAAGTTAAGGGACTTCTTGAAGGTAGCCCAAAATGTATTGAATTCCTATTTTCACAGGCTCTAGACTACAGATATAGGAAAAGACAATAGTTTGAGCAGTGCAATTTGAGAAGTGACTTGAGAGCACCCAGGAAAGAGATCCCATCCAGACCAAAGGCAACTTCCAAGGGAAGCTGGTACCTTTTAAAGGATGAGAGTGTGTCAAACAGGTAAAGAAGCAAGAGAAGAATGTTCTAAGAAAAAAACAGCATAAATAAAGGCAAGGTGGCCCAAGAAGGCATAACCTAGCCTGAGAACTGCAAGTGGTTGGGACTAGAACACCAAATAGCAGGAAATTAAGTATACAGGATCCCATAATGACCTGCGCAAGCACTTACGGGTGTGTACAAAGGAGTATCCCATCATGACATCAAGGCATTTGAAAACTTTTTGTTCAGCAATGTTTATACTGATTGGAAGCTAACATAAAGGAAACAACCAGAGAACAAAAACAGATGTATAATCATATATTCCAAATTATCAAGAGGAAAAATTTAAGGGACCTTAAAGAGAGGTACATGACCAGTCTGGGAGGAGACTTTTTGGAGAAGATAGATCCTGAATCAGCTAAAGAAAGCCATCTGACAGTGTTTGAATGAAACTTAAAGACAAAGACGTGTATGGTTGAATTTTTGAATATACACTCTTTTCTCCAATTAACAAATTTTTCCTGATTTGTTTTTAATACTATAATGAAACTTAACATGTCCAAGGCACAGAAGTCAGTATGCTATACAGTAAATCTTCATTTCTGTAGAATAATCAATACCATCTATAACAAAATAAACTTTTTCTTGGAAAATCTGTTTAAAACGGCACCTTAGCTATTTCTAATAGACTATAATTAATTAACACAAACAAATCAACCGAAAATTGGTTCAAAAACAACTTAGTAGAAGCACAGAAATTTAAGAATAAAGCAGAACATTTTAAACAGTTTTACTAGTATGATCTCATTTCCCTTTTTTCCTCCAACACAAAATAACAACCACAAATCTTTGTATATTGGTAAAAAGTATTTATTGGTATGTGAATAGTCGTGAATTTAATTGTTTATTGGAATTTAAACTTTGAGAGATGTTTTCTTAAGTTATATAAATGATTTATATAAAATATAGTGACAATAGTAAAATTAATAAGATCAAGTACTGAGACATGTATCAACTCTGCCTTCCCAAATATATAAGGGAAAAACAGGCAAAAAAAAATGAATGCTGCTGAGTATAGGCAAAAAAATGTTGGCACCATGGGAAAATAATGGAATGAAATTGTAAGAGGTTATGAAATGCCTTTTTCTGGATATCTTCTCCTCGATTTTTTTAAAATTTAGATATTACTTTTCTGAAAGCAAAAGGTCTGACCAAATGATTGTTCTAAGATCTCTCAGAAATGAATCTACTATCTTCTTTTTTTTTTTGTTTTTATTTGTGTTGTTTGTGTGTGTGTGTGTGTGTGTGTGTGTGTGTGTGTGTATGGAGATGGAACAAACAAATCCTAGTATTTTTAAATATTTATATTATTACTAAAAGTTATATATATACTAAATATCCAACTAACATTTTATTTCTATGAATTGAGCTTTAAATCTCTCGGTCAAGTTTCTAACCATGATTATGCACAATGATCCAATTACATAGTTTATGAGTTAATTTATTAACATTAATTATTGTTCATGAAAAGCTAGAAAATGGGATCCTGAAAACACTAAGTTTAAATATAATATCACAGGCCCAATATTTCAACAGTAACATGAATCAGGTAATAAATAGCTCCCTTTGATCATTGTTTTTAAAGTCTCTTGAACCATGCTTTGATTAGTTCTATTTAATATTTAACATCTGGTTAGTCAATTTCAATCTGCAGGAAACACTGCTGGAAAAATTCTATGCTGACTAAATACATTTATAATACTACAAAGCTGACATGTAATTGATTTTAGTTCCCATAAAAGGATTATGTTAACTTTCCTTAATCTATATATTTGTATTTTGTGCAGTCTAGTGAATTCACACCAGAGATGCTAAATTTTTATTTCTTATCAATATTTTATGTAAAATTGATAGGATTATATTTTAGTCTAAGTACCACTTTCCAATTTTTCCCTCAAAAAGAAAATAAGATACTAAAAAATATGGCTGCATAGTCGTAGCACTAATACAACAGAGGCTAACTGGCAGGCTGTGGTACTTTTAGTTATTGAAAGGCATACAGTAGTGAAACATTTTCTCTAGGCTATCAGGCCCCAGAGAGATTTCTGGATTTAAAAAAAAAAAAAAAAAAAAAGATGTAAAAGTTTTTACTTCCCACAGCTCTGGTTTTGCGCTTTTTTTTTTTTTTTTTTTTTTTTTTTAGTACTAATTCATTCAGGGAATCAAGAATTTTCTCATCATTAAACAAAGGGTGGTGAGGTTGCAAAAATCTGTTAAAGCCAGTATTTTGGTTATTGATCACATACTATTTTACCTTATTGCATATTACAATATAGAAGTACACCAAATTTATAATTAGTAGTCATTTCCAAGGAGGCTATGAATTTTATGAGAGAAATTTTGGTTTTTATCTTTTTAACAGTAACTCAACTAACAGAGAAGTTATTTTTTTAGAAAAAAATATACTTTTTCTATTTAGTTTCAAATATTCAATCTGTTGGGCATTCTTTTTTTTTTTTTTTTTTCAGCATGCTTTTAATTTCAGAATTTAGATTCTCCTCCTGTATGGGGTTAGGAATAATCACAAAGTGATACAAAAACTAGGAAGACAATGCCCAAATTTCAACTCTTTCTCTAATCTTAGCTACACAGTATCTATCATTAAAATTGTAACAAGTTCAAAAGGTGCTACGTTATGGAAAAGAGAAATATTTAAAGCTATACTAAAAAAGAAATGTCTTTTCTTTCTAAAGAAAAAATCATCAAAGATTGCAATCTCTGGGCAATAAATACACTAAAGGAAATAAAGATCTCTGCAATTACAATGGTTGGCTGTGCCAATTCTACCCAAGTTTTCTATAGATCTACAGTAAACCATGTCTTTCACAGCCTTTTGGATATTCATAGTGCTTGGACCAGTACTGAGCCCATGCTTGATAAATAAATACTAATAAATAAGTATTGTGCCTGATAAATATTAATAGAGTGCAGTGAAAGCTTGTATATAGCAAGTAATTATTCTTAAAACGCACATCACAAGAGCTGACTGAAAGAGGGTTAACAGGTATTCATTGTCTAGATTCAGCATTTGCTTTCCTCTAATATAATTAAACTATGTTGCTAAAATAAAATCGGTTTTTGTTGTAAGGACTTCGGCTTTTACTCTGAGTGAATTAGGAAGTCTTGGAGAGTTTGAGCCAAGTAATGACATCATCTGGTCAATGTTTTTCACTGTGGCTGCTGCCTTGAGGACAGACTGAAGGACATACATGTGGAAGTGGAGAGATCAGCTGGGAGGCTGAGAGAATTTTGGGCAAATAGATGGAGACATGGACCAGAGATGGAGTGAAGGAATTAAAAAGAGCCTGTATTCAGCACACATATTTTTTAAAGATATATTTATTTATTTTAGAGAGACAAGAAGAGCACGAGCAGGAGGGGCAAAGGGAGAGGAAGAGAAACTCTCAAGCAGACTTCACGCCAAGTGGGAACCCTCCAGGGACTCCATCTCTCAACCCTGAGATCACGACGTGAGTCAAAACCAAGAGTCAGAGGCTTAATCAAATGCACCACCCAGGCGCCCCTCCACACACTCTTTTTTTTGAAGGTACAGCCAAAACACTTGCTCACAGAGAAGATGAAATCCAAAAGAGAAAGTAGTTGAGAATGAGTTTGAGGACTTTGATCTGAACACAAAGCGGAGTTGAGTCTGAGGTGCTTGTTAGACCTCAAGTAAAGGAGAAGGCATCTGGACATATGGGTCTGGAGTGGAGAGAACCACCAGACACCATGAAGATTATTAGACATGAAGCTCTGTGATGTCTCACTCTTCTTAAAATTTTACTACCGTGCCTGGGGCAGAAGTCCTTCCCTAGGGTCAGAAAGCTTATAGTTGTTTAAATCTTGAAGACGTGGAAGGAAACTATACTCATCTTAAACCATATAATGACTTTGTCAAGTCAAGTCCTAGTGCAGCTGTCACCTAAGGCATTGGTGCTTGGGAACCTCAAAAGAAAAGAGGCATTTTTATACAGTTACATTCTTTCTGACATCTTGTGGGATTTTCTGGAAGTGTATAAAATGGCAAATACATTTGTTGTAATTCCATTCCATTTTAACAATATTTATTGAGCATTTGTGATGGGACGATTGCCAAGGGACTTACAAATTAAATAGAAATCCCATAAATTTTGCAAAAATATAAAATATTATGGCTCTCAAGGTACCTATAGTCTAAAGGGGAAATATACACAAAATAGGAGATATGCTTCGAAGGCAGTGGTTCTTAAACTTTAATATGCGTACGAATCTCTGCACTCAACCCTAGGGATTCTTTTGGTAAGTCTGGCCAGGGGCCTAGTATTTTAACAAAATCCTATGTTATTCTATTGAAGATAGTCTGTGGCTCTAAATAATGATACTTTTAAATGTACTGAATGAAAATTATCCTTATTTATTTATAATGATATATGTCTAAGCCATATATAAGGTGAGGTTGGCCTATCCCTTGAGACCCAGAAAGGTTGACTCAAATTACAAAACCTGGCCATATTAAAGTCTGAAAATATCTTAAAGATTTCTGTATATTCTGGGAAGGCAAATTTTCAGTCTTAAATTCTTAAGGCAGCCTCTCAGATACCTGCTTCTATAGATACTGTTTCTTTTGTGCACAATTTTTACAATGATGTGAACCTCTATCCCATACCAATCTGTCCTACACACACACACACGCACACACACACGCACAACATTAATAAATAGAATAGATTTTACTAAAGTTGCCAGGAAGAGTTGAGACAAGAATAGATGTTGTAAAATACAGTTAACTTCAAATTCAGCATTGGGCATCACATGCCCCACTCTCATGCACGAGTCAGAAATTTTACTGATTCTAAGTTTTGCTATGATTATATGATGCAATGTATGTAAAGAAGAAATGAGGGATATTTAAAATAACTGTTTTGTGGAGACATTGAAACATCACATCATTCTCCAGAATTCTTTCTCCCTTATTAAGTTAATAGAAACCGTGTTGACTGTGATTTCCTGGTCTCGAAAAATAGATGACATTTTAGGACCTTTCTATCCTTGAGCTTCAATGATTCTATGGGTAGTTATTACTGTTTGCTTAGAACTTTTCTCTAAGGCTCCCTAAAACAATGTATTTACATATGATATCCACTCAGCTCGAAACTTGCAGTAGTAAGCAGTTCATTTAAAATTTTGGGACCTAAGAGACTAAACAGGAAGTCAGAGGAGCTGTCTGCTATGGAACTGCTAAATCAACAAAGGATAATTTCAGAAGCTTGTCAGAGAACTCTATACATAGAATACCCATTACAGCCTAATTTACAGTACCCATTGAAGGGAGAAAAGGTCTCCAGACTCCTCTCTTTGGCATGAATAATACCTCACCCTGATTCAAAAAGCAATATAAAGGTATACTGTACATAAAAATATAAACACACCGACTACATAACCAAATTCAGTTATACATTAGTGGAGAAGTGTTATTGTTCTTGAAGTGATTAGATAGATCAGAAGAAAAGGAGAATCGTTGGAATGGGCTCTACAGAGAAGCAGAGATTTGAAGCAAGGAAAGGATGGGTGTATATTTTAAAAGAGAAATGAAAATGTTAAGCATGAAAACTAATGCTACATTGTTGAGGAATGACAGGAATATTTACCTGATTGAAGAGCATGCCTTCCTGTGTGTTATAGACAGTGAGGTCAGATAGTTTGGATGGATGCAGTGGCTCATAAGGAACGTTAGAGGTTTAATTTTAAGCTCATGATTAGGAATTTAAAGATGATCATTGAGAGCTTTGGAGGGTGGATTTTATTTTAAATTGGAAAAGGAATTACTTAGCAAAGAAAGTCAAATAGTGTTGTAAAGGCAGATTATTGGAAGATGTAAGTGCCTCGTTAAGTCCGAAGAATAATAAATGACCTGCAATGATTATTGCAGGTGTTCATATAATAAAATAATTAAAGTTTACTGAAAGCTTACTATGTGCTGAGCATAATTATAAGTAGATTAGCATGTATTAACTTAGTTATATCTCCCTGTCTAGATAGATATTACCATCCCCATTTTAAAGATGAAGACATTGAGGTATAGGATGATTACATTATATGACCACGTTTGCAATTTATATAAAGAACCTGAGATCTGAACCCAAGGACTTTGGCTCCTGAATTTGGTCTCTCAGCCACTGTCACTCACTAGGGGTGTCTAGGGATATAAAGACAAAGAAAAGAGAGATAATAAAAGTTACCAAGAAAGAGCTACAAGGATTTAGGGGGCAAAGAGAGAAAGGAAGTGGGGCACCTGGGTGGCTCAGTGGTTGAGCATCTGCCTTCCGCTCAGGTCATGATCCCGGGGTCCTGGGATGGAGTCCTGCATCGGGCTCCCTGCAGGGAGCCTGCTTCTCCCTCTGCCTATGTCTCTGCCTCTTTCTCTGTGTCTCTTATTAATAAATAAATACAATCTTTTTAAAAAGAGAGAAAGAGAAGGAAAGAAGATGAATCCAAAGTTTCCAGCATAAGAAACAGGAAGGATTGATCATGTGTTTGATAACTATTTAAGTTTTAAAAGTATATTAGTGACACAATAATAGAGAGAGGTGATGATGTATTTGCCAATCAATACATGAACATCATTTCTTTTAATATAAGGAATTCTCCACAATGAGAAAAAAATAGATGAGGAGTTGATTGTGCCTCTTAGTAGCTATATTTAAAGCATTGCAGCTATTTTTCATATGAGATAATACTCTGTATTTATGTAGCATCTTTCTTCTAAGGAGCTCAAAGCATTTTACCACAAAGCATTACCTTATTCATCCTCATAACATCCCCTTTTAAGAAAGGAAGTGTCAGGTATAATGACCACAATTTTACAGATGGGAACACTAAGACAAATGGAGCTAGTGACTTGCCAAGATCATAGAAACCCCAGTAGCAAAACTCAGAGTAGAACTTGTACTTTCTCTAGTTCAAAATCTCCTCCAATCCCTTTTTAATAATACGTCTCAAATTTGTCCAAACTTTTGGCAAATTTACCTATAAATTAGCGTACCGAGAACCAGGTTATAATCTAGTATTTCCTGAGAATTGTGCATCATGCATTGGGTGTTTTTTAATTGAGAAAATCTGTAAAATGGTACAAATCAATGCTTTGTTCTTTAAAAAAATAAAAATAAAAACTGTCCTCCTCAGTTAGGCATTTACTATGCTTGGCTTTAACCCTAAAGTTTTAATAACTATGTAAATCCTATGAATCCTGAGAAAATGCTGTTCTTTACCTGGAGAAACTTTAGTATATAGAAGCCTCAAGTTATCAATAAATTATTTTTTAAAAAAGACAATACACACATACAGGCACATACATATGTACATACACACGGGGGGGTAGTAACAGCAAAAAATCAAGCAATTTCCTTAAAGAAAATTCAGTACTTCCTTCTAAATACTAAGAAGACAAACAATAATACCCTTCAATCTTGAGAAATATCTTAAAACTCAACCTATGTGACTCTTCACTTCTCTATATTAACTAAAATTTCCATCTCATTTTATTTCACTTTCCTACAAATGCAATGCAAGATTAGTTCACAGTCATATCCTTAGACATTCAGGTCTTTAAAAAGAGAGAGAAAAGGCAGAGAACGTGTTGACTTAATTTTTTTTAAAAAAAGGGCTAATTGAATATAGTCACTATTAGAGTCTTTTAACAAAATCCATCTGTGCACTGGTGGGTGGAGCAGAGTACAGGATACAGCAGCACTGTAGTCAGTAAAACAATCTAAGGTCCCGGACTCAGTCACTGGCTTACACAGTTTAAGGCAGGTGTGCATTCCCCCTTTCTTCCTTCAGCTGCACATTTTCTGCTCTTAAAACGTGTAAAGCCTTTGAAAAATCCTACAGCAGTCTGGCAGGATATTCCAGTGCAAAAAAGAAACTGGAACAGCTTTTTCAATGACAATCCACGGAAAGAACAAAAATGGTGAAACACAAATGATGTACAACAATGTGCCAAAAATTATATCAAATCGGATTCATCATTAGCCCCGAAGTCAGACAATAATTTGGGAAGCTAGGTTGTAGTTCACATTTATACCATTTTCCAAAGCATAGATCAGGCCTCATAAGATTCTTTTCTTGTTGCTTTAAGCCATTCAATATTGGGGTAATCTGTGAAGTTTTTCAATTTATTTTAATTTTTTAAATTTTATTTAAATTGAATTAGCCAACATATAGTACATTGTTAGTTTCAAATGTAGAGTTTAGTAATTCATCAGTTGTGTATAACACCCAGTGCTCATCACATCACATGCCTTCTTTAATGCCATCACCCAATTACCCTATCCCCCCACCAACCTCCCCTCCAGCAACCCTCAGTTTGTTTCCCATAGTTAAGAATCTCTCATGGTTTGTCTCCCTCTCTGATGACTTCCCATTCAGTTTTCCCCCCCTTCATGTATAATCCTCTGCGTTGGTCCTTATATTCCGCATATGAATGAAACTATATGATAATTGCCTTCTTCTGATTAACATATTTTGCTCAGCATTATATCCTCCAGTTCCATCCACATCAATGTAAATGGTAAGTATTCATCATTTCTGACGGCTGAGTAATATTCCATTGTATATATATTTTACCACATAAGATGTTTTTCTTTGTAAGATGTTTTATAAGATGCTTTTCTGTGTCACAAGACTGCCACTAACAACTATTAACATTTGTGAACAATGGTCAATCATTTCCCAAATAAAACCTTAAATTCTGAATAATCAGAATTTTCTGAATGACTTGATTTATTGCTATTATGCTTTATGTTTCATAAAATGCCAAATCTAGTAGTCTCAAAATTGACACCAAAAAAAGCAGTTCTTTTTATTAACACAATGCACATTCGCCTATTTATGTTACAAACATTTATTGAATACTTGCTATGTTTCAAAAATTGTTGAGAGCAATGGGGATAAAGCAACAAACAAAAGCAAAGCACTGCTTTCGTGATGTCTACATTCCAGAGTGAGAAGATAGAAAATAGTTCATAGTTAATAAAATAATTATAATATGTAATATGTCTCATGGTGGTAGTGGCTGAAAAGACAAGCAAACTGCGGGGGCGCCTGGGTGGTGCAGTAAGTTAAGTATCTGACTCTTGATTTCAGCTCAGCTCATGATCTCAGGGTCATGAGATTGAGCCCTGCATTGGGCTCTGAGCTGAGCACAGAGTCTGCTTAAGATTCTCTCTCCCTCTCCCTCTGTGCCACCCCTCTCCCACTCATGGGCTCACTCACTCTTTCTCTCTCTCTCTCTCTCTCTTAAAAAAAGGAAAAAGCAAACTGCTGAAGAGTCAGAGTGGAGGATGAAATGTGTAGTCAAACGTTATATCTTATGTTGCTTGAGTTAAGTCAAATCTGGAAACTAAGAAAACCTTTTAAAAAAATGTGTATAATACCTTACACTATTAGAGAATCCCAGAAAAATCCAATATGGTTGGAAAAACACATCTGCTTTGCCACATTGGTAGTCTGTGGGATTTATCCCACATGAAGATGAGGTGCACTGTCTTTTCATTCATTTCATAAAAATCTATTGAGGACTTAACTATACACAGGGTCATATGTTCAGGAATGTATGTGGTAAGATCGAGGTTTTGTCCTCAAAGAAATGTGCTGTGATGGTAAAAGGAGACTCAAAAGGAATTTGAGCCATATTGGTGACATAAATGCTACCCAAACTACAGAAAGTTGAATAATTAATCTCACCTAAAGCGTTAAGAAAAGCTCCATAGGGACGCCTGGGTGGTGGCTCAGTGGTTGAGCGTCTGCCTTCGGCCCAGGGCATGATCCTGGGGTCCTGGGATCCACTCTCCCATTGGGCTCCCTGCATGGAGCCTGCTTCTCCCTCTGCCTGTGTTTCTGCCTCTCTCTGTGTCTCTCATGAATAAATGAATAAAATCTTTTTAAAAAAAGAAAAAGAAAAAGAAAAGAAAAGCTCCGTAAAGAAAAGTGACATCTGAGTGCCACTGTGGCCAATGAGAAGGATTTAGCAGAAAGAACAGCATGAGCAGAAATGAGTGGGGGAAGGGCTTTGTAGTCTCTGTGGGAACCGAAGCACAGAAGGTAGCTGGAGGTGGGGCTGAAAAAGTAAATTGAGGACAGATCCTGGAAGGATGAATGAATAGGTTTAAACTTTATCCTGTAGGTAATTGTGATCCACTGAATATTTTTGAGTTTTGGGCCAACAAAATATTGGTAGCTCTATCAGATTTGGGTTAGAAAGAGGTCTCTGGCAGCAAGGTGTAGGAAGAATGGAAAAAGGAAAACAATGAGGTTAGAATGATGGTTAGTGCTTGCCTCAGTCTCCTGGGAAATGAAAAGGATCTGAACGAAAACAGCAGAAATAGGAACTGAGAAGATGGGATGGTGGACATAGACCTTTTTATGTGGCAACCAATCTGTGGAGCGTGGAGCAGTGAAAAGGTCTCTTTACACATGTAAACAAATCTTCCAAATAAGAAGTGGGACAAGTAAACACCTCAGATTTCTTTTCTTTGGAATCAGTTCAAACATAAACACTGCTTGCAAAGTAAATACAACTTTCTATTTAATATAAGTAGTGTGGAGGTCATGATTGGTGTCCAACACTGCCAGGCTCTGTTTGGGATGAAAGTATAAAGCCCTAAGATAATTATTAACCCCCTGAAATATAAGAATAAGCTGCCGAAGTTAGTATATAACAGAGAGTTTAATTACACAGTCCAATCTACAAATGTAATTGAGGCACTAGTGACTAACATGAACTCGTGAGCAGTTGGTAGACACTATATTAACCAACCTTAGATTTAATATCTTTGACTTTTTGTTCAGAGAAAAAGATGAAGGGTCAAATAACTTGATCAATTTTTCCACTTGCTGGAAACCAATCACAATCAAGAATCATGTCTTGTATAGTTTCAAATCTTCAAAAAGAATAGATTACTTTTCCTATTAGAAGAATTTTCCAAAAACGAATGATTTTCAATGTCAAAGAGTTCTTCTTACTAAATTACTCCTGGTAACTTACTCTTTTGTATCATTTTAAATAATTCTACTCCCACCTTTTTAACTTTCAAATATTTGTAGAATCTTATAATTTACCCTGTAGTCATTACCTGCCTAGCTATATCTTTATCTACTTAGATCTTTTCTTATAAATTAATCTCTTCCTTCTCTTAATCATTTCTCCTGGCCCAGCTCCAATTTTCTTCCAATTATTTGTTCTGAGGTACCTAAAGTCTGATACTGTATTCTAGGCCTAAATCCTATCCAGATATTTCTTTTTTATTTATTTATCATTCTGCTCCTGTGTATGTGATTTGCTGTATATCAGCACCCCATAGACACTTAGCCAGGTACAAATGTACTTCATACCTGGAAGATAACCATAATTCCCTCAAATCTGATACAGAATAATTGTCCATTTTCATGTATCACTTGTACTATTATAATAAATCTACAGTTTTCCACATCAGCATTAATAAAGTATGTGAGTTGAATTTGTTTTTGTTTTTACTTCAACTTTCATTTCAGTATCATGTTTCTTGCCTGTTCTTTGCAAAAATGGATTATTTTAGAATGTTTTTATTTCCCAGAGTAGGTTTCACTAGTGGAAATGCATATATTGTCAAAAATTATTTTGCATGTTTCTCCTTTTATGCTATATTCTACCTAAATTAATATATGAACTAAGAAAAATTAATTAGAAGAAATGATTATCTTAGCTTCAACAACAAAAGAGAACTGTGAAAATTTATTTAAAAATTTGCCTTCTGTGTCTATTAAGTTGTTTATTGTGATTTTTTAAATAATATTTATCCAAATTTTTTAAGATCCTTATCTACTGATTCAGATAAGTACATAATTCTCAATAATAAATACAGAAATAGAAAGTGAGTTAATACATGACTTCTAGATTTACAGACTTCAAAAGTATGTGTTCCTTCTGCCAGGGAAACAAAAGATCCTTCACTCATGTCCCAACTGTGTGTCAACAACACAATTTATGAAGTTACATTCTCTCTTTTGCATCTAAAATCATGTGACGGGGAGATTTCTTTTTGCCTTCTCTTCTGTCCCCTTCATAACCTCCTGAATCTCAGTTATTCATCTATATTGAAAACAGTATCTTCTCAGATTCTGAGCTCTTTTCAGGCAAAAACCATATTTTAGTTTTTCTAACACTTAGCAGAGTATCTGGCCTAGATTGGCTATTCAATAAACATTCACTGAATTCATGAAGTATGAATTAGTGAATAATTCATGATCACTTCTCCATTGCTGGCAACCTATGCAAAGATAGAGACAGTATTTATAGGAGCAATGTTGAAAAAAAAAAAGTTGGCTTTTATTCAGAGTAAAACTACTACACTTGTTTTCTTCATTATTTTTCCTTTCCATTTTCTCTGACACCTAGGAATCAAATGTGTTCCGATGTACATTTATAACTATTTATAAATGTATCCAACAATTTGGCCATTTAATAGTAGTAAATCTCAGATATTAGAAAGCAATTGGTGAAATTTAAATAAGCCCCTTAAATGCAATAATAGTACCGTGCTACCTGTTAATTTCCTTATGGTGTACTATGATTATGCAAGATAATGTTCTTGATTTTAGGAAATACATGCTGAAATATTTAGGAGGAAAGAGGCATTATGTCTATAGCTTATTCTCAAATGGTTGAGATAAAAAGTATCCAGAGAGAAACAGAGACAGAGACAAGAGAGAATGATTAAGCAAATGTAGTAAAATATTAACATTTTGGGGAATCAGAGTGAAAGGTACATGAGAATTCTTTGTACTAATTTATGCAACTTTAATGCAATCTGAAGTTATTATTTCAAAATAAAGAATTTTTTAAATGGTAGTATTAAATAATGATTAAAGAGGACAATTTAGATGACACAAACAAAATTTATTTACCACTTGATGAGGCAGGCAGGCAGTCTCCTTTCACAGAACTGTGAAATGGGGCAGAAGACAGGGAGCTCTTACAGGCTAAAGAATAAAGAACATGGAGGAGAGAAACACAAATTATCTGATTGGCTGGGGCCCCACAGAGTCAACTTTGTGTTGAGAAGGAATAAGGAAATAAATACAGGACCCAGAGTTGGCTTGGCATTGGCAGATTGGTTGACTGTATGGATATACTGCAATTCTGGTCAAGAGGAGCATTTACAGGGACATGGGAGTGATCTAATTTTCTGTTTGCTGATGTGGCATCCCAGGCAGGAACAACTCTAATTTGGACCCAGAAACTTATTTCAACAGCAGTCTTTATTTGATTGGTAATTTATGATTTATAAAGTTATTAGATTATATCATTCAATTGTCCTCACAGCTTTTGGGTTTTCTTTTTTTTTTTTTTCTCTAAAAAAGGAACTAACTCAGAAATTGTCTACATCATTAAGGCATCAGAACCTGGGAGTCAAAGGCTTCCAACCTGAAGCACAGAGTTATTTGTTCCACAAACCATTCTGCTTCTCTGTAATTAAAAACTTACTCATTGCTTTGAGGTCTTTTAAGAGTTTTGTGCTACTAAGAACTTTTATAATTGTTCAAATAAATGAACTTAACCTTGTTTCTCCACACCCAAGAGTGTCAGATCCATCAAAAGTCTCTCTTTTTCGCTAACTTGATTGGGCCCCTCTGGACTCTCCCTGACTTTTTCTCACACTCCTCCGCAGCCCCTTCCTGATCACAGTACCAAGGCCCAGGATCACAAATAGATGACCATTGCAAACATATTCAGATTCTCCATGCAATCTGATCAGAAAGGAAAGTATGAAGGGAAAGAGTGTAATATGTTAAACTAAGATTGTAAAACACTTCTGGTTCCTTATTGACCCTGACCACATCTGATGGTACCCAAGTGCCTTGGAAGAATTGGGGTCGTCTCAAGTCTCTTGTGGGCCACTCCGCATTGTTCAATTAACTATGAACTTTAGTGGCTTGAAAAAGTAACCACAATCCCACATATGTCTCCCTGGAATTTATTTACATACTAGAAGAATATGTATGAGTTCATCCTTCACTCAGACTTACTGATTTCTGTATGCCATGCCTTAGTTTCAAAAAGTATCTTCATCTCTTTGATTTGAGACTCTTTCTTGAACATTTTAACCACTTCCTAATCGTTCCAAATATTTTTTTTTTTACTTTTTGCTCAATACTCACTGATTTCAATGATCTTAGCTATTTCAGGATTGTAGACACTTTGAAGACAGAATAAATAAGTAGTCCAAATGAAGTAAATCTTACTATGAGGAAAACTATTTTTCCTCCATTTTGAAACTACTCACTAGCTAAGTAGTTAAAGCTCTTTCCTTTTCTTCCTGTAAAAATTGACCCTGAACTGACAACAAAACCCTAGGTGGGATATTTAAATCTTAAGTGAGTGGTCAGTTAAGTGCCTGTGGAGGTAAAAGGACAGATAGCATATTTGGTATGCTAATGGAACCTATTTACTTCAAGGAAAGTGACAAAAACATCAATCAAATCAGAAGAGGCTATTAAGCATTGTTAACTCCCTTTCAGATGAGCAATGATTTCCATTGGGATTTAAATAAATATTCATGAAAAAGACCAATGACAGAAATTTCACCAAAAATCACACTATGGTAAGGTTTCTATACATCGTATGACAAAACTTACTTGGCTCCCAATTTCAGAGAAGTTTTGACTATTTGAGGCACATTCCCCCTTTTAAAACATCAACAAAAATTGGCATTCTTTTTCCATTTTAAACCTAAAATACGTTTATCTAACATCATGCCCTTGAGATCTCTAATTTTCAAAAGATTATATAATACCTTTCCCCACCATAACAATTACACAATTACTAATGCATTTATATCATTCAGAATATACTTCAATTTAAAAAAACTGGAGAGGTTAAAAAACAACAGTATAAAATCATAATTTAAAACTGCATACAAATTATGTAAAGAGCATTCTTTTTCTTTAATTAAACAAGTCAGACATTAGGCAGTTTTTCCATGTTTACCGCCACCTGGTGACAACTTTGTGTAAGTTTACTATTAACACCCCCAAATCCCATTAGTAAAGATTAGTTCAATTTAATTCAATAAATATCTATTGAGTTACTACTATATTTTTAGGACTGGTTTAAATTATGTTAGGAACACAAACATATAGCACGAGGACTCTCTATCTTAAAGATGCTTACAATTGAGATGGAAAAGTAAACAAAAGAAGCAATTCTTGTGGCTATTATCAAAAAGAAAAGAACAGGTGTTGATGAGGATGTGGAGAAAATGTGGATGTTTACCTTTGTATACTGTTGGTGGTGATGTAAATTTGTACAACCATTATGGAAAACAGGATAGAGGTTCCTCAAAAAATTAAAAATAGAACGACTTTGTTGTCTAGGAATCCCACTTCTATGTATATGTTCAAAGGAAATGGACTCAGTATATTAAAGAGATATCTGCACTTCCATGTTTGTGGAGGCATTATTCTCAATAGCCAAGACATGGAAACAACCTAAATATCTACCAACAGATGGATGGATAAAGAAGATGTGATATATATATATATCTCCAATATATATATCTGATATATATCCAATATATATTTATATAAATATACATAGGAATCAATACATATAGAAATATTATTCAGCCATAAAAAAGAAGGAAATCTTGCCATTTGTAACAATATGGATGAACTTGGAGGACTTTTTACTAAGTGAAATAAGCCAGACACAGAAAAACAGATACTGTATGATCTCACATATATGTGAAATCTAAAGTAGTTAGACTCATAGAAGCAGGGAGTAGAATGGTAGTTGCCAGGGGTGGGGAGATAGGGAAATGAGGAGACATTGGTCAAAAATGTACAAACTTTCCATTATGTAAGATGAATAAATTCTATAGATTAATGTGACTATAGTTAATACTGTATTTTATACTTGAAATTTACTAAAAGAGTAGATCTTAAGTGTTCTTAACACACAAAAAAAGAAAATGACAACTATGTGAGTTGATGGAAATGTTAATTAGCTTGATGATTAGTTTATAATGTAAATGTATATCAAAACATCAAATTGTATACTTTTACTATATACAACCTTTATTTGTCAATTATACTTCAATAAAGCTTGGGCAGGCAATTCTTAAACAATATAGAACAGTGCCTAAGTAAACACTAAAAGAAAATAGAAAAGAAAAAGAAAAAGAAAATAGGTACCAAATGTAGGCTTGGATTTTCATGCTTCTGGATGAAATGAGACTTAAGATAGTGTTTAGAAAACTTAAGAGAGGCTACATTATAAAGGTAATTGAAAATCAAAAGGATGTTAGACTTGGTACATGAGGTATTGGGAAGCCTGGAAATTTCTTTTTTTTTTTTTTTTTTTTTTGCCTGGAAATTTCTTAATCACAGGATTAATATAACAAAAATGGGGTATTAGGAAAACTAATTCAAGAAAGGTCTTTAATGTGGACAAGATCAAGGAGATGAAGACCATTTCGGAGATAGCAATTTTCCTATGAGTTGACATAAACCTAGGTAAATTAATATTAGGAGAAATAGAGGGAAAAAAAAGACAAAATAGAATATTTCAGATAAAATTTTGGAAGAATTTGGTGGCTGGCTTTGAAAAAAGAGAAGACTCATGACTTTGAGCCTGGCTGACCACTAGCAAAAGGAAGGATTCAGAGAGAAAACAAATCATGGGGGGTGGGGGGGACATGACAATTTGGAGATGCTGAATTTGAGATTCTGATGAGGTATACAGATATAAATTCCAAATTGAAATCCTGAGGCTCACTTTTCAGAAGTTCGTTAACTAATGATAACATTAAATGGTATTTCTCCATTTTTAGTGCTCTATCCTAAAGGAAAGTTTTACCTCAAAGAAATCCTCATGAAAATTAGTCTTGATAAGATTCAAATTCAACTAATTGAGTCCCTTCTAACTGCCAGTCACTGTGGTAGACACTTTCACATACATTATCACATTTAATTCTCACAGCAACTGCGTGAAGTTGTTTATCTAGAAATTCTAATTAATTATATTGTAATGAAAATGCAACTGCCAAATATTAATCAAGTATTCATTGAATTAATTAGACATATATTGTTTGATTTCTAATCCTATACTGCTCCACTGCCCAGATTCCAATTTTCCTTTTAATAGACATTAATAGCACAAAGTAACAAAAAGAGTAGTTCAATGTCAAAGAATGCACAATGAATAAATGCCTTAGCAAAAGCAGAAGCATACCGGGAGATGGAAGACCTAAGTTACAATCTAAGCTCAAACTAGGCAAATCACTAAATATTCTTGAGTCTTAGTTATTCATCTGTCACATGAAATTAATTATTTTTATTCAGTCTACATTTTTAGGTTGTTATATGAGTCAAATGAGGTATCGGTAAAAAAAAGCTCTTTACCAAACAGATCAAAGGTCTCGAGGTGGGGAGAAAACGGTATTTTTCTCTGGGTTCCTCTTCTTCTATTTTCAGTCTTTTCTTGACAAAGCTTTATAGATAAAGAGACGTGGCAAGAAAAAGGACTCCCAGTTTCCCTCACCTCTGTTCCTTATCCATGTCCAACATCCATCCCTTTTCCTCTTGGGTGCCTAAGTGTATGCCCCAATACACCCCTGCAACTAGACTGTCAACTTGTTATTAATGATTGTTTTTATGGTTTCACTCAATCATTGTTATAACTCTTGACTTTAGCCTCTGATCACTGACATTAATCAATGAATTGAGAAGTCTTTTGAAGAGACAGAGGAGTGTAGATTGAGCATACACCTGGATATTAACCTCAAATGTGGGCTGAGTTTATCTGTAGAGTATACCTCTTTCAAAACAGAACCTTGAGGGAAAAAAAAAAAGCTGTAAAGTCATTTAGAACAAAAACCCACAAAGAGCTTTCCCAACAGTTAATTTTAAATGTGCATATAATTACAAGCCAACTCAAGCATCACTGCAGTGTAGGTTTGATGTTAATGACCAGCCCTTCTGTCTTGGGGAGCTATGGAAGCACTAATCAACAGACACTCAGGTTGCATCTCTGTTTTTAGATCTGGTGCTTTTATCCCACATCCGGTCCTCCCTACTTTATCTGCCACAGTTCCTTTCTCCATCACATGATAGCCAATTCCCTTCCAAGTTGATTCAACATTCTAACATAGAAAAGGTCTCAGTCTTTCTGTCTGCAAATATTCAAACTGTAAGCACAATTTTTCCTCTCTGAACAGAGTTACTAATTGATTCTCTTTCACTACCTCTGTGATAATTCAATCAAAAGAATCTGTGTAGAGCAAGAACCATAAAAGTTTCTCACACACACCCCCTGACTCCTTCAAAGCACAAATACACATAAATGATCCCTAAAGTGCCTTTGACCCTGATATTGCTGGGGTGAGAAAGTTAGGGAGAACTCTATAGCTTTAGTATGATGAGGAATAACTCATGAGAGGCCCTCATCTACCTACTGCTCAAAGCTTTCATCCAAGACTGAAGGCTTGGATGTCTTTCATTCAAGACAAGGCTTCCCCTGCACCCTCCAACTTGCTAAGGAGCTAAGAGCTCCTTGCCACTGAATATTGCCTCAGTCTGGCCTAGAGCCAGGATGAACTGTCCTGTTTAACTTGATTTGAACTAGAGAGAGGCTCTGTGTATTGCAACTGCCAAGTCAACATCTTATTTTCCTTATTGCCAAGTATGAAACTCCTACCACTATCACTATAACAAATACTGTTTATGGAGCCACCGCCTATGGCATGGTGATTAGACCTTACAAATGTTAGCTTGAACCACATGAAACTTCCTTTTAAATTCATCAGTCAGACACAAGCAATTCTCTATAATCAATCCAATACTTTTCATTCAACAGCACTCAGCAGCCATGAAAAGTAGACACAATGATCCCTTTTTTAGCTGAAAAAACTAAGACTCAGAGTGATTAGGCCACAGTTAGACACCTGGGGAGGCAGTGGAGCCCCGTTTTAGCACAACTATCAAAGTGCCACTGTCACATCTATACATGCAGAGATAGATTTTGAGGACAGATGAGGGGAATTCATGAGACTAACTGTGGGTAAGAAACATAGGCTAAGATTCAACGTGAAGATGATAATATAGAGACCACAGATAATAACAAACTTTAGGTCTCTTTAGGTCTCTTCCCTCTAGCAAAAGATCTCTTCCTTTTCCCAGAAAAAAATAGCATAGACTACTTCACAAAAATAGTTTGGATAATATAAAAGCATATATCTCCTAGCAATTTAGTTCTTAAATATTGGAATGGCTTACTCATAAAATCAGTTGACTTGTCTTCTTTTTTCTTCAAAATAAGTAATGACCTGTTTAGCTACCCTAAATATAAATAAATAGCTAAATATTATAGCCAAAAAAAATAATAGGCAAGACTTCAAGTATAACTCTTAAGTTAAGATGGCAGAATGAAAAAAGTGTAAAGATCCCAGGAACCTGGGGGCATTGCTGGAGTAGCCATTCTGATCCTGGGTCACCTATCCCCAACCGCCCCTAATGCAGGACTCACACAGAGTAATGCAACCTTGAAGCAAAGGTAGAGGGAAGCGATTGGCTAATTTCATTCAATGTCATGGAAGAAAACAGAAATCAAAGTGAGGGATATCAAGTTTAGAAAATGTGAAGGATTAATATCTAGTAATATCTAGTAAGATTGAATAAAAGTGTATTATCTCGGTAATGTATAAAATCAGTGAAATGCAGGGCCAGTCTTGAGTAAAAGAGAAAGTGGAACATTTGACCCAGGCACTATGGTATGAAGGACACAGGAATCCTTCTCAAAACTACTACTAATATGCTAAAGGCAGTTGTCATGTTGTCAAGAAGATCTGCACACACACACACACACACACACACACACACACACACACACGTACCACATTCCTATCTAATGAGGTCAACTTTCATTCACTGAACTTTCTCTTTTCTTTAACTAAAAGTCATAGAAACAAATTGAAAGTATTTTTAAAGGAAAAAGTATCCATAAACATTCTAATCTAAACTATTTTCACTTTAAACATCCCTTCCAGATTTTATCTATGTAACTGTGACCTCTATGAACATAAGATTTATATTCTGTTTTTCTACCTATCATTATACCACAAGCAGGTTTCCATGTTTATAATTACCACTTTAAATGCCAGCATCTGCAGGGCATTCAATCTAGAAACTAGGATTTATGCTAAATGTTCGAGTGAACAATTGAATGCATTTTTTTTTCTTGTTGTGAAGCTCCAAATTCCAGTAAAGAGATCTGTGACGAGCATCTGTTCTTTCTGACTGTCCAGCATTGACTCCCTCTTCTTTGGAGGACTGTGGTAGAAGAATCCTCTTTCCTTTTGGAATACGAGTCTGTCCCTACTTTTGTCCACTGGCTTCAGGTAGGGATGACCTCAAACTAGGAGTGGGGCAGCGACTGGATTGAACAATCATATTCCATCCCCTTGGATGAACTGATTGGGGGAGGGGTCATGTGGCCCTAGGCAGTAGAGTGAGACACAATTACCAAAGAAAAATTCTATATCTGCCAGATTTGTAGTTGGTTGAGTAAAGGACTAGAATTACCAAGGCCACAACAAGGTAAGAGTTTGTCTGAGACTTTAATCCACAGACAAGAAAGGTTTGACAAGGGGTGTGGCAAAAACAAGAAGAAAAAACCAAGCTCTAATTAACTTTTTCTGAGTCCCTGGGAGGCAGCTAGGCCTGAATTTTCAAATATCTAACATAATAAATCCTCTAAGGCTAAAGTCAGTCAGAGATAAACTTCTATCACTTGAAACCAAAACGGTCTTAAGTGATTCTAAATCTAAGACACAAGGCATGACATAAAGAAAGAAACCAATATTAAATATATTAGTAAATATATTTCACCCAGAAATAATCTAACTATGATAAATGTGGTCTAAAAACTTGAAATTTACAAAATGCAGGGTCATGTCATTGCACGATGAGCCAAGGGACTCTGGGATGAGCCTACAAAGCCAGCTGGGTAATCCCAGGTTTGGCAGCCAAACCCATCCTGTTTCAGAGGCTGCTGGCTGCTGTCTGCAAGGAGTGGCCCACTTTGTCTTACACACTGACTCTACTCATTTTGGCTGGTTGGAACTCCCAAGATTAAGCAGCAGTGATTCTAGGACTCTGCTGCTTAGTTGGAAGCTGTTTTTGCTGGTCTGATCCAAGGTGACTGGGCTAGAAGGATCCTGGGAATCCAGGGGCCACCCCGTCAGGGACTTACTTCCTTGAGAACTCTTTTCCCCATCTGCCCTCATTGTCCCCTCCCCTGACTCTTTCCATAGAAGAAAAGAATTTTAGTTGGGAACATAAGCTAGACAGAGGAGTGGATCCAATTAGCTCCATTGCAAGGTTCGCTATTGTTGAGTTAGTGAGCTCTTATTCTAGGACAGACACCATGTAGAACATATACATAAAATCTGATTTAATCCTGAATCTCCATAAGGCCGATGTTATTAGTATGGCCATTGTATAGGTGAGGAAATACCCACGCTCCAACAGAAATGACCCTGGATGCCCCACTTCTCATTGTATATATGAGGACCCTGGGACATAAATGGTCCAGTCTGGCCCAAGGGCATCCAGCAAATCAATGAGGTTCAGGGCTTGGACTCAGCCTTCCTGATTCTGTTCTCCTTTCTCCATTAGGCTCACTTGGCTTTCTGTCCTATAGCACTTAAGAACAGACATAGAAATTGGGCAAAACTAATTTTTGACAAACACAAACAGAGACAGAACATCAAGCTTAAAAACCAGTAAGAAGGGAATTGATCAAGTTTGGGGAATAAGCCATTGTGGCATCTGGTAAAGGATATGCGAGACGAGATGCAGATCATGCCTCCTCAGAGGAGGAAAATAATTGAATAGAAGAAACAACTCACAATGTCCTTATGTTCAACTGTCATATTTATAATCTCCCCTTTCCAGTATAAACATAACCTTGATGAGGGAAATTTCCATGGCAAAAAAATGGAAGAACGAGTAAGAACAAGGAACTAATGAGATTAAGTGTCAAAAGGGCTAGTCTTTTTCCTGTTTATTAAACAACACCTCGTAAGAGTACGTAACTGCAAGCAGTGGATAAGTGAGTGGGTAGAAATCAGGCATTGTGAGATAAAGGTGATTCAGAAAATTAAAATGATAGAGAGTGGGGAATTTACTCACCTAATTAAGGCCAGTTTAAAAGCTCAGTCAGTGCAGTTGGTACTTGAAATGATGTCTAGGAGTGAGTGACTAGGGTCACTCGATGTGCGCTCCTATTCCATCCCGTCCCAAAGAAAAGCATTAAAAGGAAGAAATGGCCAGTTTCTCACCTTTCTTAATGCATCACAAGGATCAGATCCAAGCACAAATCTCTCTTAAAGAGCTTGGATAAGCACCACAGGGTGCCGAGTAAAACAGACACAAAGAACCCCAACGTGGCTTATTTAACTAGCTAATTGTTAACTGGTAGGAGGTGGGTGATGGCAAGGAGTGGAATGGGCCCGCCTTCTGCATGAATGAATTCAGCACATGGAATTCATGTTCATATTTACATTTATAACTTACAGAATTTCTATGTCATTGACCCCAAGCTGATAAACAAAATTACAAAGTTCATTTTCATTTCACAGACTTGGCCAATCTCATCAGTCTCCCCATTAGGTTTTCATATTAAAAGAAAGAGAAAAAAAAAGTGAGAAAGCATATGTTTATAGCCAAGAATAAATATAACAATAATAAAGGAAATAAAAAAGGAAAACTGACCTTGGCACAGTTGCTTAAATTTTTCCACCTTTCTCATATGGACAGTTTCCAAGTTCTACCATTTCAAAGAAAACACCTCATCGAAGAACACGTAATTGCATGTTGTTTCCATTCTTTAAATGTGGGAAATGAAGCCTTTTCACATTCACATCATCAGCTGTGCCCCAGGAAACCTTCCATTCTTTCCAAATTAGTTTTTGTATCATTAAACCAATCAGCATTAGGTGCTTAGGATTATTTTCTGGAATAAACCCTGAATCATTACCTACATCATGTATGTAATAAAGTCAAATAATGACATCATTATATAGCACGTGAGCACTGACCCTAAATGACCAGGACCTAAAAGAAATCAGGGCAGTCCTAATAAGAATCAGGCAGGATGCCTAATGAAAATCAAACAGCAAGCCTAATAAGAAACAATGTATTTTGCCTCTCCTTCAAATTCACTTTTGATTTGCTTTTCATGAGAATCCCTGTTTGAAGTAGAGCTCCCGCAGGCTGGAATCCTCAGAGCTAACTCTGAGATGAGTAACTCCCAGGTGGTTCTCTGGGCCATTTGATCTAGGACAAGAACCACTCGCTCATGCAGTAAGTATTTGTTGGGCATTTACCATAACATAGGCTTCAACTTGGTGTTTTTTTATTCTACAAACATTATTGAGTGACTAGTGTAAGCATGGATGGTGCTAGACTCAGAAATCTAAGCAATAAATAAGAAATGTCATAGACACCGCTTAAAGTGTATTTACTACATTGCACAAATACGTATGTGTTATTTATCGATAATTTCATATTCCCAGCAGCCCTATGAGAAAGTGTATGTTTTGCCCCCACTTTCCATGAAAAGTAAGACTAATCGAGATTACAAGACTTATCCAAATTCACACTGCTGGAGAGGGGTGGAGATGGTGGGGAAAATTCAGCCTCTGTCCAGCTCAAGCAGCACATTATATTCCACCGGAACCATTTGAAATTGCTGATGTTGGACTATTGTCTGACCTACAAAATGACAAATACGTTTTTCCAAAGGAGAGCTCAGGGTATGATCGTGAAGACTGAAAGACAAACATAAACCCCAATTAAGAGACAGATTTGCCATACGGGGAGTCCTCACATCACCAGGTGAGTGTGCCCAGCCCCCTTCCAACCTTGCCAGTCACAATTCTGTAAGCCCACATCTCTTCACTTGTCTGTGAGCCCAAATCTCTTCACTTCCTGTGTCTACCCAAAACCCAGCACAGATAGAAGAGAGCACATCATGCGCTCTTCTGAGTCCTCCTGTATCTCATCCTGTCTGAGACCCCAACCACTCTCCTCATAACTTTAATAGGCTTGGGATTGAAAAGCCAAAAAGATTTGCCAATATTTGCCCCGCCATAGAAGAAGCAGCAAACAGCATGGGCAGAGAGGAGCCGGTGTGTGCCAAAGGAGAAACGAAGGCCAAGCACAGGCAGGATGTCAAATGGATTTTTGCAACATTCTTTCGTATAGATTTCTTATAAACTTGCGTGTATGACTTACGTTCTGTCCTGCACCTTGCAAATCTCAAAGAATGGATATCATATGAGCATCCATGTGTTTTTGACAACATATAAATGATACTTTAAAAGGTGGAAAATTTCCCTCTTGTGCACAGTGGATGACCTCCAAGTAATCCAAGCATCTCCCCTCCCCTCTTCCCACTGCATGCATTCCACTAGTAATAACTCAGCATGCATAAGCCTCATGGAAAGATTAGAAGCTTGTCTATCTCTGAGTATGATTAAGTATGAGAAAAATTGTTCAAAGTGGTTAATCAAAATAATGTTTACAGGGAATTAACCTTCTGCTTTCAAGACTATCAGCCTCTTGAAAGCAAGGACCACGCCTTTAATTCCGAATCGTTCACAGGTTAAATAACACCAACGAAAATCTTGCTTGGTTGCTTTATTTAGGTCTCTGATAGTATTTGTAACTCTTCAAGAGATAAACCGAGTAAGAAATTGTGTTTGTAGCCTTGATGTTTGTAATCAGAAAAGGGCTGAGTTGCAGGAAACAATGTTTTATCAGTCAACCATTAAAAATATTCCACATGGTATTAGGCCTATGCAGAGCCCAAACTGACCAACATGAAATACTTCATCTCCTTGGACAACACATCCCGTAAATTATGAAAAGAAAATGGTATTTTATGAGAGCCAGGCAACCTCATTTTCTAGGCAGCACATTTCATTCATATTGCGGTTATTAATAGGTCACTTACAGGATTCATGACTGGTGCCACTGCGTGAAGGTACCCATACATGGACAATCACCGTGGTGAAAAGTAGTATATCTCAGTTCTTTCCAGGGCAGTAACTTTATCAAAACTATCACAGGTGTCCTTTGAACTCTACTCAAACATTCTCTAATTGGATTTTTGGTTGTGTTCACCAGAGTCCCTATAAGAGCTTTTTTTTTTTTTTTTTTTTTAACTTCGAGATTTTCAAAATCTCCTTTTCACTAATGAATTTTACCTACAAAAGTTAACATTTCCTCCATGGACTACTGTGTGTAACTGGTTGTACTTTTTTATAATTCTTGAAGCAGCTAGTCTTTTGCATGAGCAAACATATTCAATATTTTTAAAATGAGAAGTTGAAGAACACACAGGATGAGATGTCACTATAAAAGGAGCTCGGACAGATAATTAAGGATTAAAATCTAAACCATTCCCTCTCATACAAGGTAGAGCAAGAAGCACGGATGGCTTCCATCTCCTTAGAGAAATACAGCTACAATGTACCCGACAAGGCATTCTCTAGTTTTCATTATAAAGTTAATATTTATCTTAGAGCATTGAGTTTATCTTACCAACATATCTCATTCAGAAAAGGAGGAATTTCTTGATTTACCACATTAAAGTAAATATTGCTATGAGATACATGTTAAATTTTTAATAAAATCACCCTATCTTTGTTGGATCAGAGAGCCGCTTGAGCTGAGATACAAACAAAACCAAATAAAAATACATAATTCCAAATACTGAGCATCACTGCACATGGTGACGAGCCTGCCCGTGACGATTGCAGTTTTATATGACTGAGCATTTCAGAGCCTCAACTAAGTTTATTATAAGTCATCATCTTAGAGCTAAAATGGGCAATTACCTGTAATGCTGACCCACAGGATCGTGTTTCAGAGCTGCATACTCCTCGTGCTTGAACTATGCCCCCCAAAAGGCACAAAAGTGAAATTCAATTCAATTAGATTTACAAACATCATCCTTTGCCCCGTGTGGATATATTTTTAGTATGGGAGATTTATTAGCATGGTGTGTTTATCTTTGCACGGGCTAGAGCCAGATGTAAAACCCAGTTTGTTTTCACTCATCCTATATCCTTTAAGTTAGCAATAAACATTCTATTACTCAAGAGCAAAAGCAGCCTGATGGGGTGATCCTGATTCTCTGCCTCATGTGAAGGAGAATGAGAAGTGGGCAAGCCCAGGAAGGCTTCACGTCTTCGGGAAGTGATTCTCCAGCAGCCTGCAGTTAGCGCTCGGGGTCTCTTCCCATCCTGGAATAAGCTCCAGAGAGGCCACAAGACAAAATGGACACAGAACAGAGTTCTGCTTCAAATCCTTCAGTTCAGAAGGAAACAATGAAGTCAAATCCTCAAAACATAGTATATAAATTAAATATCTATATTCAGGACTATATCTCACCTCAGCCTGGCTTCCTTTGTGTTGCTCCCTGTGACAGAAAAGCACCTCCAGCCTTAAGACCACAGACTCTAGGGGCAACTGGGGGGCTCAGTTAAGCGTCTGCCTTCAGCTCAGGTCATGATATCAGGGTCCTGGGATCGAGCTCTGCATAAGGCTCCTTGCTCCGTGGGGAGTCTGCTGCTTCTCCCTCTTCCTCTGACGTTCCCCTGATTGCACTTTCTCTCTCTCTCTCTCTGTCTTTCTCTCTGTATCTCTGTCTCTCTGTCAAATAAATAAATAAAATCTTAAAAAAAAAAAAAAAAAAAGACCACAAACTCTGCAGCCAGATTGCCATGCATTTGAATCCCGGCTCTGCCATTTACTAGCTGTGTGACCTTGGGAAGCTACACAACCTCTCTGGGTCTGGATATTCTCATCTATACAAGGGAGAAAATAATTATATCTGTATCCTAGAGTTGATATGAGCTTTAAATGAGTTAATATTCATTAGCTCCTGGAAGGAGTCTGGCACATAATAAATGGCGCTGTGTAAGTACTTATTAAATAAAGTGAAATCCTGGTTCTACCAGCTTCCTTGATTTATAGCATGAGAGAACTGAGGATAAATTCAAACCCTACCTCTTGCTCCAACTCCACGTTTTCCCCTCCCCCTCTGCCCAATTCATTGACCTTTTAATCATAATCAGAGGTACTTTTTCTCTTAATAACAAGGAAAGCTAAAGATTAGTAACTACTCCATACGTACTAGGTTCATTATCACATTCAGTCCTCATAAAAATGAATGAAACTGGTATTACTGTTACCCCCATTTAACAAATAAAGGTTAAGTAAATTGTCCAAGATAACATAGTTTGCATGGAGCAGAACCAGGATCAGAACCAGAAGATGTTGAGGTTTGCTTCATAAAAGGAAAATCTATTGTACCAAGAAATTCCCTAATGAATAGACCTCTTACAAAACTAATCCTCATTCAAAAATCCTTAACCTAGTCAAACTCACTGTATCAATCAAAACTCAGACAACCTACCAATCCAGGAGAATGAATGATGGTTGCTTTAAACCACTGAGTTTGGCACTGGCTTCTTATACAATATATTTATAGCAAAATCTCACTGACACAGGCTTTTTGTATGCTTTCGATAAATGGTAACAACCCCAAGCGTGCGCACGCACATACACACACACACACACACACACACACACACATTAATTTTAGACTGATTATGTAAATGCAACATGAATAAAGCTTCTCCTAGAAAAACAATTCTTTTTTCCTTAACACTACATTGCCCCGTATTTTGGGTTCATGTGCCTTTAAAAAATGAAATTGTAAACTTGACAAAAAAATCCAGGATTCCATGAAGTCAAAGAAAGTGCTCTCATAAGACTATACGACAGGCAAAGCCAACAACCAAAACAATCAGAAAGTGTTAAGCTAGTCAACAAAGAAGAGAAATATCAACAAGTGTGACGACACAACAAATGTTTTCAAAGAGATCGATTCAAGTATCAAAGAATCAGGGGATACCCTTGCAAAAATTGATAGTCTTTAAATAATTCCAAAAAATGATTTCTTATATAATCATACGAGGCAAATAAGCCAAGACAGCAACTCTTCCTCCAGGAGACAGAGCTGAACAGAAAGAGCACGAACTGGATTCTGCCCAAAAGAAAAACACCGGATACATTTTTTGGTATAGTTGAAAATAAAATCTAAATTTGATTAAAAGTACGAGCAGCTGAAAAAAAAAGTATGAGCAGCTGAACATATTTTTATAATTCCTAATTTTACTGGTCATGATAAAAGCCCACGCAAGCCATTTTTACCTGACCACATTTCAGCCAGCATTTTTAAGTGGATGCACTTGCAGAAGCTTTTTCCTCCAGTACGAATTATTCTCAGGTAACAAGTTAAGGAGGACTTCCTCTCTCTCATTTCTCTGTTAAAGAGTTGCTAAAAAGCAAACCCAACTAAGTCAAAAAAAGATTATAACAAGAGTAATTCTGCTATCTGGTGGCAAAACACACAAACAACAAGAGCAGGTGATGGGACTGAGTACCAACGAATGGGTCTAATTTTTATTACCTTTTCCCCAAAAATGACAGGTTTTCTATTCTGAACTAAAAACAAACTACTTAGATTTTTGTCAAGGAGTCGTTGACATCAGAAAGGAAAAAAAAGGAAAGGATAAAGCCGATCATTGAATACTGCGTTAGCATCTTAGAGACCTTGCATACGATTTCAGAGAAAATTTGGGTCACTGAGACTTTCCTTCACCGAGAAAGAACAACTCTCCAAAGCCAACTCAATTACCCCAAAGATAAACTGGTCCATTTGCCATTGTGATATAAATACCTCCTCTGACTTAGAATAATACAAAACGAATTTGAGAGCCAGAAGAGATCTTAAACATCATCTAGCCTGACATTCTCATTTTACAGATGAGAAGACAGTATGCAGGAGATTAAATGATTTGTCTGAGACCGTGCAACTGGTTAGAGCCAATGCAAGGTCTAGAAATCTAAGTCTGGGGAATCCCTGGGTGGTGCAGCGGTTTGGCGCCTGCCTTTGGCTCAGTGCCCGATCCTGGAGACTCGGGATCGAATCCCACGTCGGGCTCCTGGCGCATGGAGCCTGCTTCTCCCTCTGCCTGTGTCTCTGCCTCTGTGTGTGTGTGTGTGTGTGTGTGTGTGTGTGTGTGACTAACATAAATAAATTTTTTAAAAAATTAGAAATCTAAGTCTGGACTTGAGGGGGCCAACAGTCTTCCTCCCTTTTTCTTCACTGAGAAAGGGTAGCAGACCTACCAAAGAGAACTTTGCCCAAAGCCTATGTTTCCCTCATTGAGCCCCTTTCTCCCAGTTGAAAAGAGGTCAAGGGCTCTATTGATAATGAGTTCAGCATCATCTTCCATATTTAAACACAGCAGAGTCTTAAACCCTCAAAGCAGGATTGCAGGGGCTCCTTTGTGTGACGGCCAGCCCGGGCAGCCTGTGGACTTCTGCCCCACTCACTCCATGGCCAGGCACCCTGAGAACACAGCCTGAAACAATGGTCTCGAAGGTGGTCCCTGGGCCAGCGGCATCAGTATCAACAGAGGACCTATTAGAAATGCACATTCTTAGGTCCTACCCTCGGCCACCTAGATCTGAAGGTGGGGCCCAATCCATGTTAACAAGCCCTTTAGGCTACTCTACTGCCCACTCAAGTTTAGAACAACTGCTCTACGTAACCTCTACATGCAATGGCTACCTTAATAAAATCTGATGCTGCTCCACTTGAGTGGTGGTTCTTTATCAGATATAGAAATGCCAGCCCACGTGGTGATGTGTTCTCTGACTTCAATCTTGAAACAGTAGCACAAACTTACCTGATGGCAATTGTTCCAATTTGCTCATGGAGTCCATGCCTACCTTCATTTGAGATTTGCGGATTTGGTTTGGTTTGGTTTCGCTTTATTCCCTACAGATCATGAGTGCTCCTATCAATACAGAAATGATAGGGAGGGGGAGGAGCCACCTCAAGAGCATAAGAAGGAACACAAGAAATATTTCCTTTGCCCTCCCCACCCTCTTCCTCTTCTGTTTCTTCCTCCTGTGGCTCCATCTCAGCTTGCCCAGCCAAAATCACCCCTTCAACCACTACTGACCCTTGCCTCCATGACTTGCTACCTATGAGGCACCTGTCCCTCCAGCTCCCATAACTGCCACCTCTGCCCCTTTTCCCTCTTTATCTGCTGAGATGTCCACTCTGCCTGCTAATTTGGCTGCTTGGTCCCTTAGCTTCAGAAGATCAAGTAATCTCAGTACCTACAAGATACCTGAAGTCTAGTTAAGTCCATCTAATACAGAAGAGAAAAGTGCAGGTCTGAGTAAGTTAAATAAATTCTTCACTTGCTATATAGCTCTTTCAGTTAAAATAAATAAGACTGTTTTTTTTCTATTATTCTCTAGCTTTCTTGCTTGAACCCATCATTTTAGCCCCCCAAAATTAAACTAAAGTTGGTTTTGTCATTGTATGGCTATTCTTCCTAGCTTAGGTTCATCAAAAATTTCCTAAGCCTACCTTTTTTGTCTTCAACCAGACTCCACTGAGAATTATCAAAGTTCTAAGTGACTCAGTACACCTGAAACCTTCCTGAAGGTTCTCATCAGGCATTGGTTCTGATGGTTCCATCCAAATAACCATGTTATCATTCACCCTGGATTTTAATATCTTCACAAAGATATGCTTTCTTTCAGCACCTTGTATGTACCATGGACTGTTCTAAGTGCTGGGGATATGAGAGTTAAGAGAATAGAGTAGGAGAAGGGAAAGAATCCTTCCTTGTGGAGCTTACATTCCAGAGGAACACACAAACTAATCAGACAGTGTGTCTGGGGACAGTAAGCACTACGGAGAACAATGAAGCAGAGGTGGAGAATATTGAATATTAAGAAAAGTTACAATTTTAAATAGGGTGACCGATAGAGACTCATTAAGAAGGGAAATTTTAATATCTTGAGATATTTGAAACGTATCTTACATTTTGCTAAAACAACATTTGTTTGACATCACTAACTCTTCAATAGTCCTGTTGATTTCTAAGAATCACCAAAACCCATCCATTTTTAGATCACTCAAAATCCACTTGTTTAACCATACTGGAATTCTGGAATTTTTGATAAGTTAACATCAACCTTATAAATTATATTTTCCTGAATTTTCCCTGTTTTCCCAGCATCTGTAATTTCAGGGACACCAGGAAGAAAGAAACAAATACTGGTACATTTAAAAATAGATAGAAAAGGCAGTGCCACATCTGCAGAACTATTTGTTTTCCAACAAGGAAAAATACCATGGAAGTTACTATTTAGGAAACATGTTTTTCCCTTTTGTGCCCTTTCCTACCGAAACAAAATATCAGCGTTTATTATTATTATTATTAAAAGTCAGCTTCACAAGCCCTTAAGAACGCAGCAATAAACTGTGAAATGGCCACATGGGTAGAAAAAAAATTGTGGGAGAAAAAACAGGATGAACCTTTAAAACATCTTTTTGCAGCCAACTGTATCCTTTTTGTCCCAGCCCAAACTAATAAAGACATCATTTATCCAAAGCACCTCAAGTCAAATATAGAGTCTGCATTGTCCAGTAGATGTCATTTTTATGCCACTTTACACCTGGTTCACACAGGAACAAGTTCAAGGCATTTAGCCAAAGTCACGTGCCAACAGTTTCTAGTTTTGTCTGTTTTAAAACTGAAGTACTTAACACCTTCCCCTTCTTGTATTCACCAGAATCCACCGTCCCCTTCTAAACTTCTCTGCTCAGTTCTGCAGAAGACACTTAAAATCTTTATCTGCTTTTGGTCATTTAATTCTTCCAAATTTGGCAGTTACATGAATTGCCTCATGTCCAACATAATGAGTCACTGTAAAATGTCCGCCCAAAATAGGGTAACATTCTTAGGGGAAAAAGAGGGGGAAATGTGGGGCTACTAGATGAAGTGATAAATAAGTACATAAACAAATAAATAAAAGCAAAAACAAATTTAAAAACTTTATACAGAGTAAGTAGTATCTTTGAAACAGACTTCCCAGGATCATGCACAAATGTTGGTTTATTCATCTTTGTTTGGAGAAGACATCCAGTGATGAGTCAAAAAAATCGAGATATAACCTCTTCCCAATAAGCTACATTAAAGAATCCATAGGCTACTGATTAAATTTCAAGCTATACTAACCTCTTGTGTGATAAAAAATCTTATCTTTCGCTTCCTGTTTGGCAATTTTTCAAGGTGGTTGGTTCTGACCCCTGTCTTAATAGGTCAGTTTAAAATTTATGTCCCAGAATTTTTCTCCATCCTTAAATCCTCTCCTTAATTTTTTCCCAGGTTTGGGAATCAGTCCCAGATTCAAATCCTGTCTCTTTTAATTATGTGCTGAGTCCTGTGTGTGACTTGGGTCCATGATTTAGCACTTTGAAATTCATTTAATGCTTAAATGGCAACAAATGGTATGAAAACTCTTCAAGTGGTTATTTTGGGAATTAGGTAAATAAAAATACTACTCACAGGAATGTTAAATCAAAGTTAGTTGCACCCCTTCCTCACCAGAAATTTTCCTTGTTTACTTAAAACAATATTTTTTTATTCCAAAAGTTTTACAGGATAGTTGTCAAAAATCTAGAAAATAGAGATAAATCAAATGAAGAAAATTTAAATTATTCCTATTCCTCATAACCAGAGATAATCAGGCTAACAGTTTATATATACTTTTCCATTCTTTCCTTCTACAGGGAAACAGAATATTGACTTTTTAAAGATTGTATCACTAACTTATTATTAAAGTGCGGCATACATATGAAAAAGTACATAAATCATAAATTTTCACAAAGTGAAAACACCCAATACCAGTACTTTGGGTCTGCTTCTGGGCTTACCAGTGCATCAAGACCAAGACAGTGTCGCCCCAAAGCTCCGGGGCTAGACTGCCTAAGGTTGACTCCTGCTCTGCCTTTTCCTGGTGATAGGATCTAAGTTATTTGACCTTTCCAGAGCTCAGTTATCTTACCTGTTAAACGGTAACAGTCTCCCCGATTATGAAGATTGAGTTAATGTAAATCATTTACTTAGAATCATGTGAGACACACAGCGTACTCCCAATAAGAGTGTATTATTGAACAATCCCTGGAGAACCCTGCCTCTCAAAATCATTTCGCGTTCGCCCTTGTGCAAGAAAGTTATTTTTCCCTTGAGGAATTTGGTTAACTCCCTTAAAGTCTTCCCTGATTCCCTTGTATGCAATTAGGGCCATGGAGAGGAATCCCCATATTCACAGAAACCACATTTCCACTGGCGATGAGACTCCCTCACTTGATTCTGAGACTGCAAAGCTCCCCAGATAGGCCCTAACCTATCTTTCCATGCATAAATAAATCCTCTGCTCCTGTCTATAAACATACCTATGAGTCTATTCATTGTCCTCTAAACGAGTCTTGTTGTTCTCTATCTCTGGCTTTGGGTTTAGATCCCCCGACTTTATTGGAATGCCTTTTCCATCATTGCTTTCAAATCTTCCCACACTGCTCCAGGTAAAGGCATCTGCCAGTGCTGAACTCAGTGCCGCCCTCAGCTGGCATCAGCATGTCCTGCCTTCATCCTAAGGCAGTTCCGTGTGTACATGGCACTTAACAGCTTGCAAAACGCTTTCACATATAGTGTCTCTTTTGATCCCCACAGCGATCTGATGAGACAGTAAAGCTGTGATTATTATCCCCATTTTACCGGAAATTAATTCTTCATCGTGAAAACACATCTGGTTTCTGCTAAAATGAAGCTCCCCCAGACCAAAGACATTATAGGCTTCTCCTAGTTTAGTTTTCTTGCCCACAAGACCTATTTACCCTGGAATTGATCTACTGCCCAAATCATTGCTACCAATAAAAAGAGCAAACGCTTTTGAATGCCTCATACATATCTCTGGGCTAACACATATGGTTATCATTTACTTATTTAACAGAACACTAAATCTCTGCTGTGTGCCGGCGCTGTGCTCCATCCTGAGACCCTTCTCGAGGCCCTCTTTGTTTCTCTGTCTACACTCAGGTTATGGGAAAGAGCAGTAGATTACACACCTAACAGGCAGAGTCAAGTGCTGCCTCCACTAACATACCCGTAGAGTTATCTTGTACATTTGTGGAACTGAGCTTCTTCATCTATAAGGAGATAATCTCTAATCTGATCTTCTCATGAGATTATGACGATCAAATAAGATAGGCCAGTGCTTTATATGCTTTATAAAAGCGTTAAAGCCCCAATGCTCTACAGTTATTAAGAGACAGTTCTTGCCCTTGAGATCCTACAGTTTAGTTGAGAAGATAAGAAATGTCCATAAGCAGACAAGTTACAATATAAAATGACCTGTGCTAAGCGGCAGAAGGTGTAAAAGTATAATAACTTAGAGAGAAAACGTGAAAAGGCAATATTGTGCTTTAAAATTCAGAAGATTATAACAGTATTCCAGATCTCAGTTTTTCCCCTAGTTCGTTGACGTTCAAATTGTGAAAATATTCATTCTTCCTGTGGCAATCAACTTGCAACCAGAAATTGGATTACCTATTTGGGTTTGTTAGATGTTTTTAATGCCCTGTATTACTGTGGCCGTATTTACCCAGGCTCATTGCATTCTTCTACACATATACCAACGCCATTGCAAGACTTATTGTCCCCCCCACCCCATTTCTACGGTAGAAAGAATAGGAGAAAATGTAAGGAAGCTGCTCTTTGATCTCCATGCACATCAATTTCAGGTAATAAATCCTTCTGCAGTTGGAGCTAAGACAGGATCTCAAAAGCACATGGACTTTTCCTATTAGAAAATAGAAACCAAATAGTGACTATTTGTTGTTTAGATTTATTTTGTGAGTAATGTAACTGAAAAAACAACCCAGCATTGAAGGATGTATCATTTTTAATCTCAGCACTTTTAGCTACTGCCAACACCAGATAGAGTATCTTATTGCAATAATTCAAGGATTTCTCTATTAGTTTCTCTAAGCCCTTAAAGCAAATGAAGCTCTTATGATATAAAACACCTTCTTTCTATATTTTTTTCTCAGCTCTCAAGCCTAAATGCATTTCAGGGTAGAATTTTAAATGAACTAGATAAATGAAATTCTATCTAACTGTATTAATTTTTGACACTCTTTTTATGATTCTTTTAAAAAGAACATAGAAACGAATTGCAGCTCTGGCTGCTGTACAGCCGTGATGAATAGCATGCTACAAATAATATTTTTTTTCAAACTTTTGAGAGGACAATTTAGATGTTTAATCTCTTAGGTGGGTTTACAAACACCCTACATTGATAATTGACCAAGGAGCTATGAATAAGGTTTCTTAAACAAAGAAAAGCACTCGTATATTAAAGGAAGCATTTTCATACTTTTTCTCCCTATTGTTTAACCTTTTGTTCCCATCACAAATATCTCCGCGGAGTTCTTATCTCTGACCTTGAGGGACGCTATAGCTTTATCGAGGCTTCCTTTTAGATCACAGATGACCTTCAGCTGGTGTCATTGAGCTCTGACCTGCCTCAGTGATCTGCTCACACAAAATACATATGCTGAACAGTGCTGGTGTGTGCAGTAGGGGTAAGTGAATTATTTACAAAAATTTGAGTTGACACCTTTTATCAAATGTGGAAAGATGAAGACAAAACAGCTGCTATTGCTGTCGTAAGCAATCTGCTGGTGATTGAATAAAAGTGTCAAGAAAATGGCTGCTTGATGGCCTTTTGTTCTCCCTCATCCAGCTTGATGTTAGTTTGAGCTGTCAGTTAGGAATCACGGCAGTGTGATTTATCAATAGACTGAGTGACCTTCTATTTCAGCTCTCGGTAGACCTAGAAGACAGCGCCCTCTACTGCGAACACGCAGCATTTCCTCTTACTGGGCCACAGCCTGAGTGATAGGTTTGCATTTGCTAGGAGCAACTCATCCTTGCGATAATTATGGCTTTTTAAATTTCGTCCTGTTTCAATTGCCTCCACACATGTATTAAAAATTAGCAAAATTCAAAAAAAAAAAAACTTCAAGCATATTTCTATACCTTCCAGCAAACTAATTTAGAAAATCAGTATTTCAGATAAAATGCTTCCTCCTTACTAATTAAACTGCAGAATAAGGAAACATTATCTTTGATAGCAAACTGAATCTTTAAATAGTGTTTGGATTATATTGATATTAATAACCCATCTGCATTAACTCAAATTATTTTATAGTCTCTATTTAAAAGGGGGGATTTAGAATTATTTTTCTGGCATACTATCGTGGTGTCCTCAGGGAAGATAATATTATCAATTATTTTGTGAATTCTTGAGAGACATGAAACCATAGTGGACCAGGACCTTACAAATGAATATTTCTACTGCCATCATGTCGATATATGCATTTTTTAAAGTGGTATTTTCTGATTTAATGGATATTTATTTGATCCAAAACTCAAATAAGTTTAAAGTAAATTACGAGCAAGAGGATATTCCAGCAGTTATTGAAAAGCTGATAATGAATACAGTTAAAAGAATTAAAATAGCCTTATTTGACTTCTACTAACCCATAATCTTTTCAAGTGTCATTCCTAATTCACTACAATGTGCGGCAAATTTTTATTCTTTTAAACATTCAGAAATACACTATGTTAACTATGTTTTTTCTCTTTGTGAGGTATTTCATAACAACTTTTTGTTTTCTTGTCTTGAATATTTAAATCAGACGTGAAAAATAATCGTTTAGGTATCATTTTGTTGGCTGTATCACAGACTTTATTACTTAAAGATATCTTCCTAGAGCTTTCTTCACTCTCTTATATGTTGTTTTCATTGCATCTGAGACTAGGGCAGACTAGGTTAGGAGTACGAAAAGATGTGTTTCACTAATTCACAAAATTTCTACTTTGTAGTCCATGCTCTTTCCACCTCGATTTAATATAGTCCATTAGATGGTTTCCTCACTATCATTTAAATCCACAGAAACACCGCAAACAGATTCAAGCCTGGGGTTCAGACCTCAACTCCTTGCAAGAGCTTTGACTTTTTCCCCTCCGTCCTGATATACATACACACCATGACTTGTTCATAAAAGATCTGCAGCAAAGTTGAATAATATGTAAATTTTATGTTGTAATGAATTAGGTCCTAAGATCTTTAAAGGTCAGACACCTGGTATAATACATCACATTCTTTAATATCAACTACAAAATAACTGTAATAAATTTTTCCAACACCACATCCTCACACACTGTTACCCACAAGGAAGCACCAAAGGAAATGTGTCATTTGTCAAAACATGCAGAAAAACTGGCATGTGTACAAGTCACTTTAAAAGTAATGCTCAGGTTAGAAATAGCTTTCCAAATGAATATTTTGTGGTTAAACAAAGAAACACACATCAGTGCTTGACTAGAAGCATCTCCTGATATGTAAAAAGAATAAGAAAGAAACAACTACCATTGTAAGATATATGATAAGATCATTTTAATTAGTTGCAAGATAATGTATAATTTATAGGCAAAGAGCCTTATTTGATTATCTTTAAGGAAAAATTCAACAGGCAGGGAAATTTAAGCATGGATGAATGAGTGAGCTATTATAAAAATGTATAGTATCTGAGTTATAGAAATATGATAGTTGCATAAACAAAAACATTGCATAATATTTTTGCACAAACAAAAACATTTATTTCTTTTATAATGCTATTTGCAAGCTTCAATTTCAAGTCTCTATTATAGGAGTATGTCTATTAGCAGGGGAAGGAAAAGAGATTTGCCCACAAATAAAGCAGCCTTTGGGGACTTAAAAAAAATGCAACCCCACATAAATACCTGCTTTCATTCCCATCCACCCTGTGTCCCTATTCTTCAAGAGGGTATTCTGTTAACTTAAGATACAGTAAAATGAACATAGATGCAGAAGTATTCACCTTTAGAGTTTCTGGTGTGAATCCAGATAGGTCTCTGATAAGTTTTTGCAATGCTGTTGAAAACATGTCCTCAAAATATACATTGTGAATGGTCATTTTATATATACCCCTTAGTTTGGCAATGAATCTTCAGATAGGGATTGAGACCATCTGAGAAATAATTGAATGGATTTATCAGTTTAAATAGTATTTGTGTAATAACTTGAATATGCTTAGAGAAAGACTGTGGTCACTTAAACAACCAATTTCATTTTTTCCAACCGATTCTATAATGGTTCAGTTAGCACATACATATGGCACCAGTCAATAGTCACAAAGCAAAGTGGAAATTTTGTCCAGATCATTAAGAGGCACCCCATGAGTAAAAAAAATTGAAGCCAGTATAGTTTTTGTATTTGAAAGTTCTGGAAAATTGCCCAAATCCCACCCTTTTAATACATATACATAAAGTTAAACAAAATATTCATAACCTTTATAGCCAGATCCAAAATGGACTTTCTAAGCTGGGGAGAATGAACTCTGCCCCCCACAGCAGCTGAACACCTGTGCTCTTGTTTCCAACAAACGCAGTGTAGAGCTCATTAGACAAACTGAGGGGAGTAAGGAGATCTAAAGTTAACCTTTCAGTGCTTAAATAAATTTGTTCAAAATGGGCAAAGAACATAAAGAAACAATTTAAAGAAAAGAAATATATAGTAATTGAAAGAAAGCAATAAAGTAAATTGACCTCCCCAAAATGTTTTAGACCATAACACATATTGCTCATGAAGGTGTAGTTAAGAATATGCCCATACTCTGAAGGAAGTATACATTTCTTCAGTTTTCTGGAAAATTATTCCAGAAAGAAGAAATCTGGTAAAGAATTTGGCAGCATGATTCATTCATTCTTTCAGTCAACAAATGTTTAGGAGTGTCTAGTATGTGCCTAACAGTAAACAAATAAATCCCTGTTTCCCTGGAGCTCATATTGTGGGCGAATGAGATAGACAGTCAGATGTCGGTAAGAGCAATGGAAGAACTATTTCATTTGCAGAGAGGAGAACAAAGGTGCATGGCTATTTTAAATAGCTTCACTGAGAAAGTAGCATTTGAGCAAAGAATAGAAAGAAGTTAAGGCTATTGAGGGAAGAAACCGAGCATCGTTGATCTCAGAGAACCCAAACCCATCTCAGCCAGTGATGCAGGGACCCTGCACCCAGATGCCCCAGCCCAGGGAGCTGTCCTCAGTGCTGACAGGGCTGTGGCACTGGAGCAGGCAGCAAGACAGGGCTAGTCCCTTGCATGCCCCTGAGCAGAGGGAGCTCAGCCCTCTATGACGCCCCCATGAGCGCTCAGCCTGCCTCCTCCCCTCTGAGTGTTCTCTGAGAGAACTCACCTTGGTACTCTTCATCTATCCTAGGGAACTAGCAGAAATCAAAACAAAATATATGATTAAAGTTATTCATCATTTCTATTTATGGTAGAAATATTCAGTGAGAGGCAGGATTACAACTTGTATTTACAATGAATTGGACATAGGCGCACATGGAAAAAAAGACAGAAAAAGAAATTTATTAATGTGTCAGCAGCAGTTATAGAGCAGGAGCCAGTAAACTATGGCCCGAGGTACCAAATCTGACCAAAAGCAAAATTGTTTTTGTAAAATTTTACCAGAACACAGCCAAGCACATTTGTGTGGCTGCTTTTGCAATACGACAACAGAGTTGCGCGTGTCAACTACATGACCTACAAACCTAAACAGAGACTCTACAGCCTATAAACCTAAAATACTTAATACCTCACCCTTAATAGCAAAGATTTGCTTGTCCTTGATCTACAGAATTCACTTAGAGATATTTTAATTCCTTCCTATGTCCGGGCATTTTCTATTTTCTGTGCAGATAAAAATATATAATGGTTATAGTCAGAGAAAAAGGTAAATAAATAATTTTGTTCTTTTCTGTTGTTCTGGGAATATACTATAAAATGACAAATAGTTATTATCAAATCCAGTTTGGTCCTGAGCCATAGTTAAAGAGCTTATAATGGGGGCTATAAAGTTACTATTTATGTCACAAACATTTGTTGCTCATCCTTACTACAGCTGAAGCATTGTTCTAAGTGCTTTGCAACTATTAACCCCCAATCCTCATGATAATTCTACGAGACAGGAATTATTCTTATCCTCACAGATGAGGAAACTGAACAACAAAGGAGTTAAATAATTCACCCTAGGTCACATGTTTGCACTCTGGAACCAGGATTCAAATCCCAGCAACATAGAGCTAGGGCTTGTACTCTAAATCCTATGTTGTGCTGCCTCCTTGTGACTACTTCATTCTTGCACTGCCTCCTTACAAGGAAAATGTACTCTGTCCGTGGTTAAGACTAGTTTTCTCAAATTAATACTTGAAGTCCAAAAACTTTTGCAGAGGCTAGAAAGGGAAATAAATGTGTGGGAGAGAAGGAAGGGATAGATGTGGGAGGCTAAGTTTTTGCAGTCCAGATCATATTAAAAAGGTAAGCCATGGGAAAGAGTCTGGTGTATTAGCCCAGGTTCTCCAGAACAGAACCAATAGAGTGTGTGTGCAGAGAGGAAGATTTGTTTTTAAAAATTGGTTCACATAATTATGGGAACTGGCAAGTGTGAATTCTACAGGGCAGGCCAGCAGCGAAGAGCTGATGCTGCCAGCTTAACTCTGAAGGCAGTCTGGAAGCAAAATTCCTTCTTTCTTGCAGGATCTCATTTTTTTCTCTTAAGGTCCTCAACTGATTGGTTGAGGCCCACCCACACTGGAGAGAGTAATCTGCTTTACCCAGTCTACTATTTAATGTTAGTCTCATCTAAAAGCTATCTTCACAGTGACAGCTAGACTGGTGTTTGACCAAATATCTGGGCACCACGGCCCAGCCAAGTTGACACAAAAAATTAACTATCAAATCTGAGTAAATGAATGAGAAGGGGGGAAAGAAAAGAAAGAGGAGAAGACTAAGGGACATAGCTACAGTAAGCTGGGGGGATTCTGGAGATGAATAAATACTCTTCTTCCCTTAAGTTGTTTATAATCTACTAGGAGAAACAGACAAGCCAACAGAAAAGTCACAGTTGTAGACAGGCTCATGCCTTGACTCTAAAAATGGATTTGGACACATCTGAGCATGAGGGATCAATGGGTAGACAAGCAGCTTAGGAAATTGGCATAAAGATTTGACTTAGAGGGGAAGGGAAGCTCAGTCAAGGGGGATTTGGGGTGAGAGAAGGGTTGGAAAGGGCAGCAAGGAGCCTAATAACATCTCCCTGATGCTGTGCTACTGGCAAAAGCAAAGACTTGTCTTCATAAGGCATTCTGTAACATTCAGGAGCTGGCATGCTGCTTCTGTGAACAGGACGGCAGCATGATGAGAGTGGGGTTGAGTAGCCCAGCTTCAACATTCAGGTGGCAAAAGCTCCAAGGACCTCTCTACCACTTCTAGACCTTTAGGGTTTACAGCTTGAGGAGGTCCAGGAACAATACTCTGCATCTCCGAGAGGCAGTGTGGGCTTCAAATGAGTATCAAAGAAGTGTTTGAGCAACAGACACGAGTGAGGCCAGATGGGAGGTCACTGTACATAAGCAGATGTCAGACGTGCCTGGAGAATCTTTAGTGAACCTGTGCATGGGCTCCTGGGCTCCTGGGGACTTGGAGATGGATTAATGCTGCTCTTAACCCATTAGTACAACAGGCTGAAGAAATCAGTGACAGCACCTGCTGACACTAGTTTCGATGGACATAAAGTGTGATGCAAAGAGAGGCAGGGAGACTCGAGAGATCTTTAGATTTGGGCAACTGCATACATTCTGTGTAATTTGAGCATGAAATACATGTCGGGGTCAGGTGGAGATGAAATACATGTCGGGGTCAGGTGGAGATTCACAGCTTCTCTGAGTTCACGGACCTTTTCAGATGAGTCTTTTCAGACTGAATCATTGAGCTACGTGATTCTTCTTCCCACCTCTCTCCACCCATTACTCCCCAGTACCTTCACTTAAGTTCATCTTCCTTATTTTGCATACCTCCCCCCAAGAGAAAATATCCCTGTTCATTTGCAGACTGATAGTTACCAAACCTGCTTCAGAACAAAAGCAGAATGTAAGCCCCATCTGGGCAAGAATTTCATTTCTGATATTCACTATCTTATCTGTTGCTTAATAGAGAGAGTAGTCAGACAAACTGTATTGCTAAGAAAGAAAAAAATCCATTTCCTTTCATTTTGGAGATTAAAAACAACTTGTAATACCATAGAAAAGTCCAAGAAGATATAAAATCGCTTAGCAGGGCAGCCCGAATGGCGTGGCGGTTTAGCATCGCCTTCAGTCCAGGGTGTGATCTCGGAGACCCAGGATCGAGTCCCACGTCGGGCTCCCTGCATGGAGTCTGCTTCTCCCTCTGCCTGTGTCTCTGCCTCTCTCTTTCTCTCTCTTTCATGAATAAATAAATAAAATCTTTAAAAAATAAAATAAAATAAAATAAAATCGCTTAACAGAATGCCTGCCACATACTTAGTGGTCAGCAAATGTCAGCTGTTATTATTTGTATAAAGAAAAATAAGAAACACCAAAGTTGATTTTCTAGAAAAAAAATATTAAGCATGTAGCAACCAGATTATGAAGAACCTCTCTGCCATATTGAGATGTTTAAATTTTATCTAAAGCCAAGGTAAAACTTCAAAGAATTTTAAACAAAGAAATAAATGGTATGTGTTACATTTTAAAAAGATTTCTCTCTTGGGAGTGCTCAGTCAGTTAAGCATCTGACTCTTGATTTTGGCTCAGGTCATGATCTCAGGGTCATGAGATCAAGACCCATGTCGGGCTCCATGCCCAGCGTGGATTAAGATTCTCTCTCCCTCTGTCCCTACTCCCTACCCCCACTCATATGGTCACTTGCACTCTGTGTAAAACAAATAATAATAATAATTAATTAATTAATTAATTAAGAGACTTCTCTCATAGTGTGAAGAACAAAATGGAATAAATTTTGAAAAGATAAAACAATAGAAAGGAGGTGACAGATTGGAAAGGTATTTGGGAGAAAAAGTTGGCAGAGATGTTAAGTAACTTTTTTAGAAAAGAAGAAAACTGAGTAAAAGAAAATGCAGCATGAGTACTTTAGGCTTAAGAGACACTTTGCTACAAAAACGTTTATAACTGATTTACCAAGAAAGATCACACAAGCTCCTTTCCTGGAGATTTTTAGAAATGAGATGAAGCCATCTGTTTGGTAGATGAAGGTTTGGGCTTGGTCAAAAATTGATCCCACTCTTGATGCTATGACTTCAACAGAAAACCAAAAAGCAAATAGTAATAGACAGAAATAAGATATAGTATTTTTAAGATTTTAGTCATCTATACATTTTACCATCACACCTTCTTATATTGTTCTTATTTAGTTACAGAATTTTCCCCATTCACCTTTAAATATGCTATCATTCTCTGCCCATGATCTTTTTCCAATCATGTTCTCATTATGTCCCATCACTTTATGACAATGACATTGCTGCAAAGTGACTTCATTACTGTAAAGAAACAATATGAGTTTACAGCTGAAAAAAGTATAATTAAAAGCATAAATTATGACTGCTGTCAAGACAACAGACATTAACACGAAACTCAGGACATAATGTAGAGAGATAGGCTAGGTTTATGCTACCTGAAATCATTGGGAACCTTGAAAGCTGGCTCTACAAATAACCCACCCAAAAGTTATTACATTTTTTGTAAACAAGGAAACTAGGTGAATCACCCTAGATTGTGTTTTCCCGGGTCTTTTTCTTCTCTTAATACGTGCCACACTGGTATTAAGAGGTGTTATAAGAATGTATTAAAGAACACTGAAAGAGGGGCGCCTGGGTGATTCAGTCAGTTGAGCAATTGACTCTTGGTTTCAGTTCAGGTTATGATCTTAGTGTGGTGAGATAGAGACCTCGAGTCTCTCTATCTCTCTCCCTCTTCCTCTACCCCTCCTCCGTTCTTGTTCACTCCTATGCTCTGTCTCTGTCTCTCTCTCCCTCAAAAAAAAAAAAAAAAGAGTACTGCGAGAGATATTAGTATAAACTAGATTTCATTAAAAAAACAATGAAATTATGAATATATGCATTAACCAAAATCTCTAATCTTGTACAAACTCTGAGAAATCTTATCCAACATGTAAAAAACAGGGGGTTCCAACGAACATCTGCTAAATGAAATCACAGCTGCATCAAAACTTTAATACCGTGAGATAAGAGAGGTGCCCCTGCTTCCATTATATATCATCCTCTCAAGCCAGCCTACTACTAGGGTTCAGAAAGCCATTCCTCCATTCCCAACGTGGTTCAGGACTTCAAATCCAAAACCAAAATTTCAGCATAGGCATTGAAGAACACTGTATTTAAAGAAAAGAAACGTAAGTATAATTTTAGACCAGGGAATCTTTAGCAGACTTGCTTTTGCTTGAAATGATGGGCTTCATCAGTAGAGAGCCACAATAGACAACTATGTAGGAGCAGAGGCTGCTTGGCCACTTCATCGGGGGTGTTGCAGTGGAAATCCATAATTATTTTGAGGGGCTAGAAGAGATGAGCTCTAAGATTACCACCTCTCAGAGGTTTCCAAATCTACAACCACACACACACACACACACACACACACACACACACACTGAAAACATTGGCAGTCCAAAATAATAACAATGGTCCCCCCAAAACTGTGATATTTTCCTTTGTATGTATGTGTCTATATCTACTTATCTACATCTATATTTCTATTGTATATAGATAATATTTAAGATGTATGCATATATTTATATGATTTTTAGATTGTTGAGTATTTTAAATAGGTACACAGAAAAATAAAAGTATGCATGCCAAGTTATCAATATATCAGAGCTTTTATATACACATGATCCTATAAAGACAATAAAATTGTACATCATCACAAAAAAATAACAAATAATAATAAATAAGAAAACCGGAGGAAACCATTGGAGGTGATGGATAAGTTTATGGCATAGATTGTGGTAATGGTTTCATGGGTATATACTTATCTCCAAACTTATCAAGTGTATATGTTAAATATGTGCAGCTTTCATGTGTCAAAAAATGAAAAAAAAAACATCATTTTTCACATGCCATATTAACAAATATTTAAGGGAAAATTCTAATCTTGAACAAAATACATTTGAACAAGTAGCCAATGCACGGGTGGGGACAATTTAAATCTACTGAACCCTCCTGAAAAGTAATTTGGCAATGTGTTTTATGAAATAAAAAAGGTTCACAATTTGACCCAATAAAATTATTCATGGCAATATCCTAAGGAAAAAATAAAATATAAGAAAAACACATGGGCATGAGTATTTTTATTGCAGTATTATTTACAAGATGAAATGGAAGCAACAACTATAGAACTGTGTGAAATATTATTCAGCCATTATAAAATTAATAAAAAAGAAAAAAATGACATAAAGAAAATATGTCTAGGAGCCTGAATTCCTAAATGTATCATGACTATCAAGTTTAGTCATGTCTGCTCTCTGGTCCCTTAAACTGCAATAGGAAAATGCCTCTGATGTGGTTATAATACAAGGAGATACCAGATTTAATAAAATATATTTTCAAAAATGTTTTCCTTTGTTCTTGTTTTATTTGCATATAGCGAACTCATTTTATCATAATTATTGAAGATTTTTGGAGACAAGAAGCTGGGAAGATTTATTCCCACAATATATCAAGAAATTTTTCCTAATGGTGAATAGCAGGTTATTTATTCCTCAAATTCATCATTTTACTGTGGATGAATCTACATATGTGATAAACAAGTAAGTAGACTCCTTAAAAAGTGATTTGCCATGTTTACTAAAACATGAGGTCTAATTTCTGTTAAAATATTTTTCAATATTTTTAATGAATTTTAATAAAGGTTTATCAGGCACTTGTTATGGTGCAGAACTTTTATTAAAATCTGTGATCCATAAAACGTTTTTTTTTGAATGACACATAGTTTAGTTTTTCATTTAGAGGCTATAAAAGTGTTCACAAAAGTTATGTTGAAAAAAAGTGATTGAAAGTGCTAAAACACTGTACAGAATATAAAATCCTTTCATAGACTTTTTATGACACATGAAACATGAGTCTTAAAGGTTTAATGTTACTGACTTTTATACAAGGCTTTTTAATTCTTGATTCCAGTTATGGTTCTGCAAATGAACTGTGACATTAAAAGGAATCAGGCTGGAACTGCCTGGGCTCACTTTCTAGATGAGTTCCGACTGGCCATGAGAGGTTTGCTCTAGGATGCACCCCGCCCACAACTGATGAACACTCACTTGCTCTCGCAGCAGAGGAGTGAGCCTGCTTGACAGATTCCCTCCTACCTAAACTCAGTATTAATGTTGGGGAGGGCACCCAGATTACTATTAGCAAATATGAAATATGAAGGATGACTATGCCTTAGACCTTGTTTCTTTAATGTCGTACACCATTTACTGCTATAATTGCAATGTTGTCTTGGTGAACTACAGAGCCAATATTGCTATCTGTCCCATTAAAATAACAGATAGAAATTCACTTTGGCTCTACCTTTTGAGACTTTTGAGTCAAGGTGCTGACCTGAATCCAGTACAGGAGACAAATTCACTAATTTTTTTGTTAATTTCTAGTATTTGAATTCAAACATATAAAGTTCCCATTTTTATAAGCTAAAAAACTTCCACTTCTTATGATTCACCTTAATTTTCTGAGCTTGTCTAAAAATTAACGTGTTTCAAAAGCTACAATGGTAGTTTTATTTAAAGGAAAAGAGAGCACTATGTGATGAGTCAAAGTAATATAAGAAAGCAATTTGGGTAATTCAGATTAGACTTCAGAATAATATGCTCAGCTTAAGTTATCTTGAGAAGTGCCTCAAATTACACATGATTTTCTATGTGTAGACACTGTTCTTATTGGTTAATTTCCTAAGAGAATCAGAACAAGTTCCAATTTCCATCTGTTGATATTATACTGTAAAAATCACTTTTGAAAATGCTCAAACTGATACAAGAGAATAAGAAAAAGATGGTGTTGAATGACTATTTCACACGTCCTTTAGCTGCGGTAGGAATCATCAGTGGTATACTCCAAAAGGCTGAAATAAAATATCTGTGTCATATGTGATATTCATTATTCATCTGTTTGTCTTAATAAAAAATCTTTCTTATTTCAAAATTATTTTAATATGAAAGGCATGAGACATTGGATTTCTCAAAATGAGACATAACTTAATATCCTGAATGTAACTGAAAGAATGATCAAATATAATAAAAATGTCTACTTCCTTATAATCTGTAATCGTTCTAATATGAAGCATGTGATTCTAATTCTAATTTAACAAAAATCATAAAATAATTTTTCATTTTTTTAGTAGGCTCTATGCTCAATGTGGGGCTTGAACTCACAACTCCTAGATAAAAAGTCACATGCTCTGCCAACAGAGCCCATGAGGCAACCCTAAAATAATTTTTCTTTATACATCCTAACACTACATATTTTAAACCAACATCTCACAAATTTTACAATAATTTTAGTGTACTTTAGAAATTATTGAAAGACATAATTTTGGTGCATTACCATATATTACATTAAAGACATACTGCAAATCATAATTTTTTCTTTAACTTCCATGATTCATTATAGTCCATTTGCAGTTTGGTTTATTATATATACCATGTCCATAAGATATTAAAACTGCATTCCAGCTAGAATATTCTGTGCAAGACTATTCAATAAGACATATTTGCTTTTCTTTCATGTATTCTAAATTAATAAACTTTTACTAAACTGCCAAATAAGGGGATCCCTTGGTGGCTCAGTGGTTTAGTGCCTGCCTTCAGCCCAGGGAGTGATCCTGGGGTCTGGGGATCGAGTCCCACATCAAGCTCCCTGCATGGAGCCTGCTTCTCCCTCTGCCTGTGTCTCTGCCCCCCCCGCCCCCCCGTCTCTCTATGTCTCCCATGAATAAATAAATAAAATCTTAAAAAATAAATTGCCAAAAATTTCTGTACTATATGATCTTTGAATATTACTTACCTATTATCCTAGAGATGAACAATATAATATTCAAAATACTTAGTCCTTTTTTTTTTATTCATAAGAGACACAGAGAGAGAGGCAGAGACACAGGCAGAGGGAGAAGCAGGCTCCCAGCAGGGAGCCCAATGCCTGGACTGGGGATCACACCCTGAACTGAAGGCAGACGCTCAACTGCTGAGCTACCCAGGTGTCCCAAAATACTTAGTTCTTTAAAACCAAGAGCTAACAAACAAATCCCTGCCTGACACTCAAGAGGACACAAGAAATCTGTCTGAAGGGAGAGAAGCTTCTGAGATACATTGATAGAAATCCAAGCAAACCAGGAAGAGAAAAAGCCATTTCAACTTTCATTAATATTAAAAACATTTTTAGAACCATCAAATGTTGCTAATTTAGAAAGAAGAAAAAGTAGGCTAAGGGACTGAAAACAAGTCTAACTTTTTGAAAAACAAACTATTTCTAAAGATGTGGTATTTTCTTTAAAAATCATATTTTAATCTTTCAGCAGGTAAAACATGTATTTCTCTTTTTTAGGACAATTTTATATGTCTCCTGCTTGCTGTTTGACTGGATTCAAAAATTAGGAGCATGATGGATAGAAGAGACATATGTTCCTTCCACTTGGAGGCAATAGAAGCAGGTGTGCGATTTCCAAGCTGTAGTTTCCTGTCAGCAGTGATCATAGAAGGCACAGCTGAGATAGCAGAACCACAAAACAGAAGATCCCTGAATCCCTGGGTCACTGCATGGAGAAAAACTGCTCTGGAACATCAACCTGACCTGCTTTGTAATTTGCAAGAGGAAGAAGCAAACCTTGTTGTGTTGTGTCACTAACATTTCAAGATTTGTTACTGCAGCAAGGCCTGTCTTGACAGTACTCTGTCTTACAAGCTGGATAACTCAGAGCTACTCTCAATTTCTCCCTCTTATCCCCTCCCCACATCAAATCAACCCACACATTTACCTAGCTTCTCTGCTACTGTTCTAAGCTTTGTTATTGTTCTACTAAATTCAGCTACATTCTCAGCATCAAGAATACAATGGAAAAATAAGATCGAAGCTTACATTTTCGTGGATGAAACAAAAAAAAATTATTTGAACATAGTGAGATTGGGTACAGCAACAGAAGCCAGAACAGCAGTGGTAAAAAATAAGAGACCATACTTTTCATGAATTGACTGAGGCTTCCCAGAGTAGACAATGTTTAAGTAGTGTCCAGAAAGATGAAGGAAAACATTCTCTCCACAATCCTTGGCTAGCAAGGCTTTATCTCAAACTAAGACTATTATAATAGCCTGACTGGGATTCCTGCCTTCAGATTTCACCTGCCTTCTACTACACATCAATCCTCCCAAACGCCAGTTAGGCTGTCTTCCTAAAGCTCAACAGGGCCACATACCTGCCTGAAAGCCTTCCACCCTCAGGATTCCTACAACACCTCCCTTCGTGCTCACCACAGAAAAACTTTCATCTTTTCTTGAACACCCCAAACTTGTCACACCTGATTGCTTAGTGTCCCTTTTTTACCCTCTGATGTGATAGCACACCTCCCCTTCCCTTATCTCTGCTTTGGCAAAAGGCGACGATAAAGCACTTCCTGATACACATCTGGCAAAATGAGTCACCCCTTCTGCTCATGCTTTGCAAATTTATCTGCTCTAATAACAATAATAACTAATATTTATTGAGAACTGCCTTTTTGCAGGCACTTAAGCACTTCCTACAAAGAATGTTTTACTCAATTCCCACAAAAGGCCTCTGAAGCAGCTATTACTATGCTGTCCCTTTTACAAACGAGGAAACTAAGACTTGCCTAAGTAGTAAGCCCAAATTTTTACACAACTAGTAAGTGATAGAACCAGCAGCGTAAGAACCTACCACAGTAGGATAGCTGGATTCTAACTGTTGGCTAAACTCTCTCCTCTCATCTCCCTCTTTCTCTCTCTCTCTCATCCCTACAGGGCTGCTTGAGGACCAACATTACTCTTAGTCTCTATCTGCAGCACCTAACTAAGTGTCTGGCACACAGTAAGTGCTCAACAAATGTTTCTGAGAGAACGAATGAATGATGTAGGTTTTGTTATTCACATTTTATCACTCTCAAAAATTTGGTCCCCCAAATTATGAATTTTTTATTTTTGAATGAAGGACATTTTGTCCCATCTTAATAACTTCCTAATGAAAGATTCAATTTGTGAGTTATGCGATCCCATTCATATTATATTTCTTAATTCATTATTTATTTCTCTCACATATGTATGAGCAGATATATATTACAGAAAATTAAAGCTCCACAGTGAGACTTAAAGTGATATTTTCTCCTAAACTTTTTATTTCAAAACTTAAATTTCAAGACTAAAAACATGATCTTAAAATGTGACACTTCCAATCTTTCCTTTTTCTTTTGTAGTTTCCTAAAGGGTTCAAAAATCACCTGACAAGTAATAACACAATAATAATAATTGAAAGGTATGTAAAAATCATTATATATAATAATCTCTATTTTCATGTTTTACATGAAGTAGCTCATGTACTCATCACACCCACTCTATGAGGTTATGTGTTCTTGTTATGCTTTTTTGACAAATGAGGAAACCAAGGCCCTCTGAGATTAAGTCACCTTACATAAATAAGGTCACACAGCTAGTGGAAACAGAACATGAAGTCTGCTTTCATCTTATAGTAGAGTATTTTAAATGAGACGATGTTTTATATGTTGATATCTATACTTCCAAACAAACTAATAAGAATGAGAAAAATGAAAGTAACCTATATTTGGGCTATGAGAGTATTATGGGGTGAAAATGGGACCTCACACATTGCCTTTGATCTTAATTGCATATCCCTACAATGCTTGGCAAAATGTAATGAACTTAATGAATTACCCATTCCTACAGTCTGGGTGTGAAAAGGTAGATTTGTCAAGTGCTTTCACTATTACTCCTGCTTCAATATTCATATTGCTGAGAGATTTCACTAACTGATGGACCTAACAGAGTTTATATAAAGAGGTTCAGGAGGCCCAAGACCTCATAATCAATTTTATTAGTTTTTGAACACTGAAAATTATGGTTATTCACAGATCACATACTCAAGTACAGCCTCTGATCTTGTCTTCAAAGGCCTTATAATCTGGCAGAGGAAATAAATAACTAGAATGCCAGACAGAAAAATGTGCCTGACATATAAGACACACAGAGAATAGCAAAATGGAACTAAAAGAAGGAGAGGGTATTTCTACTTAGTGAGACAAGTAGAATTTGAGTTGGAATTTGAAGTAGGAGGAGAATTTCAACAAGTTCTAATAAGGAAAATGCAAATCTGACCAAGGACAAAAGAGTAGAAACAGAGCCGTTCAGACAGGCTGATGAATGGAGAATGTGTGAAGAGGAGGACTGGGACGGAAGAAAAGATATTCTTTGAGACTCATTTATAGAGTCTTGAATAACAGCTAAGGACTTGAATGGAATTCTTTAGGAATTGAGAAATCAATGATGGTTTCAGGAAGATGTTTTCTTGCAAAAATGCCAGAGAAGACAGAAGAGAGTAGCTAGAGATGAGAAACTGTGAGTCTATTGCAACCAAACTGATAGATGATCAGGACTTAAAGAATTTGGTGAAAGGGACAAATTTTGAAGATGGTATGAAATAGAAACTATTAAAACTCATAACAAATTGCATGCTGTGAGAAAACACTCCGTTTAAATTCTTTTTGGTATTTACTATTGATGATTTTATTCAAAATAGGAGACACAATAGCAAAATAAAGCTCAAGGAGAAGGATGATTTTCACATCTGGACATATTACATTCTGTGGGGCAGAGACTGTCCTGTGGGGATACATAATGGGCAGGATAAGAGCTCAGAAGAGTTGGCACTTGGACAGAAGCATTTCTAAATCACTCTGAAAGATGAAGTTGTTTGAAACCATGAGATTTGAACAAATGTCCAAGTGAGGAAAGATGGTAAATAGAATGTGCACATTAAGAGAAAAAGCAAACAAACAAATGAAAAAACTCCAGAAGAGAAGAACACACTGTAAAAAATAGAGTTATGAAAAACAGGGAAATTGAAAGTTTGGACGAGAGTGGCAAATTTCATGAAACCATTTGGAAGAATTATAACTAAGAGTGAAATGAGATGCTAACCAATAGCGTGAGAGGACAAGACATAATCTGAGACTATCCTGCAAACCAGGACACATAGTCACTCCATTTATAACTGAAGATGTAATTGGTGAATGTTAAGAGATTTTATACCCAACAAAATCAAGTGAGATGCTTCATAACAAAGCCTGTTATCTAGACTCTATTACAAACTATTTCCCATTACATAGCCCTGAAAGAAGACAAAAATATAGAAACAGAAGAAAATTATGTAAAAACTAAGAAATTCACATGAACTATTTTAAAAAGGAGATTAAAATTTTATTACTTCAGCAGGAATATATTGAGTAGTTCCTATATCTAAGATTATAGATGATACAAAAATGTAGATGTATATAAAAAGTTATATAAAAAGTTACATCTATAAAATGTAGATGATATACAAAGTTCATTCCCTAACTATTTTACAGTTTTAGTGCTATTTAAATAGGATTTTCTTAATTTCCTTTTTAGATATTTCATTTTTAATGTTTAAAAATTAAAACTGATTTTTATATGTTGATTTTGTAAATTTGTAATTTTATTCAATTCGTTTATTAGTTCTAGAAGTTTTTTTTTGTGAAGTCTTTGGGATTTTCTACAAATAAAATCATGTCATCTACAAAAAGAGATCATTTTAATTCTTCTTTTCTCATTTGGGCGATGTTTATTTCCTTTCCTTACTTAATTGCTCTAAGACTTCCAGTACTATGTTAAATAGAAGTGGCAAGAGTAAGCATTCTTGCCTTGTTCTGGATCTTAAAAGAATGCTTTCCATTTTCACCAAGTATGTTAGTTGTAGGCTTTTCATATATGACCTTAACTGTGTTGGGGTATGTTCCTTCTATACCTAATTGGTTGGGAATTTTTATCATGAAAGGGTGTTGAATTTTCGTCAAATGCTTTTTCTGCATCTACTGAGATGATCATTTGATTTTTATCCTTCATTCTGTTAATATGGTATTTCACATTAATTTTTGTGTGGTGAACCATCCATGCATCCCAGGGATAAATCCCATTCAGGCAGGGTGTGTGATCCTTTTAATGTGCAGTTGAACCCTGTTTCCTAATGTTTTATTAAGTATTTTTGCATCTAGGGATCCCTGGGTGGCTCAGCGGTTTAGCGCCTGCCTTCAGCCCAGGGCGTGATCCTGGAATCCTGGGATTGAGTCCCACATCGGGCTCCCTGCATGGAGCCTGCTTCTTCCTCTGCCTGTGTCTCTGCCTCCCTCTCTATCTCTCACGAATAAATAAATAAAATCTTTTTTAAAAAGTATTTTTGCATCTATGTTCATCAGGGATATAGGCCTGTGGTTTTCTTTTCTTGTGATGCCTTTACCTGGCTTTTAACCAAAGAAGTGAAATACTTGTACACTGAAAACTACAAAACAGTAATGAAAGAAATTTTAAAAGACACAAATCAGTGGAAAGACATCCCATGCTCATGAGTTGGAAAAAATTGTATTGTCAAAACACCTATACTACCCAATGCAATCCACAGATTCAGTGCAATCTCTATCAAAGTCCCAATGGGCTGTTTTTAGAAATAGAAAAAACAATCTTACAATTTATATGGAATGACAAAAGACTCTGAAGAGCCAAATAAATTTTGAGCAAGAACAAAGTTGAAAGCAGCATACTTCCTGACTTTGCAAAATATATTGCAAAGCTACAGTAATCAAAGCAAAATGGTACTGGCATAAAAGCAGACATATAAACCAACAGAGCCAGAAGTAATCCCTCACACATGTGGTCAACTTATTTTCAACAAGGGTGCCAATAATACACAATGGAGAAAGGATAGTCTCTTCAATAAATGGTGTTGGAAAATCTGGACATCCCATGCAAAAGGGTAAAATTGGATTCTTAAGCAAAAATCAATTCTAAATGGATTAAAGACTTAAACTGTAAAACTCCTAGAAGAAAAGAAGGAAAAAAAATCTTTCTTATCTTGATGTTGGCCTTGATGACTATTTATTGAAAACCATAAGCATCGGGGCAGCCCGGGTGGCTCAGCGGGTTAGCGCCTGCCTTCAGCCCAGGGTCTGATCCTGGAGACCCGGGATCGAGTCCCACATCAGGCTCCCTACATGCAGCCTGCTTCTCCCTCTGCCTGTGTCTCTGCCTCTATCTTTCTCTCTCTGTATCGCTCATGAATAAATAAATAAAATCTTAAAAAAAAAAAAGAAAGAAAGAAATCCATAGGCATCAAAAGCAAAAAATGACAAATAGGAGTGATATACTACCTCATACCTGTTCAGGTGGAAGAAAGAAAGAAAAGAAAGAAAGAAAGAAAGAAAGAAAGAAAGAAAGAAAGAAAGAAAGAAAGAAAGAAAGAAAGAAAAGAAGGAAAGAAAGAAAGAAAAAGAAAGAAAGAAAGAAGAAAGAAAGAAAAGAAAGAAAGAAAGAAAGAAAGAAAGAAAAGAAGGAAAGAAAGAAAGAAAAAGAAAGAAAGAAAGAAGAAAGAAAGAAAAGAAAGAAAGAAAGAAAGAAAGAAAGAAAGAAAGAAAGAAAGAAAGAAAGAAAGAAAGAAATGGTGAGTTTGTGGAAAAAAGGGAACTCTTATACACTATTGGTGGAAATGTAAATTGGTGTAGCTAGTATGAAAAACAGTATGGAGCTTCCTTAAAAAAATTAAAAATAAAACCACCACATGATCCACCAATCTCATTTCTGGGTATATATCCAAAATAATTGAAATCAGAATATTGAAGAGATATAACTTAAGCATTCTCACGTTTATTGAAGCATCATTCACAATAACCAAGACATGGAGACAACCTACAACCATCAATTGATAAATGGATAAAGAAACCATGATACTTCATTACACATAATGGAATATTACTCAGCCTTGAAAAAGGAGATCCTATCATTTGCAACAACATAGGTAATTCTGGAGGACATTACACTAAGTGAAATAAGCCAGACATAGAAGGAAAAATACTACATTATCCTACTTCCATGAGGCATCTAAACAAGTCAAACTCATATAAGCAGAGAGTAGAATGGTGGTTACCAAGGGTCGGGGGGGTAGGGAGGAAATGGGTAAGTATTGGTCAAAAGGTAAAAGTTTCAGTTATGGAAAGTGAATAAGTCCTTTCAGATCAGCAGTATCATTCAGTCCATTCAGATCAGCAGTACATTATAGGCTTATTGTTAATAATAGTGTATGGTATACTAGTATGCTTTGTAAGCATGTTTACTAGAAAAATAAATTAAAAGGGCAAGAAGAGACTTTTAGAGATGCTGCATATATTCATGCCATTGATTGTGGTGATGATTTCACAGATATATACTTATCTCTAAATTCATCAAGCCAGGGCAGCCCGGGTGGCTTAGCAGTTTAGCGCCGCCTTCAGCCCAGGGTCTGATCCTGGAGACCCAGGATCGAGTCCACATCCGGCTCCCTGCATGGAGCCTGTTTCTCCCTCTGCCTGTGTCTCTGCCTCTCTCTCTATGTCTCTCATTAATAAATAAATAAAATCTTTAAAAATAAATAAATTCATCAAGCCATATACATCAAATACCTACAGTTTTTTGCATGTCATTCATACCTCAATAAAGCATTTTTTAAAAATAGAACAAAAAGTGGTCTCTCCCCTTAGGAAATTTATTATCTAATTAGGGAAGGAATATGTTAAGCCAAATTCGTAGATACAGAGAACAGATTGGTGGTTGCCAGAGACAGGGATGGGTGAAATGGGTGAAGGGGGACAAAATTACAAACTTCCAGTTATAAAATAAATAAATAAGTCAGGGTGAGGTAATGTCCAGCATGGTGACTATCTAGCAGTTAATGTATTATAGATTTGAACATTGTTGAGAGAATAGATCTTAAAAGTTCTCATCAGAAGAAAAAAATTCTCTATGTGTAGTGGTGGAATTTAACTAGACTTAGTGTGGTGATCATTTTGCAATACATATACACATAAATATCAAATCAATATGCGATATACCTGAAACTAATATCATGTTGTATGTCATTTTTAAAAAGAATGTGTTTATAACTAGCAATAAGTAATACAAAGACTTTTTTAATGTTTTATTTATTTTTTTAAAGATTTATTTATTTATTTATCCATGATAGACAGAGAGAGAGAGAGAGAGGCAGAGACGCAGGAGGAGGAAGAAGCAGGCTCCATGAAGGGAGCCCAACGTAGGCCTCAATCCCGGGACTCCAGGATCACGCCCTGGGCCAAAGGCAGGCACTAAACTGCTGAGCCACCCAGGGATCCCTACAAAGACTTTTACATATGATACTGAAACTTTAAATTGATTGAGAAATTGAATCAAAGAGAAAAGAGATTTTTAAAAAATATTTTCATCCAAGCAGAATTAAAGAACATATTTGAGATAAAGATAAGAATGGGCCCTTTTAAAAGAGAAAAGTCTTACATGAGCTAGATGAAACACACAAAGAAATTTTAAAGGTTGTATCTGCTACATTAGCCTGACTTAAACATGTTCTCATATTTTCATCATTAACAACACCAAAAGCAGTATCATGAGCATCTACTGTCATGAGAGCATTTGATCTATGACATAGAAACTAATTAACTAATTGAACATTGAGTTGCATGAAAGCTAAAATATGATTTGGGAATATTAGGATATTTATATTTAAAGTTAAATCCTCTGCAAATGATTTAAATAACTTGAAAGGTAGTAATGACTATTCATTTCAACATATGACCAGATTTTAGGATATATCAATGATACTCACATATCCAGTGAAGGTAAAAAGTAACAACAACTAAACTACTAAGAATATCCAATGAAAAAAATTGATATTAAAATAAATCAAGTAGGCAAAAATGCTTCAAACTCTCCAGACTTATTTTGGGAAAGTATGAGCAAATAAATTAAGTGGTCAGTAAATAAATCTGGGATGCAAAGTAGCAATGCAAATAACAATCCATTTCTTATAATTAAAGCTTAGCTAAACTATCATTTGGCCACAATGATAATTTTTTTATGGAACTATAAATATCAACAAAGGTTATGTAGTGAAAAATTGCCTTGCAGCATTTTTGGAAAAATTAATGCATATCCAATATTGATCTTGATTTGTGCATGTTAAACTGTGCCTCTTAGAGTAAAATATTCTTGGAGAAGTCAATAATATGCCATAATCTCATATGACACTAATAAAATAACGCAAATGACAATTCATTTTTGTTTACTTGTCTATGACTTAATGGATAGATAAATTTTGTTAAAAGAGGAAGCAAGAAATTGGTGCACAGTAGGCATATTTATAAAGCAATTGTGATTGATTTTTTTTTTTTTTTTGGTCACTTTCCTAAGAGAGAAAGTGAAACAATCTCTTGGAATCCTTTCCTGAAAAGTATTTTTATAGCTGCTGATACATGTTTTAATTTCAGAAGACCAAACCCACGTATATTAGGTAGTTTGTTTTGTTCACTAAGATATAACAAAGTAATAGTATTGCCAATAAAGTCCAAGGAAGCTAAAATTATGCAAAATAGTGCCATTTTAATGACTTTATATGTAACACTAATTCTGTTTACTCAAAATTGCTGAAATTAGTAACACTAAAGCTCTTTTCTTATACTCAAAGGTAAGGGGAAAGAAAAATTGAGCAGTGAGACAGCCAAGTGAAATCTTAGATTCAAGAAAATATACAGAGCAAGTTAGAACTATTTTCTATCTAACCCAGTTTTTCCATTCATCCATTATGAGAATGTAATGAATTAAAGACAGGTGTGCTCAGTACACCAATGAAATTTGCAGTAACTAACTTGCTGGAGAAAATACAGACGATGTACCTAGAGGAAACAAATCTGAGCCTGATTCTCCCTGGCTATTTCCCAGTCATCATTCAAACTTTTGGAAAGGCACCTAAACTCTTTTCAAGGCACTATCACTTAGGCTATTGCACAGACACTACAGTAATAGTCAAGATGCCACTTAAACCCCATAACTTAGAGCCCAAAAGTGCCTTAGTCAATGAGAATTCCTCTAAGGCATGCTTTCTCTGGATAAACTACAGTTTGATCACAATTTGTGTTTGGTCATTATATATATAAATGAAACATTCAACAGAATGAATAGTCACTTAGGTGAAAGATCAGTTATTGAAAAAAATAGTTAAAATTGGCTCACCTATGTAACAATAGGACTTAAAAATAAAAGGTAAGGGGCACCTGGGTGGCCCAATGGGTTAAGCATCTGACTTTTGATTTTGACTCAGGTCGTGATCTCAGGGTCATGAAATCGAGTCCCACATTGGGCTCTGTGCTGAGTGTGGAGCCTGCTTGGGATTCTCTTCCCCTCTCCTTCAGCTCCTCCCAATTCTCTCTAAAAAATAAATAAAGATAATAAATAAAAATAAAATAAAAGGAAGATCCCATACTTTCTTGCTTTACTGTGTCTCACAAAAAGGAAAATTCAAATTAGTAAATTACTTATTCAAATTGGTATCTTTTCATCATCATATAAAAAATGTTACTCAAAATGAATCATAGAACTAAGTGTGAAAACTAAAACTATAAAATGTCAAAAAGAAAATGTAGGGGAAAAAAATCTTTGTTACCTTGGGTTAGGTCACAAATATTTCTTAGATATGGCACCAAAAGCATGATTTATGAAAGAAAAAAAAATGGATAAATTTGACTTCATCAGAATTAAAGTTTTATGCTCTTTGAAAGATACTATTAAGAGAAGGAGAAAACAAATCATAGAGCTGGAGAAAATATTTGCAAAGTATATATTTGATAAGACTTTTATCTAGAATGTATAAAGAATTTCTAAAACAATAATAAGGAAACAACCCAATTTTGCACAACAAAGGAAACCACCAACATGACCTAAAAGCAATCTCATGAATGAGAGAAGATATTTGTAAATGATATACCTGATAAGGGGTTAATATCCAAAATATATAAATGACTCATGCAACTCAATACCAAAACCCATAAATAATCCAATTAAAAATAGGCAGAGGACTTGAATAGACATTATTCTAAAGAAGACATACAGATGACCAACGGACACATGAAAGATGCTCAGTCATCAGGGAAATGTAAATCAAAACACAATGAGATGTCACCTCACACCAGTCAGAATAGCTAGTATCAAAAAGACAAGAAATAACAAGTGTTGGGGAGGAGGCCAGGAAGACCTACCCTCATGCACAATTGGCAGGTAAGTACATTGGCACAGCCACAGTGGAAAATAATATGGAGGTTCTATAACAGCACTCCAGCCAGTCTTGAGGATTAACTTGCTGGCTGACCTAAGGTCCTTGATCTGTAAAAGAGCTAACTCACTTTCTTTACATTTGTAGACCACTGGCCTCGGGGAATGAAGGACTAGAACGTTTCCAGACCACAGAGTCTAGCAAGTCCATTTGAGGCTGCCTCAGCTTTCTAATTATCCCAGCAATTTTTTACCAATATATTTCTCTTTCTTAAGATCACACCAATGACTTTACTGATCTCCCTTTGCACATCTGTAGACCTTGCCCTCCTTACAGAAAGAACGGAGCACTCTTGCATGACTCCCAAGCACTAAGGAAGCACAAACTCCTTGCACAAACTCCTGGATACCAAGGAAGGAGAACTTCTTGCATAACCTCTTAGCACCAAGATAACTCTGTAGCTGGCATCATGGAGTCTGTACTTAATCAAGAAATGTCACAGACCAATGGATTCCCTTAACTGAGTAAACCCTTTTAAGAACCCCTGGGCCAGCAGAAACCTCAGAGTTGGCCTTTGAAGAACAGTCACCTTCTCTCCAGATCACCAGCCTCCTGGATATAGTTCAAACTCCTTCCCAGTCAAACCTATCTCTTGAGTATTGCTTTTCGAGGGACGGGCAGCCAACCTTGGGTTCAGTAATGATTCCTCAAAAAATTAAAACCTAAATATACCATATGACTCAGATATTCCACTTCTAGGTATTTACCTTAAAAAACGAAAACACTAATTTGAAAAAATACATACACCCCTTTGTTTATCGCAGCATTATTTACACTAGCCAAGATAACGGAAGCAAACTAAGTGTTCATTAATAGATAAATGGAGGGCAGCCCCGGGGCTCAGCAGTTTAGCGCTACCTTCAACCCAGGGTGTGACCCTGGAGACCCAGGATCCAGTCCTGGGTCGGGCTCCCTTATGAGCAGCCTGCTTCTCCCTCTGCCTGTGTCTCTGCCTCTCTTTCTCTCTGTGTCTCTCATGAATAAATAAATAAAATCTTTTTTTAAAAATAGATAAATGGAATAAAGAAGATATATTGTATATATATATACAATAAGATATTAGTCATCAAAAAGAATGAAATCTTGCCTTTCACGACAAAAAAAAAAACAGTATCATAAATACAGAGAACAAATTGGTGGTTGCCAGAGGCAAAGCTGGTGGGAGGGATCAGTGAAATAGGTGAAGGAGATTAAGAGATACAAACTTCCAGCTATAAAATAAGTCATGAAGATGAAAAATACAGCACAGGAAATAGTCAATAATATTGTAATAACTTTATATGGTGACAGAAGGTAACTACACTTATCATGGTGAGCATTTCATAATGCATATAATTACTGAATCACTGTGTTGCACACTTGAAACTAACACAATATATGTCAACTATACTTCAGCTAAAAACTTTTAAAAGTTAAAAAAAATTTTAAAAAGTAAATAAAAGAGAAGAAACCCCAATTTTTTAAGTAAGCAAAAGATTTTAACTGATACTTCACCAAAGAAGATACATTAATTCCAAAAAAAATAAAAAAAAATATATATATATACTAATTCCAAATAAGCACATGAAATGGTGTTAAACATTACTAGTTATAAGGGAAATACAAACTAAAACTACAATGAATGGCTAAAACTTTATGAACTAGCCATACCAACCATTGACAAGAGTGTGGAGTAACTGGAAATTTTATACACTTTTGATGGGAATGTAAGATGGTGCAGCCCTTTGGCAGTTCCTTAAAATGTTAAATAGACACTTGCCATATGACCCATCCATTCCACTCCTAGCTATTTACTCAAGAGAAATGAAAAACATATGTCCATAAAAATATCTGTACATGACTGTTTATAGTAGTTTTATTTCTAAGAGTCAAAACTCAAAACAATCCAAGTTCCCCTAAACAAATGGTAATCTATCCATACAATGGAACACTAATCAGCAACAAAAAGATATAGTACCAATACACACAACAACATCGATGAATCTCAAAATAATTGTACTGAATAAAAGAAGCCAGACAAAAGTAGTACATGCTGTGTAATTCCATTTATTTGAAACTCTAGAAAATGCAAACTAATCTGTAGTGACAGAAGGCAGAGAGCAGTGATTGCTTGGGCCAGGGGTGGGGCAGTGGGAGTTTTGGAGGGGAGGTGTGAGAAAGGATTACAAAGAGGCTTGAGGAAATGTTTGGGCATGATTGACATGTTCAGCATCTTGATTGTGGTGATGGCTTCATGGGCCAAAACTTCAAATGGTATACTTAAAATAAATTTAAGTTTTGCATGTCAATCATATCTCAATAAAGTCATTTTTAAAAAATTGTGTAGCCCTCTTTTGTTTTACTAGAATCTTCTGGGCAAAGAAAAATGCAAGTAAATAAAAAATCTTTTTTAAATAGTTTTTTTTATATTGCCATAAACATGGCCCTTCCTGAATGCAATAGAGACATAATTGTTTAGAGCACAGACTCTGAAACAGACTACCAAGAGCTCTAGGATCTTGAGAAAAGTATTCACCTTCTCTTTATCTTACCGGTGGGAGGAAAAAAGAGTTATTGTAGGGCTTAAAGAGGTCGATCAAGTACACTATTTAAAACAGTGCCTGGAAGAGTAAGTACTACATAGGTATTTCGATATTGTAACTTACTGTGCAGTCTCTGGTTCGTTCAACAGTTTTTTGAATAAATAGCATTTAATTTCATCAGATCAGCAATCCTTTCATGCATAATATTTTTAATACTAAAAGAAGGAAAACATTTCATGGATACTTTATTAAATTGCAAAACTATAATTTCATCTTTCCTCCAAGAGTTTTGCATTTTCTAAATTTTAGACATAAATATCTGTGGTATTGTCATCCATATTAAATTAGTGAAATTTAAAGACATGATCACTGAAATGAACACTTCAAAGAATAAGTGTTCTGTTGTGTTTTGACTTTAAACTACTCCTGTCTCAGATTTCCACAAATTCCAATCTAGATGAGCAATATTCATTAAAATACTCACTGCTTGTTTTATTATTTATAGTTTAGATGTCTTTCCATTCAAACAAAGAGACAGATTGTCTTCTAGCTGAGACACCTGGAAGGTGCTTGAAGCACAAAGGCCATGATTCAAAAGTCTTCAGTGCAGTCAACAAGCAATTACTTTTGCATGTGATAGGAGACTGTCAGCTTCAAACACAGGACATTCTTTGGGAAGATTAGTCCAAATTACATTTTATTACATTGGCCTACTTGAATGGCCTAAACTTCATATACTTCTTATTCTAATGGAATTCCAACTGGGGCATTAATATATTGTTTATGACATGTTTGGAGTTCTTGTGTTATCAGCATGCATTCATGAGAGAAGCTTCAAACAGTATCAGATAACAGTGAGCTGGATGTTGGCTGTTGTACAGCACAGGGGATTTTATCATCTTGTTGAACCAGTGGCAGTGATTAAATTAAACTGTCTGAACAAAGCTTTTGCATGTCAGACTGTTGAATGGCAAAATGAAAGAGTGACACACTTCAAAGATCAGAGGAAGGGAGAGAGGGCTAGAAAAACATAGTTACATAACTCCTTATTTCCAACATTCAGACACAAAATCAACAGTTAAGGGCAGTTTCCATTTTACTTCATCCTTAAAACTTTTTCTGTAGCATTTCATTCATTTCCTGGGCACATTTCCCCACATTCTTTTTCACATAACATATTTAACTTAACCTGAAACACTGACTGAATGATGAGGTAGTTTGGGGGATTTTTACTTGTGTTCTGTTTCTTTGTACAAAAAAGATTTTTTAATTTGTTTTAATTACTAATTTTTCTCTTATTAGTTCCAAATGAGATATTTAAGGAAGAAAAAACCCGGGAGATTAAAATGTTTCTATAATTTACAAGCACACTTTTTATTCGGAGAGACAAGCATAAGGGCTTTTGTTTTTCTACCTCAAGAAACAAATTAAAATTTTGAAAGAAAAGTTTAATACAATAGAACTAAATGAAAATTATTTGTATAAGTTGAAATATTATGATATGTGAACTCTCCGAAGAAGTTCATTGGCAAAGAAGTTTTAAGAATCTAAATATATCTGAGATACAAAGTAAGCTTTTTAAGAATCCACATGTTTCCTATCTAGTGAGATTTTTACATCAACAAACTGTTCTGACATTTATTTATAATTATCTTTGTTAGTAAAAAAAAATGGCTTTGTTAGTATTAAGAAAAATGCTATTTCCTCTCAAACAAAATAAAACTGGGAAAAAGTCCAGAGAAAGCAAATTGAATTTTAGTGCTGTTTCCATTACAAAATCTACATAGTCTCAGCTTTAAATTATTTTCTAGATTGGTCATTTCCTTTTTGTTTAAGACTTTCACTCAGTTATTTAGTAACATGGAAGAAACATCAGTGTGTCATGGTAGTAACAGAAGATAAATATTCAGATGATACTAACTTTTGTAAATTTATGTTTCTACTTTTACTTCAATTTTGATTATACAATTTCCAGAACTATAAAATAATGACCGTTTTGAAATAAATGCTGGTTCTTAAAAATGTATTTTCAAAATTGAGTTTTTCACTGTATTTATCCTGAAAGGTGGTAGCTTTTCATAGAAATTCACTGCTGAGTGACATCCACTAACATTTTTTTCTCACTTTTTTTCCCATTAACATTTTAAAGTACAAAACACTGCAAAGCCAATTCTAATCAAGAACTTTAGTGGTGATTTAGTAGCGAAAAAAAAAACATAGAAAAAACAAAAACAAAGTCAACCTGTCCTCTTAGAGTACTTCACTGAGAATAACTACATTAGTATATGCATCTTATAAATTTACTGCTTTCTTTAATACATTAAATATTCAGGTTTGCTGAGTGTAGCAAGGTCCAATGAAACCAATCGAGGACAATCAGAATTGTGTACAGATATAACAAAAGATGAATTTTGACTTAGTTATGTGGAATATTTTCTGAATTAGGTTAGAAACATCATTTAGAAATCCATGGAGACAGCATAAAAATTCTTAAATTCATAGATTTTAGAGCCCTAAAATCTTTGATTATAAACTTGGTCAGCATTTCATTTGACAAACTTCCCTCAGAGTATGTATTTTTGATTAAAATATAATTAGGAAGAAGTTATTTGGGGCATTTTCTTAATACAGAATGTTTATGTTTGTCACAGACATTCATTCATTTCCTATGCATTCAAAGCCATCTACAATCTTAAAAACAAACAAAAAAGATAATGTAAGTAATAGCAGTTATTATATAAATATCATTTATAGTCTAAAAAAGTAAATCTTTCCATTTCTTCCTACACTTTATAAAAAACTAGCCATGAATTAGACAATGAAGTAAATGTCTTCACTGCAGTCATAAAAGTAGAAAAATTTTAATATATGTTACCCAGCAAAACTATAAGAAAATTAGAAATGAATAACAAAATTTATATAAACCCTCAATAACTAAGAAATTCTAAAAGACTTCTCAAGTAAAGCTTGTTTCAAAAAAAAAACTATAATGAAATCATCATGAGTCAAAACTCATATCTTTAAAGTAGATTGTCACAAGAAAACCATACTCCTGGGTGTTTACTATTCAATAAGTCAAAAAAAAAAAAGAATATAAATTAAATGAACTCTCAACTCACTAAATTAGAGAAGTAAAAATGTCAAAAAGTGCAAAAAGGAATTAATGAACATAAATTTTGAAATTAATAAATGAAAACAGAAAACTCGGGAATTGATAACTTCACCCATAAGCTGATACTTGGGAAAGATCAATAAAATAGATAATCCTTTGGTAAATCTAGTCAGGAAAAAAAAAAGGAAATCAAATATATTGTTAAAAATCAGAACCTATAATTGCAGATTAAATTTTCAAATTACAGATCTACCTCAACTTACAACGGTGTTACATCTGGATAAACCCATTGCAGGTTTAAAATATTGTAAGTTAAAATGCATTTGATCCACCTAACCTACCAAAGATCATAGCTTACCTCAGCCTCCATTAAATGTGTTCAGAACACTTACATTAACCTACCATTGGGCGAATCATCTAACAGAAAGCCTATTTTATAATAAAGCGTTGACTATCTCGTGTGATTTATTGAATGTTCTACTGAAACTGAAAAACAGAATGGTTGTATGGGCACAGGATGTTTGTAAGTATATTGGTTGTTCACCTTCATGATCATGTCACTGACTGGGAGCTGTGGCTACTGTCCCTGTCCAGCCAGCACCACAAGAAAGGATAGGGTGCCTGGGTGGCTCAGTCACTTTCAACCATCATAAAGTCGAAATATCGTAAGTCAAACCATCATAAGTCAGGGACTATCTGTATAAGGAAATACACTAACACAAGACCCAGACCCCCCTCCAAAAAAATGAGAAAGAAAGCACAACTTATTTTTACTACATTAAAAACATAAAACTTTTGTTTGGCAAAAGATATCCTCAACAAACTTAGAAGATAAATTACAAAATTAAAATCTGGGAGAAATGTTTGTAAGCTATATGAAAGATAATTAAAACAAGAATAAGCACATTTCAGAAGAAATAAATATGGTTACACATCTTTAAAAATATGGCTCTTCTGTAACCTAGTAGTCTATTTTTAGTAATTGATCCTCTAAAAGCGTTTGAAAAGACATAGTCAGATGTCCGTTGCAGTCAGCATTGGTGAAAAAAAATCACAGTACAAACTGCAATGAAATTATATGTAATCATTAAAAGAGTCAAGAAACAAATAAATAAAAATATCTCCAAAGCCTATTATTTAATGGGGAGCAAACGGGAAGCAGGTTACAGAACAGTATGTACAGCATGATCAAAATTATGCTTTTAGGGGTGCCTGGGTGGCTCAGTCACTGAAGTGTCTGCCTTTGGCTCAGGTCATGATCCCAAGGTGCTGGGATTGAGCCCCACATTGGGCTCTGTGCTCAGCACTAGTCTGCTTCTCCGTCTCTCTCTCTACCCCTCCTCCTGCTCATGCTCTTTCTCTATCTCTCTCTCTCTCTCTCAAGTAAATAAATAATGTCTTTTTTTAAAATTATGCTTTTATAAAAATGAAGTGCTAGAAAGGTTACATATACATAGAAGGGCCTGGAAAAACATACACCAATTTAGTACCAATAGTTATCTCTGGGAATTGGCATTATGATTATGTAGGTTCAGTTTCTTTCTGACTAGAGAAGTCTCCTTTTTTCTTCCATGACACTGGTTGAGGGGACCTGTGCCATTTGTCCTTTAAAATGCCCCACCTCTGGATCATTTAAGTTGTGGTATTACATACTCAATTCATCTATCCCTTGTATTTTCTGTAATTGAAAGTTTTAGTTTGGAAATCTTGACTAAACATTCAGATTAGATATTTTTGGCAAAATATAAGCAGTTTTCTCTGAGCAATAGGATTACAGTGACAGTAAAGAGAATATAATGATATTTCCTTCCTGTGATACAGATTTAAAAATTATTTGGGTTTTTGTAATAAACAAGTACATGTACACTTTTTAAAAAAGAAATTAAGACTTTGATAACTAAATAAACCTACTAGTACACCAATCATATAATTAAGAGAGAAATGCAAGGTACAAAGTAAGATCTTTCTTTTCATAAAAAAGAAAGGATTGTGTGTGGGTGTTTCTACACATATACACAGGAGAATCTGTATAGGGATTTATAAATCTGAGAAAAGTTAGCAAAGATTACTGTTAAGGATGATATTAATTTTCCATGTGACTCATTCTTTGCTTTTGCTTAATTTCTACTTTTTCTTCCATAAGCACAAAATGGTTTTTTAAAGGACTGAAATTTATGATTATTTAATGAAACTCATGATTTCTAATGTTGGAAATAGCAACTTCTGACAATGAGGAAAAAGAAAGAATGGTTGAAGCATATACAAGAACTCAAAAACAGCACTCATAGAAGCAATGGCCTGGTATTCGAAGGAAATACCAAATTATATTCAATATAAGTGATACTTACTTTCCTAAGCTGTGCATTTCTAGGAAATGCATTCCAATTGTGCCCTCATAAAGCAGACCGTATTTCATAATATCTTTAATATAAGTGTGTTTGGGGGCAACAGACGGGAAATATATTTATTTGTTCCACAGAACTTTGCTGAACAAATTATAACCATGAGAAAATTTCTTTAGAATCATTAGCAACAACCATGACCTGCTACAATAATTTAAAATATAAAATTATGTTCCAAGTAAAAATAACAAACAAAACTATGTTGCTAATTAGCATACAAGGGCCTGGAAGTATATAAATCAACACATACATATGTATTAAGCTATAAATTTGACCTTTTTAACCTTTATTTTGTAATTGTTTGCTACAAAAATTTTCGTAAACATCTCTGTCAAGCAGAAGTATTCAGATTATTTTGGCAAAAGCAGTGTTTGATACTGAGATCATTTATGTAACTAAGCATTTAAGTCTTAAGTCTTAAGTCGCAATTAAGTCTAGTAAGTCCTCTTTTTAAATTTGGAGTCATGAGATCTTGGAAAGAATGAAAGTGTAAAACTTTTTTCCTTCTCTTCTCTTCTTGGTCTTTCCTAGCCTTGACAATAGTGCAAGCTTACCAAATGATTTCACTTATATGTAGAATCTAAAAAACAAATGAATCAACAACCAAAAACTAGAAACAGACTCATAAATGTAGAGAACAAACAAATAGTTACTAGATGGAAAGGGGATGGAAAGATGGACAAAATGGGTGAAGGGGGAGTGGGATGCACAGGCTTCCACTTATGGAATGACTAAATCGCAGGGATGAAAGGTACAACATAGAGAATATAGTCAGTGGTGTTATAACAATGTTGTATAGTGGCGGATGGTACCTACGCTTGTAGTGAGCACCGCATAACACAAAGATTTGTTGAATCATGTTGTACACATAAAACTAGTGCAACATTGTGAGTCAACTGTATTTCAATAAAAACAAGAAGTCTTAAAATCATTGTAAGCTTAAATGGGTAATGAAATCTTCAAAAGGAATTCTAAGGGATAAGGGAAGTCACAGAATAGAATGTTGCTTTACTAATAATGGTCTCAGTTAAAGAAGGATTGATGATATCAACTAATTGTGTCAATATCAGCTTCAGAGATTGTTACAGCCATCTCCCTCTTCCTACTGCTTCTTTGGAGTCCCTCAAATGAAAGGTATATACTATGTAAAAAGAATTGGGACTATCTTTCAAGTAGTGTCAGCACAGGAGAGGAATGTTGTTGTTTTAGTGTCCACATAAGCGCCAGTATCTTCTTCAGACAGATCAGAGCCAAATATTTCACTATTTATGCAAGAAATTCCTTGTGGGGGCACCTGGTGGCTCAGTCGGTTAAGCCTCTGACTTCAAGTCAGGTCATGATCTCAGGATTCTGGGATCCATAAATACTTACATACATACATACATACATACATACATACATACATACATACATTTCTTGTGAAAAGCTGAATTAGCTGGCACTACACCTATGATTTATCCTCGAGCTATAAAATTAATCCTTAAACACTGGTGCCTGAGAAGGCTGCAGCTCGCTTCTTAGCCCATGCCCATTGTTTGAGAGCTGGGAAGTGCAGAGGAACACAGGGAAAAGGCAGAAAGCAGAAGACTGAGACAGTACCCGCAATGCAAAAGAAGCCAGGAGATGGAAAAGAGAGCCAGTCAGCTGGTTAATGAGTTGCTACAAAAGTGAAGCAGAGAACTCTGTTGAGAGAGTTCTCAACAGCGAAATGGTGAACCCCAGAGGAAGAAGCAAGATGTACTCATTCATTGTCTAGGGAGCAACCACTAGATTGATGAGTCATTGAGTCACCAGGGCAGCTGCTGCATGACTACAGCCCCTGCTGGGTTCTGATGGCACCTCAGTATCTATGAGGCTGTTTTTCCTCCTACTCCCGTGTCTTCACAACAAACGCTTAAACCTTGAAGTAGCGTAATACATGTCTCTTTTGCTTACTTCTGCAAGGAAACCAACAAATGCAAAAGTTTTAGATATTGTCAAATATTGAAAATTATGAATATATTTTCTTTTCAATTGAGTGTGAGGGATAAGATGATTTTCAACTATCAAAAACCAAGATATTTTTCAAGCTTTTAAGCAAAAGAAGCCAGCATCTCATAATACTCTACCGTCTATAAACCACTGCCATGCTCGCAATGCCATGGAACACTCACCATAGGGTGGTCATTACTAGTCCTATTTCACAGATGAAGAAACAAACATACTTACATATACCATAGTGGTATTTAAAAAAACAAAAAGCAGGTGATGGGCAACTAGTCTATATACTTATGCAGTATTTTTAAAAATTCTCCACCAATTGATATATATCTTATGTGAATATTTTGTATAATTCCCAAATAGTTAGATTGATAATATTTTTAGTAAGCAGTTTCCATTCATTCCAGGGCAAATTAAGATGAATGAATATCTAGTAAGTAATGAGTGATATATATGCATAAATCAATTCAGAAGAGACTTTTTAATCATTCTAACTACAGCAAGAAATGTACAGTATTATTAGTGATTATTATTAGGGCTGTAATAACACACAAACAGAAGTTTTCATCTTTCTGGGAATTTAGAAACATTAAATATCTAATCTTTCCTGTGTCTGCTGGAGGTTTTCCTTTTTACTTGGTGTTTTTATCAATATAATATTTTATCAAGATGCTATTCTTTAAAATTGTCTGTAATGGCTTCTCTGGAGAGGAGGCTCAGTGTGGTGTTTATGAGCATAGATTCTGATCCAGATTGTCTGGGTTCCAATCCCAGCCCAGCCATTTACCTTAGGCAAATTATTTTACCTCTCTTTGTCAGTTTTCTCATTAATAACATGGGAGTGATTATAATAATGGTATATATCCTCATAAGATTTTTGTAAGAATTAAATGATTTAGCACACACTAAACTCTTAGAATAACACCTGGCATGCTGTAGTCCCTCAATAGTTGACAGACATTAACAGTACAGTTATTTTTTATAACTAACTTATGAGGAAGGTTAACGTAAGCAGATTTAACTTGAGGACAGGGCAGGTTTCCAAAGGTTTGTTTGCCAAGTTAGAATGAATTGCCTCAAAGAAATAGTATTGCCAGTGGAGGACAGGAATCCAAAGAAGCGCATACATGCCCCAGCCATGATGTAGTTGAGATTGCACAGTACTCCTGCAATGAACCCCTCCAAGTTCTGGGGAGCAAGTTACCGCAGTAGTGTAGGAACTGTAGATGTCACTAGCCACATCAGGAACACCAACAAGTTATGGAAAAGATGTAGGAGCTGGTCGTAAGGGGTAACCTAACTCCAGTAAAGGATGTGGACTGTTCCTCCAGGTTGCAAGTATGGTTAGATATTCAATGATTTTTAGGTGTAATTTACTCAACTGTGTGCCAGCATTATAGTTTTCAAGATGAGAAAAGTAAATGCCAAAAGACCCTCTCAAAACTATTTTCCATTATGGTTAAAAAGGTGGATCTGCATGAGTAATGGTGGGAGGATCATGTTTTCTCTAAGGGCAACAAGTCTTGAAACAGGATCATTAATGGAAGGAAAAGGAGGGAGAGACTGAGGAACTTCTGGGTTTGGCACCCTGCCACCTGAGACTGCCAGTAGATGTTGTCCAGGGCATTGTACATGAAGACCACACTTTGGCCTTCTCAGTTTCTCTCCAACCATGTCCCGAAGGAGCCACAACAAACCAGGACATATAATGTAGCAGGGAAATGAGAAAGCATCTGGGCTTTTGCACATGCTGCTTCCTCTGCCTGGATTCTTTTTTAAAACCAAGTATTTGTGGATATGGCTGACTTGGGCTTCAGATCTTATTTAGAAATCCCTGGTTCCAGAAAACAACTTTCCAGATCCTGCCAAACTAGGTATGTGTTTATGTCCCTTATAGCAGTTGCACACTGTATTGGATTGGCTTGTTTGTTAGCTAGCCTCTATTAATTTGAGAGCTCCTCGAGAGTAGAGAAAGTATCTTACTCATTTTTGATCTGCAGTACCATTGGTTGGACTTTCATGCAGGAGCTACTCAACAAATACTCACTGCTCAAATGAATGAATGAACAAAAGCAGGAATTTCAGTGAGGTGGAAAGATGATTCTTCAGTTCTTTCATGTTCTTTGTTTTATTTTGGCTTGGAACTGAGTGGACTGTATCCTTTGTCTTTGTAGAATAAACTGGAGCTAATAGAAGATCCAGAGTAAAAAACTGTAAAAAGCTGGCTTCTAAGAGCTAGTTCTGGTCCAGGCTGTAAAGAAGAGAGATGAAGAGAGCATGGTGGTTTCCATGCTATCCAAGCAAGTTGACAGGAGCAAGAAATCAGAAGTGTCAGAGCAAAATCCCTAACTGAGAAAAAGCTGACATCCAGTTACAGTAACCTCTGCCTACTGTGTCTTTAAGGAATGCAAGCATAGAACTAGGAAGATGAACGGATATTGATCAAATAGAGGAATGAAAACTCCAACAGTGGCCACTCAATTAAAGCTCACTTCTACAGAGGGCAGATCTGTCCTTTACTGACACACACTAGGTAAGTGTGAATTGGGAATAAGGAAGGAGAGAGCCTAATTACAGAAAGCGAGCTGGGCTCTCTGGGTACGTCCTCTCTCACCTGCTAGGTGGGCCATCTGTGAGCTCTGCCTGTGGAAATATGCAAGTTACCGTCCTTTTGCTGCTGAAATAGCTTTAGGTTATTCGGTATATTAATGGAAGCAGTTCTTCTCAGAATTAAAGAGAAGCAAATACCACTATATTCCAGTTATGGAGATCAGAGCTGAGAAGTTAAATGCCACTCAAAGAGACGATTTTCTACCTCAATAGAACTAAAGAATTCTTAGCTTTAAACTCAGGTTTATCAGATGGAAGGAAGTAGTGCTGGAGAATCAGGAGATTAAATGTCAAGACGAAGGCTGTATCTACATAGAGCAATCATATCGGCCAAAGTGGGGGGAAATCAATATACTTTGTGGCCTCTATGATGAAGGTGTGCAGGGATGTCAACTGAGATGTGATCTCACTCAGTGTGTAAGAAACAACCAATCCAGCTTTACGGTAATGTGAATTTGGTTATAATCCTAAATTAAGAGTCTCTAATCTTCCTTTTAAAATTTTATAAGGAAATGCAATTTCAGTTAAACTAGTCAAAACTTCTCTCAAAGATTAAAAAAATATTTGAAATGCAGGGTTTCTGCAAAGCACAGATGCTTTCTTACTACTTACTACAGAAATTACTTACTACTTAAACATATTTACAATGGATCATGTTTTTAATTACTGACATTTTACCATGTTATGCATTTTTCTTCAAGTATATAGTTTTATCATGTTTGCCCAATTGCCTAATAAGCAAACTGTCAGGTTCTGGCTACATCTTCTCTATCTTTTTATATTACATATCTCACACATAGCATTAATAGTAGGAGCAAATGGCCAACAACTAATAATAACATTGGTGACCATGATTGTGAATTGACAAACCACCTCTTTTCCTGTACAGTTTTTATGAATTTAGAATTTAAATTAATCTTACTACCTTCAGTGTCAAGCTTGAATTTCTTTTCTAGTCCCCATTATCTTGCTTCTTTCATTTTTGTATATTCTTATATGCATGCAGGGGAAAATAATAATAAGAGCTGATATTTGTTGAATGCTCTCTACATTCTAGAAGTGGCACTATTTTCTTCACAGATTGTAACAAGACATGAGAACATTGAAACTGGTTGAGACTAAGCCATTTATTCAAGTACAGGTAGGATGTATAGATTATTGTTCAGCGAATACCCTCTCCCCTTCCCATTCTGTACAGAGTAGACTTTCCCACATTCTTGATATTGGACTTGGCCACACAATTTGCTGGGTCCACATAATGTTAACGGACATGATGTGAGTAAAGGTCTTAAATGCGCTTGCTGTTTGCATTCTGGTCATCTGCCATAAGAAAACATGCTCCAGAAGGATGCTGCCTTTCAGCCTTGGCCACTTTTTTTTTTAAGATTTTATTTATTTATTCATAAGAGGCACAGAGAGAGAGAAGCAGAGACACAGGCAGAGGGAGAAGCAGGCTCCATGCAGGGAGCCCGATGTGGGACTTGATCCCGGGTCTCCAGGATCACACCCGGGCTGAAGGCGGTGCTAAACCGCTGAGCCACCGGGGCTGCCCCAGCCTTGGCCACTTCATGAAACACATGAAATAATGAAAGCCTTCTTCCTCCTTACACTCAGTCACCATATTTACACTGCCTTTTTCTCCCTCCTGCCCCAATCTCACATCTGGACACAGAAAAAAAAAAGTCAGAAATAATATACGTGCTGTCCAAAGAAAGCAAACTGCTCTAGAAAAATCCCGAAGTATCTATTTTACATACATTTTTCTCATCTTTCATTTTAAAGGATTGGAGAATACTTTTGCCATATTTCCACTGGTTGCAAAGATCCAGAAAACCACTTATGAGTCAATATTTAACAGCTGCTCAAATATAAGTAGATTCTTTTTGATAGCAATATCACTTTTGGATGAGATGGAGGCCCAGAAATTCACAATAGTGATTTTCATTAAAGAGCATCCTTGGCACTTTTTATGGCAAAAATTATTAGCACTTGTCTTTTGGCAAAATTCCAAGCCAAGCAATTATATTATACCTGTTCATACTCCTCCCATGATTTCAAATGTCATTCTTCTTGCTTTCTTCCTTGAAACAATGCGATGTTACTGTGAATGTCAAATTCAATTCCAGGAGCCAGTGAGCCATGGTTTCTCTTTTCTTAAAATCAAAGCTTTTAAAGTTTTGATTAACTAATTATAAAAGCAATTATATGAAGGGAAATATGGTATTTATAACATTGATACCAACTGGTTTATAATATTTAAAGCCAGTAAGATCATTAAGAGTGATAAATTAGAAAACCCCCTACATCTACTCCACTCCCAAGACCTGTGATATTTTAGGTATTTTGCCAGAATTGAGGCCTCTCTAGCAATATTTCCCGCTGAATCCATATTTCAGACTCACTTGATAAAAGGCAGAATCACATTAGAGCAAATATAAGGGAGACTAGATTTTATTTTTCTTTGAGATTCTAAATTTTTTACTATCATCTTTGAACCTGGGGTTTATTATAATGACTCAAATCATGCCCTACCACAGATTGAAAGTGCTTCTCTAACTCACTGTATTAATCAGAATTCTCCAGAGAAACAACAGAATGTGTGTGTATATGTGTGTGTACATATTTGAAAGAGGCCACACAACACCTGTATATATTGAAAGACAGAGAGAGAGAGAGAGATTTATTTTAAGGAATTGGCTCACCACAACTGTGGGGCTTGGGAAATCGGAAATCCTCAGGGCAAGCTAACAGACTGGAAATTCTGGCAGAAGTTGATGTTGGTTGGAGTCTTAAGTCCAAAGGCAGTCTAGAGATAGAATTTTTTCCTCTTTGGGGGACTTCAGTCTTTTATCTTAAGGCCTTCCACTGATTGGATAAGACTCATTACGGAGGATAATCTGCTAATCTTCCTTACTCAAAGTCAACTGGTTAAATATTAATCACATCTAAAGAGTACCTTCACTGCAGCATCTAGATTGATATTTGACCAAATAGCTATGTAACCATAACATAGCCAAGGTGACACTTAAAATTAGCCATGACACTCATTGATCACCAAAGTGGGATGACTATGTTCCTAAAGATGCTCTAGACAATCATGGCATTTGGGAATTAAAAATAGAACTTATTAATATTTATTTTAATCCAAAAAATAAATGTATTTTATTTTATTTTCACCTGTATTTAGTGCATGGATTGACAGCAATATCATTCTTAGTCTTTACGTGAGGTATCACTTGACATGACCAGCATTTAAGGTGTCCTATATAAGGAGGTGGGTGGGGGATCTAGAGGACAAAGCATTGACAGGGGTCCCTCACAGCAGAGGCATCATTCTCAAGTTTACTTGAGCCACTGTGTAGACAAAATAATAACCCCCCAAAAGACATCAATGGCTTTATCCCTAGAAACTGTCAATATGTTACCTTACATGACAAAAAGCATTTTGCAGATGTAAACAATTTAAAAATCTCGAGATGGGAAGTTTATCCTGAATTATCCTGGGGGAACACAGGAGGAGCCAGAACCAGAAAAGACAATGTTGTGACAGAAGTAGAGACTGGAGTGATGCCCTTTGAAGAGAAGAAGAGGCCACAAGACTAGGAATACAAGTGGCTCCCAGAAGCTTGGAAAGGCAGAGAAGTAGATTCTCTCCTAGAGCTTCCAGAAGGAATACAACTCTGCCAGTACCTTGATTTTAGCCCAGTGAGACTCATATTTGCAAAAACAATGCAATAATAGCAGAAAAGGTGGAAATTTCTTGCTAAATTTCAAGAAAAACTTCTGCATCATTTTTGAATGGGGTGTAAAAATGTATATCATGATTTTTAATTATTGCTGCACTGCTGCATTTATGAGATACTATCTTTGTGAGTTATTTCAACTATGGCAGTCATCAAACCAAGTATCAGAAACGTTTTTTTTAAACCATTAGAATCAGACCTTCAAACTATTTCATCCCAAAGGGGGTAAGTTAAGATTTCAAAAATAATGTTGCATATTCACTCACATTGAGAGCCCAAGACACCATAGAGACCACTGCTGATGACTGGCTTGATATCACCCTGCCAGGCATCTCTGGTCAGGATCTCTACCTTGAGCTCATAGGAAAAAGCAGCACTGGGGGTAGACAGTCCATTCAGCTCAAGATCCAGCAGTCTTAAGAATGTGAAGAGACAAAGTGAGAAGGGAATGGTCAAGAGCTTCTGGTCAGGGCACACCTGATTCAGCTTTAACCTGAAGATTACTGCTCCTAGGCACCGTGATCCAGCCTGTGGTTGTGGATTTCCAGGGAGGACAGACAAGTTGATTATACCAAGGCCACCGGAAAGAAAGAGAAGAAAGTGCATGCTAATTCTCCACTTTGGCAAGAATGCCTTTAGCGACCTACTCACACCATCTCCCGTAGACCCACCTCTAAACCCATTACCAACTTACTTAGAATACCAAAGACATCACCTCGAATGCCTTTGAATTTCCCGCTGTCCATCTCAACACATTTTCCATCTTCTGAAACTACAAGGAAGTGTTCCTTCTCTTTTCGAAGGCTAGCCCTTGCTACCTTCCCTGTGATTTTGCTCTATCAACAATCCCTTCCCTTTCTCCCATATTGTCTCCCCATTTCCATTCGCTCCTTTTCTTTCTCAAGCACAATTAGATCCCGCTTACTTTTAAATATAAGTCATCTTCCTAACTTTGTTACAGCCACAAGTCAACATTTTCTCATATTCCTTTCTCCTAGTGTTAAGAAACTGATGCCTCCAATTACCTCCACTTTCTCTCTGCCCGTGCCCTCCTTTCCAGTATTTTGTGCATGGATTGACAGCAGTACTACCCTCAGTCTGTGTGTGAGGGGTCACCTGCTTTTAAGGTGTCCTTTGAGGAGGTGGGTGGGGGATCTAGAGTGCAGAGCACTAACAAGGGTCTCTAACAGTAAGCTTCATTCTCAAGTTTATTTGAGCCATTGTGTAGACAAAATGTAGTAATCTTCAGGTTAAAGCCAAATCAAGTGTGCACTGACCAGCTGCCCTTGGCCATTCCCTTCTTACTTTCTCTCTTCACATTCTCAACACTGTTGGATCTTGAGCTGAAGAGACTATCTCCCCCTATACTGCTTTTTCATGAATTTAAAGTAGCGATCCTGACCAGATATGCTGCCTGGCAGGGTAGCATCAAACCAGAGTCATCAACAGTGGTCTCTATGGTGTCTTGGGCTCGCAATGTGAGTGAATATGTAACATTATTTTTGAAATCTTAACTTACCCCCTTTGTGATGATATAGATTGAAGGTCTGATTCTAAGGGTTTGTTGTTGGTTTTTTTTATACTGGATTTAATGACTGCCATAGTTGAAATAACTCACCCTAGTGGAGAAGGAAAGTCTTTAATTATTTCCAATTCTATAAACCAATAGCCTCTTCCCATTTCTTCTATGTTCCAATCAAAGATTTAACACCCACTCCTCATGACTTCCTTTTTTTAAACTATACCACCCAGATTTACTTGCTACCTTTTAACCATCTTGAGTTTTTCTCATCATCCTTCACCCCCTGAGATATAGGGTCTCAAACTTTGATGTTTATAAGAAAAACATTGACGACTTGTTAAAAGTGTAGAGTTCTTAATGCTAGCTCCAAATTCTGATTAAGTAGGTATTAATTGGGTCTGGGCATCAGGATTTTCAACAAGCTCTTTCCTGCTGTGGTCCTCAGGCTCTCATTCTCACTAGAGGAAATACTCTGTGACTGTCAGTTCACAAACTAACCCAATACACAGAGGACCAAAGAAAGAGGAGGACCACCCCAGAGTAGTAAGTGGCTGAAAGAATTTCATAAGCAAGGGAACCTCACTCAAGTCTTGCTCTCAGGGTTGTGAGTTGAAGTCCCAACTTACTTAAAAAATATATATATTACAAAAAAATATATTGTCAACACTTACTTTTTCTTTTCTGACTTAAAGCTTTTTTTTTTTTTTTTTTGGCTCAAGTTTGTGGGTCACTGCAGGGAACAGTCTATCTTGTTTATTCTTGTACATGTCTCCTCTGAGACCTTAGACTGTAAGCTCCTTAATGGTAATAATGTTATCTTCTTAATAGGTGTAATGAACATACTAATGAACACTTACTATGAGATACTATTGTTTTTAGCATCTTAAGAATACTAATTCATTTAATCCCCATTTCTACCCACATAGAGGGTACTACAAGTAGACTATTAGGTCCATTATGCAGATGTAGAAACTAAGGTAACTTGTCCAACTAGCATACAACAAAGTCACACTACCAGTAATCCTGATTGAGCCAGGTTTAGGATCTAGGCAGTTTGACTTCAGAAACTCCACATGAAACATCTACTGTATACTGCCTCCTCCTGTGTGTTCAATAAATACTGGCTGAATGAATGAAATTTAATATATAGACCAGCTGGGGTGGTATGTCTAGGCTACACACAGTTTCTTAGAAGACCTCCCAAGAGTTTTAGAGGTCAAGAGAAATGATCGAACAACCATAATGTGAAATGCCAAAGAACCCCAACCTGAGACTCCAAGTTATGAGGCTTTAGAGCACACCAGTTTTGATACACCTGGTTGGCTAAAAGGGAAATCTTGAATGATGAATGGAGGGGGCACAAAAAACAGGGGATCCAAAGCAATGGGCAGTTTTCCACATCATTATAGCAGTATTTTGTAACAATTTCTTTGGCAACTGACAGTAGGCATTTAAATCAGCTATTTCCTCCTCAGAATTCCTCTCCAAAGAATAATAATGGCCTCTGCGACTCTGAAGGAAATGTAGCCCCTACTCGGATACAATCTTATCTGGGAAATTGCCATGGTATTCGTCACAGCTGTCACTGCTGAGCCCATTAGGGATGTGCTGAGTGGAGATCTACAGGGTTGTGTGCTCTGAGGGCTCTCACTACACATTCTTTCTGGTTTAAGCAGGAAAACAAAAAACACTCAACGTTTGGGGGGACAGAGTCCCCTCAGAGCAGGGTGAGCAAAAGAAAGCCATTCATACAGCCTAAAGGAGTTACTCTCGAGCTCAGGTTGTAGATTTGTAAAGGCAGTTGCTGTGACACCATTGCAAAAGGCAGAACTCAAGAAAGATTATATAGAGAAAGCTCAAATTTCTATTTCTTTCATTGGAGAGCATGAGGGGAGCTGAAGACCTAAAAAGTTGGGATAGGAGGTTAGCACTGGGACCTTGGACTTGGAGTTCTTTTCAGTTCCTTTCAATTAAACAATGGGCTGTTAGAGTTTCCATCCTTCCCATGGAGAGAATGTTAGTGCTGGGAGTCTAACTCCCTCTCCATGATATGCAATTTAAGAAATTAAACTTCTGGGGCCCAGAAGTGTAAAACGACTGACCAGGTCCCCGCATTTAGCAGGCAGCAGGACCCACAGTGCCTGGATTAGGGCCACTGGGACTTTCTAAAGTTTGGTTTTGTAAGGGAAGTCTCCTGCAAATCTAATGTAAGGTTTTTTTATTTAAAAAAAAGGAACCCCAAATCATGTTCCCTTTTATTTTATTTATTTATTGTGTGTGGGTGTGTTTATAAAGTTTTTTAAGTTAGGTTTCATTTATTTTATTTTTTTTATTATTTAAATTCAATTTGCCAACACCCAGTACTCATCCCATCAAGTGCCCCTCTCAGTGCCCATCACCCAGTTACCCCATCCTCCCACCCACCTCCCCTTCTGCAACGCTTTGTTTGTTTCCCAGAGTTAGGAATCTGTCATTATTTGTCTCCCTCTCTAATTTTTCCCACTCAGCTCCCCTCCTTTCCCTTATAATCCCTTTCACTATTTCTTATATTTCACGTATGAGTGAAACCATATGGTGATTCTCCTTCTCCGATTGACTTATTTCACTCAGCATAATACCCTCCAGTTCCATCCGCGTCAAAGCAAATGGTGGGTATTTGTCATTTCTAATGACTGAGTAATATTCCATTGTATACATAGACCACATCTTCTTTATCCATTCATCTACTGAAGGACACCGAGGCTCCTTCCACAGTTTGGCTATTGTGGACATTGCTGCTATGAACACTGGGGTGCAGGTGTCCTGGCATTTCATTACATCAGTATCTTTAGAGTAAATACCCAGTAGTGCAATTGCTGGGTCGTAAGGTAGCTCTATTTTATTTTATTTTATTTTATTTTATTTTATTTTATTTTATTTTATTTATTTTATTTTATTTTACCCATAGTTGCCTTTACAAAGAAACAAACAGAAAAATAGACTTCTACTCAACATATAGCAAGGAAAATCATTTACTCTAATATTCCATTGTCCTAGAAATTAGCTTACTGCACCATGTGAGTTGCTTATTCCCCAAAGTCATTTATTCACCTTGACTCAAAACAAGATCAGGTATCTTTGACACACACACACACACACACTCACACATAGCACAGGATTTTCTCAGCTAGAGACTCTGGGACTGGCTATAACTTACTTTGTACAGACAGCATGCCGCCTCGGGCCCACTGTGGTTCCCACCTCCATTCCTCTCCTGCTGCCAGAGGCCCCTCCCTAGGTTCCTGGGGACTGTGGGCATTGCTGGCAGACTCCTGGATCTCCCTTTTGTTTTTGTTTTGTTGAGGAAGAGGTAGTTGGCAAAGCTTAGAGGGGAGAGAGCTGAGGTAAGGTAACACCACCATGGCAACTATTACTCAATCTCAGCAATTCTTGTACTACTTCCTGTTGGCTCCCTTAACATCTTCCCTACTCTCTCTCATATGCTCTTGTTTTGATAGAAGAAGCCACATCACCATTCTCACCCAGCCCCTGAACCAGAACATATACTCAGCAGAAGTCCTTGAGCTGAATGAATGATTGGACTTTACTCTTTTTATCACCTCTTCTTTTCTATCATTTCTTTTTTCTCCTCTTTTCCAAGGCCAGATGTAAGATAAATAGTAGCAAAAGTAGTGACTGAAATCGGGGCAAAATACTCAGCCTCTATGAAATACTTTTTATCTGATAGTTTGATAGCACTTTATCAAATTATGTCTGTATTTCCTAAAATATTCTCTTTGGTATACCTCCTCTATTAGCCATTTTGTATTTTGTAGATTCATAAAATAATTTTCTCTTTGATGGTAAATGTACCAGAGCAAGTGTCTGTGAAACTCTTCTCAAGTGTATAGTAAAGTGGTCTAATTACAAATGCCCCTGAAGACTTATTGTTGATAAATGGCCACCTGACACATCAATTCAGAGTAAAGAAAAAAATTCATATTAGAATTAACACAGAAAAAAAAGGACACACCATGCTTAACTGTTCTATTATATTTCCTTAGCTTACATAGTTTTTATTCTCTTTATAAAAAAAATTATATTTTAGGTTCATAACCGTGGCTGTACCATCAATCTTTTTACTTCTATTATTATCATTATTTGCAATATATCATAGTTAAGTATATCTCAACTGTACACCTAATTATGCCCATGTGTAACATGAAAAATGTTTCTGCATTAATTTAAAATTGTTTCTAAATGCTACTTTTAAAAAAAAATTTTTTGTATTAAAAGAGCATGGCCGTATTCCAAGGCCAATAAAATTCCATCATGTATGTTTTAATTGAGACATGTAGGCATATATGTACATACATAAACACAAACTAATTCAAAGTTTCTCTTTAATTTTAAGCTTAATATGATTAAATTAGTTAAAAATAACCAAATGTCTTATAATCATATTCTATAGTTCAAACTGAAATGAAATATACTTCCCTTTATTAAAAAGTCTGCAGAACTGATTAAGTAGACAACAAAGTAGTGTCCATTACAAGTGCTTTTTCTGCCATCTAGTGGAAAAATGAAATCTATGAGGATTCACAATTTACATTTTTAATTCTATTGTCTTAAAATACTTAGCAAAGGTTTATTTGAAATCTCAAGAAAAGAAAGCAAAATAATGTATTCTCTCTCTGTTTCTGATTTGATCTGCAAGTGAATCAGCTGTAGGTAATCCTGAACACTCTCCATGATGCCAAAGGAGCTATAGACAGTAATGTAGAGGGTGAATCTGGCTTTCTATAAAAATGATGGAGGCCATTGGCTCTAACCAAAATACTAGCACCATTGTTTTACATAATTGGACTGTCAAAGGGACAAAAAATGTCTCAAGCCCCTATATGCCTCTGTTCCAGCCAATACTCAAAACCTATAAACTGGAGGATGGAAGGTTGGGAGAGATGATTTGTTGGGCACTGTCTAGATCAGTGGCTTTCAAACTTTTTAAACTACTACACACACTGAGAAATGTACTTGGCATTACAACCTAGTCTGTGTACATAAAACAGAAGCCAAAGTTCCACAAAGTAATAACCTTTCTATGTGATCACTATATTTTACATTCTGTTCTCCTTTATTCTATTTCACTTTTTTTTTATTTTATAACATTTAAATTGACTTCATGATCCACTAATAGTCCTGAAGCTGAAAAAACACTGGTAAGATGTGTTTTTCACATCTGTTTACCTCTACTGCTTTAAAAATATATGATACTAAGTCTAAAATTATGGCCAAGTAAAAAGTTATATGGAAAAAAAAATATGATGGCGATTGGCTAATTAACCTTTGAGATCTTATCAGTTCTGGATGTTTTATCTGATGAGTGTTCACATTTATTACCAACATCATCCACTCTATCTCCCAGAATAGAAGGTTTTGGGCCCATTTTCATAAACTTCTCTTGGTCAAGTTCTGTGGATTCTGTTAACCATGAGTCTTCTGTCTTTGGTCTCTTTTCATCTTCATCTGGAATAGACCCTTCCTGTTTTTCCACCTGGATGATTATACAAACTTCCATACTGTTGTCCCTGACTCCCATATCTCCCCCTTCTCTACCCTCCTTCACACAGTTGCCAAGACCTAACCTCCTCCTCATGGGTCAGATAGAATCATTCACTGCATTCTCCTCCTAAGGAATAACACCCAAGTGACTAAGGATTACATTCAAGATCCTCTCTGTTCAGTGTTTTGTTGGCACTTGTTATTTTTAAAATTTAAAAAAATATTTTACGTATTTATTTATTTGAAAGAGAGAGCAAGCAGGATAGAGAGAATAAGCATGAAGAGGGGTGGAGGGAAAGAGAGAGAAGCAGACTCCCCACCAAGTGGGGAGCCCACTTGGACTCGATCCTAGGACTCTGGGATCTTGACCTGAGCCAGAGGCAGATGCTTAACCTGCTGAGCCACCCAGGCACCTCAGTATGTACAATTTTAGATTAAACTATCTCCTCATTAGGTTGTGAGCTAAGTCTTCATTTCTTTTTAAGCATACTATATTTGCCTCAGCAGGTACTTAATAAATATTTGTGGAAGGCTCTAAATGGATTACTTTCTGACCTTCAGTTTTGTGCCACACCTACATTCCAGTTGCTGTTCTACTAACCATTCCCTGAACTCTCCTTTTATTAATTAATTAGTTCATTTCTTTCTTTATTTTCAAAGAATGTGCATTTGCTTGAGCTTTTTTCTGGGATGCCAGAATCTCTGTTTTCTGCCTATGGAAATTCTTTTCACCCTTTATAAACACCAGCTTAAATGCCATTCTTGCAAGAAACTTCCTTGGTCCCCAGCAGAATAAACTCCCACAGCCTGTTGACGGTAACCCCTAGTTTCTATTCAAAGCTTCTGCTCTCCTGCAGTTTTAGATTATGCTTCTCTGTATCTGTCTCACTTGATTATGAACATCTTGAGGGCAGGGAACATGCCTTGTGCATGTTTCTAGTCCTTAGTAATATTCCAGGTGTTAAATATATGTTCATTTACTTAAACACACTTGTTGAGTATATCTTTTTAAATAGGTGGAACTGGAGCTTGAGCCTACTGCCAATCATTTTTAATATAGGCCAGCCAATCTTAGATGGGCTATTATGGAGCATATACACAAGCTTCAGAGCAGGGATTTGACCAAGATTTTTACTTTCAATTATCAGTCCCCACATAGATGCTTTGTTTCAGCCCATGGTGATGTACTGATGGTGAACTCTTCTCCGTGGGCCTTTCCTACTGTACCCTTGAGAGCTCGTTGTTCCTGCGTCCCTCAACCATTGCCCAGGCTCCTCATTGGTGGGCTGTGAGCACTAAAGGGGGCTCTACAATGTAAAAAAAAAAAAAAACCCACTTTGTTTCAGTATCTATGAGAACTAAATTCTGCTGAAAATACCAAGAAATGGAAAGCCAACTGCCACCCCCCTACAATGTAAGTCCTTTTGAGCGGCTCTTATCCCTGTTCCCATATTGATCTATACTTTTTTTTCTGTCCCTGGACTCTCTTTTTGTATTGCATGTATGTGTTTCCATGAGTTCACTGTAGGTAGACTTCTCTTATCCATTTGCATACTCAGCAACTAACATACCACCTGCAATTACAGACATGCAATAAATATTTGTTGAATGAGAATGAGAGGCAGAAAGAATTATCGTGGATAAAGAACTATTAGATATTATGTCCATCTTCAAGGCATTTATGCCAGTTAGGGAAATAATTGCCTAAACATTCTGACCATAATGTCCTACACTTAATAGACATTCAATACATTTTAATGAATTACAATTAATGAAATGAGAGCCAATTTCTGTGTCCAAGAAAAATGCTAAATACTTATCAGGAGGTATAAGTGGCTGTTTCTGTCCTCTAGGAGAGGATAATCAAGTGTGAGGTAATAAAATGTTCATGAATACATTCCTCAGCATGTTGAGTTTCCTGCCAAATGTGTCTTAGAGATATCACTAGAAGCTGGTATAGTTAGAAAAGGCTTCCCAAAGGAAAAAGGTCTTTGTCAAGAACTGTGAAAAAGCTAAAATTTTACCCTATTTGCAAGCTGAAAGTTAGTCTGTCGCATTTTCATAGGTACTTGAAGAGAACACAAAACTTCTAGGTCAGAGATAATGGACCTCCTCACTCACAGGATAGCAGGCCATAGGAACTTTGTATCCACCCTGGTGAACTGGTCCTCCAAAGCCCATAGGGCCAACACAAAGTAGTCCAGGAGGGCACGGTACACTCTGTGGGTTTGTATCACAGCTGAGGAACCCTGAGATAAGGAAACCCCAATCTTCTAAAGGGGCTGTTAGCAAACCTGTTCAATCTACCCTGGAAGGAAACATTATCTTTATTAACCTGGTCAGAAAACAAATTCATCTTCTCTCAGAGGGAGATGCTCTCTCTATTCAAGGCTGTATGCTATACATTAAAAAAAATAGCCCAGACCAAAAGTTGTCAGTGCCTTTACTCAGAAGATGGACAAAAACACAAGACACCCGTGGAGAATGTACTTCAACATTCTTGACGGTTGGGTGTGATTTGATCAAGCAATAGGAAGAGAACGGATATTCTAGAAGAGAGAAGAATTTCATATGTACATATTTATTTCATGACAGATCCCTTTGGGCCTCAGTTTCTTTACCTGTAAAATTGGAATACCTTCATCATGAGGTTGCTGTAAAAATTGTATGAAATAATCTATGTATGTTATCCAGCCTGATGACCTGATGACTGACATACAGCAGGTACCAAACTCTTAGTTCTTTTCCATTTCCCCCAGAATGTATAGGATGTGAGTCTGTAGCCTTCCCTGATATCAAGAAAGAATCAAATGGAAGCACTTATTCCATTTGCAAACTTTTTATTGAGCATCTACTCATGTTCCAGGCACCAGATTAGAGATCATGCTTGCTCTCTTGAACTTTACAGTCTGTTTCAAGGGTGAAATAGAGGAGAGCAGAATTTTCTTGCTTCTGCCAAATAAGCTTGTAGAAGGTATAGCTCTAAAGTTTTATGGTAATTCCATTTGACCATGAAGCCAGGGAATTCTTGAGACATAGAAGGAACATAAACCTAAAATAAGAGCAATGACATGTCCAGGTTCAGTGATGGCATACAGCATTCAACAATAGGCTTTCTCAGGATCTTTTTGGAAAAAGAATACTAATAAATGTCACAGAAAGATTTCATGTGGACATTACTGTCACCAATGTACCATTGTTCTGTCATACATTTGGTAAAGATGTATTGAGCACTCACTACATGCTATGTATAATGATAGGTGCTAGAATTCAAGGATTGAGAGCAGGAATGTTCTTGAGAGTGAGATGGCCCCAAGGGACAAGGGATTGATTTTTCATAAGTTGGTGTCAACATTTAACTATATATATGTAGAGAAAAGTGAGGGGATCTGAGACATACTGTGAATAAGGGCTTCAGTTGAAAGATATGATTATTGATTCATTGAACAATCCTAAAATAGACTTTGTTTAGGAGAGAAGAAAGTTGTTAAAATGTCTTTATCTGTGGAGAGGATATACAATTATTCTTTATAGACTCTATGTATCAAATACTTAATAGAAATACAATAATTTTTGAGAGATACAAGAGTTTTAACAACCATCCCTCCTTGGGGGGTGGGGCTTGATAATTCAACCACGCTGTGAAATCTGTTTGATGCATTAGAATAGTATATGAAAGGACAGCTCCAGTTGGTATTGGTACTAGTGGGAATGGTACTTGGTTCCTACCTTGCTTCCAGTACAGTGTAGACTGGATTCCACTTATTTGCTTAGGATCTACCTACTGCACTGGATTGTGAAAAATGCTCATGCTGTTTGAGAGCTGAGTGTTGGAGAGTTAACCGGGAGGAGAAGTAAATTACATTGGAAATGAGAAACTGAGGACAAGGCATGAAAGCAGAGCCAAAGGGAGCTAGTGCTCCATCTTCAGTTTTTATTACTCACAGGTGGTGAAGAGGGCCTCTGCCAGTACTAAAGAGCTGGCCTTATAGCAGATTGCTGAGGGGAATGCTGGGTCCAGCAGTCAAAGGGAGCCAAGGACCTTCAAAACTCTCCAGATGCCAATCATCCTCGCTCCTCTGCTGCCCTGTGCTGTCTAGCTGGCTACATTCCTTCAGGTTAGATCATACTTCTAGATCTTGGCTTTCCCCAGGGAGGGAGGACACATTATCAGCAACATCTTACTTAGTATGGATTCCTTTGTGCCGACCTGAGTTTGCAAGAGAAACAAGAAAGCACACAATACTGCAAATGAGAGAAGGAAAGACTGGAGAAATCCCAGGGGAGAAACATCTTTTCTCCGCCACACGTTGTTTTCCTTAGGGGCTCCCTTGTTAACCAGATTTACTGCTAAATCCCAACATAGGTTCTCAAACCTTTCTGAACTGATGAAAGTGACAGTGCGGGAGTCATAACAATCCATCACGACAGCCTTCTTCGTATCTGAGTCATGCTAGTGGCTGCTGTCTTGAAAGGTCAGGCCCACACCAGTTTTTCCTGAGACTGCAGGGCCCCCAGGGTCCTTGCCGAGCAGCCTTTCAGCCTGAGAACAGCACAGCAGATAGTGTCATCTTTGTGAAACCAAAGCGCTTTTGTCTTAGTGCCATGCAAAATGCTTTTCTCTCTCTCTTTCTCTCTGAACATGGCCCTAATTGATAAAATCCCTTCTGCCTATATTAGGTGAAGCCAGATGAGAGCTGGGATGGCCTACGTGCAGGGCCCAGATTAAACCTTCCAGCACTCTCCCTCCCTGGGTGTCCCTCCTCCTCCTCCACCGCGTTCTAGGAGGGGACTTCCCAGGAATGTTTCCTTTAGCCAGCTGTTCGCTCTGATTTTACAAGACGGTTCTCCGGTTCTCCGTGTTCAGTAGGAACAAAGATCACTGATATCCCCATTGGGTTTATCAGAAGCAAGTGGGAACCATGAGCTCTTTTTATGTGGAAAAGAGAGATTTTGAAATTATTCATAATCCTGCTTCTTCCCTCAAAACATTCTCATCCCCATGGGCCCCTTTCACTAATCAGCTATGCAAGTCTTTACAGTAAAATCTAGCTACATATTAATCTTTTGTTTTTGTTGGTAGGATGTCTTGATTTTCCTCCCTGTATAAATGTGAAAATAAACAGAGAAAACATCACTTAAGGGGAGCCTACCTGGCTGAGTTGATAGAGAATGCAAACGGCCTCTTGATGCCGGGGTTGTGAGTTCGAGCCCCACATTGTGTCTAGATATTACTTAAAAATAAAATCTTGAGAGAAAACAATTTAAAATGGAGTCAGGAAGTCCAAAAGGAGGAGCTTTCACACACTACCACTTGCCATAGGAAGCATACCTTGCATTCCCAAACAGGAAACTTACCCTGCATCAGGAGGAAGGGAAGAATTTCTCCCTGTCCAGCAACAAGTATAGCCGGTAAGAAATTGCCGGTTCAACCAAGGAGAAGCCCCGAGAGTCCCTCCCAAGTTCCTTCTTTCCCCTAAAAATGTATACTCCTCTCCCCTGTTCTCCAGGCTTGCCTAGAGAACAATAATTCACCATAGTTTGCTTGTCCTGAATTGCAATTCCTGTTATTGCCAAAAAAAACCTCGTTTTACTGATAAAATAACTGGCTCTTTTGTTCTTCTAAGGTCAACATAAACATAGTATATGCTTATATTTAAACATATTTTGCCTATGTTTCAAAAAAGAGTATATAAAATTAGAATTTATGAAAGCTTGAGGTCTGATTCCATTGGTGAGAAAAAGGTGCATTTTGAATTAAAGTCTTTTCAGAATTAATGGGCCATTCCTGAAATTAAGTGGTTAGATAAGTCCAATTAATACAAAATATTAAGTGAAGTGGTTTTTTTTTTAGGTTTATTTATTCATGAAAGACACAGAGAGAAGCAGAAACACAGGCAGAGGGTGAGGCAGGCTCTCCACAGGGAGTCAGATGCGGGACTCGATTGGTACTCCGGGATCATACCCTGAGCCAAAAGCAGACAGTCAACGGCTGAGCCACCCAGGCATCCCTGAAGTGAAGATTAACACTTATTAAGTTTCTACTATGTGCCAGATATGCTATGGGTTTTACATATCTCCACTTAATCTTCATAACACTGAGATATATCCTATCTTTATCCTACAGATAACTGACACTTGGAGAGGGGACAACAAATCAAGCCTGCCTGCTCCTAAAGCCTGATCTTTCTATTACACTTTATGAATATTAAAGCAAAAAGGAATCTTGGGGGTGTTTTAAGATAGTGGCTTGCCAAAATGTAAGATGGGTACCAAAGAGGGTGGTACATGGGTCAATTACATTCGAAATGCAATAAATGCCATCGTGAAGAAGTTAATTCCTTTTCCAAGCTCTCATAATCCTTCTGATAACCCAGTTCTATGTTGCTAACACTTGTTCACCTTATCTGTGAAAGAAAGAGCAGGTCTCAGAATCACAATCCTAAAGACAGTATTTAGCAATGTTGTAAGCCTATGTTTATTTTTCATTGTAATTTTTTTTATAGATACTTTCTAGCTATGGCAAATGATGCTGTTTCCATGCTAGTAGCCTTATAGTTTTTATTTTAAAAGTAAGTGTATTTGGATTTTAAGTAAGTCTATTTAAAGAAAGAGGATTATAAATAATAGTATGGTGGCATATACATGCGGTAAAAATCATGAAGATGTCACAGGAAATGTAAACTTTGGGGGCACAGATCTGGGGATTCTAGGCCAAAACTCACATGATACAATTGAAGAAACAGACACCTAGAGAGGCACAGTTAAGTGTTCTTGACTTACGAGTTTCCTGAATTGCTGAATTATGATCATCTACCTCTTAAAACATACCATGATCTTCCCACCAGCAGGTCAATTTCCATTGTCGTTCTCCATGCTTTCCTGGTGGTACATCAGATATCTTATGACTAGTAAATACAAATTAGAATTAAGGAAAGAAACCACAAATTCTGTTTCCTTTCAGAGCAGTCATTGTTTTTTATGAAATTTATATTAGTCTATTTAGATATTTCCATGCATAGCAGTCAGCAAATTCAAGTATAAAGTGTAGCTGTTAAAATAAAAAGGGTGTTTGTTGGAGGGAGAGCAGATAGACTCGAAATATTTAACAAATTAAACAGTTTCCCAACATTACTCCTTGAAAGCATAATTATCAGAACAATCATTTTTTTAAATTTTATTTTGTGATTCATCACTTACATACATACAACACCTGGTACTCATCATAACAAGTGCCCTCCTTAACACCCATCATCCATTTATCTCATCTCCCCCCCACCTTCCATCGACCCTCATTTGTCAGAATAATCTTTTTAAAGGCTTTTGATGTAACTCACCAAGTATGTATCTGGCAATTTATTGCTTTTAGTAGCTAGAGGTGATAATGTGGACGGTTTCTGATATAACATGCCTGTATTTCCATTCAGCTATGGGAGACCCACAAGATGCCCCAGTATTCTGCGCTAAAGGACATGGTGTTACTGGTCAATAGATACATTTCCTGTGGCTGCTATTTAGAGCTGTCAGATGTATCATCTTTCCTGTAACACTTAAAACACTTCAACTTGGTGTATAGGAGCCCAACACTGAATTTCATAAAACAAGATTTATTTTTTGCTAGTACTGGGTTTCCTAAATACAGTATTTCTGGAAAGTGAATGGCTTTAATCTGTTATTCATTTTGTCCTAATTAAAAGACAACAACATAGATCTGCAAGATGCCACAAAAATTCACCAGTTCAGCAACATCAGCGGTAGCATGGTTAGGAAAAGAATGGGGCAATTCTAGGCAGGGTAAGCATCTATCATTAATTTTTTTAAAGATATTTTTATTTATTATTTATTCATGAGAGACAGAGAGAGAGGCAGAGACATACGCAGAGGGAGAAGCAGGCTCCATGCGGGGAGCCCGATGTGGAACTCGATCCCAGGACCCCAGGATCATGAGCCAAAGGACATGAGCCACCCAGCTGCCCCTATCATTAGTCTTTTATTATACTCTCAACATCTACTTCCAGAGTGTCAACTACTACTTTTGGGCAACTGATTCCAAGCTCTTTCAGTCCCTTCTCCCATTTTGCCCCTTCATCCCATGAATTGGTGATGTAGAGCAAGGGGCACTACAGCCAATTTACCTAGGTTTGAATCCTGGCTCTACCACTTGCCTGATAAATCTATTTCATTACCACTCTGTGCTTTAGTCTCCTTATCTGCAATGGGATGATGCTATCTATTCCTTAAGGTAGCTGTAAGCAATGTGATATAAGTAAAGCACTCAAAACAATGTCATGCACATAGAAGTTTTCAATGTTAGTTATTATTTTTCAATTACACGGTAGAAATTCTCTTGGATGTCAACTCTGCCCATGCATGCATTCACCTAATACATAATTTTGAGCACTTATAATGTGCCAAGCACTGTTCAAGATACTTGAAAAACATAAATGAACAAAACCAAAAAATATCCCTTGCCTTGTGCAGATTTTTCAGGTAGAGGGAGATAGACCAATAGTCAATAAATAGAAGTAAGTTGTATTAAAGTTTAACTGCTGTGAGAAAAAAATGGAGTCAGTAAGGGAAATTCGGAGGGTAGGCAAGGGTGGGATTTAATATATGCTCAATATAATATTTCTAAAATAAAATAAAACTCACTTTTTGAGTAAAACCAGATTCTTAAAGTAGGCTCCATGCCCAGACCAACTCGGGACTTGAACTCACAACCCCTCAGACTTGAGCTGAAATCAAGAGTTGGACCCTTAACCAACTGAGCCACCCAGGCACCCCTAGATTCCCTTTCTTATTTTTCCATTTACTGATACCTAATCTTTGGTATCCTGGTTAAAAACTCAGTCACCCTACTTTCTTCTCTATGTTCCCCATAACTTGCCATTAAATCCCATGTGTTTTCTTTTGTAATGTCTCTCCAATCTATCCTGATTGAGCACTTAGGTTTGGGTTACTCTAGTAGCCTCCAAGTCTCTGCTTCTAGTTTCTTCCTACTCCAATCCATCCTGCTCTTAATTCACTTGCAAAGCAAGTCCTAGAACAGAGCTAAACCAGGTCTCTTCCTTTCTTTGCTGTCTATGGAATAAAAGTCAAATTTGTTCAAGGATGTTCATAATCTGGCCTGAGCCTGCCTTTTCAAGCCCTCTCCTTCTCTCTTCCTCATACAAAACTTTCCATTTCAGCCAGAATAATCTACTGTGATTTCCTGATGTCCTTTCTGCACCTACACAATGCATTAGCTTCTTTTCATGCTAGTTTTCTCCTCTTTGTAGAAGTGTTAGAAATTTTAGTAAATTACAATTAAAAAAATTAAAATTAAAATTAAATTAAAATTCCCTATAGAATTTACAAAATTCCACACAGTGAGACAACATCTTGAAGGTAACCCTGTGGGCCTGATCTCGGCAAGGCAGGGGTGCTGATGGAAGGACTCAGGGCTCTCTGGAGAACCCACAAATAACTAAAATGGATTTTGATACTACCAAGCCAATGCAAGAACGAATACTTACTGGTTTACCAGCAAAAACGTGCAAACAAGTCTTTTTCTAGACTGAATGCCTTCTTTTTAGTCCTCACTTACAAATCCTTTCTCCATTTAGTTTCTATCAAGGATTCCCTCTTGACAGTAATTTCTATAAAAGTAACGGACAGCTCAGTTTTTACATAGGCACAGAAATCAATTTGCTTGCATTAAAAATGTTTGACTCATGTGATTAAAGATTTTGTAAAAATAAATCCATTTTTTGTTCTGTAAAAATTGTATTTTATGGAATTTACGTAAAAATATAAAAACACTCTTGCCATTGGTGAGTATCAAAGTACTTTTATATTAATCCATTTCCTTCTGTGAGGTCTTAATCCACAATGGACTACCATTTTGATTTCTCAGTGATACAATTCACATCTGACTGCTGAAGCTGCTTGCATATAAATGATTCAACCAATTTCCATTACTTATATGGGTTTCAGTGCTAAGCAGGATACACATTTCTGCCAAATAAGACACAGATTTTTCCCAAAGATTTCTACTAATTTAAATGGTAACCTTCAATGGGACAGTATCTAGAACTATAGATCCAAGTATCTCAAAAATAAGAAATCTGAAATACATTATTTCAGAACATCAACCAAAATCTTTCTTCTTTCAGATTTCTGGCTTTCCAAATAACTGCCTGATCTCTGGGCTGTTTTCAGTAAAGTTCTGAGTAGGCCTGAGAACAGAACCTCTTTACCAATGAGGAGTTACAGCAGCCCATCTAGTTTTTTTTTTTTTTTTTTTTTTTTTAAGATTTTATTTATTCATTCATGAGAGACAGAGAGGCAGAGACATAGGCAGAGGGAGAAGCAGGCAAGGAGCCCGACGTGGGACTCGGTCTCGGGTCTCCAGGATCACACCCTGGGCTGCAGGCGGTGCTAAACCGCTGAGCCACCCGGGCTGCCCCCCATCTAGTTCTTTAAAAATAAAACACTTGTTTATTTCATCTTCCCATTAGTTACTCGGTCTACAGGAGTTACTGAGAACTATGTTTTGTCTGTAAGTACTTTGTAAATATTTATTCTGATATATTAGTTTGCTAGAGCTGCTATAATGAAGTACCACAGACTGGGTGGCTTAATCAAAAGATCTCTTCTTTCACAGTTCCAGAGGTCAGAAATCCAAGACTGAGGTCTTTGGAGGTTTTACTTCTGAGGCCTTCCTCCTTGGCTTGCAGATCTCCCCTTCTGCTCCCTCTTCAGTTCCTCCATGCTTGTGCATCCCCCAGGTCTGCACGTCCAGATTTCCTCTTACAATGACAGCAGTGGGTCTGGATTAGGACTCACCCTAAAGGACTCATTTTAATATAATCACCTCTTTAAAGGCTCTCCAAATATAGTCACACCCAAAATATTGGGAGTTAGGGCTTCAACATATGGATTTTGGGAAAAGAGAATCAGCCCATGAACAGTTTCCTAACAAAGAGAGTCAAACTGTCATTTATGATGTCTTAAAGGATTTTGGCTCTACCTTTGGGAAAGGTGTTAAAAGTAGCTCCTAATGAAACTCCTATAGATCACAGGAGGTAAAGAGTCCAAGTGCAAAGTATATCGAAATCAGAAATTTGTTCATGGACACGGAGTTTGCTCCACTATCCTCGTTTTATGCATAATTCTTAAATAGCCCTTCACTCTTGACCCAATGGAATGTGTGTGCAAAAAATAAGCATTTAATGTGTTTCAGGTCCTGGGCAAAATATTTGCCACACAGTCAGTGAGGCAGGGATGAATTTCCCAAGTATTCAGAGAAGGACACTGGAAGTCAGAGGAGTAATTTGCCCCAAATCGTTAAGTCAGAACAGGAAACCAGGTGAATCTGACTGCAGAACCCAGGTACTTAAGCAGTGTGGTCTTCTGGTTCCTGTGCTTTCCTCAGGGTGAGGCTGTGAGAACTGCAGGGCTCTCACTGTGCTGGGGCCTACCACCTGTCAACTCAGCATTCCGGGGCACCTCTGGCAGGAGAGCAAAACCACAGGCACCAGAAGAAAAAAAAAAAAAACTAAATTAGACTTCATCAAAATTTTAAAATCTTTGCAAAGAACAGTCAAGAGAGTGAAAAAACAATTCATAAAACAGGAAAAAATATTGCAAATCATGTATCTGATAAGCAATTAATATCCCAAAACGTATCAAGAACTCCACCACTCTACAACAAAAACAACTCAAAATTGGGCAAAGGATTGGACACTCTCAAAAGATATACAATAGCTAGTAAGTAAATATAGTCAAAATAACAATTAAGGAAATGAAAATTAAAACAATTAGTTACCACTTCACACCTAGAGTGACTATTATATAAGCAAAAACAGAAGATTGGCAAGGATGTAAAAAACCGGAACCCTTGCGCACTGGTGATGGGAATGTAAAATGGCAGTCACTGTGTAAAACTACATGGCAGTTCCTCAAAAACTTAATTATAAAGTAACCACACGATAGCAATTCTACTTCTGGATATATACCAAAAGGAATTAAAAGCAGGCACTCGAACAGATATTTATACACCAATATTAAAAAGCAGCATTACTCACAATAGCCAAGACAGAAATAACCCAAATATTCATTGGGTGAATGGGTAAACAAAATGTGGCAAATGCGTATTATGGAACATTATTCAGTTCTAAAAAGGAATGAAATTTTGTTACACAGTATATAACATGGATGAATCTTGAAGACATAATACTCAGCAAAAAAGAGGCACTAAAGGACAATACTGCATGATTCTACTTATAGGAGGTACTCAGAATAGTCAAATTCATGGAAACAGAACGTAGAAAGATATTTACCTCGAAAAATGGGTTGAAAGTAGAAAAGTAGGGAAGTTACTGCTTAATGGGTAGTTTGTTTGGATGACGAAAAAGTTCTAGATAGTGGTGATGGCAGAACAGTGTGAATGTTCTTATTGTTATCACCTGTACAATTTAAAAATGGTTAAAACGGTAAAATATATGTTGTGTATATTTTACAAAAAAATGTGGCCAGTGTGAGGAACTGAGTTTTTATGTTTGATTTAAACATGTTTAAAACTTGATACTTGATTGAGTTATTAGAAAACTTTTAAGTATGGAGTATGTATAAAACTTTGTAATGTTCCACTATGTAAGGAATCTCTTACTTGAAGTAATGAGAAATATGATCTGACACCTATTTGAAATGCCAACCTTGTTTTCAAGTCTGGGGCAATGTTAATAGAGCTATCTACTCTCACTACCAGGAGAAATGTATTGCAATTTATACCTCAAGCTTAATTTTATGCTGGAAATCATAGAGCCTTTAAATAATCTTCATTCTAAATATTTATCTAAATATTTATAGAATATTTACAGAAACAAAAGTTGTGTTCACAAAGGATATATTAAATCAAAAGTACATGCCGGTATCACCAAAATGGTTTTATTTCTGTCACTGACAACATGCATAACACTGCCAATTGTATCATTACAATTTGTTTTGATTTTGTTAAATAGTACTTAAGTATGCATTAAAAATATATGTTTACATTTAAATGTAACACTTAAAGAAGTTCTCTGTAACCATAGACCTTCTCAATATATTTTCCTGCTCTGTATCAAACATAAATAACTTAATCTACAAAACCATAAATAAAACTATTAACTCTTGTGACCTAAGAGTATATACCGATTTTGGAGCTTGACAAAAATGTTGTCTTTATGATTTTATGAGTGACAACATGCAGGATCTGCAGTGTTTACTATCAAATAAATGACTTATCACAAGTCGTTATTGTTTCCCAACCATGTCTGCCAATAATACACCTTTCTAGTGTCCTTGGTAAAGATTCTAGGTGCTTACAGTCAAAATAATTAAAACTAGATTTTTATAATAGTGCAGAAGGTTGTCACTTGAATATTAGTGTTACTTTGTCTGAAGAACAAAAAAATGCTGCTAAAGAGTAAATGCTTATACTATCATTTAAATGGAAGCTAACAAAATCTAAAATAAAATCAGATTAAAATCCTATCGGCCTTGGGAAAAATATTCCAATAAGATTCTGCTACAAAAACAGAATTAACACTATCCTACATTTTCTAAAATTTACTTGGAACCACCACTTTGATTAGTTAAAACTTTCAGGGAAAAAATAATGACAAAGTGACCTTAGAAAGGAATACTTATAATTCTTGATACAGAACACTTGATTATTTAGCTTTTGTTTAATGGCTGGAAATTTATTCCTTCAGAAAATATCGTATTTGTTGAAAGAGATTTCCTATTTAGGGATTTATTAGATAAGCACTCAAACTATTTTTATGTAATAAACTTCAAAGAATTTTGCATGTCAGAAATGTTTCATTATGTGTTTTTTTTTTTTTTTAGGTTGTCATATGTAGAGTATAAAACTCAGAAAAATATGGTCAATATTTTCATTAAATTTAAATGATTCATTCAAATGACAATACTAAGCACTACCACTTTTAAATCTAAGTTTCTAAGTTTTATTTTTTAATTAATGCAAAAACAATCTGGTTCGTACTGCTAAGTGACAGAGAAACTTTTATGTTTAAAAAACTAAATATTCTGTGTTAAAGAAGAGCAGATTAGAACAAATCATTTCAAATTTCTGTGCTCTTATAACAGATTCTGATATGTTGTAAGTCTAAATCAAAATTCATAAATGGTGGCTGAAATTCTGTCAACTTTTAGCCCAATACAACACAAATCTATGGTTATTTTGCATAAACAATTCAAAATTAAATTTTATAATGGAAATGTCAACAAGTCATAACTACTACATTACTTCTGATGGGTTCCACTATACTTCAACCAGGCACAGCAGATGTGCACATCTGATAGACAGACTGCTTAGAAAATTAAAGCTATCAGAGCTATAAATAAGGAATACATAAATATGAATACAGCAATGCCAATGCATTAGAGCTGTTAAAAAAAAAGTAAGATGTGATGTAAACACATCTGATAGTTCTCTCTGTAAGCCATTTTCCACTGATTTATAAAGCTATGGTTTTATAATTCTTTTAAAAAGGAAAATGTTTCTACACTGCTGCATGCAGTAATTTCATTGTACATTCTTGACTACAATGCAATCTTCAAATCCTCTTGAAGAGCTTGACATATCTCATCAGGATTTCTCCAGAAAGTCAGCTTGTCGTATTTTCAGCAGCCTAGAACAAGAAAGTAAGTTTCATTATAATAAATCCATGAAAAAAGAGATACCATGGAGATATATTTGTCAATACTGCACTGTCATTAACAAACAATTCCTCCTCCACAAACATCGAACCACTTTCATCAGGATAATGCAGTGCTTTTCACTCTTTGCAGTACATTAGACCTACCTTTTGAACTGACTGCTAGGCTGACAGTGGAAAATTTGTCACATCATCTTAAATAATACAGTTAATGTAAAAATACATCGCTACTTGAAAAACAGACCCAAGTAGACCTTCTCCACACACTGTATCCACCTTATCCAGTCTTTGTTGGTTTGTCTGTTTATGCATGTTTCATTATAGTGTAAAAAGGGGATTAATAATGAAAAAGATCTTTCTGTCAGAAGACAGAGGAAAAAAGGGGCAAAAGGGAATAATGAACACATGTCTAATCCTCTTCACCTATATCACCATATACTTTCCCTGATTATTTTGCAGAAATTTGTAGACACCAAATAATTCATCAATAAATGATTTGAGACTTTTTTCTTTTTAAAGATTTATTTTAGAGAGAAAGAGCAAGCATGCATGCGTGCTCAGGGAGGAGCAGAGGGAAAGCAGCAGACTCCTGGCTTAGCTTAGTGTGGAGCCTAATGGGGATCTCCATCTCACAACGCTTGAGATCATGACCTGAGCAGAAATCAAGAGACGTTTAACAGAGCCACCCAGGTGCCCTTGATACATATTTCTAAAAGATAAGGATTTAAACAAGTACTTTCTCAAAGCTAAATATGAAAATGATGACTTTAAATAAATTTAATTTCAGAAATACACGGTAAACTTTTAATTCATTTATATTTCCACTTCTTAATTAAAACTTGCTTTTAAGTTTGGTCTAAGTTCAGAGACCTTTCATGAAAATCCCTTAACATGCTGGGAAAATTGTAGTTAACTCAATCTGAAACACTCTTTGCCATTAGCAGAACCTACCATGTTTGTCCATATAGCTATTCTAGTTAGCCTTTCGCTTCTTTGGCTTTATTATTCATAAGGATTAGAATTTAGTTTGAAAAAAAATATCCTTTGTTCTAGAAGGGTTCTCATTTTTTTTTTACCCCCTTAAAAGTTCTTATATTAGCTCTAGCTGCATACCTTCAGGCATTCTGTCTTCTTCCTAACCCCATTCTCAGAATCATCTACTTCAAAGACAACTTGAAATAATGTAAACAATTTTAGAGTTTTGAAAAAATTAAAGTACCTTAACTCTAATGAAATTTGTCTAGTCCCATTCCATTATCATACTAATTGTAGAGATTCTCCTCCAAGATGCAGACATTGAAAGAAGTATTTTCACCTGAACTAATTATAATATGCAAGCCATCAACCTTGTAAAGCATTCCTATTAATATGAATGCAGCACTACTTTCTGTTTGGAAGGACAGCACTGGCATCCTAAACTCCAGTTACCAAATTGCCATTAGAGCCTTCCAAACGTCCGGAACATTGCTCCTGTGAAAAATCAACTTCGGCAGTCTTGTCTCCCACACTTTGCTTTCCTGTGTAAGCTTATTTCCTCCTTCCTTACTTCTCTCCCAACTCCAAATTCTACAGCTCCAGTGTCCTTGTGCTGTACAAAATGCTCCTACAGTGAGGAGACACATCTTTCACTCTAAGGTGTTAGTAATCATATAAGAGAAAGGGCAAGGATTATTAGTATGAAATGCACCAATAAAAGTACAATTTGAGGTACCCTAGCCTTAGAGTAGAAGACACAGGAAAGGAGGTTTTTGCCCAGAATTCCTGAAATCACAATATGTAAATGTTGCTTATACTTCAGTATTAGCCTAGAGGAGACAATATGAAAATGCAGTGTTTGATGGAAGAATCATTCATAAAAATGTCTTTTAACAACTGCACCTTAATTAACAGTCCTACTTAGCCTGTGGGAGACACATACAAATAACATATCTACTGATGCTAAGAAGTTGACCTAATCCTGTGACACACAACCAGCTACTTGATTACTAATTGATTTAAACAGTATCAATATACAATCTGTGAGAAAGACAAAACAAGTAATGAAAAATTGTTGCAATTTTCTACATTGTTAACTAAAGGAAAAACTGGATGTTTCAGACCCCACAGCTCCTTGCAACATTTCAGGATGTCCCTGATTTATATTTTACACATTCTAAAATAGAAGTACATATAATGAAATTCTAATCAGTAAGCTTTCTAAGTAAAGGCAGAAGAACACAACAGGTACAGTTTTTTCTTACCCTATTTTTAGTACTGAAAGAAACACAAAAAACATGAAATTAATTACCAGCAACCAACCAAAAAGGAGAAAACCATATATGCTTTATTAAGTCTGTAAAAGATGGTCAAGGAAAGCTCACAACGCAGCTCCCAATACCAACCCAATAACAGCAGGCAATAGAGAATAAGCAGATTTTATAATTTAAAGAGAAGGAACCTATGAAAGGTTATTCTTTAATCCATAAAGTTAAATGTAATATTTTTATTTTTAAAGTAGCATGGTATCATCTAGAATGATGTTCACCAAGTATCGCTGGTTATCCCTTGGGTGGTTCTGAACGATTTATAACCTTCTTTGTATTTTGGTATTTAAATATTTTAAAATTGAGCATTTTTTAATAAAAATTATGTACAGATTTCAAAAATCCCTTTAAAGAAAAAAAAGTTCTAATTAACATTTTTCCTCTTTGCTAGAAACTTTTCAGGATTCTCCTCCCTGCCTGGTTTTAATGAGAAACTGGCATACTGGTTGTTGTTTATAGAGCAGTGTGTTTAAAGAGGCTTTGTGGGAGACCATTCTTCCATTCAAATAGGCAATGCTTTTTAATTTTATCTTAATTATTTATTTTCCCTCCTATATCTCACTATGGCCCACTATTATCACTATGCAATAACCAGCATGTTGAAAGCAAAAATGCTATGTTAAGTAGGTAATTCTCAAACTCCTATCCTAATGCTTTGTGCGTTTTATTTTGTCTAAGTAAGTGCTATGCCAAAATACTTCTCTCAGTTTCTCTTGCTGCTAACTAGGTTGTCTCTGGTTCCTTTATGGTACTCAAACTGCATTACAATATGAAAACTTCATGCTCTTCTGCCTCCCTATTCTCTGTCAAATTCCAATATAACAAAAATTCATGCAGTTGTGGAAGATGTTTATTAAATAAATTCTCTTCCATTAGAATTTCAGAAATTTACCGATCAAAGACTGATACTACATTTTATTTTTAACAACAGAGTTCTGAGAGAATACAAAGCCAGGGAATGTTCCCATGCCACAGTCCATTAACTTAGTTCTAATCACATTTCATTTTTTTTAAAAAGCAGGCTCAGATATTTTTTAGAACGTATTATAGGTAAAAACTTACAGTTAAAAACCTGAAGCCAGAGTCCAAGTTTAAATCTCAGCTCAACTACGTCTCAGTAAGTCCTTGGGAGAAGCTGGCCACCATAAGCTTCAGTTTCCTTAGCAGTAAACTACTAACCATAGTAGCAGTACATATCACTGCTGTGACCATTAAAGAAATAATGCAAAGAAAGCTGTTAGTGCAAAAAGACTGATAAAAGGCAAGTAATATTCTTATTATATTTAGTTATTTTTCTGTCGTATGAAAGCATGATTGAGAGTTTAACATTTAAAAAAGGTTCACATTCAGAATATTTAAGACTACTAATACAAAAGGAAAAATAGACAACCCAGAAAAAAATGGGTAAACTACTTGAAAAGGTATCTTGCAAAAGAAAATGACCAAAAGAACATGTAAAAACACATTCCACCTCATTGGTACTAGGAGAAATGCAAACAAAACAAAAACACACATAATAAACTCATACACAATTACCAAAATGACTAAAATTAAAAACACAATAAATATTGGCAAAGATGTGGAGAAAGGTAGAGAAACTCGATGCTGCTGGTGGAAATAGAAATTGACACAAATACTTTAGAAAACTCTGGCATTATCTATTCCAGTTGAAGATAAACATAACCTAAAACCAAGCAACTTTACTGACAAAAATGCATGCATATATGCATCATGAGTCATTAACAACTATGATCACAGCAGCATATTTCTAATAGTCCCACCCTGGTGGTACCTGAATATCCATTCACAGTAGAAAGGATAACAGTAGTATATTTGTGCAACAAAGCATGATTGATTATTCCAGTGAAAGGAACTGTATTACAGCTACACACAACATAAAAAAAAAAAAAAAAAACCTCTGCGGTGCCCAGGTGGCTCAGCTGGGTAAGCATCAGACTCTTGGTTTGGGCTCAGGTCAAGATCTCAGGGTTTTGAAAACAGAGATCCTCATAGAGTCTGCTTAACATTCTCTCTCTTCCTCTTTCTCTGAACCTCCCCCTGCTCATGTGTGTGCTTGGATGTACTCTCCCTCTCAAATAAATAAATCTTGGAAAAAAAGCAAAAAACAAAAAACAGGGCAGCCCAGGTAGCTCATTGGTTTAGCAGCGCCTTGAGCCCAGGGTGTTGATCCTGGAGACCTGGGATCAAGTCCCACATCGGGCTCCCTACATGGAGCCTGTTTCTCCCTCTGCCTGCATCTCTGCCTCTCTCTGTCTCTCATGAATAAATAAGTAAAATTAAAAAAACAAAAACAAAAACATAAACCTCACATCCTCACAATTCTACTCGTAAATGGAATCCAAACACCCCTCCCCCACACACACACAAACTCCCAAAATAAAGAGGAAATCAGATCTATAAAAAGAGAAGAAACTAATGGTTGCAAAGAGGAGGGAGAGGAGTTTGAACAAATTGGGTGAAGGTGAGAGGGAAAAATAGGTTCCAGTTATGGAATGAGTAAGTCACAGGAATAAAAGGCACAGCATAAGGAACACAGTCAATAATACTGTAATAGTGATATCACCAGACAAGTGGCAGCTACACTCGTGGGTGAACAGATAGCATAATATACAAACCTGTCAAGTCATTAAGTTATACACCTGAAACTAATGAAACATTAATGTGTCAACTATATTAAAAAAAAAAAAAAAAAAAACCACTCTCAAAAATAATGTGAAATGAAGAACCCAATAAAGACCTCTATGATCCTGGTTTACATCAAATTCAAAACTTTTACAAAATTAAACTGCAGTGTTTAAAGACCCATGTTTAGTCAGTAAAACTGTTAAAAGTAAGAAAGCTCCAACCATAAAAATCAGAACAGTAGTTATTGAAAGGGGGGAGCAGGACAGCCTAGGTGATAGGGGAGCTCAAAGGAACTTTAGGGCTCTGGCATGAGAACTGTACAGATATTCTCTTTATGACAAATTTTTGCTGTGTAAATGTGTTTGTTTTACCTTTCTGTGTTAGATTTAATGAGAAAGTTTAAAAAATCTCAAAAACAACCCAAAGCACTGGAACTTACTGGAGACTGACTTAATTTTAGATAGATTATATGTATTATATAGTATTGCTTTCTCAAAGAAAAGAAAAAAGGCTAGAGAAAAGTTGTCTGTCCTTGGACAAGTTTTCAGAAGGATTAACTTGAGTATCAGCATCTGTGATGAGTTAGTTACATAAACAAGGAAATAAAATCATCCAAGATCTTAAATCAGTGTCTGGAAGCAAGAGGGAATACACCTTTCCTGTTCCTAATGCGAGCAATTAAGAAATGGCGAGTATGAATTTGAAAAAAAGATAGTCCTCTGGGCCGCTGGTAGCAGTGCAGCCAACTGGCCTCTGCAGTCCCTTCGTCTTAGATCTCAGAGCTACTATGTGTCCTTCTTCCCTCTTCTTGAAGGAGAGACACTTCTTCACAGCCAGGTAGCCCTACTGGCCAGTTTCCTTCCTGCAGAATCCAGAAGTACAGAATCCCACCCTTCCTTCATTTTGTCTGGGACCCTTTTATTGGGGTTAGAGATGGTTGACAACATCTATGAATCATATACTTCATCTCACCAGAGCCACCACTCTGGGCTTTCTCTCCAGAGTATGCTCTTTGGGTAAGGCTGAGAATTTTCCAGATCAATTGCTGGTTCCTTTTTTCTTAACCAGTTCCTTCCTCGATTTCTCATTCCTCTTACATTTTTATTTAAGTAGCAAGGAGAAATCTTTGCTACTTTTCATACTTTGTTAGGAAATTTCAACTAAATATCCAAGTTCATCACTTACAAGTTTTATTTTTCTTCCAATAGTAAAATATAATTCAGCCAGGTATTGTCACTTTACAGCAAGGACAATCGTCTCTCTGGTGTTCATTATGTTCCTCATTAGATCTCACCAGAAGCCCCTTTAACGTCCATTATTTCTAGCAACATTCTGCTTAACATGATACATGTATTCGCTAAGACAATTAAAGCTTTCTCTACAGCTCTTTTCTCCTTTCTGAGCCCCTAGCAGAACTTCCTTTAATGTTCAAAGTTCTACCAACACTTTCTTCAAGGAAAACTAGGCCCTTTCTATCAAGTGTGTAAAATTTTCCAATTCTACCCATTACCTAATTCCAAAGCCACTTCCTGACTTGCAGGTATTTGTTACAACAGCACCCCATTTTCTAATAGTGAAATCTGTATTAGACTTCTAGGGCTGCCACAACCAGGTACCATAAACTGAATGGACTGAAACAGAAACTTATTTTCTCACAGTTCTAAAGGCGAAAAATCCAAAATCAAGATGTCAGAAGGCTCTAGCAGAAGATCCTCCCCCTGGCTTCTTCCTAGCTTCTGATGGCTGCCAACAATCCTCGGCTACCATTGCAATCTCTGCCTTCACTGTCACAAGGCAATGTCTGTGTCTGTGTGTCCACATGGTACTCTCCTGGTGTATCTCTGTCCAAATTTCCCTTGTCTTATAAGGACATCAGTCATTAATCCACTATCTCATCTTAATTTGATTATACCTGCTGATACACAATTTCCAAATAAGGTCACATTCACAGGTACGTATCTTTTTGGGCACAGACACAATTTTACTTACAACACGAGGAAAATTCTAAACACAGCTGGAGACTTCTGTGAAGAGACAATGTAGTCCATGATAGGAGCAGTGCTTGTAACTGAACATACGTTACTAAGACTCTGGTTTTCAGAATTTCTGATGGTGACAGAAACTAATTTAATCACATTTAAGCAGGTTCTTCCACATAAATTCCACTCACCATTTTCTATAAAGCATCTTTCCTTAGAATAAACATACAAATCTCTAACCTTTAGTGCTTCAGTGGCCTTGCGAAGTTCCTTAATAACCGACGATAAAGCTTCTGGGTTAATTCCTTGTTCACAAAGCCGTACACAAATAGACAAAGTTTCCATATCTAAGCCAGTATTCAGAATTCTTGAAATTTCCAACAGAACTGAAAAAGATATAGAGGATATTTTTAAAAAAATTACATTTAAAAATACGCAGACAGTATTGTTTTTAATTCATATAATATTCCAAGTACCAAAAACTAGCACAGTATCCCTAGATTTTGAAATTATCATGTAATACTGTCTTGTTCTCTTAGCCTAGCATCAGAAATACACTTATACCCTCCCTCCACATAACTGCTTTTTACACTTTGATTTATATTCTACAACTCATTTAATATCTTAAATATATGCATCATAATGAGGAGTATTATGAACATTTCCCCATTTTTAGTATGCTTTTACAATATAATTTAGTCTTACAACATTCCATTTTATGAAAACATCTTATATTACTTAACTACTCTACTATTTAGGAGTTACTATTTAGGAGTTAAGGGTCTCATGTTTTCCCCACTGAAATAATCCTGCAATAAACATCTGTACATACTAACTACATTTTATTTCATTAGGATAAATTCCTAAAAGTGCAATGCTCAGTGATGTACATATTTAAGGCTTGAAGTGCTTAGAAACTTCTACAATTTGACAGAGTAATCATGTCTGTTGAAATCTAATAGTAAAAAATGAAAGCTTATTTTTTTAACTTTTTTTTATAGTACTTCATTTTATTGCAGTTTATAAAAGTAATTGACATAAGAAACACTAGCAAAGAGAAGCACAGAATGTAAATACACTGGCTCCATTACATTTTGTTTTATGGTGGTTATTCCCCAGAGCATGTTTAGAATTTGTTAAGTCAATGGTCAACATATTATATATGGCTGCCTGTATTATTTTCCCTTGGCCGTATACTTAGAAAGTTATTCCCCATGCAAAGATTATATAATTATATACCAAGATTCCCTTCTATCACTTCAAAGTTTGTTTCCCATCTGCCTATAAACACTTGAAGATTTAACTCCCTGGAGTTCAGGTGGAAGACAGGATTTAACTTTATCTCCCTGAAATAAGAGTTAAGAGTCTGCTCTCTAGAACAAAGTACTTGAGTTCAAATTTCACCTTCATTACCTAATAGGCAAAGTAACCTTTCTGTGCCTTTATTTTACAATTTTGTGAAATAGGAGTAGTAAGTACTTACTTTATAGGATCAGTGTGAGTACTACAAGACACACTCAGAATGCTGTGTCCATTGGCATCTCGTGCTCAAAAAGAGCTATTACTAATACCTTCTCTCTTTTCAATTTTTGTGTGTGTTGCTTATGTTTTGTATCTACCTTAGCTACTTAGTAGCTAAGTAGATTTCTGGCTGGAAATTCATCTTCCACAGATTTTTCTTGATGTCCTAAATTGGTGAAGCATTCTTGGGATAGGTAGTCTCACACTGGTCTCAGCCCTCTGGATCAGACCTGGTGGAAGCACACTGGCTCCAGACCCACAGGACACATGGATGGTACTTCCCAATCCCTGGCCATGGCAGATGGCACATTTCTGGCCTCCAGCTTCAACCAGGCACACAGGACACGTGGATGGTACTTCCCAATCCCTGGCCATGGCAGATGGCACATTTCTGGGCCCCAGCTTCACCCAAGCAGCGCAGCATGCTTTGTCAGGTTTCATTCCCAGTCTCCTGCTGTGGTTCCCATCTGCTCCTCTCTTTGGGGAAAACCTTTCTCTTTCTAAGCAGGAGATTTTTGCTTTCTTGGTTTTGAACATGGCTGTGCTGATAATTGCATTTTAGTATTTCCTGTTATTTTTATATGCTTGGAGCAGAAAGTTTTAGCCAAGTGCTCAATCATCATCAATTTTGATAGTGAATCACCAATTTCTTTAATTTTTAGTTTTGTTTTCATAAATGCATTCTACCTTGCTTTGGTATATTCTAAGTGATTAATGCAGATATTCTAGAATATACTTATTTTTATTTTGTAGCCAGCCATCTTAACAAATCCTACTGATGTCTTTTAGTTAATTCTCTTCTGTTTTCCAATTAGATAATTTTACCTACAAATAATAGTTTCATGTCCTACCTAACAGTCTTTTTCTTTTTTTATCCTGCATTATTTGCTAAAACTTTCGTATCAGTGGTTAAAAAATAAATAAGTGAAAGAAATGCTTTTAACACTAATGTTAAGGATGATGTTAATTTCATATAACTATTCCTTGGCGTGTTAACAACGTACTGTTTTCTTTCTCTAAGACTTTAAAATTAGAAGAAAAGTGTTGATTCTTATGAATTCTTTTTCATCAAACACTGAAATGACCAGGCAGCTTTCTGCCTTTGACATAGTAAAAGAGTACATTATATTGACAGACTATATTCACAGCTGAAGAACAGTGAGCTTAGGAAATCCCTACTTTAATAGTAAGCAAGTTAGCAAACTTGTTATTTATCTGGAAGTAGATGTTACCTCATCCCTCAAGTTGTTCACGGTAAATACACTCTCGAGAAACTGCAGGAGGAAGGCCTTGCCTTCTCAGCCTATAGAGCAAGACTGTTCAAGCAGGCTCAGGGCTCACAGGCTGTATCTCCCAATAGTGACACTGCATGACTTCTGATGCTAGGCTTAAGAAGGTAATATGGCTTCCTCCTGGCAATCTCTTGAAGCACTCTCTCTTGCACCCTACCCACCAAGTGAGAAGAAACCCACATGCTGGAGACAACAGCCCCTGCTGCAGGCCCAGCTAACATGTGTCAACTAGAAGATATGTGAGTGAGAAAGCTTTGGGATGACTCTAGATTCAGCACTAACTGCAATGCATTAGAGACCTTCAATGAGAATTACCCAGATAAGCCAGGCCACCATATAGATCTGAGAGACAAGTACTTGTTGTTTTGTGCCAAGAAGTTTGGGATGGTTTGTTATGCACCAGGAAAAATGAAAGCAGGTACTCTGACCCTACTCCAACTCTCCAACATTACCAACATGAGCACCATCATCAACTATTCCTGACAAATTCCCACCAGTTTTCTCTGCATGACAGACCCTGGTCTATAAATGCTGTTTATTTCTGATTTCATGCCTTAGTTCATACTTTTCTCCTCTGCCTTTTCTCTTCTCCCCATGTAATTCCATACTCTCTCTCAGGTCTATCTCAGGACTATTTCTTTCCTTTAAGCTTTCTTATAAAATCTATGTTGATCTTTACCTCCTAACTTCATAACCTATCTGTAATAAGTACTTCTGTGGTGCCTACTACATAATTGATACTTATATGTATTTTGTGCTATGTTACTGTTGAAAATACAATTGTGAAAAAAGACAGATATGGTCCCAATACTCATGGAATTACTGTCTAGGAGAAATAGATATTAAAGTAATAACTGATCCTAGTCAAAAGGGAAATAAAGAAAAGCATACCTCCAAAACAAATTATAAGGGCATCTTACATAGTTGTGAAAGACAAGTGTTTAGGAAAGACTTGCCTGAAGAAGTGACAAGTAAGCTTACACTTCAAGGATGAAGAGAAATCAACCTAACACAGAGTTAAGAAGTACAAAGAGAGTGAGTGTGAAAAAAACAGCTTGTGCAAAAATTCCTGCATTAAAGAGAACTTGGTAAATTCATAGATCTGAAAGGTTCTAAATGTGGAGGCAATGTAATTGCAAGGAAAGTACAGGTGTAAAATATGAGAAAGGAAAGGCATGAACACTCACTAAGTCTCTTTGAAGATTTCAGAACTTTGGTAAGCTACTAAAAAATATAAAAATGAAAGTATGACAATCAGATCTTCATTTTTACAAGACCCCTGCGGCATAATATAATGATCCTGGAAAGAGGCAGAACACCAGTGGAGGAGGAGTCAACTTACTGCCATCTTAGAAGAGAGATTAAGTGGTCAAACCTGAGACGAAGGAAGAAAGACTTAGTGAAGGACAGAAGGGAGGGGAGGTGAAACAAAGCAAGAATGATTCCTAGGTTTCTTTCTTCAGTGACTGACTAGACTGATAGCAGAGAGACTATACGTCCGTTTCACTGACATGCCTTGTATACTGTGAACTTTCTTAACTCCTTCTAACTTACTACCTGATATGTACTAAAGCAGCACTACACTGAAACCCTCTGGTGAGGAAGAGGTTCCTTTTAATCACATTTATAACAAGCATAATTATTAGTAGTAATTGAAGCCATAAGGAAATTTTTAAAATTTAAGATAAAAATCAAAGTATAAAACTATCAATAAAGAGTACCTAAAATTTCAAAACATTGAAAAGCAAAAGAGGTAAGTGAGTACACTGGAGAATAGAGAGAGAGGCAGTATAGAAGACTGACATTTTTAAGAAGGAATCTGGAGAGAATGTTGAGGATATAAAAATGAGAGGAAGGGATTGACACAAGACCTTATACTAAATCAGGGCCAGGGTATCAGTCGGGCTCCTTTCAGAGTAAGCCACACAGATAAACTACAAGCCTACCTGCTCCTGAAGTATCATTTTCAAAATGCTTTCACTTCACAAAAATAAAAATGTTTATAGCTGAGTTCTACAACCCTGAAATCATGCAGATCCATTAGATTAAATTAGTTGATTCTAACCCAGCCATTAGAAATGACAAATACCCACCATTTGCTTCGACATGGATGGAACTGGAGGGTATTATGCTGAGTGAAATGAGTCAATCGGAGAAGGACAAACATTATATGTCCTCATTCATTTGGGGAATATAAATAATAGTGAACGGGAATAGAGGGGAAGGGAGAAGAAATGGGTAGGAAATATCAGAAAGGGAGACAGAACATGCAAGACTCCTAACTCTGGGAAATGAACTAGGGGTGTGTAAGGGGAGGAGGGCGGGGGGTGGGGGTAACTGGGTGGCGGGCACTGAGGGGGGCACTTGACGGGATAAGCACTGGGTGTTATTCTGTATGTTGGCAAATTGAACAATAAAAAATAAATTTATTATTAAAATAAATAAATAAATTAGTTGATTCTAGTTGTGATAGGAGGGAAGTAGTAAGATGATGAGAACTATACTAATCCTGAGAGAGGGTACTGGACTCAAAAACTTTTGGCACTCAAGGCTAGACTTAAGTTCAATGAAACCCCACATTAACAAAGTTTCAAATGATAATCCTATTTGGGTAGTTCTGTTTGGCCCCTTTAGGCAAGCTGAAATTTTGTTTCTGGGAATGAATGTGGAGGAAGGTGGGATTATAAAATGACAACATGGAGACGCCTGGGTGGCTCAGTTGGTTAAGTGTCTAACTTAGGCCCAGGTTATGATCTCAGGGTCCTGGGATCCAGCCCAAGGCGGGCTCAGTGCTCAGCAGAGGAGTCTGAGTCTGCGTCTGCCTCTGACTCCCCAGCCTCTAGTTCCCCATCCTGCTGTGAGCGTATGTGTGCGCCCTTGCTCTAATAATTATATAAAATAGTCTAAAAATAAATAAAATAAAATGAGAACATGTAGGATTTTTCCAGTTCAGTTTATGATCAATTATTTACAGTGTGTGTTTTTAGTGTGTTTACCTTTGTGTCTTAATTATTAAACAACATGGAAAAGTTTTCCATTAATTTTGCAGTAATTCAACTTCATATTTTATGTGACTGTCTTAGACTCCAATTATGGCCCCAGGGATTTTCTGTAAGTTTAGAATTCTAATGGACGTGATATTCCCTAGCTGCCACATTTAACAAATGTTGATTCAGTGCCAACCTGGGGCCTTTTTATCTTGAGGTTTGTGGACTAACTGTATATGAAGGAGCAGTGTTCTCTAAGTCATAGAGCCTCTCAATTTTTATTTTTTAAAAAATCTGTATTTCTTCACTTTTTCCTGTTCTTTCACTCTCAATAATCTTCATTTTACACACACTCCTCCCAGTAAAAATATTGATGACACAACCAATAGTCAGTTCTCATTTGTACATCAATAGTTCCACCAGTGATAAACTGGGAGTTCTCCATTCAAACAGGATTTTGCGGCCGTATAAATGAGGAACCTAGGTATAGCCATCATAAGAAAATTGACAGAAGTGGGGCCTCATACTCTATTCTTTAAAAGACCCACCGGCTTCCAAGCAAAGATGTAAGACAATATAACCATCGCTCACTTTTTGAAAGTTTGTCTTATTTCACTTTGCTTTTATGGAAGCCATACATTAGTAGCTATTTTTGCTAACCAAAAGAAATCCAATAAATTTTTGCTTTTATGAAAATAGGCAAAAAGTGAAAATAGTGTTGAGTGTTTGTTTACGATAAGCCATTAGAGCCAGCACATAACCCCAGCATTTAGTGTTTGTTACTGCCAAGCTCCTTCCCCAGGAACTAAACTCAATCTCTTGCCATTAAGCTCCCAGACCCTTAAACTAGTGTCTGGGGGCATCTGTGCTTTATCTCTATTTATTTTGTGCATCTGTTAACAAGATGTATCCTAGGGCATCAAAAAACCCTAAGAAAGGTTATTTTTTGGGGTCTGAGAATGCTCAAAAAAATTTCCAATTCGTATTGGCTCTTCACTTTACATAATTTCAGCTTAGGAAACGTTTCATGGGACCAGTCTGCTTCCAGATAGCTGGGGAAACCTATAATGTGGTACACTGAGAAAGAATGGGAAATAGGCTGAATATGATGTTAATAAAATTCTGGGGTGCCTGGTAGTTCAGTGGGTTGAGCATCCAACTCCTGATTTCAGCTCAAGGTTGATCTCAGGGTCATGGGATGGAGTAGAGCCTTGTTCCTCTCTCTCTGCCTCCACCTCTAAAATAAATAAAACCTTTAAAGAATAAAGTCTGTTTTCTTTTCAGAGAAACAGCAAAATAGATACTTGGTAAGTAAAAAGTTAGATGCAAATGTTCTAATGTACATAGTTCTTTGAAAAGGAAAGCAGAGCAACCCCAGTGGCTCAGCGGTTTAGCGCCACCTTCGGCCCGGGGCGTGATCCTGGAGACCCGGGATGGAGTCCTGCGTCGGGCTCCCTCCTTGGAGCCTGCTTCTCCCTCAGCCTGTGTCTCTGCCTCTCTCTCTCTCTTTCATGTATAAATAAATTTTAAAAACCTAAAAAAAAAAAGAATGTAAAGGAAAGCAGCAACCTGTGCAGAAAAAGCCAGAAATCTTACTGAAAGCCCTTTAAGGAGTGACTGTATCAGTAAGTGAAGCCGGCAGGGAGATTCAGCAGGAAGGCTGGCACAACTGAGAACTGCAAAGTTTCTTTCTTTCCTTTTTCTTTTTTTTTTTTTTTAAAGATTTATTTATTTATTTGTTTATTTGAGAGAGAGAGAGAGAGGCAGAGACACAGGCAGAGGGAGAAGCAGGCTCCATGCAGGGAGCCCGATGTGGGGTTTGATCCCGGGACTCCAGGATCGCGCCCTGGGCCAAAGGCAGGCGCCAAATCGCTGAGCCACCCAGGGATCCCCCAGAGTTATGTTTCAATAGAGATGAAGACTCATGTTAGTAACCCCCTGGAAAAATGCAAAAAAAAAAAAGGGGGGGGGGGCCAACATTCAACATCCATCAAACCCGTAAGAGGATGCGATAAAATGGAGACAAAGGAGGAGTCCGCAAGTAGTGGGATGTACATGTAATACAACCCAAAGGTCATGGTAACTATTTTTTGCTTTATCGCCTCTGATACGCCTTTGCTTTGTGGTCTTAAATATTCACAAATACCTTTTAGGAGGAGGTGAACTCACTTTATAGAAAAGAAAGAAATGGGCTCAAAACGTCTACATAGCTTGCCCCCCCCCCCCCCCGGAAGGGGAGCACAGTGTCAGAACCGACATTCATTCGAGGGTAGAGAACCTGACTCCAGGGCCCGTCGTCTTCCAGCACGTGCGCGCGGGCGTTCCACCCACGTGCCGCGGAAACAGGTAAAGCGGCGCACAGCCCCAGCCGCCGGCGGCACCTGCTCCTCGACGCCTCGGAGCGCTCCTGAGGGCGGGGCGCCTCGCCCGCTCGCCGCACAGTGAACAAGCGTCAGGGACAAAGGACATCGCGGTGACCAAACGCACAAGGCCGCTCTCCACACGGGGCTTGCAGTCTCGAGGGCTGCTCCCTCCCGCTCGGGCCTCTGAGGAAACGGCGCCCCGCCGCGGGTGGGGGGGGGGGGCGGCGCCCGAAGCCGGCTCCGCGGGAAAGGCCGCCAGGAGCCCGCCGCAGCGTGAGGCGCGCGGGGAGCGGGTGCGGAGCGGGCGGCGCGCGTGAGGCGCGGGAGGCGCGTGAGGCGCGTGGCGTGCGTGAGGCGCGGGGCGCGCGCGCCCGGCTGACGTGGCGGCTGGAACGCCGTGCGCGCGACACAGCACGCCGGAGCCCAGAGAGCGCTCTCGAAGGATGGCACCCTCGGCGCCACGGCCTCGGCGGATCCCCTGGGAGGATCCTCGAAGATGCCGTCCGGGGCCGGAAGTGGACCTCAAGTCCTTCTTGGCTTCCCGCCGCCTGGGGGCCCTGGCTGGGGGAAACGGAGACAAGGTAAGGGGGGGCGAGGGGGAGAAACGGGCACTCACCGTCCATGGTCTCCCTCACCGCGTTGAGGTTCGCCGCCGCTGCCGCCGCCGCCCCGGGGCCGCTGCTGCTCGCCATGGCGGAGGCCGAGGGAGGCGGGAGAAGGGCCTGACCCGGAACTGGAGCGCCGGCCTCTCTCCCGGGCAATCACACCACGCGTCCCCCGCTCACGCCGGGCAGGCTCCGCCCCTCGCGCTCGTCGCCGGCGTGAGGCTGCGTTGATTTAAATTTGGAGCCTCGTTACTCTGCGCGGAATGCGAAGCGGGGAGTTGCCGTTCGAATTTGCTACGCGGCCTCGATGCGATTGGTTGGTTCGCGGACGGCGGCGCGACGCGATTGGCCAGTCCCCCCACGGGGCCTGGGCGCTGGTTGGCCTAGGACAGCGCGGAAGCGGGGAGTTAAAGAGTCTATGCCTGTCGTGGGAGCTGGCCTGGCCCCCCGGGAGCGCCCTGGAGTCGCCTACTGGGGGGGCTTCCTTTTTTATACGCACCACTAGGTACGTTCTTTGTAGCCCCTGGCCTTTCCTCCTGTCTTGAGTTGGAGAGCTCCCTTTTCCTCCCTTGCCGACCCACCTGCCCGCTGTCCCCCGGGGGGAATGGGAGCAGCGAGGGAATAGGTGCGGAAGAGGGTGGTGGGGGGGGGGGCTGGGGGGGCGCCAAGCTGTGATCGCTTAGGACTGGGAGTGACACTGGCTGGAGTGTCCACCTCTGCTCTTCACCCCCAAGGAAGCCAGCTGCTTCGGCCTTCCAGAAGTGGATCCTTTCTCCCTAGTCGTGCCGACCCCCCTTTGACTGAAAGTAATGCAGTCTTGCCTTCTACCCTGGACGTCTTAGCGCAAGGAGGATGTTTGAGGAGAGGCAACCAAAGGGCGGTTAGTCTCCTAGCCCTAATCAGCCGTGCTTTGGGGCTAAAGTGGAAGAAAGACACTCGTGCTTAAGCTTCCTTGTCTCGTATATATCTGCCTGCTGCAAATAATTGTGGCTTAGCAGCTGTCGTTTGATAGGCAATTGCTGGGATATCCGAAGTATGTTAAGTGTTTGGAGACTTGAAATAAGGAATAAAGAAACTATAGGTTTTAGTTGGAACTATAGCCTTTTAGTTGGAAAGAGTTTTGTGCCTCTTGTGCCTCTTCGTTGCTTCGAAAGCGGACCTGAACTCATTCATATGCGGTTGACTGCTACTTTTGTGCTACTTAGCTTCTCTGAGTTTATATCCCTAATCATATCCTGTACCTCTCTAGTCCTCAAGGTTATTTCGAGGATCACTTTAGAAGATGTATGTGATGCCTTTTGTAAACTATAAACAACCCAAGAGCATTAGATTTTGAGTTCTTTATGCAAAATGTTTGTTGAATACATTTTAGTTGTCAAAATGAATGTGGAATGTGCCAGTTTTATTGTTCATAATGCCTTTTTTTTTTTTTTTTTTTTTTTAGTTTTCTCTCTGTGCTATGGGAGATGTCAAAGAATCAGGAATGCAGATAACACCGGAAACTCCAGGAAGGGTCCCAGTTCTGAATCCTTTTGAAAGTCCTGGTGATTATTCTAATCTCCATGAACAAACTCTCTCCAGTCCTTCTGTTTTTAAATCAAGGAAATTACCAGTAAGCTATTCTTGTCTGACATATACAAATTATCTTACATGTAAACATCTTTCTTTACAACTTAAGGGAGAAATTTATTATGGAGCACGTATGTGGGGAATTTGCTTTCTTAATTGTAATGTTCACTGTAGTGACTGGGCTAATAATAAGTTAGGTAGGTTTTTGTTTTGTTTTGTTTTTTGTTTTTTGCCAACATTTCTCTTTTTTTTTCTTTCAGTAGATAATGTCTTGGCTTCTTGCAACTGGATATAGCTAGATACTGTGGTTGATTATGTATTTACTAATAAACACATTCAAAGAGAAGCTATGTCATCTCCTTTATTGAGCAAACCTATTTGATTGCTGCTGTGTGTTAAAGTACGAAGCATAAAGAATAAGTCAGGGTCATTAAACACAAACTCTCAAGGAGCTTCTATTCTAATGCAGGGATCAGCAAACTTTTTCTCTCAAGGGCTAGACAGTAAATATTTCAGGCTTCACAGGTCATCTTGTTGCTGTTAAGACTAGTCAGCCTCTGCCTGGTATCACAAAAGCAGCCATAGGTAATATGTAAACAAACATGGCTGTGTTTCAATAAAGCTTTATTTATGAATGTTTGAATTTCATGTAATTTTCACATGTCATGAAATAATTTTTTATTTTTCCAATCATTTTTAGCTTGCAGATTGTATAAAAAGAAGCCAACATCTACTCTAAAGGAAAAGAATAACTAATCTAGCAACTTCAAAACAATATATGTGCTGTTAGTGGTTAAGGTGGCTAAGGGTGCTATGGAAGGGAAAGTGCTCCTTTGGAGATTAGGAAAGGCTATTACTTTAGCTTATTTTTACTGTTACTTGCTACCCTGGCGTTCTTTTGAAGTATGATCTTTTAACCTAGTAAATTACCTAGAAAAACTCCAAAGTGAGTGGCTGTTTATGCTATATTTTCATGTCAGCTTAAACAAAGATCAAGTTAAGTTGTACAGTTAGGCAGTTTATATTGAGTTAATCTGACCTCATGATTTTTGATTCAACTGTATTCCATTTTAGTTACCTGTTAATATAGAATAAATAATAGATTGGCTGCAACTTAATCCTCAAAGCCAGAATGTGTAGGATATTGGGTTTTTAAGCCTAACTTTGTCAAAAATGCATTCCAAATTACAGATTAGGATTTGGGCAAGTTTCTGGTTCAGTTGGATAGTTGAATGCAGAAGAGTAGCAATGATTACTTTTCCTAATTATTTTAAGCATCAACTATTTTATGATCTTTTGCAGGCACTTCTGTAGTTAGGACTTCATTTCAGTTCATTATTAGTGAAAGTAAAGACCTTTGATAACTCTAATAAGAGATTTTTACTTTTACTGGGGTATGTTACATTGTTGATGAGTATTAATTCTGGAATTTCTATACCTTTATTACTCTACTGTGATTTTCCCCATCATTAAGCAATTTTAAAAATCGCCCAGATGGAAGATTCAGATATTTTAAAATACAGACCAATTGATTTAGTGTGATTTGATTATCATTTGCCATTTAATTTAGTGGTAAAGCCAAATTTTAAAATACAGCTTTAAAATACTTTTGCATTATAACCATTCACATTATTTTTGAAGCTGACATTTTGGTTAGCTTTTTGGTTAGCATTTTGATGAAGTGTTTTAGTTTGCTTTTACTCATAAGTTCACTTTCTTTTGTTAAGACTCCAGGGAAATTTAGGTGGTCTATTGATCAACTAGCTGTAATAAATCCTGTAGAAATAGACCCAGAAGACATTCATCGTCAAGCTTTATACTTAAGTCATTCTCGGTAAGTTTTCCTTTTTTGTATCTAAATATAATAACATTATTAAGTGAAGAAAGTTAGGAAATTCCAAAAGTTGAATATATTTATATGTAAAGATATCAGGGAGGAAAGATTCTGATACAGATTTGTTGTACCTAAATGAAGAGTGAGTTCAAAGAAAGAACTATATCCAGAAAGAAGATTCCCTTGCTAACAGTTTTAAACCTGAGTAGGGATCTTCTGTGGTTTTTTTTCTGTTTTGTTTGTTTGTTTGTTTGTTTTTTGAGATAACTTTCTTCTGCTACTTATGGGACAACTGTGCTTTCCAGCACTTAGTAGAAGGAAGACCATTTTGCAATTTGTACCTTTCTGTATGATTGTGGCTTTTCCCATTGAGTTTTTGTTTTTGTTTTTTTTCTTTTTGTGGTTTGGAGTAAAGCAAAATGCTCTTTCATTTCTGTTTGTGTTTGAGGTTTGAGGAAGCCTAAAATCCCCTCACCAAATTCAAACACATTAAATGAAATGGTATCCATTTGCAACAGAGAGAGCTTTTCTAGATATTATGCAGCTTTGATATAAGACCCGTAGGGATCTAAATTACATTGTATTGCAGTCAATCTGTTAATCAGAGCAGCCTTAACTTGTTGATATTTTATATAGGTTTCTAAGCACTGGTGTGTCTTGGACTGGTGTGCTGTGCTGCTTGATGATGTCCAACATAGAGACGACATGTACTTCTTTGGTGGAACACACCTAGCTTTTGATTACATATTACTGTAATCTGTAATTATAAATAACAGTGTTAATAGTTTTGGGGATTCTTGTTGATGTCAGTTTTATAGTCTGATTTTTTAGATATTTGAAACAATTGAATACTGATGTAACCACCTTTTAATTTTCAGTCCCAAGGTACATGTGTTGTCTTTCCAGAATAATGGATAATTGTTTTCTCTTTAACTTCAGAATTCAGTCACAGAAAAACATATATATGTTGCAATACTTTTGCAAATATTTGTCTAGATTTTCTACCCCTTCCTCTCTTGCTTCTTAACTTGATGACCATTCACTCACAATTAATGTCCATCTAGAAGTGTTATAAAAAGGGACTAGAATGGAGAGAGAGCGTAAAAGAACTTTAACTTAAAAATAAATAGTATCTTTGAAGAGAAAGTGAAAGTTTCAGAATCTAAAAGCAAATGGGTAACATCAAATTAGACTGATTTTTTTTGTTTGTTTCACACAAACTATTTGCTTTATTATTTGCCTCTTGATATATTCAATCATGGACAAAGGTTATCTTAGTTAAAAGGTAGTTATTGAGCGTGTTGAGGAATACTGAAGAAGTATAGACTATTATTTCTAATATCCAGAACCAACAATACAATTAACCAAAGTTGTGGCACAACATTTCTATACTTATTGATAAATGATGTATTCTCTAGGTAGATTTATAAAAAGAATCTTGGTGTATTTCAGTAGGTAGATTTGTAATACAAAAGAGAGGAAAAGAGTGGGAAAGACCGTAATTTTAATATAATTTACTAATGTAATTCAATAAATGTTTATGGCTTCTACAAAGGACGGTGAGTACAGTCTCAAGAAAACATTGATTCATTCTTAGAAACAAGCAGTGGCTTCCAGTGCCTCTTCCTTTCTAATCTGAGTTCCCTGTTTCAGTGCTTCCCACCCTTTCATTCTGCTACTCATAAAAAATGATGACAATAAGGCAGATGGGTGTAAGCAAATGAGTCTGTCCATACAGAAGTTGAACAGTCCTGAAAAGGCCCTCCTCTACTCAGGATCCATTCAGGGTATCCGTGTAACCTAGATGCATCATGCCAGTGTTCTGTAATATAATGGTCAGGATACTCTGTCCTATATGACTTCTTAGAACCTTCCATGATCAGGTGGTAAATATTTGCCTAAACTGATTTTCACTGCTTCTAGCAATCCCCTAAATATTTCAGGTTCTTAGTCCATCTGATGCAGCAGAAAATATTTCTGAATGAGGTAATACTAAATCAGAGCTTACTAAATATTATATGCTGTTACTATGCACTGTCATTTTGACCTGCTTTATGTGCATGATAAGATAAAGAGAACTGAGTTATTTGCCCCCCAAAATGGCTATTGTTCAAGCTGAGATATGTGGATTATCACTGTAGTCTATTTTCTCATCATTCTTTTACTTGAAAAATTCACTTGATTTTAATTTGTGAAACATATTCTTATATGAGGTTTGTTAAGCTACTAAAATATATATATGAAAAACTCGGAGAGACATTCTTTTAAATTGTTGTAAAAAGAAGTGTTTACCAACTTATTAACAGAAAGCAAATAGTCTTCCCTGGGACAGATTAAAGTGGTCCTCTAAGGCTAGCTGCTTAGTCCTTGGCAAGTCTATGCCTCATGCTGGAGACCCAACATTTTGTTAAATCTTGTAGCTGATAAACTTGTGTTGCTGTAATTGCATATTGTATCAAAATAAAAAAATTCATTTGGACAGAATTCTATATTGTCAATATTTTATTTCATAATTAATATTTTTGTTCCTTAATTCAGAACTATGATAGTTTCTTTTCTTCTATTTCAGAGTAAGAGTTGATTCTAAAATTATGGCTATGATAAACTTGCTATAATTGAAGAAAAAGAATTTGAACAGTAGATTTCTGTGGAATGAAATGCCTCTTGTGATAGTTAAAGAACAAAGTTTATTCAAATTACTTTATGTTGTTAATAGTAATTTAAAAATGATATCAATGTAAGCCCTTTAACAGAAAATACTATTCCATTCAAACTGAATGGAAAGGAGGGAGGTAAGCCTAACAGCACAATGCCAAATATCCAAATACTGTCATTTACTAAATGTAATAAGATACAGGTGCTTGTTTTTTTAATGAGCCTAACATTTGCCAGTTTTCAACAGAAGGAAATTATTTCTTTGAAAGCTTATTATTTTAAATGTTCAATCAGCTGAAGTAATGGCATGGTTATGTTTCTTCTTTATCTCTGTATAGAATAGATAAAGATGTGGAAGACAAAAGACAAAAAGCCATTGAAGAGGTAACTTAAAACTGTTACTGATCATAAAGCCAGTTAAGCATCAATTCTGCCTGCACGTCACCTCTTTTAGGATGACTTCCTTTAAATCTTTTACTATCCCAGAACCTACCAGCCTGACCTGTCCCTAACCGTGTCAAGTGCCCCTCTGTACTCCCATAAGACCAGTGTTGTTCAGCCATTCCAGTGCCGGTCATAGTGCTGCTATTACAATATTGTAATGATTGGTTTAGTGCTTCTCTCCCCTTGACTAAATTCTTCTGTTGGCCAATATTGTACTTCACTTATCTTTTCATTCTCAGGGCCTATCAAACAGTTTGTCTTCCTTGTGCCTTCAGGATACTGATGAGCACAAACTTCTGTTTCAAGTTGGAGTTTGTATAGAGGAAGTTGAATATTTTCAGACCTTGAAAATCGAGATTGGCATTGGCAATAGTTTCATCTTTTGTTGTTGTTAATGCTTTGAGTTTTCAAGACACAATATATTTCATGAAATAAAATACCTTTCTAAAACATAGAAGAAAGTATATTACACATGTAGGGTTTTTTTTTTTAGATAAAAATAATAAACCAAGTTTTTCACTTTTTGCTCATTTGTTTGATGATCTCCTCCTAGAGTGCAAACCAGGGTTATCTATCTAGTTATTTCCCAGAAAGTCTTTATGTCATGAAAATACCTGTTTTTCCTTTTTCCCTTACCAGCCCTCTCTACCCACCCCTATTCCTTAGCTATATTCAACTCTTCTGAATCCCAGAACACTTTAGCTATGGTGTGTGTATAGAAATTAAGTGATGCTGTGCCCCACCCCCCGCGCTTATTTTTCTAGTGTTGATATTGGCCCCTTGTGTTTCAGATATAGCATATTTCTTCAAAAACTCTTGCATGTGCTTTCCTCCTCCCAAATATTATCTGCTTATTTATCTAGTAACTTCAGAATTTTCACTCTGATCTATACTTGATTTCACAACAGTTGAATACTCTCAGACTGTTTCCCATTTCCCAACATTTTAGAAAATGTGCTTTCCCTTTAGAAGCCTCAATTTTAAAGGGAAATTCAGCAAAAAATTTAAGAAAATAAAATCAGAGTGAAAATTAGGGTCAGTGTATCAGAAACAAGTTAATGTATCAGAAACAAATATTTTCAAATGTATAAATATTTGAGAGAATAAATATATGCAGATAGTATAAACAAAGTTTAGAATTCAAAGGAAAATTATAAAGTGAAAATAAAAAGCTTCTTGTTTCCCATCTTACTTCCTAAAAGTAACTATGTGACTTTTATACTTTTAGATTAATTTTATGTATATAATGCAAATGGCCTTTAACAAATAGTATCATCATTCTCATACTGTTTTGCATCTTTTTTTGCTTAATAATGTTCCTTAGTTTTGTTTTGTTTGTTTTTTTTTTTTTTAGCACATACTGATTCTTAGTAATGGCATAGTATTCCTTTGTATTAATGTATTGTAACCTAACTGAGCCCCTACTAATACTTACGTTGTATTTGATGTTTTTCTATTACAAATAATGTTTCAGTGAACACACTTGTGCATATATCTTTGTGTGATTGCAACATACTTGGGAAGTCAGAGGCTTTGTGTTTTCAGTTTTGGTAAATTTTGCAATGTGGCTCTCCCAAAAGGTTACAGCAGTTTTTACTCCTGGTCATGTTATCATACCCACTGTTTTCTTCTATCTGCAATACTGATTATTATTCAGCTTCTTAATTTGTATTATTCTAATCACTTTAAAAATTTCATCTTGTTAATTTGGATCTATAGGTCTTTAATTTTGAATGGACTAAATACATTGCTTCATTAGTTGGTGGGGGTGGGTCTTTCATATTTTTTTTTCTGGAAATTGTACATATCATAATCTCTGCTCCCCTCCCCCCCCCCTTTTTTTTACATCTTTCCTCATGTTAAAGAAATTGTTCTTAACCATATGTTTAGCAAAATATAAAGAAAATGTTTTGGGGGTACCTGGCTGGCTGGCTTAGTCGGTGGAGCTCAGGACTCCTGATCTCAGAGTTAAGGAATTTGAGCCCCATATTGGATGTAGAGATTATGTAAGGGGAAAAAAAAGAAAATGCTTTGAATTCCTTCCAAAACAGAGAGAGGGAAGGGAAAAAAACACTGTATTAGACTTTATATCTGGAATGAAAAAAGGAAAAATATGTATCCAAATGCTCTTACCTCCATTTGAATATACTGACCAGTGGTATACTGATAAATGTTTGACAGCTGGCCCTCTGAGGGAGGAGTATGATTTTTAGTGATTACTGCTATCTGTAATGTGAATACTCCGACCATGACCAGTTTCAAGTTACTGATGTGACATTACCAAGTAAAAGAAGTGCAGTGGGAGTTCCACCATTCTGATTAATCTCAAGAGCATGGATACTGGTCAGTGTAAAATAATTAGCAAGTAGAGAGTTGGGGCTTTTGTGACCTTTATTTTTTATATATTTAATTGTAAGTTTACAAGTTTTAACATTGGTTTTAACAACTGATGCACAAAATTCCTGAAAATTTAATAATTAGATCTTGAGAGCCAGTATAAGCCAGTTCCAGCATACCATTCTAGGAGCTTACTTGTATATATTTATTTCCATTTATTTCTCCCTTCTTCATATTCCCTTTTGTCATCTCCACCCTTGGCCCCCCCCCCCCAATTGGGAGGAATTTAAAATATTTCTCTATGATTAATGCCTTTAGATTAATTTGCAAGTTTTAAATTTAAGTGGTGGAAATAGTAACATTTCTCTTTATATATATGTTACATTTATTTTACCTTTGGTCATTTGTGCTTTTAAGTATTAAAATTTTTAAATGTAACTAAAGTCTTTATCACGTTTGATGATTATTTGAAAATAACATAGGTACTTATTTATATTTGGGGGGGGGAAATTATGCCTAATTGTATAACTTTATTTTTTCTAGTTTTTCACAAAAGATGTCATTGTACCCTCTCCTTGGACGGATCATGAAGGGAAACAGCTTTCAGAATATCATTCCAGTAAATGTGAGTGCATAAAAATCTTATGAATAAAAATTATAAAAATCATAGAATCATAAAGCTCAGTGAATGTAGAGCAATATACAGTGAAGTGTCAGCTTATTGCTTTGGTAAGTAGCTTGCTATTAGATTTCTGGATACCTTTAAGGGTCAAGCTTCCAAGTAATGAATGAATAACTCGAGAATAAAAGGCAAAACATAGAGAATATATTCAGTGATACTGTAATAGTATTGTATGGTGACAGATGGTAGCTACACTTGTGAACAGAGCATAATCTATAGAGTTTTATAGAGTTGTCAGATCACTATGCTGTACATGTAAAACTAATGTAACATTGTGTGTCAGCAGCAAAAATGCTTAGAGGTTACAGTTTAAAATGTGACTAAAATATACTGAATTCTTTTTATGGCCATTTTATCTTGAATTTAACTTTTTCTTCATGACCATTATGAATATCCGTTATGATGGTTATAGAGGATCCATTGATGCCAAAATGGTTGATATAAATCAAGAACTGAGCTGTTAGTGATTTCTGCCTAATTTTCAAGGTTAATATTTAAAATGAAACTCTTAAATTGTTTTGTTTTTTTGCTAATTTGCCGATTTCTTATAAAGATAGAAGAAATATGGACACTTGACCTAGGGCAGTGTAATATAGATGATTATATGCAAAATTAATGAGGAAATTGAAGGACAAACCAGTAATCTTTCAAATATTTTTCTGCCTCCAGGAAATGGTTATATTTGCTCTCACTGTCCTTTGAGTTATGAGCACTGTTTGAGTATTACTTGTATATATATATATATATATGCTCATTTCAGTGAAATTGCCCATTCTTCTATTTAACGTACATTAATTATGCTCTCATTGTAAGAAAGACTATTTCATTCATTATCAAAAAACACAATAATAGGTAAAATGAATTGAGCACTTCCCATGTGCTATACAGTGCTAAGTGCTTTCAGTAATTCTGTACAACAGCTCACTTGAGGTAGATACTATTATTGGCCTCATTTGATGAGAAAACCTACTTTTAGAAAGGTTAGAGCACTCATTCAGGATTACAAAGATGATAAAAGTGGTAGAACCTTGATTCACAACTAGATGTTCTACGTTGAATTCTGTATTCTCAGCCATTACAAACTGAAGGTAGGGTGCAGTAGTGGACAGAGACCTGAGCTGGAGACCCCCTGCTACTATAAACCTGTAGAAGCATCCTGAGATCTTTAGACCTCAGCTTTTCATTTCTAAAATAAAGGAGTTAAACTACATAGTTGCCTGTTAATGTCCATCCCAGTGCTAAAATTTCTATCCAAGGTAGCATTTTCATAGACACTAGTTTTTTCCCCCTAACTCCTTTCATGTTGGATTTTTGAACAGATGACTCAACCTTTTATGTGGTCTTTATACTGGTTGGTCAGAGGCAAAAATGTTTTGTTTATTCACATTGGCTTATACTGTTAACTTTTACTATTAATACTTGTGCAGCAAGGTGCTTCAATGAATATCCTCATGTGTTTTAATTTATGGACTTGAGTGAGAATTTCTTTGAAATATATACACAGGCTGAGAATTCCTAGCATATGAGCTGTGTGTTTACCTGTTTTGACTATGTAGTGCCCGCCTGCTCTCCAGAATGCGCAGTCTATACAACTACCAACTGATTCCTGTGCCCCCACATCCCTGCCAACATTTGACATTATCCAGGTTTCAAATGTTTGCCTTTTGTTTTTTAAAATTTAATTTAAATTACACTTAATTTATTAACATATAGTGTGTTATTAGTTTCAGAGGTAGAGTTGAGTAATTCATCTGTTGTATATAACACCCAGTGCTCATTACATCATGTGCCCTCCTTAATGTCTATCACCCAGTTAACCCCATGTCCCCATCCTCCACCCCTCCACCAACCCTTGTTTGTTTCCTATGATTAAGAGTCTCTTCTGGATTGTCTCCCTTTCTGATTTTGTCTTGTTTTATTTTTCCCTCCCTTCCCCTATGTTCCTCTGTTTTGTTTCTTAAATTCCACTTGAGTGAAATCCTATGATAATTATTTCTCTGATTGACTTATTTCACTTAGCATAATACCCTCTTGTTCCATCCACGCCATTGTACATAGCAAGATTTCATTCTTTTGGAAAATATTCCATTGTGCATATATAACACATCTTTATCCATTCATCTGTCAGTGGACATCTGTGCTCTTTCTATAGTTTGGCTGCTGTGAACATTGCTGCTATAAACACTGGGGTGCAGGTGCCACTTCAGATCACTACATTTGTATCTTTGGGGTAAATACCTAGTAGCGTAATTGCTGGATCATAGGTTAGTTCTATTTTTAATTTTCTGAGGAACCCCCATACTGTTTTCCAGAGTGGCTGCACTAGTTTGCATTCCCACCAGCAGTGTAAGAGGGTTTTGCTTTCTCCACTTCCTTGCCAACATCTTTTGTTTCCTGACTTGTTAATTTTAGCCATTCTGACTTCTGACTGGTGTGAGGTAGTATCTTACTGTGATTTTAATATGTATTTCCCTGATGCCAAGTGACGTTGAACATTTTTTTTCATGTGTCTATTGGCTATTTGCATGTCTTCTTTGGAGAAATGTCTGTTCATGTCTTTTGCCCATATCTTCTTGACTGAATTATTTATTCTTTGAGTGTTGAGTTTGATAAGTTATTTATAGATTTTGGATACTAGCCCTTTATCTGATAAAAAAATGTTTGTCATTCCTAATGAGTTGTTTGACATTCTAAATGATTTTTGAAATTTTCATTTCTTCATATACTAATGGTCTTTGCAATTTCCTTTCTTGCGAAATACTTATTTATAGTATATTGGTTATATTTATATTGGATTGCTGTCTTTTTTTTTTTCTTGTTAATTTCTAAGACACCTTGTGTAACAAGGTTATATTGGTTCTAAAGATTTCAAATACCATTTCCCATTCTGTCATATTTATGCTGTTTTTGTTCTTGATTTCTTTGGTTGCAAAGAAATCTTACTCTGATGTAATCAAATACATCAGTTTTTTTTTCTCATTTGATGGCGTTCTTAAGCTTATTTAAGAAGTCCTCCTGGAGGAAACAACTGAGGAATCACTCACAATAGAGTTGAAAAGCATGATAATGCTGTAGTTGGTGCTTTTCTGATCTAAGGAGGTCAGGGAATGCATGCTGGTGGAAGACAATTTAAGCTGAAACTTAATCAACCAGACTCAGCAAATAAGGGAGAAAAGTCAGAATAGCATGAGAAATACCTAAATATGAGGGAGAAGCTCGTTTTTTTTAAGGTGCTCAAATAGTGTTTAGTTGGAGGACAACTGTTCTAGAGACAGACAAGGTTTTGAAGGGCTTTCTATGACGCTGAGGTGTTTGGGCTCTAGCCTGAAGACCAAGGACATTATAGAGTTTTCTGCAGCAAAGTGCCTTGACTACATTTACTTTATAGGTCACACTGCTTACAGCAAAGACAGCATTCAAAGACAGCATTCAAATTCAAAGCTGTCAGAAGACAGCATTCTGACAGTATTTATTAGGAGACTTTAATTCATTTACCCATCTACCCACCTATTCATTCATTTATTTATTTAGGTTTGTTAGGTTACCAGTCTTCTGTAATGTTCTTTTAAGCTTTCTTGTTTTTTTTTTTGTTGTTGTTGTTTTTCTGGGGTTTTTTTTGCTCCTTCCCTTTTTCTTTTATTTATATTGGTCATTTTTGTCATTGTGTGTTTGTTTTTTCATCTCATAACTTTCAAGTTACCGAAACTTAGTAGTCATTCATTTTTGATTTAAAAATATTTGCAGCCTGACTTTTGATTCCTGTTATGAAAAGAAACAACATAGTTTTATCAAATTTTACATTTTGTTGAAATTATCAGGCATTTTAATTCAATTTATATAACCCATTTTGCCAAAACATTAAGCAACAGAGGACTTTGAGGTTGACTAACATACATCTTCAATCTTTTGAAGTTGACATAATACAGAGTAACCATACTTTCCTCAAAAACTATTACTTGGTACCTCATCTGCTGTGGTAATCCTTCAAGTTTTATTTGTGCTCCTTCAGAATTAAAAAACTAATAGAAACATGCCAAATTATTAGCTATACAGATTTTATTTTTAAAGTGTTGTAGAATAAAAGTTTTCACTTTGCTTACTTTTTTACTCTGGGAAAGGTCACTCTTGAAGGAAATGAAGAATATAAAATGTAAGATTTGACATTTAAAATGTTTTACAGGTATTAACATAACTAGTGACTCTCCAATTGGTAGAAAGCTGACCATCCATTCTGAGAAAAGCAACGGTGAGTGTGAATATAATTTGAAATGAAGAATGTTCCACATTAAGCTACATTTGATTTTAAATTGTGTGATAACACTTTACTCTGGAATTGAAATTGTTTAATTATGAACTATATGAGAGCTAATTTTAAAAACAATTAGAATAGATAAATACCATCATGTTTTAGAAATAACATTAGTATGTGTGTGTTGTTTTCTTATTTGAAGTATGGGAGACGATTTCTGGTTTTGGAAAACATTTTTCTGAAATTTTGTGAATGATGAGGAAATCTATCCCCAAATACAATTGACCCTTGAATAAGATGGGGCCTATGTGTATGAACCCCTTATGCACTCAAAAATCCATATAGCTTTTGCTCCCACAATGTTCAACTGCTAATAGCCTATTGTTGACTGGAAGCCTTACTAATAGTCAGTCAACATATATTTCGTATGTCATTTGTAGTGTAATTTTACAATGAAGTAAGTTAGAAGAAAACGTTAAAAAAGCCCTAAGGAAGAGAAACTACATTTATAGTACTCTACTGTATTTATTGGAAAACATGCACATTTAAGTAAACCTATGCAGTTTAAATCCGTGTTCAGGAGTCAGCTGTAAACTGGCTTCTTTTCTCATTCCAGTGCCAGCAGTACAACCAGGAGTTAACTCTTTCCGATAACAGGTTTATATCAGTGCTGGAAGGTGTGGGAAACTGCTTATAGAAAGGTGGCATGTTGTTTAATAGAATGCATAAATGAAATAATTCAGTTTGGCTGGAACATCATGGGGAGATGGTTGATTGGGAAGCACATGCTAAATTGCATGTAATATGCTTCCATTGATTTATCCATGTTTGTATTTATTTATCTGCTTGCTTCCAGCTGCTTGTCAGACATTGCTGTCTCTTCCTGTGGATTTTAATTTAGAAAATGTATTAGGTAAGTATTATGTTTGTTTAAACCTTTAATAACTTAAATAGAAGGTTTTGTTTTGATGGCTTTAAGTAAGTGGAAATAGGTGGCAATGTCTGTTTGTAAAGAAGTGGGGAAACAGTCTTGAAATTTCTCCTTTTTCTTTAATTTGGCTTTTTGTCATAATGAATTTTGCTTTAGCCCTTTATCTGATAAAAAATGTTTGTCATTCCTAATGAGTTGTTTGACATTCTAAATGATTTTTAGACATAAACTATTCTTAGGCACATCATGTTGGTTTTACCTACACTAATAATAAAGTACTTGAAAAAGAAGGAGTAATTTCAGATTTCAAATGTCACATATGCAAAACAAACAATTAAATTTGTTCAATAAGAACAAAATTCAAACATATAGTACATGCTGTTTTTTAAAAAATCATGTAATTGAAGCGCAATTGCTCTTCAAAATGACAAGCCTTGCCTTTTATTCTGTTAATATTAAATATAGGTGATTATTTTAGAGCTGATGAATTTTCAGATCAGTCTCCTGGAAACCTGAGTTCTTCATCCCTCAGAAGAAAACTATTTTTAGATGGCAATGGAAGTATTTCTGACTCCTTACCTCCAGCTTCTCCCAGAAGTCCTTGCAGTGGTGCTCAAGCCTCACTTGAGGTTTTTTATTCGATAGACTTATCTCCTGTACGGTGTAGGAGCGCTGTGCAGACACCAAGTTCGGTAAGAAGCATACTGAACATGTGCTATAGTTTGCTGTAGATGGACCACAATGTCCATTTTGTGCTCAAGGAATGGTTGCCTTTGGGTTTTATATTTTTGTGAGAATTAGACTAGTTCACATTTTGTCATTAGTCAGGAATATTTTGGTCAGATTTCATTTCTGTATTTAGAGGTATAGGGGATGACCAGATTAATCCTGAGTCTCAAGGAATTTCAATGTAAGTTATTTACTGAACTCTATGTAAGGTTTTCCATATATGACAATAGAATTGACATTCATGGAGTAATTTAAAGTTGTTCATTAACAGTTGCTAGTATGATATAGGATGGTTAGTATAAACACTGCATTTATATTTTACTTTGACTAACATAATTCTATTTCAAAATTTTTCTAACAGTCTTCTTAATTGCTTTTGTCACAAGATGCCTTACCTTTTGGTGAATGACCAAAGTTTATATGATCTACTTTGTAAACGTGTTTTGAAGATGAAGATAAATAGCATATGGTATAAGAAATAGAGAAAGAGAACCATGTAATTTTATTTATTTTTATCACAGGGGCAGTTTTCTTCCAGCCCTATTCAGGGCAGTGCAAAAAAATACAGCTTGGGAAGTATAACCAGCCCTTCACCTCTTTCTTCACCCACTTTCTCACCGATCGCATTTCAAATAGGAAAGACTCCACTCCCGGGTATGTTTCATAAGAAAATACCTAATTTCAATTTTTATGTTTACCAACATTTGTTATTAAAGAAGTTATTTTTTAGGTTGTTCTAACTATAGAGCTCTGGGATGCCTGGGTGGCTCAGCAGTTGAGCGTCTGCCTTTGGCTCAGTTCCCAGGATCGAGTCCCACATTGGGCTCCCTGTGAGTCAGGGAGCCTCCTTCGCCCTCTGCCTGTGTCTCTGCCTGTCTCTCTCTCTCTGTGTCTCTCATGAATAAATAAATAAAATCTTAAAAAACAAAAACAAAAAAAACTATAGAGCGCTGACTACTAACCTTCTTAAATTTAAAAGCTGGCCTTTTTACAAAAGGAACAATACCTGGATTCTCGACAAAGTTCTATGCTAGTGTTAAACACAGATCATCTGATTAGCAGTATTTATATCAAGGATTCCTATAAAGGAAATCAGAAAAAGATTAACCTTAGAGTTAAGTTGGTTTCTGTGTGCCTTCTGATCTGCAGGTTCAGACTTTGGTAATCTCATATTTGTATTTTGTAAAGATATATTTGTTTGAGTAAGACTTGTAAGGTAAATATGGTGTGGGGAAATTTACCTCTTTGTAGTGAGTTAATTTCTCTGAAAAAAATTATAGGTCCTTTTGAAAAAATTACAATAAAAAGCTATTCATAATAAATTGGAAAACTCAAAGCTATTTTTGTTAATCTTTATGTATGTTTATGTACTTTTGCATAAATGCGTATATTCTTTGTGTGGAGATAGATACACACACACACTATGGTTCTGTGGTCTGCTTTTTTTTTTACCAAGTATCGTATTAGAATATTTTTGTAGGTCATTCAAATCATTTATTACTGTATGAAACAATGATTTTTGAGTCATTGATCATGGATGTATTGTTTGTTTTCAACTACTGATGAACATTTAGATTTTTCTAATTTTTCTTTATCAAAAAACTATTTTTGTGTAAACATTGTGTTGTATGTATTTATATCTTCAGGTTAAATTCTCAGAGGTGGAATTATTTGGTCAAAAGGGGTAATTGTTTTTTTTTTTTTTTTTTTTTTTTACTTATTTATTCATGAGAGACAGAGAGAGAGAGAGGCAGAGACGCAGGCAGAGGGAGAAGCAGGCTTCATGCAGGGAGCCCGATGTGGGATTCAATCCTGGGGCTCTAGGATCAGGCCCTGGGCCGAAGGCAGGCGTTAAACCGTTGAGCCACCCGGGCTGCCCTGTTTTTTGTTTTTTGTTTTTTTTTTTTGCCCTGATTGTTTTTAAGGAGCTTGATGAATTTTGTCAAATTTTCTTCATAAAAAGTTGTACCAATTGAATTTTCATCAATAGTATGTAAAAAAACTTTCTCCCATTTAGAAACACTGATATTACTGTTTCTTAACTTATGTTACAGAAATGTGTCTCTTACTGCTTTAATTTTTGTATCTTTGATTGTGATGGTGTTGAACTCTTCCTGAATATTTATTGGCCCTTTACTTTGGGGAGGGATTCTTAGTTCGTACTTAACTTTTTGTTAAACAAATGCTTATTGCTTTGTCCTCCATATTCTTTATTATTTGTGTGGCTGACCACTTCATATATTTATTTGCCTTTGGGGGGATTGTTTATGGCCTTTTGCCCATTTTTTTAAACTTTTGTTTTTATTAAGCCAGTGAAGTTATAAAAATATTACATTTTAAAGCACTTTTATCATTTTATCATTGTTAAGCTCTTCATTATTGCAAATATCATTTTACAATTTTATGCTTGCTTTTTAACATTGCTTATAGTATTTTGCAGTGTTTTTACCACCTTCATTTATCAGCTACAGCTATTAATTTGTAGCTCTTGGCTGATTTGTTCAATATCTTCTTTGTATATGAATACTAATAGTAGCAGTATGTTTACGAGGAAATAATTCTCAGGGATTAGATTATTTTGTTTAAATAAAAGAAAGTGCCAGAGGACTTCTTTTTGAAGACTCTTATACCCTACTTATTGAGACAAATTCATTTGTGCTTTGTTTTTAACACCAAAATTTCACTTCAATAAATAGAATGTTCTAGAAATCCAATTTTTCTGGCATTAAAGCATGATTACCATTTTGTAATGTCTTTTCCATTTGCATGTTTTTATGATGCAGTTTTTCCCTTTCTTTTAGAACAAAGGAAGTTTACTTTTCATTCTCCTGATAATTCGTCTGGAACAACAAATTCTAATGGAATTACTAATCCATGTATCAGAAGTCCTTATATAGATGGCTGCTCACCAATTAAGAACTGGTCTCCTATGAGACTTGAGATGTGTACGGGTGGTACTCCGTACCGGACCTCACTGATTCGGATACCTTTTGCTCTCGAGGCTCACAGTGAAGATGAAGAAGATCAGGCGAATCTTCCTCCTACAGATGCCTCGTCACCAGCCATGGACACTGGTGGACTACACCTGCAGCAGTTGAATAGTGACGCTTCTCCACATGGCACACATTTAGTAGTGACTGCCATGTCGATTACACAGAATCAGTCCAGCACTTCTGAGAAAGAATTAGCACTGTTGCAGGATGTTGAAAGTGAGAAGGAGAACAACACTGTGGATATGGTTGATCCTATAGAAATAGCAGAGGAGAACACTTGGATTAAGGAGCCGGTTGATAATGGGAGTTTGCCCATGACTGATTTTGTGAGTGGGATTGCCTTCAGTATTGAAAACTCTCATATATGCATGTCACCTCTTGCAGAAAGCAGTGTCATTCCTTGTGAAAGCAGTAACATTCAGGTAAGCTATTTTAATATTCTAGAGTCCTTTTCTCTCTTATTCTTTTTTTGAGATTATACTAAGAAAGAAAATGGGTTAAATGTGAGAACTGTAGTATCATATAATTTATATAACATTTTTAAAAAACATTCATACATGGTGATACTAAGAGGATTAGAATTTCTTTTAATTGGGACTGGTGGTGCATATATAATATTTACATTAAGTGATACTTCAAATAAGGAGTAAGGAAAGATGAGAGAAGACAAGAAATCAAGCTGCTCTGTTTTTATAGAATGCTAGGGTCAGGCTACTTCTAAGGATTCATCTCTCACATGTGGACCGAGCACCAAAGAAATTCAGTTCCTGGTATAGTATTTGTCTTTTAAAATTTCAGTAGTTTTTGTTTTTCCTTTATATGATTTGGGGAGGAAAAAAACATAGAGTTTAGAGCAGTTTTATGTATATGCTTTTTTGTACTTTTAAAAAATGATTTATAAGCAACATTTTTCATGTAACCACACATTTCCAATTTTGCAGTATCTGACAGCGGAGAAACATGATCCATTTGACAAACTTTAGAGCCAGCATTTACTTTTAGAAGGGTATTTGTTCCATTACTTGCTATAGTTGGGGCTGAGAATTTTGAAACAACTTTAAAATAGGAAGGCAATTCTTACCTGCCATTTCATAGTAACATCTAATAACACTTAAGTAGTTCTTACCGTTTTCCAGGCATTATTCTGAGTACTTTACATGTGTTAATTTATTGACTCTTGTGAGATTGGAACATGGAGATAACAGTTCACCTGATGGGGTAACTGAGGATCAGAGAGGTTAAGTAAATAAATTACCTCTATTGGTAGCGAGTAGTGGTGCCACGATTTGAATTCTGGCAGTATGGCTTTAGAGTTCACATTCTTTAATCAGAGTTTGTAGTGACTCAGTGATAACTAACATGTACACAGTGTTTCAATATGCCAGGGGCTTTTCCAACACTGTATGTAGTCATTCATTTTATTCTCCCACCACCGTATAATGTTTTAGTGCTGTCAGTTTTGGAATGCTAAAATTTAAAACTCAGAGGGATTCTAAATGACCCCAAATAAATATAATCATCTGCTCATATTTTTATGTCTCTGTTGTCTTTCCTGACTTCTCAGGATCATTGCTCAGAAAAAATTCACTAGAATCATTTTTATATGTGTTAGCTTCTAAATTTGATTCCTAAGTGAAAAAGCACTTACAGGTTAGTTTAGCCTTCAAGGTATTGTTAACTTCTTTTCTCTCCCTTTTCCTCACTGCCTCTTTTTTTTTTCCCCAGAGCATTTATAAGAAGAATCAAAATGCTTTCACTGAAATAAACTTTAATCATCCCATTGGAAACCTGTAACACTACTAAATTGTCATCCACTCTATACTTGAGTGCCTGCAGGGATATTCTAGTCCATTTTAGGGCTTCTCTTATCATTACAAGCCTCTTCCTTATATTGAGCTAAAATATGGTTCTGTCTGTGAGATCTACCAGTCAGTCTTAGTTTGACCCTTCGGGCCGTATCATAATGTTTAACTTTTTCAGAGCATTTTATTGTTTAAAAATGTCTTCAGACATTCTTATTTTCCTACCACAAAGGTAGCTTCTAAACATTTGTAGACAGCCATATTTTCCCAGGGCCCTTTTGCTTGCTTTATTGTAGACTGGTTGGCTTCCTGTGTGGTACATGCTGGCAACCTAGAATATCCCTTCATCAGACTGGGGATTCCCTTCACCTCTCCTGTCTTCTGTCTCCCTTCACCTCTCGTATGTTTTCTACATTCCATTCTTCTCTTTCCTGGTTTACCTCTCACTTTATCAGAACATATTTCCTGGTGGCTTTGTGAAAGTTCATTTTGTAGGTACTGTAGGTCTGATGTATCCTTCATTCTCTCACATGAGATTTTGGAAATAATTGTCCTTCAGACTTTGAAGGCATTGTTTCATTGATTTTATTCCATTCTTGCTGGTGAGAGATCTAAAACCATTTTAATACTTGATCTCTCTTTTACCTACACCTGGACATTCTTTGTCTTTTGTTTTCAGTGTTAAGAAATTTCAGTGATTCTTTGGTGTGGGTATCTTTTCATCCATAGTACTGGACACTCAGCAGAGCCTTACAATTTGTAAACTCATGTCCTTCATTCTTGGATCTTTTTTTGAATAATAGATTTTTCCTATCTTACATTTCTTTCTGGAATTTCCTTTTAATTCTCCAATTTTTAAAAATCTTTCCAAGATATTTTTTATTTTTTGTTCTAATTTTTGGAAGTTTCCCAGCGTTACACAATAACCCTTCTATTATTTTTTGTTTGCACATCTTTATAAGGTTTTGAGGGGCTTGAGAGGGTTGTTTTGTTTTTGCTTTTGGTATTAATTTAAAAATTTGTAGCATGGCTGGCAAAGTATCCAGTGGTCTGGCCTTTGCCTTATATTCATCAGCTTTGTTTCCCTTCATTCTCTTTGTTTCAGTCACATTAGCTTTCCAGTTTTAAGTAACCATGTTCCTTCTTGTCAAAAGAGCCTTTCCACATACTACTTAGAATTCCTCTCTCTCCCACTTTACCTAGTTAACTATTAGTTTTTTAGCTCACAGCTTAATGATCATATCCTCAAAGGAGCCCTCCCTGATCACACTAGCCAAGCCAGATCTCATTATATCCTTTCATAATTCCACGTACACTTTGCATTCTTTCCAGACTGTTTATCGAGCAATCATGTATGTTTTGGTTTATCCCAGAGCATGTAATAGCTACTTGTTAAATATTTGTGAAATGAAAACAGAGTGAATGTATATGTAAGTTCAACCAGGACTGTATAAAGTGAGAACAGTGAGCCAATCAATGTTTGGAATCCTGATGAAACTTTGAGGGTTTGGTAAAGGAAGCAGAGCCCCCAAAGGAAACTGAGAAGGACCAGCCAGAGAGGAGAGAGGGAGGTGAGGAAAGCATAGTGTCATGGAACATCTTAAAGAAAGAATGGTTAGTACTGTGAAAATAAGAGCAAGGGACAAAGGGCTTGAAAAGTGGCTATTGAATTAAAAATGGAAGTAATTTGGTGAGTGAACAGCCTCAGGTGGAGTGGTGAAAAGTGAATGAAAGGAAGGTAAAGGAGGTGAAGTAGTGGAAAAAACTGTGCAGATAACTCTTTGAAGAACTTTAATTGTGAACAGAAGGGTTATTGCAGCTAGAAAAGAATATTAAAGTTTAAGATCTTTTCAAAGTTTCCTTTTTAACTTTGTTTTTACTTTAGATGGGAGAAACTAGCATATTTAAATGGAGAGGAAGAAGAATAAAAAGAACAAAGAAAACTAGAAATTGGGCAGGACAATTATTAATAGGTATTGATTATATATCCTTTTCAAGCACCAGAACCCAGGGCAAGTGTTTTACACTTAGAATCTAATCCTCTTGGTGTAATGAATATAATCTGTAAAATAGTGATGAGTTTTATACATGAAGGAACGGAGATGGGATAGAATCTAGAGCTCTGGTAGGAGGATTAGCTACAGGTAACCCTTCCACTTTCGTAGGGGGCCAGGGAGTTGGGGCTAGGATGGACGTGGGTGCATATATTTGTAGCTGGGGGCTAGCATAGCTTTAAGGAGCTTGGATTTGGGAAAGCAAAATGGTGGGTTTCAGTTTATTTCCTAGCTCAGTTAGTTTTATCAATTTCAGGAAGGGAGAGCTTTGAGCTTGTTCCCTCTTATTTAAAATGGGGACAATAAAAAGATTGTAGAATAACAGTTGAATCGTGAGTTGAGTTCATGTGAGTATACTTAAAGTGCCTAGACACTCCCTTAGGTAATGGGCGACAAAGTCTTCTGTGACAGGTAGCAAGCAAAAGGGGCAGAGTATAAGGAAGATGAAAGCAGTGAGGGAAGGGCGAAAGTGCCGAGGCCTAATTGCAGGGAAAGCACTGTAAGCCACTCTGCTTGCCAGTTGCGAACCTGAATCTGGAATGTTTCTGAAATACCACATCTGGTTTATGTGGGAAAAAAGTATAGGAATGGTGTGTAGGCTGATTGGCAGTAGAAACATCATTTATAGGCAGCATAGTCCAACTGGAAGTCTACATTGCATTCAGAACTGAATTTGAATTAGTTCTGTCATTTATAGGCTGTGGATCTTAAGGCAAGGTCCACTTCACAGTGAGTAGGGTAGGACTTTTTTTTTTTTTAAGCACCTTATTCTTCTTAGCTATAAGATGTTGCTGATGCCTGGTTTTGGTTTTGTTGTTTTGTGGGGGGGGGGGGGGGTTGGTTTTGGTTTTGGTTTTGCTGATGCCTGCTTTGATGCCTGTGGGGAGTTAGGAGATGATGTATATTGTCTGGTTGGTCCATGGTGGGCATCACCATTAGTAGTGGTCTAGATGAGAGCCAGTGCAGTCAGCTGCCATCTTAAGGGTCTGCCAATTGATTCTTCTCTTCCTAGGGAAAACAATCTTCTCTTCCTGTGTCTGTCTTACTCTTTATGTATTAACTCTTCTCTTGAAATACTCAGTTATGCATTACTATTGAGTTGTATAAACCAGTTGTTTGGCACTGGTGATAAAAGGAAGAGTAATTGGCAGATTCTCTGGAAGCAATAGGATAATTAACAATTTTGATCAAATAGCTGTCAAATGGTAGTAGAGCCAGGTGTTTCCCTCTGGAATATAAAGGAAGATTCTTTTTTATGTGTCACAGGGTTTTGTTCAAATAGAACATGACTCCCAGTAGTTGAATACATAGGCATTCATCCTTGAAAACTAGAAATGTTTTTCTTAAGATTATGGTAGAATGCACTTTGTTGTGTTTTTTTGTTTGTTTGTTTTCTAGAATGCACTTTGTGATGGAGACAAAAGTGTACAGTCTTTTCCTTCCCTCTGATTCTAATTTGCAGAAAGAGTTTCAAAGTACAGGGTGAACCCCTCATGGGGTTTGGTGTTATTTGGTGCTCAGCACTGTAAGATTGATGCAGTGTGTGTAGTGGACAGGGGCTTGGGAGACTCAGCTCTTCATTGCCTCATTCTGATGCTGTGAAAGTTGACCTTTCTTAGCTTCTTCATCTGTGAGGTTTATAGGGTTATTTTAAGGAGAAAGTAGGAATGGTACTATGTAGAGTGCCATATAGGCCGTGGGACTTTTTTAGGCATTCAATAAATATTTATCATGTATGTACAAAAACTGAAGTTTCTAGAATCCCTTTTTCAACTTGGGGCTGCAACAGTACATCGAGAATGCTACAATTCATTAAAATGAAAATTTGAACTAACATCTAGAGCCATTATGTATATGTAGTATTATTATGAAGCTAAGATTTGAATTTCAATAATGGTGTATAATGTAACTGGCCTTTTAAAAAATGTGAATTATTTTGAATAGTCTTAAAGATAGCATGCCTTTTAGGTAAATCCTATTTAGAGATAAAACCAAGGTATTTGGAGACAAGCTTGGTAAAGCTCGAACTGGAAGGTGAAGTTGATTGTAATCCTCACTTTTATCTTCTGGGTGTGATCACAAACAGGAAAGCAAGGTCATAGTGGCTTGTTCTCAGATTCTAAGGAAACTACAAGATGTATTTTACCAAAGGGAATGCTGCAGTACAGTGACAACTTTGAAGAACAACCAGTTCTATGTAGAACTAACTACCTTTTATGTTTCTATATTTTAAATTTCATTCAGTGTGGTATTAAATAATACATGTATTGTTCACCTGTGAATGGTAGTATATAGTGATTCACTTAAGTATTTTATATTTATAATTATATAAATTGTATCTTATATTTTAGAAATATATTTTATATAAATATTTCTAACTTATTTAAACATACAAGTTCCTCAAATTTTATGGATAAGTGAATTAATCTAGTATGCAGTGTTATATCCTTGTTTTTCTCTTTTCCTTTTTCCCATCAGATGGATAGTGGCTATAATACACAGAATTGTGGAAGCAATATTATGGATACAGTTGGAGCAGATAGTGATGCACAAACCTTAGAGGTTGAGAGTAAATCTCAAGTTTTTAATACAAAGGTATGGAAAAAACAAGGAGACGACATGATATGGTTATAAGTTAGGTTATAAGTATTTACTAAACGTGAATTTTTTCAGGGGCACCTAGCTGGCTCAGTTGGTGGAGCCTGTGACTTTTCATCTTGGGGTTGTGAGTTTGAGCCCCACCTTGGGTGTAAAGATTACTAAAATCTTAAAAATTATATAGATGTGACATTTAGTATTTTTCCACCCATTTTGCTTAAAATTTTGTTACCATGTTTATGCCTGTTTTCAGTTCATCTAACAGCAGAAGGTAGTTTTTAAATCAAAACACTTCATTTTCCTACGTAACTCTAGCTATGGGAGAGGTTATGAGAAGAGGTTGGAGAGGGAGAGCCAGTCCTACTTTGGAATTGGTAACTGAACTCCTTTCCTTAAAACAGGGAATAGAGAGGGAAGACATTTTTTTGCCTCTAACATTGTTTCAAAGTTAAACATAAAGAAGAGTTTTGATTAGGAAAATGGTACAAGTGAGAGACTACACATCCAAATAACAACTCTCAAAGGTGTAAGGGCTCTTTTCTTAAAATCCATAAGCCTTCAAGACTATGAATAACATAGACCTTACTAACTGAGCGTACTTTTGATTAGGGCATTTATTGAACCTTTTAGATAGAATGATTATAACTATGTATGCATATTGAAAACCCATCATAATTTTAGAAACTAATCAGGAGAATCTTTGATTTTGATATGCCATTTATTCATAAACACAATAAATACCAGCAAGTGTGCAAATGAACATAGCTCTCTCCAAGTGAATTTTAAGACAGAATATGGAGGCCACCTTAATTTCCCTCTCCTCCATTTTGCCGGGGAATTACAGCTGTTCATTTCAAAGCAAGCAAGCATTAGGGTCCAGGAAAAGGACTTTTTGGTCAGAATATTGATCACAGAAAGCCCTATTTTCACTGTCCTATTAGAATTCATAAGGAAATTTGCATTCAGGTTTAAAACATAGTAGTTGTACCCTTGAATGGTCCTGTTCAAGCAGCAAATATTTTTCCCCCCACAGGAAGAACATGTAACACAGAGGTGTTGAATGAAAACAGCCAATCCTCAAGGCAGAAGCCCATACCTCTCCGAACCAAAGACCATCGCTCAGTGGCTCCTCACATATTTTTTACACACAGGATCAATAATATGATCGTGATTGGGAGAAAGTTGCTTCAACCAACATGCTTATTAGCTTTCTTTCCCCCCTTAATGTGAAAAATCAAGGGCTTAATTTAATGACATGGGAACAACAGAAAAGCTCCTGGAACTTTCAACTCATTGAAGTACAACTGTATTTTTCATTAATAAATATTTTTGTACTTACCTTGATTGATGTGTTTAACAATAAAAAGTTTGAGAGCAAGGACTTTGCTCCTGTCCCAGAGGGTCAGTGACCTGCTTATTAGTAAACCTTACCAACAGCACTGAATTTAGCAGTAGTCTTAAGAACATGTGAATATTAAGCATACTATTTTATGTAAAGATACATGAATATACAGATGAATTTACATATATAACCTTTGTGAAAAATCAATCTGAATTCGCTATAAAACTTAAAGAGGTAGGAAGGAGATTTAAGCAGGTTTCCAGAATTTTTCATTCTTGATTTGTTTATTTCTGTGTAGAAATTCTTGGTTCCAATCATTACTGTTCACTACTTTTAAAAATGTAAATGCTAAGCCCACTTCATAATGTGGAATTTAAGAAACAAAACAGGATCATAGGGGGAGAGAGGGAGAAATAATATGAAATCAGAGGGGGAGACAAACCATAAGAGACCCTTAATCATGGGAAACAAATTGAGGATCACTGGAGGGGAGAGGTCTGTGGAAATGGGGTAACTGGGTGATGGGCATTAAGGAGGGCTGGGTATTATATAAGACTGATGAGTTGACTTCTACCTCTGAAACCAGTGAGATATATATATATATATACACACACTGAATTTAAATAAAATTTAAAAAAATAAATGTACCTACTAGAAAATTAGTACTAACAGCATCTTAACATCACATATTATTGGTGGGGTAAGTATAGGATGCCCAGGATATAAATCTCTACCCCTAGGGTGGGAACATCCTTTCCAGCTAAAATTTGGCTGGGGAGAAAAATAACCTGGGAGAACCAAGAAAAACAGTGGGGACTGGGCAATGGTGGAGTGTCTGTAGGGCTTTAGGCCTATTAAATTATGGTTGGGCAGACACAAAACTAGTTTTTTCAAAATTTATGTTCCTGCTGGGAGTAAAAGTAATACAGAAATTTTTCAGAAATATTCTTTACCTCCAGAGAAGGTATATTCGTATTTATAAACCACCTTTTAAAAATCATCTTCAAAAGGGAGTAATAATTCATATGCAGCCCTAGGAAATAATAAATACTACCATTGTGTCATTTTTCTGTTTTACACGTTGTAACTTGCTAACCTATAAAGACCATTTCTTCCTGTGTACTTAACTCCTCCTCTCCCCCAGCTGTTAGTCACTAGGTCCACTGCTAAAGATACTCCATTATGAAGTTGAGTCCTTAATCACACAGGCTTACAATTAATATAAACTTAAATAGCAACTGCTGTGCTGTAAAGGTAGGAGCCTCCCTGGCTATGTTTTTTTTAATAGTACAAGAAACAAGGACGTAGTAATTATACTTTGGATTCAAATTCTCCTGTCACTTACTTCTTGATCTGGGCCAGAAAACCTTAATCAGTCCTCTCATCTATTAAATGGTGGGGAGGTGCAGGGGATATAGTCTTACCCAACAGGGCTTTTTAAATGTAATATTCTATGTATACTGCTTAGCGTAGAAACTGACATTAGAAGCATTTTAGATTACTTAGGATGAGGTTTTAGAGTAAAGATAAGGATTCTTCTGGTCACTTGAACTACCCAATAAGGACTAATGCTTTAGACTGAGACCCAAGAAAAGAAACTTGGAAAGACAGGTTAGCTATTGCCTTAACCAAGAAGCCTCCCTTTCCTTCTGCTGCAAGTAAACCATGGGCTGTCAGCAAAGGACTTTTAAATGGTAGGGAGGTGGAAATCAAATGGGTTTTGTGACACGAGAGTTACAAAATTTAAATTTAAGGTTTTGTTGGAACATAGCCATGCTTGTTTATGTATTGTCTTATGGCTGCTTTCACACTAAGAGTTGAGTACTATGGTTGTAGCCAAGACTGGCTAGCAGAGTCTAACATGGCTGGTCCTTTAGAGAAAAGGCTCACTGACACCTGCTCTTGGATGTTAGCCCATTACTTGGACTCAAGACCACTCACAGTTACCTTCGTTCAACTGAAACAAGTTCTGCCTCAATGTATGGATGATTCCCTCAGCAGTAGGAAACTGGAACAATAATAATTGACAGCCTAAATGTACATGTGGTAGTTATTCCCACTTAGTTATACCTGCTGACGTATTTGCTGGTCCTTTCTCAGTCTACTGCAAGCTCCTTTAAGGCAGAAATAGTTTACTTGACTTGGTGATAAGCCTGGTACATTGTAAGTACTTTACAAATTGAATAAGCAAAGTAAAATAAAATTAAGAATCAAAATATTCTTAAAAAATACTTAAACATTACTAATCTTTGTGGTTGAATAAGGCACACCAAATTGTAATCTTTACTTCATTCTGTTCCTTTTAATAGGTCATTAGACAATCCCCGTTCCCACAGAACCTGATACATATATAGTTTAAAAGTCACTCATGAACCTGCTTTTTATAAATAACATGATGCAGACGTTTAAAGTGCCATTTCTATTTGCTATCTGAGCCCCTAATGCCTTATTTGGGGGGAGGTCTGAGCTAAAGGTCAAGGATGATGATGATCATACTTACTACCTGATATTAAAAACTTTTTCCAGTCGATCAAAATATCCTACTTGCCTTCCTATAACATTCAATTCCCAGACACTCACAGCTGTTCAAGGACCACTAATAAGAATGCAGGAAACTTCTAATGGTAAAAGTTTATAGGAAATTCACATAAATTAGATAAAGATGGCAAAGGACTGAATTCCTTGACAAATCTTGACGTCATTGTCTTGAAATCTAAAAACTGCCATACCAAACCTGGATAGCTTTCATGATTTAGAAACAGGTTCTAAACAGATTCTGACTTCTAAAAATGTTCTACTTTCCTCCATAGGAAAATGATAGGTTTTTTCTATTAATATCAAGTAATCAAATTACTTATATAAAGTTAATCTGTCCTTTAGTGAGCAGATGAATGCTCCATCTAAATGATCTTTACAGATCCCTGAGGTTGCTATCTTGTCACTATTTAAGTGATGGATATTCAATTGAATTTTTATGCATAAATAGTTCTGTTCAATCCCAAAATGAAGTACATGGACAGACATGGTCAACAAACAGTTCAATAAAAAAAATGCAAATTTTTAAAACCATTGAAATGTATTTAAAAGTAACAAACTGTATCACATACTTCTTAGGTTTAAAAATGTTCTCTCAGGTTTTTTTTTTGTTGTTTCTGTTTTCGTTTTGTTTTACGGAAACCAGTCTTTGAAGTTTTTTTGTTGACTATAGCTATTTCTCATGTTTCTTTTTCTTTCTCTCTGGTTCATCACTGTCCATGTTTGGAGTATCAGCCAGAATGCTTATTCCTGGAATCTAAAGTAATGCAAACAGAAAAATAAGGTGAGTAAAAGCATAAAATAAGGAATCAATCTCATCTTCCCCTTCCCCACTGACATTTTCAAATTTAAAAGGATGTGAGGATAGAGAGGGGAAAGAGATTAAGATTAGTAAAGGGTCTTCCACACAAAGTATACATACTTCACAAATAGTGGTTCAAAAATGAAGACAGGCACAATCTCAATGTGTGAGAAGCATGTCCTGAGACAGTGTGGTTTAGCTAGAACATGTCCAGTTTGTCCTAGCTGAGCCACTGATAGCATCAGAGGCCTCAGGTGTGCTGGGGCGAACAAAGAACTAGTATCTTGGAACACCTGGATGGCTCAGCGGTTGAGCATCTGCCTTCAGCTCAGGGCATGATCCCAGGGTCCTGGAGTCCCAGAATCAAGTCCCACACCAGGCTGCCTCAAGGAGCCTACTTCTGCCTCTGCCAGAGCCTGTCTCTCTCTGTGTCTCTCATGAATAAATAAATAAAATCTTAAAAGAACTAATATTTTAGGGTGAAACATACTTAATCTTTAAAACTGCAGATTTCAAAACTGATAAAAGTGAAAAGGGACCAGGCAGGAGATCTCAGACAGCTCTCTGCCTATGGTACTGAGGACCTTTTCCAAAGAATCCCAATTGTCTGGGATCCCATAGCCTAGGGAAATCAGTGAGAAAATAGCATTTGTCATGCAAATATCTGGCTCACACACTACTTATAAGACCCCTATTCTTGAACAGAAATAACTTAGAACCACATCCCTCTCTTTCACACAATATGTACCTTTTCTACCATCACAACATGGACAGTGAAGTTTGGTCTTACCTGTGGTTCTACCAGGGACATTCGGATTTTCTGATGCTGGAGATTGGATGAGTCTAGCATGATTTTCACTTTAACTTTATCAAATATATGGAACACTGTATCCTCTATTTTAAGGGAAGGTACCTAAATAAAACATATTTTACTTTATCTTTCACGTTAAATTTAAAAAATTACTTCCATATTTAATAAGCACCGAGGTGTTCACTATAACCAAAACCATTAGCCTAATAGCTTTACATATATATAACCCACTTATGTGCATACTCCCCACCTCTCAGTAAGATGGTCCCAATATATATATATTCATTAATCTCTGGATCCTCACCCCACTAATGACCAGATTGCTGGTCTACCAGAGAAAAAGGTTCTGTGGGCAAAGTTTGCTGTGTTACAGTTCTATTAGAGTTAGGGCAGTAGAGAGCATGTCAAACACTGGAAACAGGTTTAAAAAATTCCTGTCTGAGCAATAAGCAGCCATTTATTCTTTTACTCTGATGCACTTGTCCACCGAGTGCAAAGCATAATTCAGGTTTTCCTGAGGGGAGGAAACTACATGGTATGAAACAAATCAAGGACAACATGAGAATGTGGGAAAATATACTGAAGTGAGAAATTATGAATAGAATCAGCTTATTAGTTGGTACAATTAAACTCTGTAGGATAAAAAAAAATAATTCTGTCCTTTATTGGTACCATCAAAGAATAAGTACTCCCTCAAAAGACCCCAAAATAAAAACATCAGAAATACTATACCTCATCATCATAAATAAGCTTTGGCTTTGGTTTGTCCTTTTCTTCAAAAAAGACTGTACCTTCTAAACCATACTTTGGAATTAACACCACAATAGCATTCTTTCTTACAAACAGAATATAGGCTTCTTCACTTACTATTCCTTTGCTTTTGAAAAACAACTGTAAGATAACACATAGCCTTATTAAGGGTTGTCTTAAAATATTTTTGAAATTAACAAAAAGTATTCTGAAATTAAATTGAAAGTGAACAAAACTTCATCTCCCCTGACATTAGTGACAGAAGGCAAATACCTGAGTATGAAAAGCCACTGATGCACGTTGGGCATACTGAGCCATTTTGTGCCGGAAATTGAGATTTTTACATAAATCTGCAAGCTTGTGTTTGTCTGTCAACTCTGGATAAGTACAGTCAGCGCCAATAGCCACAGCCAACAACCGATGGACGATGATGTCTGCATATCTAGATGTGTGCAGGAGAAATAATCATGCTACATTAGCATTAAAATATCTTTTTACAGTTCAAAATGAACTATTTTCTACCTCCTATAATTTTATAAGGAAAAAATACTTTTTTTTTAAAGATTTTATTTATTTGACAGGGACAGAGAACAAGTAGGGGGAGTGGCAGGCAGAGGGAGAGGAAGAAGCAGGTTCCCCAAGGAGCAGGAAGCTTGGGGCTTGATCTCAGGACCCTGGGATCATGATTCCTGGCCGAAAGCAGACACTTAATTGAATGAGCCACCCAGGTGCCCCAGGAAAAAATACCTTCTAATGGGTGAAGTAAAATGTGTGTATATTGGAGATGCTAAGCCATAATGATGAAAATCATTATCCATTCCAGAGCAGAAGTACACAGCCTGCATCATACAGCGAGTGGCTAATATCCTTAAGAGAGTGTTGAGATATGGGAAAGTCGGGGAATCCGCCCGGTCCAAAGAGTCAGCCAAGGATTTGGCTGTATCAGTTTTAATTTCCAAATTCTGAAAGCAAAGAAAAGGGAAACAGCATCATATTAAACATTCTAAAATCAGTATCATCATGTGTTCAAAATACAATAAACTGAACTGAATATGGTGTTTTTGACCATATAATAAGTATTCTTGTCTTTTGTCCTTAACCTAGAACTAAAAATAACTTATAAAAAGCAGTGATTGTTTTGTGCAACATCAAAGCTTAAAATTTTCTGAAAGCATTTAAAGGTACTAAGGTATCAATATTCTGAAGTAGTTTCAAAGGGAAAAAGAATGGTGGAAGGTGGAAGCAAGAGTGTAATTTCTCAAAGTCCAATCTGTGCCTGCCTATTCTTTGGGTAGGAAAAAAAAAAATCAATGCAGATCTGGATACTTTCCAGCATTTCTGGATCTCCTCTGCAGATATATATTTTCCTTCCATTCAAAGTAAAAGTAAAGGCCAGAGGCTAAATAATACCTTAATGGTCACTATACTACATCAGCTCAATATACTGATACATCAAACCAACAGCTTTGTTCTACTTTGGGAGTTGAGGCAAAAATGCTTAAATCCTTTCTCCTCTTCCATGTCTTAGGAAGATATAGGACAATAAGAGAAAATTCCCCAATTTACAGTGTCAGCCTTAGAGCAGAGGAGCAGCTGTTTCTGTTCTGATGGATAGGGGTAGAAGACCCACCATAAAGATAAAAAAATCTGAAAAACCAGAAACCAACACCATTCTATTGGAATAATACCCTGAGACCAAACACTACTTCCAGCTCTTTTCTAGACAGGAGAGATGGGAACTAAACAAACTAAACAAGAGATCCAAAGAAAACCAATATAAGCCATAGTCACCACGCAGGTAAGGGTAATTATGCCAAAATGAGGTGTAGGATATGGTACCCTTTCTACATTTTTCTTTTCCCCTAATGTATGCAATAAACGGACTTTTTTCTTAGGGCCATGATATAAAAAGGGCTTAACTGAGTTGAAGATAAGAGGAAAAACAATTATTTCTAAGTCTCTAAAGTTAGGCAGTTCAGAGGAGGCATAAAATAATACAGATATAGAGAAATGTATATAGGCAAAAAGATATCGAAGAGCTTCACATGTTCAAGATACTGCAAATAGGTTAGTCTGGAACTTCTGGCTGTAGCACAGGGTGCTCGTTCAGACATCAAAAGATTTTATTAAATAAGCAAATGATTTCAATGTAGAAGGAGATGACTGCATCCATCTTAGACGATCTTTTTCCTTAATCAAAAGTACTCCTCACATATCTTTGCATCAAAACAACCAACAAAACTTTCATGCAGATGCAAATGTAGATTATTTAGTACAAAGGATAGATCACAATTCAAATACAGATGATTTTGCAAACTATGTGACCTTACCTTGGATTTAGCTGCCTTAACAAGAATTTCATAATTTGATGGAGGAGGAGCAGGGTGTTTTCGAAGCAGGGCATGTTCTGAGAATTCTTCATGAATTTTTTTTGCAACAGAGATATTGGCAAGTAACATAAATTCTTCCACCATGGAATTTGTTTCTCTGCCAATAGAGAAATCATTAAAGAAGGAAAAAGAATTTGAGACTTCTACATATGACAAGTATTTCTATGTAAACATTTCTATATGTGTGTGCACATGTATATTTTTTGTAACCTAGGGCTCTTTCATTTCTCAGCTGCTATGCTGACAATCTTACTATGCATCTACTGCATGGAGTAAATGTCATGCAAGACTTTAAAGTTGCATTTAAGAAACAGAAATTTCACTAACTCTAGTAATATATAAAATCCAAACCATAAGCATTTTCACCTGCTTTTATGAAGTGTAAAGAGATTTTTAACTATAACTCCATAAAAATAAAGTTTATTTTTTTATTTTTATTTTTTTAAGATTTTATTTATTCATGAAAGAGAGAGAGAGAGAGGCGCACAGAGAAGCAGGTTCTATGCAGGGAGCCTGACATGGGACTCGATCCTGGGTCTCCAGGATCAGGCTCTGGACTGAAGGCGGCGCTAAACCACTGAGTCACCTGGGCTGCCCAAAATAAAGTTTACTAATAAGAATTAAAAGCTATTTAGGTCATAATAATTTGGGCTTAAAAAGTAAAATATTCACCAATAAATCACCAAAATGAAGAAATTATATTTACAATACCTATTCTGGATATTTATTATGGGCCTGACATTAGCTATGTTGTATCATCTGTATCCATATAGAAAAAGCTATATGTTCGTTCTGTTCTGTAAATGAGAAAACTAAGGATGTGTAACATTATTCTCTTGCTCAAAGTCAGAGTTAGTAGTAACAAGCCTCAAGCCCACTTAACTGACTTCAAAACTCTTAACCAATTTGATGTTACTCTTCATTCTGTATAGTCTATGTCTACTTAAAACTTAGGTTAGTTAATGATCTGTATTCTGTGTACATTGTGCTTTCTTTCTCCCAAATCACTGGCTGAATGGGCATTATATAATGATACCTTTAAAACTACAGGGACAAGCTCTTAGAAATGTGTTTTGTCTTCTTCTCGGTAAAAAGAAAGGGGTGATACTCTACTTCAGCAAAGTTAGATTCGAAATTTTCCTCAAAAAACGTCTTAGTATTAGGCTCACTGTTCACATTAACATTAGTTTTTTTTGTACAGTTCTCCCAAAAGTATTTTTTCATTTTAGCACACACTGGTCCTAAGAAACTTGCATACTGTCTCATTTTTAATCCTTGGTCATCTAAGAGAAGAGTATACATGTGCATTTAATTTCAGAATTAGGGGATCTCTGGGTGACTCAGAGGTTTAGTGCCTGCCTTTGACCCAGGGCATGATCCTGGAGTCCTGGGATCAAGTCCCACATCAGGCTCCCTGCACGGAGCCTGCTTCTCCCTCTGCCTGTGTCTCCGCCTCTCTCTCTCTCTCTCTCTCTGTGTCTCTCATGAATAAATAAAATCTTTAAAAAAATAAAAAATAATAATAATAATTTCAGAATTACCTTTTAAAAGGCATAGAAAAGAAGCCTAAGTGATTTAACTTTGCTTCTTCAATCTCAACCAAATCAATACAATGGCAACAACAATAACATCTGAGCACTCTTCAGAACATCTGGTGAGGTAGTTACCATTATCAGTCCTATTTTACCAACAGATGCATAAAAAGACCAAATAACTTGTCTTGAGTTATTGGTGGAAGTGAGATCCAAACCTAGGCAGTCTGGCTTTAAAGCACAAGGTCATGACCACTATGCTCTTCTACATTAAAAACTTAAGAAATTAACCAGGGCAATCTCTTGGTTACCATAACTATTATTGGTCAAGTTCTAATATGCCACACATCCAGAACAAATCAAATTGGAAATTCTTCTATTATAATACTAATCTCAGTTTTATGTATGAAAAACTAAAAAGCAAAATCATATTTATTTTTCTCTATATATCCTAAGTCAAAAAGATCTACAGAAATCATAACCCTACTAGAAACAGGTATTTGGGGTACAAATAGGTTTTATTTATTAATATATATACTAGTTATTGCATTTAAAATAAAAATCCTATCTACTGCCCAGCAAGAATTTACATACCTGAGTTCCTTGGTCTGCAAATCTATAGGATCATGAGTTTCACTGTCCATGTGGAATCGAACTTCTGGAGAAGAAAGAGTCAAAGCCCTAAATAAAAATTAAAGATGTAAATTAGTAAAGTGAGCCAATAACAGATATAATTCCAGAAGTGATGCTTTTAAAATAGAAAATGATCACAGCAAGTAATACTTTTTCTTCTAAAACCTTTAAGACCATCTGCTACGTTTTATGTTCTATTTTCACTGAGGGCTTTGCATCTCACAGATCAAAGTGCATTTAAGACAGGACAATAGTAACTCAACAAAATATGCGTCCTTGTGCTTCCAAGAATTTGAGTATGTTCTGTATCCAAACGATGGGTTTTTATTCATAAGTTTTTCTGAGCTTTTTTTTTACTTTGAGTATGCACAAATATTTAATTTTTGAACTATATGTATTCATTTGGACATTTAAAAATTACATATATTCATTTGGACATAATAAAAGTACACATGCAATTATAAAGCATTAGCACATGTAATTAGTAGATGAAAAAACCTAAAATGAAGCTTCTAGTTGATGACAAAGTATACAATTAACACATACTATAAAAAGAAAAAATGAGAAAAGCCTCTTAGAAAAATATGTAAATGTATATTTCACCCCAAAACAATCACCCAACCAGTAGCTAGAAAATAATTTTGCTAAAGACAATCTGGAAATTTTACTTTTTAGAAGATTTCCAGATTTCCACTATTTCAGTGTTTTCTAAGCAAGATTCAAAAGGTACCTCAGAGGATAACAGTATTACAATTACTTATAAACATGGATTTGTAATCACTTTTGTAAGTAAAGAAGGTAACTGGCAATATTTTATTGCAGAAAACAATGTACTGGGGTGAAGGATGATGCAGAGTGGCAAAAGGAAAGCTGCCATGGGGAGATAAGTAACATCAGAATATCCACAGTTCAAAAGTACGTGCACATTCGCTCAGCCAACACAGAGACTGATAAGCCACGACCCTGTAACGTACACACACTGACGCTACTGAAACGGAGTGCTACGTGTCAGATTACAGACTATTCTAAATGCTTTATATGCATGGTTCACTTAATGAGCTGGCAGGTTCTCCTGGGAAAAGTAAATTCCAACAGGGCAAGTCTTATGTTTCTTCACGCCCTGATGCTATTTTCATCAGGTTAGCTTCAAACCACTTAAGACAAAGAATTTTAAATGAAGGTGGGTAACCCTAATCAATCGTGGAGAAGAGGAGAAAAGTGGAGGGACAAAAGATCAAACTGTGTAAGCTAACTCTTCACCTCTTCCCTCAATTCTTCAACTTTATTAGAACTACCAAAGGAATACTAGACTGAGATTCTTGACAAATATTCTTGACCAATAATTCCTTTCTTGTCATGCAGTCTTTACAGTAAGATTCTACACTAGATTTAGTCTGTGTTTATCAATACATTGACCTTAAAAGCAAGATTTTTTGCTTTTTTTAAAGATTTTATTTATCTATTTGACAGAGAGAGAGGGAAAGAGAAAGAGAACACACAAGGAGACAGAGCGGCAGACATAGAGAGAGGGAGAAGTAGGCTCCCCTGAGCAGGGAGCCACATGTGGGGCTCAATTCCAGGGCCTAGAGATCAAGACCTGAGCCAAAGGAAGATGCTCAACCAACTGAGCCACCCAGGTGCCCCAAAAGCAGGATTTGTTAATCACATTTTCATCACTTTTTCTTCATATGATACTTAAAACGTTATGTCTGTTCATGACATAACATTAATCCTTTAAGACAGACATAAAATAAATATAAAACAGAACATATCCTTTAAGAAAGCAAAAAAATAACAATTTTTTTTCCTGATTGTTTGCTCAATTTTCCCCTAAGACTGAGAAGACTCGATGACCTCTTTTTCACCAGTAGATGACTGGTTACAAAATTAAAAGTAAAGACTATTTTTGAAGTTAAAAATTATCTTTCCTGAGGGTGCCTGGGTGGCTCAGTGGTTGAGCATCTGCTTTGGCTCAGGTCATGATCCTGGGATCCCAGGATCGAGTCCCACATCGGGCTCCCCACAGGGAGCCTGCTTCTCCCTCTGCCTATGTCTCTGCCTCTTTCTCTCTGTCTCTCATGAGTAAATAAACAAAAAAATTTTTTAAATAAAATCTTTTAAAAAATTATCATTCCTGTACTAATCAAGAGAAGCTAAATACTAATGCAAATTTCTCCTTAAAACCACCAAAATGAATAGTTTCAATTTGCATTTTACTCATTTTGCTTTTAAAACAAACTTTCTAAACATTATCTTCAAACTTTCTTCTGATATCTTGCATACTATATAAACCTTCAATAAACAAACGCTTGCTGAAAAATGTGTTTTGTGTCCTTTTTAATTTCTTTGGGTTTAATGCATCCAAGTTATCCTTACATAGCTGCCAAGTTTTATATTTAGGATCCCACTGAGTATTCGCAGAAAACTGACCTTTTGAGTAGATATAAAGATGACTCAGTATAACTACCTAGAAAAATAGTGTCCGATATAACTTTCTTCAGAGATGGAAATGTTCTCTATCTACACTAATATGGTAATCACTAGCCATATGTGGCTACTGAGTATTTGAAATGTGGCTAGTGTCTCAGGAACTGAATTCTTAATTTTCTTTACTATTTAAAAATTTTAATTTACATAGGCACACCTTATGAAATAGCACAGTTCTAGAATTTGTACTTCCCAACAATAAAGCACTTTTAGTAACCACCTGTGACCGTCCTCTGGATGGGCAGGGGAACCCAAGACCAACATCTGAAAGGCTCATATACTTGCTTTACTCCAAGAGCTGATGCTATCTTTTAAAAATCAAATTTAACTACTTTACTTCAACAATTTTGGTTGGATAGTCCTTATCTTATACTGCTGCAGTTAGGCAAATCCCATGATAGAATACCTAGATGACAAGTATCTGCCACTAGTTATTAGATCTTTGGGAAGACTGCTTCTATATAACTCTTAATCATTTAAAAGTTATAAATAAATAAATAAATAAATAAATAAATAAATAAATAAATGTATGTTATAATCATGTAATGTTGATTAAACAATCTGTAAAATCACTTCAAACTCTAAAGTACAAGTAGTTCATCTACATTTATTTAAGTATCTGAAAACCAGTGTTCAATATAGAAACTCATTTCTAACTAAAACTAGAAATAATCCATGGAAAAGTCTTAAGGAGCTCTTGCCTCCCTAGAATTTCTCCAAGATCTTTAATTCTTTAGCATAATAAATTACAAAGACAGAGCTCCTGAACAAACATCAGTCCAGAATTAAGTTGCAAATATAAAAGGTAGCTAGAAGAAAAAGAATGTCTCTGAGTTTCTATTCAGCTCATTAAACAGTCTGTCCATGATAAAACACTTTAAAGAGTTCACAGATTATCTTACTAGGATAAATAAATTAACACACTTCTTAATAAATAGTTTTGAAATATACCCTTTTTCGATTCTTCTTTTTTTCAAAATTTTAGCTAGCTTATTTAGTCCACGGAGACTAGTGGTAATATCATCATTCATGGCTGCAGAATCAATTCTCATCTGAGCTTCAGCATATGTAAGGGAAGCCTAAAAAGAAAACCACATGTTAGTATAACTCTTAAAAAAACTGGGGATCCCTGGGTGGCTCAGTAGTTGAGCACCTGCCTTTGGCCCAGGGCATGATCCTGGAGTCCTGGGATCGAGTCCCACATTGGGCTCCCTGCATGGAGCCTGCTTCTCCCGCTGCCTGTGTCTCTGCCTCTCTACCTCTCATGAATAAATAATTTAAAAAAAAAAAACCTGGTTTATAGGGGACCTACGTGGCTCAGTTAAGTGGCTAACTTATTTTCAACTCAGGTCATCATTTTAGGATTGTGAGCTCAAGCCCAACATGGGGCTCCAGGCTGGGCACGGAGCCTAGATTCTTTCTCCCCCTCTGTCCCTCCATGCCCCCTACCCTCACATGCTCTAAAAATAATTTTAAAAATTTATTTCACATGTAGGAAAAAAACCTGGTTTACTATATTTTCCTATTTGCACTAAATAAAATCTATGATTTTGGAAAACCTAAATCAATAACAAAAGATAGTCCTAAGCCATTATATATATACTCCAGACCTATGGTTTCTGATTCATTAATTTGTATCTGATGCATTACACAACATAAGCAAACTATGTTCACAAAAAACAAAATGGGGTGCCTGGGTGGCTCAGTCCGTTGAGTGTCTGACTCTTGGTTTGGGGTCAGATCATGATCTCAGGGTCATGGGATAGGGCTCTGCAGTAAGCAGGGTGTCTGCTTGGGATTCTCTCTCTCCCTCTGCCCCTTCCCCACTAATGCCATCCCTCTAAAAATAAGTCAATCTTTATAAACAAAACAAAATGGTAGTATCTGTTGGTAAATAAATTGCTTAAACTTTACTTTCACAAGTCAGTTAACAAATAAATGCTTAGATAACACAAAATAAAGTAAAAATGAAAGTTATATTATTCTCTGGCAATGACTATTGTGAAGTCCTTTTCAGATCATCATTACTTCCTTACTCAATGACAAATAACTAAGAACATTGTAATAGCCTAGACATCATGTTTTACAGAATGTCTATGAAATATCCCAAATTAAGTATCTAAAAATGAGACCAATCATAGTAAAAAAGATCTCAAGTAATTTCCAATTAGAATTTGAATATACAAATAGTGCTTCTGTTCCTATTTTGCACCTCATGGGAAACTACCATTCTTTAGCTTATCAAAAACATAAATAAATAAAAAAAGTTTAGGGGCACTTGGGTGGTGCAGTCGACTAAGCATCAGGTTTCAGCTCAGGTCATGATCTCTTGGTCACAAGATTTAAGCCCGTGTGGCTCTGAGCTCAGCACGGAGCCTGCTTGGGACTCTCTCTCCCTCTCCCTCTCCTCTGCCCCTTTTATTCTCTCTCCTTCTCAAGTAAATCAAAAAGCTGAAAAAGAAAAAGAAAAAGAAAAAGAAAAAGAAAAAGAAAAAGAAAAAGAAAAAGAAAAAGAAAAAGGGTAGTTTCACAAGTAAAAACCAGGAATGGCATAGGAGAGTTAGATAATGCAGGCCAGGTCAGATTCTTAGGGAATCCAAGTTATCTACTAAGAACTAAGACTTCCCTTCCAAAAATGTTTTCTGTTGTATGTTGACTGAACTTGTTTCATATAATTTTGTTACACTGATCAAGTCTGGGAGAAAAAGAAACTCATCCTCTTTAAAAAACACAAATCGAGGAAGGCTTAAATCATTCATACATCAGTAACTATCAGTTCAATACTGCTTTTCCAACCATTAGTTCATCCAAGACAGCTGAAAGCAACTACTTGATGGCAAACTTCAGAGGAAGACTAAGGGCAGAGTGAGAACATAAGGGAACGTGGGGAGATTTCCAAAAAAGAGAAGGATAAGAACCTGGCTCCACTCTGACCCGAAACTTCAGGGTAATTCTGCTAAAATCCAAGGATAATTTATAACATCATTTCTCTGAAAAATTGTGAATATCACAAGATGGTGTATATGCCAAGTTTGGAAATACTGACCAGTTTATACACTGGAACGATTTCAAATACTAGTGTTCCTGAATTAGGACAAAAAGCCATCTATTTAGTCTTCTCAAGTACCCAGGCTTTGTAAGTTTCTGAATATAAGACAACTGCGTCAAGAATTAAGCAGATAAATGGAAAAATAAGATTTTGCTACAATATTGGGGAAAATTTTAACAAATCTTTTTCAAAACCATCTAGAACACTGTTAAAAGTACCAAAGATCTTAAACATTTAATATTAACCATGAAACCAACCTTTGAATTAATGACACTTTTGGTAAACCTCACTTTTAAGATTTCAGCATCGTGATTCATTTCCCAAATACATGAAAATGCCAACCTACGGAGGAAAGTCCAGTGTTTGTTAATGGGAATCCATTAAAACAGTAAATATTATGTTCTCATGAAAAAAACATGTATCAGTACCTGTCAACATTACATCTTAAGGAACATAAATTAGAGCTAAGCAGCTCTGGAACCATGTCGATCCTCTGGAACAGGAAAAAACAAGAGTGCATATTACTTATCTATAGCCACACATTTATTTGACGTTTCATTCTCAAGTAGCATTAATTTAAAAGGGGAGAACAGGTCTTTGTGAATTGAGAAAATAAGAAATATATCTATTTCTAGAAAAGTATTTCCATGGAACTGTTACAAACAGGAAGCAACGAAAGGAAACCGGACTTCCTGTCAGTGGATCTAAGCATAAGTCCTCTCCACAAGCCACTTAGCTGTCCTTCAAGTCTGCAATCCCTGCTCTAGACAGTAGGTTTGGACTAGATAGCAGACACAAGTTTTAACAGCTCTATGACTATGTGGTGCTTTAGACATACTGAAAAAAAGCCATAAAATTTTTACAGAAAAAAGCTGCACGCAAGAACTCTGACAATGGATTCATAAGAGAGTAAGCTTAACTTTCCCTTCCACTGTCACAACTTTCTCTGTAAGTTTATAGAAGATTCCTTTAAAAAGAAAAAATGGTAAATTATGACAAAATAGACTCATGACTGAACTTCTGAAGCAATGGAAGACACATTAGTTACCCGTAACTAATAAGTTAAATGTTACAAAACAATTTATATCACACCTAAACCTATTTGTTATTTGGGTCACTCATAACCAAACACACTGCATTATTTTCACTGATTTATGGCCCCCTTGTTCTTTGTATGTCATTTAGCTAATTCAGGTACTATTCCAGACCATTCAAGAATTCCAGAGTGCCCATGGTTTTTACAAACTAACAATGCACAACTTATATATAACAGTTATTCCTCGTATTTCACTAAATACTGAGGATGGAAACACCTCCCATGATTTTATTAGTAAGAATAAAACAGATGCTGAAAAAAGTTCCAAGCACGTGTCAAAATTCCATTTTAAATTTAACCCATTTACCTTTTCACAAAGATACACAGTTGTTCCCCTTCTGGCTGACTCTTGATCCAAAGCATTTCCTGGCCTAATAAAATGGCTAACATCTGCAATATGAACACCAACCTTAAAAAGGTAAGAATAAAAGGATGTCAACATGCTTAATTGGGTAAACATACTAATGGAGTTCTAATGAGAAGTAACTGAACAAAGTGAAAAAGGATGATCACTTTTACCATTTCAATTTCTGACATGTGCCCATTAGTCTCTGTAGCTACAACTAACTAGGCATGAGTAATTCACAAATTCTATACTGGGTCAAAAGAAAATAAACTCAAAAACAGAACTATGTATTCAGATAAGAATGTCACTACAACAAGAATACCTCCAAGTTTCCATTTTCAAGTTCTCTACAATGTAGAGCATCATCTATATCCGTACAGCCTGGTGGGTCCACACTACAAACACACAGATGTCTCAGGTCTTCTCGGTTTTTCATGTCCTAGAAAATGCCACATTGCTGAGATATAAAAAATTATTTTGGTAGCACAAATGAAACAAAGCTCTTACGAAATCAGACATCTCTCTCTATGTATTTTAAAAGAAACTTTGTTTTGGGGCGCCTGAGTGGTTTAGCAGATTAAGTGTCCGTCTTTGGCTCAGGTCATGATCCCAGGGTTCTGGGATTGAGCCCCACATTGGGTTCTCTGCTCAGCAGGGAGTGTGCTTCACCCTCTCTTGCTCCCCTTCTCCTTGTGAATGTTCTCTGTGTCAAATAAATAAATAAAATCTTTAAAAAAAAAAAAAACCTTATAAAAGAAACTTTATTTGTTAATAATAACCACGTACTATAATTTTACCTTGTGGTTTCTTTACCTTTGAATAATTTGACATGTTAGTGTTGGCTCCCCAGAAAAATGTATCTTTCAGTAAAACAAATAATGTTTGTAATACCTAAGAATTCTATATCTAGCATAAATGCAGCAGGGGAGGACGGGGCTATGGTTTCTCCTACCTCCCTTCATTTATTGGCTGCATGCCCAATGTGGAACCCAATGCAGGGCTTGAATGCACAACCCTGAGATCAAGACCTGAGCTGAGATCAAGAAATGGACGCTTATTTTCTACATATTTAAAAAGACATACAGGGACGTGTGAGTGGCTCAGTGGTTGAGCATGTGCCTTTGGCTCAGGATGTGATCCCAAGGTTCTGGGATCGAATCCCACATCGGGCTCCCTGCAGGGAGCCTGCTTCTCCCTCTGCTTATGTCTCTGCCTGTCCCTGTGTCTCTTATGAATAAATAAATAAAATCTTAAAAAAAAAAAAACCACACATACAAAAATCAAATTAGGCCAGATACAGTAATTTATACATTCTTTTTTTTTCAATTTACCTTTTCAGTAATGCTCCAGGGCATCTTTGGAAGAAAGCTAAGAACAGCCTGTGAGAATGGCTGATGGGGAACATCGTGCTCAAGCAACAAAACTTCTGTTTCAGTCTCTTTCTCTCCAACTTCACCCAAGTTTTTTACAAAGTGTCCCTAAAACCAAAAGCTATTATTAGAAAGGTGAATTTTATAGCTTTTTGTTTGGTGTATGTTATTAGGACATTAAATTCTTAAACATTTATCTATCACTTCAGTATTTCTAAATGTTTCCATTTCTTCTTAAAATGAATCCATAAATCTCAAGTGATTTATGATGGAGACTTCCTGAGGTCCCAGTTCTTATATAACAAAGTGTTGTCTATTTTCTATGACCTTTTAAATTAAAAAAAATTCCTTCAAATATGGTAGCTTTAGAATTTATTACATTTTAAGTACCATTTAAAGTACTTTAACAGTACTTTAAAGTACTATTTAATTAAGTACTTAGGTTTTAAGTACTATTTTTGTAACCACTATCAAAAGTTGTTAGAAAATGAGTAAAAACAAACGATGTGTATTGGAATTTCATAAGATCAATTTTCAAATAAGATGTACTACTTATCAGTTAACTTTGTAAAATATTCCATATTTCAATATGAATTTTATTACAGAAACAGATTCTATTTTCACTAAAAGAAGCAATTTCATACCCAATTCTTAATATTCCAAAACAAAATAAATCATTCAAGCTTACGTTTGGATATCTAGAATTTCTGGGCCAACCATCAATAGCAACAATAATCCTCCGTCCTTCTAATGCAGATGCCTGTCTGGTTTCTATTCGAATTCTAGGGATTCTCCTATCAGCAGGGGTAAAGAGATGTCTTCTTGACTAAAGAAAATTAAGACAGAAGATTTTATACACAGACACACAAATCTGAGGAGGGAGGTAGAAGCGGAAGGCTCTAAGTTCTATTTAATGCGTAACATTTTTAATTACATACCAACAGGCTCTTTACTCACCTCTTTAATATCAGACTTGGAAAGCATGCCACAATACGGTCTCCAATTTCTTTTTATTATTCCTACAACTCTACCCGTAGGCTTTAACATTTTTTCACTTACAGCAGTCTTAAGCTGAGATTTAAAAAGAAAAATAAAAATCGTCAGTTGTTTGTCCTCTACGTATAATGAAACAATTTCTCTTTAAAGTCAGAATATGAATATGGATACTAACACTTCTAGGGAGTAAATTATGACAAAGAGTCACAGAATCTTGATGCTTCAAAATTCTAGGTCAGAATATGCCAAACCAAGCCATGGAAACATTTCTACAATAATAATGCACTACAAAAACGGATCATCAAAAAACAAAGAAAAAAAAATATATAACCAAATAAATATGTCAGAATTCAACTGTTCAGTTTTAATTATGAGGATTTACTCATCACACACAGACAAATCTGGGAATTAACAGGTTAGGATTTTAGCAGTAGTTGCACCACAGAGTCATGTGGCATTTATTAATTCATTAAAAAGACATGTATCTTTAAAAGTTCTTCCTTATCCAAAACAAAAACCCAAATAAAGAGTATTTATTAGAAATAGCTGAAGGACTTTATGATATTTCATTTCAACACTCTATGGCCTGGACTCTGAAAAAAATAACACTATATTAAGACTCCAGAGCACTGAACACAATTCTTATAAAAAGGAAACTACTAATGTCTGAATTCCAACTATTTGCATTATTCTTGTAATTCTAAAATATAGACATAAATAGGTCGTATCAGGTAGACTTTAGATTGTAAAGAAACAACTGAAAGCATTCTCTTCATTATATTGTTAACAGAAAAGGAATTAAACAGGCGCTATATAAGGACCCCAAAATACATCTATTATGCTGATGTAATTTTAGTATTACATAAAAGCAATGTAGAGAAGTTCTAATTTGTATTTACTTAAACCTCCTAATTCAGACAGATCATGTCCAAGTTACAGTCTTTTTATATTTAAACCTGTTTATTTGAGCAAAAGAAGATGATAGGAAGACTATTTAAATATTTAAGAGGGAAAATAAACTACTGTATGAAATGTATTAAACCCACAGAACTATAATCTTACTCAGTAAACTTGAAAGCACTGAAATGTGTTTAATTTTCTCCAAAGCTAAAACACTAATGAATTCTACAAAACTACACAGACAAAACATAAACCTGCTTGGTTTCATACAATGCGTTCTCTCTCCTCTTCTTTTTCCACATCATCTTCATTTTGACCTTCATCGTGTAAAACCACAGAAGATGGTGCCACCCACTGATTCTTGGGAAGAAGTTCTATAGCCACAATATCTTCATGAACAGCTCGGTTTAAATGTTTAAGTCCCTGTAAGATTATCTATGTAAAACAGCAAAATGATACATGCTCAGACATTTTTAATGGCAATATAATAAAGGGAATGTTACCTAACAGAAGTAAAGATATAATGGGTGTTTCTATTTATCTATATTTCTCCTTTCTATAGTGTCCCTTTACTCCATCTTCTTAATTTCTCAATATCAAGTAGAGAAAACATGTCAGAAAATATGGGTTGTATTCATGGCTCTACCATAACTCTTACATTAATACCAAAAGACTTTGGGAAAACGTCTTAATCTCTCTAAATCTGAGGGTCCTGATTTGTAGAATGAAAAAAAGAATATCTGCTTTCATAGGCACAGTTGAAGATTAAATGAAATGCAGCATTCAAAGCAGTTAGAAGAGTATCTGCAAATAGCACCAAAAATAATTACTATTTGCTTTAAAGTGTGTGAAACCCTCTGGAGCATTTATAGGTTATGTAAACAGCATTTCCCATAACTAGCCATAATACAGAAAATAGAGGCATCCTACTATTATTATTATTGTTTGATTAGACTTTAATTCCCTTAAAGTGGGGTAAATAAAAAGTTATTTTCTTCCATAAACATCTCTCTAAGAAAGTGATTCATTCTATTATTTATGACTTCTCACATAACTGCCTTTAAGCTGATAAACTAGAAGGGTAAAGTAAGTTTAAATTCTCATACAAAATTTTTAACACTTATAAAAATCATAAAAAGCCTTTTACTATATATGGGATTTATGTACACAACACTTGCCTCTTTATCTTCTTCAGTGTCTCCATGAACCCATACTGTAGCTTCTAAGTAATTTTCCCTGCTGGCTCTAAATGTTCCTTGAAGGTATGTACCAGATTTTATGCCTTGTTGTAGCTTACTTAAAGGAAGATGCTCTGAAAATATTATTCTTCCATTCTCTATTTCATTCTGTGAAATAAGCAAACCACAAGATGCAGTTAGTATGTAAATCTTCCATACACTCAACAGACAACTACTATCATCACTATCAGGTATTAAAAAAAAAAAAAGAAAATCATCCATGGGCACCTGGTGGCTCAGTCAGTTGGGTGTCTGACTCTTGATTTTGGCTCAAGTCATGATCTCTGGGTTGTGGAAGCAAGCCCCACATCAGGGAGTCTGCTTGAGATTCTCTTCCTCTCCCTCTGCCTCTCCCCACCCCCTGCCTTTCTCCCTCTCTAAAAAAAAAGAAAAGAAAAGAAAAGAAAAGAAAAGAAAAGAAAAGAAAAGAAAAGAAAAGAAAAAAAGAAAGAAAAGAAAAGAAAAGAAAAGAAAAGAAAAGAAAAGAAAAGAAAAGAAAAGAAAAGAAAAGAAAAGAAAAGAAAAGAAGAAACTGATTCTTTACCAAAAATGTCTACCTGGGAGAAAATATTTGCAAATCATGTATTTAATAAGGAACTTGTATCCAGAATATAAAAATCTTATAACTCAATAATAAAAAGACAACTCAACTAAAAACCAGGCAAAGGATCTGAATAGGGATACGCACACATACACATACATAAGCTAAGATATATACCTATGTATTACATATAATATACAAGCTCATGAAAAAATGCTCAACACCATTAGTCATTAGGGACATGCAAATCAAAGCAAAATCCTATGGACATATCACCTGACACTCATTAAAAAGGCTATAATGAAAAAGACATGTATTGGTGAGGAACTGGAAACTTCATACATTGCTGGGGGGGAATGTAAACTGCTGCACACTCTTTGGGAAATAGTTTGGCAGTTCCTTGAAAAGTTAAATATAAAATTAAACTGCTCCATATAATGGAGCAAATCCTCTTGCACATTCCTAAGTATGTATCAAAGAGAAAGGAAAGAAGACCACATATTACATTATTACATTTATATGAAATACACAGAATAGGTAAATTTACAAAGATAGAAAGATCAGTAGTTGCGTGGGGCTAAAGCAAGGGCATTTCAGGAACAGACTGGGCTTGAGTGGTAATGGATATGGATTTATTTTAGAAGGGAAGAAAATGTTCTAAAATTAGATTGTAGTGATGGTTGCATAATCTTGTGACTATACAAAAAACTGTACATTTTATTTTTTTATTTTTTTTTTATTTTTTTTTAATTTTTATTTATTTATGATAGTCACAGAGAGAGAGAGAGAGGCAGAGACACAGGCAGAGGGAGAAGCAGGCTCCATGCACCGGGAGCCCGACGTGGGATTCGATCCCGGGTCTCCAGGATCGCGCCCTGGGCCAAAGGCAGGCGCCAAACCGCTGCGCCACCCAGGGATCCCAAAACTGTACATTTTAAATAGATGGTATGGTTATGTGAATTATACCTCAATAAATCTGTTTAAAAAAAAAAAAAAAGTCTGCCAATCCTTGCCTCACATATTCTCATTTGGTCTTATGGTTTTACACATCATTTATATGCTGATAAGATCCAAATTTATCTCTCTAGTATATCTGTATTTCTAGTCCTAGACCCCCTCAGAAGCCCCAGATTTGCATGTCCAACTGCTCATACCATAAAAGCACTAAGAGCTCTAACAGTTACCTCAAACTTAAACGTCTAAAACCTTACTTAGGATTTTCTACTCAGTCCTGCTCCCTGCCTTCATCCTGTGTAAATAAAGCAATACTACTAATATAATTGCTCACGCAAAACACCTAACGTCATCCATATTCCTCCCAGTCCCATCCAATCTATCACCAAGCCCTACCACATCTATCTACAACATACACCTAATATCTGACTACTTCCCACTACCTTAACTGCTACTACTATGGTCCTATTTTCTGTCTTGTCTCTCCCATGGAGTCCTAAAATATCCTCCTAACTCAAGAGCCTGTTTCTAATTTATTCTCTTAGAGCAGCCAGATGAATCTTAATCTTCTCCCACTCAACATCTGTCCGGCACTCATAGACTAAAATCCAATTTTTTCCCCATGACTCACTATATCCTATACAATCTGGTCCCTGCCTATATTTCTGACTTCCTTTGTAACATTTTCTCCCTTGCTTACTCCATCCCAGGCATCTTCCAGCTGTTTCTTGATCTTGCCACCTTATTCTAACCTCAGAGCCTTTATTTGCTGATTCCTCTGCATAAAATGCTCTTCTCCTAGTTATTAAGATGGTTAACTCCCTTACACATTCAGCTAAAATGTCCTTGTCTTGAAGCAAACTTACTTAGCTAACATCTTTCACATCTCTGCCTTGACATCCTAAATCTGGGTTAGGTGCTAAGTACAGGCTGTTCTCCCATAATGCTTGTTTAGAAAACATGAATTCGTTCCAATGCAACTGCTGTATTAAAAAATACTATGTAAACACAGAAAACAAAGCTGCAGAGGAATCCACAAAACAGTCACCTCTCAAACATCTGTGACTTTAGATTACCGTGTGTTTTATGAGCCACACCATCGTCACCTTCTGTAACTTTTTGTCCAAATTTAGATAACCTTATTTTCACCACCTCACAAAGCTTCTGAGTGTGCCCCAAACATATGTTCCCATTAGCTCTGCTGTTTTCACTACGTAATTTTGCATGACACAGTGAATCTGAAGAACATACATGTTGCATTACAACAGAACTGGCTGTAATTTCGTCATGTCCTATAGTCGCCCTACCACAGTCTTCAATCAAATATTATATATTACCAATGTTAGGTTACTTCTTCTTTCCTCTTCTAGACCAGCGCTATCCAAAACAACTTTGTGATGATAGGAATAGTTTTTATGATCTCCAATTTGGTAGCCACCGGCACAAGCAGCTCTCAAGCACTTAAAAGGTGAGAAACTGAATTTTCAATCTGAGTTAAATCTCAACAGCCAGATGGTACTAGTGACTACCTGTTGGGCAGTCCCTAAATCTTTATTCTAAAAATCAAGCCCAGCTCTTCTTTTCTCACTTCCTTTTAATTTTGTCAAGTAGTTGATTGAAGATAAGAAGTGATGAAGAAAATGTTGTAAAGACTGGATATCTCATGTTCTATCACATAAAACCTGTTTCTATAATAATGACAGCTGCCATTTACATTCACCACAGCTATGTCTCAGGCACTGAGATAAGAATTTTATTAATACTGTTATTATTTCATTTGATCCTCATTACAAGTCTCCAAAGTCATTATTGCTAACTTCAGATATAAGAAAGTGAGTGCCCATGAGGTTTACAGACTCACTCAGCTTGCCCTCATCTCCACTACTGCACGGATCCCTCTACTCCTCCTCCTGCAGCTAACTCTGTCCTTAATACAATGCATCAGCTCACAAACTGGAATAGAGTGGTCTTTCAAATGCACTTTTTAAAAAGATTTTATTTATTTGACAGAGATAGAGAATGATCATAAGCAGGAGGAGCAGCAGGCAGAGGGAGACAGAGAAGCAGGTTCCTAGACTCAGGGCTTGATCCCAAGACCCCAGTGTCAGGACCCCAGCATCATGACCCGAGCTGAAGGCAGATGCTTAACCGACTGAGCCACCCAGGTGCCCCCAAATAAACAACACTTCTGATCATTCCCTCCCCTTCCTCTCAGATCTACATTCATGTACCCTTAATTTTTTTTTTTCAGATTTTTAAAGTCTAATTATTCATGAGAGACAGAGAAAGAAGCAGAGACATAGGCAGAAGGAGAAGCAGGCTGCCTGTGGAGAGCCTGATGCGGGACTTGATCCCAGGACCCCGGGATGAGTAACCCAGGTACCCACCCTTAATTTCTTCTAGTCTGCCATTTATAAAGTAGGGAGCCCAGATTCCTACCTGCTACCTTCTCTTCATAGCAGCCCTTTAGACTTAGGTAGTTTAAAAATTATTGATTTACAGAAGAAATTCTAGATTTTTGTTAGCTGGCCCCTACCATTCCTGTTCTCTTATGACTTCCTTCCTTCTTCCTTCAGGATTAATTCTACAGCTTTATGCTATCTGCAATGTCCATGTCCTTTTTTTGGTCAAATACTTATACCTTATTCACAAACCAGTCACATATTCCTCTATTCATTTATCAAACAGATGGTGCTATGATGTGACAGGCCCAACTCAGATTGCTGAGGGTCTATCAATGAACAGTGCTATTTTAGAAAGTCAAGTCTTTTAGGAATGGCATTTTGATAAGCCTATTACAGCTACTCTTATTGTTTATAACCCAAATCCTATTCAATTCCAGCTTACCTACCAATATTCTAATTTTTAAACTTGATTAACTATAAATTTAATATCCCAAAATGGCTACTTTAATAAGTGGCTATTTTAATATCTTCACTTTACAAAAAAAATAATAAAGTAAAACAAACTCAAAACATACCCCTTCTTCAGACAAACAAGCAAGACGATCTATGAGTTCCGGGTTAGCAGTTAGGCTCTTTACATACTCTTCACCTGAAAAACAAGTTTTGTTCCTGATAAAGTCAGGTTGTTGTGTTTTGTTTTGTTTTTTTAATCTGTATCTGTTGATACGGTCATGTCAAAAGAGAAGTATTGGGTCGAGCATATCTATGAGTTTCTATTGCTAAGCCAATTACAAAGGGTGATGGGGAAATTAACAGCCATTGAGCACCACAACTTACTTGGCTGAGAAATGCTGAGAAATTAAAAAATGCAAACATCAGATGGAGTATACAGGAATACGAAAATATTAAATACTCAAGTGAACATCTGACCAAGGGCCTGATTTGCAACTTCCTGTTTGCAAATGCATATAAAAATTAACAGCTTCTACATTTAGACTTACAGGTGAAAGCTGGTATTCCTTCTTCTATGGCTTTTTCTTTGTTTTTTCTGTCATTTGTTATGAAGATAACTTGTAGATGATTCTCTGCTGACATTTTCTTCAAATGTTCATTGTACCATTTTGCTGCTACTCGAATGGCTCTATCATTCCTGTCATTAGCATTTTCTCCCTGTTCTTGTTCTACATAAGTTTCTCTAAATACAAAACAAAGTGATAAATTTAAATCAACAGAAATAAGAACATATAAAAAGTCTTAGAACATAAATGCTTAAAAACCACTAAACTATAATAAAACTTTGCAGGTTTGATAAGATTTTATTTGAACTATAGATTAACAGTAATTCCCAAAGCTACAAATCCGACGATGATTAAATTTCCATGTACATAGTACATGGAAATCACCAATGATAAATACTCAGTAAATGACAGAGCTTATCTAGAGACTGAAAGATCATATAAAAATAGTGACAGTTTATTCCTTTGTAGTCTATCCATTCTAAATTCCCATATGTCAGCATTCTTACTTCCTTAAATGTTTTCAAAGCCAAATTTGAGTAAAATAACAAATTCAGTATAAAAATTTCTAACACTTAAATTAACAGAATCAACTTTAGAATCTTACACTTATTTATATTAAGTTTTTAGAACTGCTTCATTTCTCACCATTAAATGCCCCTCCTAATGCTTTAAGCTTACTAGTCAGACACTATCATTATATTTTGAATTGGTTTTAGCATGACTTGAGCAAATAGAATCTTAGATGAAATGTGCCCCAGTATCCTTCAACTCCTGTATTGCTAAGCTCTATTCACTGCACTTAAGCAGAAAAATTGCTAACTTCTAATTGCTAAGAATCTGATGATAGTGCTCCACAAAAATTTGGTCACTCTGCACTGAAAAACAAGTTTCTGTTTCTGAATTTCAAGGGCAAGCTAGCAATAAGATGACTACAAGTGCTTTACCAATGATTTTTACAAGAATATTTAAATTCGGGCTACAGAAATAATATGAAAATTGAAAAATTAAACATTTTTAAATATGTGCATTCCAATGAGCTTTCATTGCTGGGATTCTACTGTCTAATCCGCTAGGGGTGATGCGCTGCCTAGCAAATATTCAGACAATGTCTGGAGATATTTTGGGTTGTTACAGCTCTGTGGATGGGGGTGAAGAAGGGTTCCTATGAGCATGTAGTGAGTAGAAGCATAAGATATTGCTAAACATCCTATGATATATATGACAGCCTGTCCACGACAAAGAATTATTCAATCCAAAATGTCAATAGTACCAAGGTTGAGAAGCCCTAACTTAATGTAATAAAAGTATACTAGAACTTAACACAGGTAATTTATGTAACATAAGAAACAGCAAAATATTCTTTAAAACCACATATTATGTTCAAAGGGTGTAAATCTGAAATGGAACAAAGAATTCTATCTCTTAACCCTATCTTCTTCAATGTGATCAGTTAAAAAAAAAAAGTATTAGCTTAACTTTTAAAAGTCTGTTAATAAATCTGCTTTGTATTTTTAAACCTCTCTTTCATAAACTCTTACATTTTATCAATTTATGTTGGTTATCAAATAATATCATATTCCAGGAACCTAGGTAAAATCTCCTCTTCTGAGATTTTATTGCTCTATTCATACTGAAACCAATTCAGGATGAAGACATTCTGGAAACAGAAGTACCTACAGCAGCCTAGGAGTCTGGAGACTGGAGACTTGGTTCTAGGTTTGATCTAATCAATGCCTGTGTGCAACTCAGGTACAACCGTGGAACAACCAAATCATCCTCCCCTAAGTATGAAACTTACCCGTACATCTTCCAACAATGTCACAATTACTGCCAGGGACCCTTCCCCAAATTTATCTAAGTCTATGGTTTTCTGGTAAACAACATAATCTTCCCGCTTACCTATGGTGCTCATTAGTGAAGGTATAGAAATGCTTCTCCTGGTTATTAGTCACATCTCTGATCCGTTTATATACTGGAGCACTCCGATTCCTCACTTCTTGCAGAACTGTCTGCAGGACAATCACATTTCTGATGGCAGGGTCCTCAAGGACATCGATCTTAAAAAAAATAAAGAGAGAAAATTTAAATTTTCCTATTTAAATTGTTTCTGCACAATATAAAACCTTGTCGATTTTTTTTTTTAACACCATGTTTACACTAAGGAGTTACTTTGCTACAAAAAAAAAAAAAAAACATGTATACACTAAGGAGTTACTTTGCTACAAAAAAACCCCTTCAGGTCTATTACAGACGAGCATATATACACAGATGAACCACAAAATTTTGTAGAATTACGTCCACTAATAATGAAATACGTCGGCCCACAAAGTTTTCATTCGTAGGCACTTACAAGCTGCCTGGGAGTTGCAAGCTGGAGGCCACAGAAGCCCGGGTCCCCGGCCTCCAGACACTTACAATCTAAGGCAGAAGAGACACCAGGAGTTAGAAAATTAATCTAAAATCCTTATTACTCCAAGAATTAGAGAGAGAGAGAGAGAAAGAAGTAAAAAAGGAAAAAAAGAAACTCGGCCTGGGGGACAGGAGGCAAAGGTTCCGAGATGGGGTTTGCCGCTCCCTAAGTACGTAATGTCCAAGACGCTCCTCCTGGGGCCTCAGTTTCCCTATCCCATCACACCCCCCTCTCCTGGCGGTGCCGAGGACCCCGGATCGCCCGCCCGCCGACGCACCTGATGCAACAGCACGTTGGTGTCGGGAAGCAAGTAGTGCGGCCGGGGACACAGGCTGCTCGCCGGGTCCAGGGGCTGCGGCTCGAGGACCGGCCCCTCGTGCGCACCCCCGCACGCAGCGCACCCGGGCGCGCCGCAGCCGATGTCGTCCCGCAGGTAATGCTCGCGCACGATCTTCATCACGCCGCCCGCCCGCGTCTTTTTTAAGAAAGTCTTGGACTTGAGCATCTTGCTCCGCAGCGCGGTACCCCGACCCCGGTCGCGCTCTTCCGGTGAAAAGTGCCCAGGAGCAGGCCCGCAGTACAACTATCCTCTACCCCGAGGTTCACCCCTTCCCGCTCCAGGGTATTAGTAAACACTTCTCGCGGGAAAACGTCGAGGCTGACGTTCGTTGGCTCTCTGAGGGCTGCGAGGATTGGGTGACTACGAGGAGGATGGGCGGAGCCCGGAGTTATTTCCCTCCAGGACCCGGGCGGGGCTTGCCTCTGGACTACAGATCCCAGCCTGCATTGCTCCTCGCGTTGGGGGTGGATCCGGGCTGAGTTCCGGCGGCTTGGGCGCAAGCGCGCAGCCGCTTCCTCCGTCCTTTACGGGCGCGGAAGTGGTTGTCTTGGTTACGGGTCGTAATAACGGTCCCCGATCTGAGATTCCTTCTAGAGGAGCTGCATCCTGGGCTTCTGTTTGGAGACGCTTTTCAGCTCCTTGAAGAGGCGATGGTGGTGGTGGCTGGCCCAGCCGCACACGTGGTGTCGTTGAAGCTTTCGAGGTAGCTCGCGGCTATCCCTTTGCCGCGCGGACCAAGGGACTCCTCCTCCTGCGCCGCCGAGTTGGGCTTTTCTTCTTCTCTCCGCCTGTGTGTGTGTGGGCTTGTCCCAGCCGCTGATCCTTTGGCATCCAGATGTTGCCTCTCTCTGATTTCACCTTTCTCTACCCTTTTCCCTCTGAAAGGAGGGATTTCCCCTCCGCACACCTGTCGTATTAAAACAAGAGAACTGCTAACCATTGTTGTGAAAGGGTGACCAAGGGCCACTTAGAGGGCTCGGTCTTCTCTTTTCTTGTTGTCATTCTCTCTGGAAGTCTATTAAAATGTGCCTATTTCACGGTTTCCCGTTTTAGAAGACCCTTGAGCGATGCCTCCTCGTGGCCTGCAGAGTAAATTTCGAACACATTCTGACCTTTCAGGGCTCTCCGCAGCCTGGATGGTGAAGGTTGTCACGTGCGTCTGTGTAAGGGGGGTGGGGTAGGGGGGCGAGGCCTCCTCAAACTCCCCCGAGGCTTGGCCCCGGCCAGGCCACCACGGCCTTCTGCTGCTGTGCGTTTTCGCCAGCCCCGTGCCAGCCAGCCTTCGCTCTTGCATGCTTTTCTGTTGGTGCTGCCCTGAACAGATCCTTCAGGATTCTAAGGAGAACATAACCTTCCCTTGATCAACTCAGAAGTGACCCCTCTCATCTTGAATCTGTGCTGCTTTTATTAGTAGCGTCCCTGGGTGACCCCTGACTTAGGGCTTTCATCCTTTACTTCCAACATTTCTTTGTTTCCTCTGAGTGAGATCCCTGTCCCCCCAGAGATTGGGTTTTTGGATTCATTAAGGACAAAGGCTTAGTAGGATTTAATGAGCTTGATTTAATATGTTTGACTTGAGCAGCGGTTTACTAATCTGGTCCTCCGGATTGCCTAATACCTACTTAGGCAGTCCTTGGTATCTTTTTAATATGCTTATGCTTTCCGTAGAGAATGTTTGAGTACACTTCAATTAAAATATATATATTTTTTTTTAACCTACAGAAAGCTGAAATAGAATTGGAGAAGAAAACGAATTCATAGTTTTTGAAAAAAAATGTCTCGAAAAGTTGCCAGGGCATCAAAAAAAGTGAACATCTCCAGTTCTCTGGAATCTGAAGATATTAGTTTAGAAACAACAGTTCCTACGGATGATATTTCGTCATCAGAAGAGCGAGATGGTAAAATCAAAATTACCCAGCAACTCATTGAACGTAAAGAACTACTTCATAATATTCAGTTACTGAAAATAGAGCTGTCTCAGAAAAATATGATGATAGACAACTTGAAAGTGGATTATCTTACAAAGGTAAGACTGGCGTGATTTTTGTTATCTTTATGCTTTATTGTCTTCAAACTGCAAAAGAATAAGAATTAAACATTTATGTAATCTGAACTTGAAATGATAGGTTTATCATTTCAAGAAGAAAATCATATTTTCTTGCACAGTTTAAAAAAGCTTTTTGGAAGGAGAAAGGTAATGAATTTTATTTCTGTACACTAAATTAAAAAGTCCTGAAAGAGGGGATGATTTTGAAGTTGGGTGCGGATGAATTGCTTATATAAGCTCAATTTTTTTTTCAAAGATTTTATCCATTCATGGGAGGGGCAGGGCAGAGACAGAGGCAGAGGGAGAAGCAGGCTCCATGCAGGGAGCCCGACGCCAGACTCGATCCTGGGTCTCCAGGATCAGGCCCTGGGCTGAAGGCAGCACTAAACCGCTGAGCCACCCGGGCTGCCCTATAGGCTCAATTTTTTAAATCTAGCATGTGTGAGATATACCTTTTTAGGTGTTTTTTTGTAAGTTGTTTTCAGCTTCATTGAGAATTAACCCTGATGTGACTACTTTGATTGTGAGAATCAAGATCATAATTAGGTTATTGAGTTTGTATAGTCCTCTGCCCTGGAGATTTAGTTTCTTTGGTATTTAGTTTTGTTACTGTGTCGTAGTACCAAGCATACATTCAGTTATCACGGTGTTTAACGAGTGGTGTTTGCCAAAGAGGAAGGGATGTCCTAGAGCTTGGGGTTTTTTTGTTTTGTTTTGTTTTGTTTTATTTTATGGCTTGTGTGGTTTCTATAGTTATGGAGTATTTTATGTAAGACTTGGTAAAGTTGTCATTAGTTCTAAGAAATTTACAGTGATTTCAAAAAGAGAGGAGACACTTTTTAGCTCTTATTAGTTCTGTCTCTGAGAAAATTTTTTTCTAAAAGAAAAGAAAATTATTTTTCTTTCCAACAATAAATGTTTTCTTTTGCTCTTGATCCCACCTCTTCCTAAACACTACCCCCCCCCCATTTTGCTGTTTTTGTTAAGTCAGCTTTCTATTTTAGTTCTTGTCAATCATGCTAATACATTGTAGTATCTTGCTGCTAGAAAAATTGTTGACTGGGCCTCTCTAGAAAAATGAAGTGTCCAATGGCCTAGGTGTCCAGGATCTTAATGAGTAAAGAAATCATTTAGATACAGTTATTAGAAATATTAATGGCTAACATTTATTGAGGGTTTGTTCTTTGCCAGACACCGTTTTATGAGCTTTTCATGTGTTACCTCATTTAAACCTCACAACTCTGTGAGGTATAAGTGTTTTTAGGGGGGATCTCCCCTGCCTTTAATATTAAATGAATCAATAAAATAAGACTAGTTCCTGAGCACAAACTATTAGTTATTGTTGCTATTGTCTATTAAAATAATATCCTCATGTTTCACCTCCTTTATTCCCTGTGCCTTATATATGTGTTCATAGGACAACCTGGCTTTGTTTTGGTATTTGTCTCTCTTAATAGACTTAAAGTTCATGAGGACAGGGATTTCTTTGTACTCACATATCTCCAGTGCTTAGAACAATTGCTGTCATGTCTTAAGTGCTCAACTACCCTAAATGAGGGACTGAACCCAATTTTGCTCTTGATAAAACAGAATCACAAGTGGTTAATAGCATACCAAGGCCATTTAGATGGAAGTTATGGAGCCAGGTAGGATTCAAACCAAGAAATCTAAAGCCCGTATTCTACGCAAATGAAAGCTCCTAACATTTTCTTAGGTTGCCTGTATAGTTACCTACCTAGCTGACTTGGTCTAGATTAGGCCACATGGTATTTTGTCATTGTATCTAGTGGTTTACTCATAGTGCTGTTACTCCTCAGGTGGACTCTCACGGTGCTACTGGCTCACATATCTCTGCCCCTCAAAATCTCTATAGATCCAACTCACTGTAGAAAGCAGAGGTAATATCCCATTCATTAATCAACCTACTCAATCAACAGACATTTTATTGAGTGCCAACTACATATCACATCCAAACTTACATTTTTTTAGGCTACTTTTATTTTTTTCAACTTGCTTGTGCTTGGTTGTAAATGGCTTCTCTCCTTTTTGAAGTGTGAGATTTATATTTTAGAAATGGTGGCTTATCCATGAGGGACTCTATAGTGTAACAGATCAGAGCTACAGTTCTAGATACACACAGTTTGGATTTGAACTCCAGCCCCAATAGTTAGTTACTTTGGGCAAATCCCTCAACTTTTATATACTTCATGCGTTTCTTGGAAAGATTAATCAATGCACACAAGCTGATAGATATACTTACTCAGAACTATATTATTATTTTTGTACCACATGGTGCTTAGTACACTTTTTTATTGTAGTTTTCTAGTTAAACCGCAAATGTAGAAGACTGAATTAGTCATAGTCCTGAGTTTATGCCACCTAATCTTTATTGATCCATGCCACAGCCACTTTTTCTGTTGTATATTCTTTGTATTCTCATAGTTCATTTCCCTTTCTCTCTCTATTATCTATTTTAATGGGTTTTTTTTTACATTTGTTCTTGATAATGGGTATTTTTCTTATTTTCTTCCTTTACATAAATGTAAATTGCATGCTTTGTTTTAGGGTTTATCTCTTTTATAGTTTTTTCCCAACTCAGTGCTATTTTAAAAATCATTGATGTTACTATGTGTATATCTAGTTTTCTGCTTCTAATTTCTGTGCAATTCTGTGTGTGTGTGTGTCTACCTGTCTATCCATCCACTACCACAGAAATAGGCACCTGGATTGCCTCCCAACTTTTTGCTACCATGTGCAATATGGGCCTTCTATAAACATTTCTCTTCTGAACCTATGTGAACATCTTTGACATGTATACTCAAAAATGGAATTTCTGGCTCACAGGGTATATGCATACTTAATTAAACTGAGTGTGCTGTCAAAATACTCTCCAGAATAGCTGCCTACTCTACATTCCCGTGTTTTTTGGTCCATGAGCACTAGGGTTGTTTTGCTTAGAGACTCCTTGGGAGTAGGTTGTCTGCTGTCAAATACATGGAGAAATATTATACAGTAGAAGAATTAGTCTTCCATAATTCATCAAATCCAAGACAGCTTGATTGTAAAGTGAACAATTACTTGTAGCAGTGAGATTAAAAACTGCCAAGTTAAACTGTTATGTACTGTAGATTGTAAGATGCATTCCAGTTTCAGAGACATAAAATGTGAAAAAGTAAGAGCCAGCCTGGGATCAATGAAGGAACATAATTTTTGGCCATTTATTCTCCAGAGCTTACCAGTGCATTGAGCACTGGGGATACAAAGATGAAAATCTCATTTTTTAGCATTATTTTTTATTAGTTTCAGAGGTAGAGTTTATTGATTCATCAGTTGCACATAACATCTAGTGCTCATTACATTACATTCCTTCCTTAATGCTCGTGACCCAGTTACCCCATCCCCCCCTCACTAACCTCCCCTCCAGCAACCCTGTTTGTTTCCTGTAGTTAAGAGTTTCTAATGATTTGCTCCTCTCTCTGTTTTTTCTTATTTTTCTCTCCCTTCTCCTATGATCCTCTGTTTTGTCTCTTAAATTCCACATGAGTGAAATCATATAATTGTCTTTCTCTGATTGGTTTCACCTAGCATAATCTTTTAGTTCCATGCATGTCCTTGCAAATGGCAAGAGTTCATTTTTGATGGCTAAGTAATATTCCATTGTACATATATACCACATCTAGCATTATTAAAAATAAATTTCCCTCACCAGACTATAGATAATAGAAGTCACAGAAAAAGTAGATCTCTGCTGACTGTAAATCTATACTTGCTATTAACATTTAAATGGCCTGATTTAAGTTACTGAGCTTCCTGTCATTGGAAGCATTCAAGTGGTCTTGAATGGCCAAGTATCATGATATAGGTATTTTTGATGTGGAAAGAGGTTGAACCAGCTGTGCAGTGTTCTGGGGATGAAGTTCAGCTGCTAATACCGAGGCTTAGAAAATAGTGGCTGATTGTAAAACAGGAGGATTTTGTTTCTCTGGTTTAACAGGAATCTGAAAGTAGCTAATTTAGATTTGGGGTGGATCTGAAAGTAGCTAATTTAGATTTGGGGTGGCTACTCCTTGATATTGTAAGGAACCCAGGCTCCTTTTATCCTTATGCACAGCTGTTTTAAGCATGTGCTTTTCACCTCAAAGTCACAAATGGCTGCTCTATCTCTAGTATTATATCCATGTTACACGCAGAAGAAATAAGGTGAAGGGTAATGGGGAAATGAGGCACATGCCAAAGGAGTCAATCCCTTTTATTTTTATTTCTTTTTAAGATTTTTATTATTTATTTAAGAGAGAGAGATGAGAGCATGCTCACACAAGCGCAACCAGGGGGAGGGCCAGAGGAGGAAGGAGAGGGAAATGGAAAGAGAATCTGAAGCAGACTCCTGGCTGAGCATGGAGCATCACTCAGGGCTCGATCTCACTACCTTGAGATCAGGACGTAAACTGAAACCAAGAGTCAGATACGTAACCAACTGAGACACCCAAAAGCCCTAGGAAGGACTCATTCCTTTTAAAGAGCTTTCCCAGAAGCTCAAGCCAGTGACTGCAGTAAACTAGAAGTATATAGCAGGACCACCCCTTTCAGCAAGGAGAGTGGGAAGCTGGGAAATGTTAAGTATTTAACTGGATACAGTACTGTCACAAATAAAAGTCAGAGTTACATTAGAAAGAAGACTTTGTGTTGGGAGACAAGCAGCAAAATTTTTTCTACTCGTCACAGTCTTTTTAAGTTAGGAAGTCTGTGAATCTATGTGTTCTAAAGTCTTTTCACCATTTTTACGTTTGTAACAGTTCGTTACTAATATAGTTTTTTACTAGGAATGTCTTGATCCATGTTGATTTGATTTCTCCATTTCTAAAAACAAGAACAGATTTCTCCAAGGGAACTTAAAAGTGTTGATTCCCACTTCCCTCTTGCTCCCTGAGAGAACTTAAAAGGGTAACAGCTTAGGTCTAATGTCCTGATTCTAGAGAATTGCCAGCTTTCCATTTTACCCCTGCCCATTGATGCCTAAATCTCCTTCCTTCCTTTATTTCTTTGTTCCTTTCCTCTTCATTCTTCATGCCTGTCAATTTCTAAATGCTAGAAAGTCTTTCACTTGAGATATATGGGTACCTCATTACTTGGGAAATAAATGAAGGGGTGCATCTTCCCAGTTTGATTATCTCTGAGTTAAGGAACCTAATTTAGAAGTCAATTAAAATTGTGAAAATTATAACCCTGGAAAGAGAAGAAGTTTCTGTCCTTGTAGTAACAGTATTCTTGATTTGCAAAATAATAATTATGAGGAATGTGGTTGTCTTGTTGATTTGAGATATTCATTAAGGCATATTGCTGGGAATATAACTGAATATGGCAGTCCCTTTTTTATGTAGATCGCATTTTGACATGATCAAAAAACAAATGGAAGATTTTCAAGGTCCTGTGACACAGCATCACTTAGCAATGGGAGTTTTCTACTGTAGATAAGAAGTCAGCAAACTTTTTCTGTAAAGGCCCAGACAACAAATATTTTATGTTTTGCAGGCCATATGTGGTCTACCACATATTCTTTGTTTTTTTAACCCTCTACAGATGCAAAACCTATTAGCTCATGGGCTATACAGAGGACATGAGCTTGATTTGGCCCATTGCCAATGCTTATTTACCCTTGCTTTAGACTGTGTAATCATAGAAGCCACTAGCAGGTTTTAGGCAATTAGAATTAGAGACCCTTATTATTGTGTTCAAAATATCACTGAAGTAATAGACCAAGGGCAGATAAGGTAGAGGCAGAAGACAGTTAATTGGGTTATTGCCTTAGGTAAGACTCAGTTTTTGGCTTCATCTACTGGAACCATTTATTGAGAAATGGAAGACTGGCAGAAGACTTATCTGGAAAGTAAAATTTAAGTTCCATTTGAACATGTTAAACTTTAGGTTCCTGTTATCCTCCAAAACAGAATTGTCGATTTGAAGTTGAGGGGCAAGTCCATGACTCTGTGTGTGTGTGTGTGTGTGTGCTGTGTATTGATAATATGCGTCAGTGTATAGATGGCACTTAAAGCTATGGGATTAGATGACATTATCTGGTGAGAGCAGAGGGCCCCAAACCATATGAAGGGGAGTCCCAACATTTAGAAATAGGCTAGAGGAAGAGAATCTAGCAAAGGAGCCTGAGAAGCCTACGAGTGGTTAGTGAGTTTGGAGGATAGAATCCAAGATAAGATAGAATTGTCTGCTCTGTCAAATCATGTTTGTCAATTAAGATAAATATACTGAAATTACCATCAGACTGAGTATTAAAGAGGTGATTCAGAATACTTTTATTGGAATATTATGGGATAAAATATTGAGGTTTCGCTCTGATGGTGAGCAGAAAAATGGTACATAAGTATAGGGAGTGGTGTGATCAAGGGAGTATACTGTTTGTTCTTTTTAGTGGAAGATAGAAGTAGTTTGCTTAATGACAGGAATGATCTCAAGTAGAGATGGGGAATTTGTTGATGCAAGAGGAATCTACTTGACTATATTAAAGATTGACTGTTAATCTATTTTAAAAGATGAACAAGAATTGCCTGGGTTAAGAGGGAAAGAGAAAAGAATTTTTTAATTAGACTAAGAGCAAAACCGAAGTGCATAGAAGCTTAAGAGGGACTACAGCATATTTGAAGAATGGCAAGCACTTACTTTGCCTGGAAGAGAGAGTATCCTTTTAAGCTAGTGACAAGAGAAGGAAGGAGCTGCCAGGGGCAGGATCAAGAAGTATTAGTACATTATGCCATGAGTCTGAATTTATTTCGAAAATAGTGGGCAGCCCCAGTGGCGCAGCGGTTTAGCGCCGCCTGCAGCCTGGGGTGTGATCCTGGAGATCCAGGATTGAGTCCCACATCAGGCTCCTTGCATGGAGCCTGCTTCTCCCTCTGCCTGTGTCTCTGTCTGTCTGTCTGTCTGTCTTTCTCTCTCTCTGTGTCTCTCATGAATAAATAAATAAAATCTTTAAAAAAAACTTTCTTTTAAAAAAAAGAAAGAAAAAGAAAATAGTGACGATCCTCTGAAGCATCTAAAACTGGGGAAATAAATTTTTAATAACATTTTTGAAAAGAAAGATAAATTTGGAGATTGACAAAACTGGGTATAAGGAAACACTCCTGGTGAGAGGTGACTGATAGAGATCTAACTGAAGACTTGTCAGCAGATATCAAAGAGGACTGAGCAGTTTTGACAGCTATTTATGAAGTCAACAACAACAACAACAAAATGGTGTCTGATTAGAAAAAGTGGTGAGGGAGAAGTAGACATCAAATGTGACTTGGGTGTTTTTGCATTGGAGACTGAGGAGATGCAAGAAATGTACGATTAGGTGAGGCTGAGGGCTAGTTTTCTTTTGGACATTTGTGACGTCATCCATGGAGTATTCATTTGGAGATATATGGATCAAAGGGACAAATGCAGGTCTAGTGAGAAATAATTACCTGGGTGAGGCACCAAAATAAAATCCCAGTTGTTAGTGGGCTTCTCAATGAGAGTGGGTTAAGAGGAAAAAGTCTGATGACAGCCTGGCGAAAAACCGTATATGTAGCAGCAGTCTAAACCACAGTTTGAAAACCATTTGTATGCAGACTTTGTAATTTGTTAATATAACCATTGCAGAGGAACCTCTACCTATCTTTAGCCTGTTTCTTTTTTTTTTTTTTTTTTTTTTAAGATTTTATTTATTTTTTCATTAGAGACACAGAGAGAAAGAGAGAGAGGGGCAGAGACACAGGCAGAGGGAGAAGCAGGCTCCTTGCAGGGAGCCTGACTTGGGACTCGATCCGGGGTCTCCAGGATCCCATGTCTCCAGGATCCCGCCCTGGGCTGAAGGTGGTGCTAAACTGCTGAGCTACCCGGGCTGCCCTAGCCTGTTTCTTTTAAGCACTTTCTTTCTTTTTTTTATATTTAGTATTTTTCAGACATTTTTAGTGATAAATTTGGAAGTTGACCACATAATTTACCTCTTTCTCTTTACTAAGATTGAAGAATTGGAGGAGAAACTAAATGATGCACTTCACCAGAAGCAGCTACTGACATTGAGATTGGACAATCAATTGACTTTTCAACAAAAGGATGCCAAGTAAGAAAGTTTTTAAAAAACAATAATACCTATTGAGCCATTAAAAGTAATTTCATTGCTTGTTCATGCATACTATCGTAAACTAAAAGATAAATTTTAAGTCCGTGATGGTAATCATTTTTACATCTAGGCCAACAAAAAAAGTTGGTTACTTGATACAGTACATAAGATACAAAAAAATCAGAATTCATTCAACAGACATCGCTGAGGTAGGCAGTCTATAAATGACAATGGACGTTCCCTAAGCTCACCATTACTGAACCTGTTATCTGAAGTAACCTTTCTTCATTAGCTCTGTCAAGCACACTAATTCTCATGGCCCATTTCAATCTGCAGGTATGAATTATCTTCTATTTTACCTACATTCTTTCTTCCAGCTCAGTTGTCTACTAAGGGTCCATTGTATTTACTCTCAAATATGCCTGTGACAGTTGCACTTGCTATACTTACATAATTTATTAAAAGTTACGTGAACAATAAAATAGGAGTGGAAAAAAAGATACTGCTATTTCTATGAAAACTATAATGAATTCTTTGGAATGACTTAATAAAAGTGAGTGACTAAAAAAAAAATCATCAAATTAAGTGAAAGCAAGACAGATTTAAAAGTTGGGAGCAAAAACCAAACAAATCCATAGAAAGCATCCTCTCAGGTTTCTTCCCAACAATGACTTACACAAAAGCAAAGCATACCTTTGTATTTAAAAAAATCTACATAGAAAATTTGACAAGTGTTAATTATGTATGTTAATTAGAAGTAAATGTAAATATGTTGTAAAGTGCTTATCTTTTCTCTGTATAAGATTTCACTATTTAACTGATATTTTAAAAGATAATCTGATCAGTTACTAGGCACTATAACATTGGATCAGTAGTTCTGAAACTTCAGTATGCATCAGAACCATCTGGAGGTCTTGTTAAAAAAGGATTGTTGGGTCCCAACCTGTGATACTCTGATTTGGGGTGAGAGCTGTGAGAATCTGTATTTCCACCAAGTTCTCAGGTGATTCTGATGCCACTAGTCTGGAGACAGTGCTTTGGAAACCACTGCATTCAGTGGTAGGGCTTCTACTCTAATTCTTGAGGCATTTTCAGAGTAAGTGATGTTGAAAGTGCAGTTAAGAAGAGGCTATTGCAATAATCTTGTTAGCTGATGCTGGTAAAAGGTAGTTGGATTTTGAATATATTTTGAAGGTTGAGCTGATATCCTAATGAATTACATGTGAGGTTCAAGAGATAAAGAGTCAAGGATTACGGCAACATTTTTGGTTGGAATAAATGAAAGGGTGGAATTGCTGTCAACTAAGGGATAGGGAAACCACAGTGGAATAGGTTTGTGAGTGAAGAGTAGGAGTTCACTTTGGGACATGTTCAGTTAGAGTTGTCTTCTTAGAAACCCATATGTAGGTATTTGAAGAGTTTGGTCAAGAGTTATAAATCTGGAAGTCATTAAGATATAGATAGAACATTCCATATGTAGGTATTTGAAGAGTTTGGTCAAGAGTTATAAATCTGGAAGTCATTAAGATATAGATAGAACATATTTAGGTCATAAGACTGGATGAATTCCCAAAGGTAATAAATATAGAGAGAGAAGAGGGCCAAATACTCCTAATATTAAGGTAAACCACAAAAAGGAAATTGAGATAATACCACCGGTAAAATGGGAAACAAATGACAAGAGTATAGGGACTTGGAAGCCAGGTGAAGAAAGTGTATAAAGAAGAAGAGATCAATTGTGTCCAGTAATCCTTTAATTATGGCTGAAAAGAACAAGAATTGATCATTAGCAATCTGGATATCATTGGCAACCTTGAGATTTGAGTAGGAAAGATGAAAACCTAATTGGCATGAGTTTAAGAGGAAGGGCATCAGAGAGAGTGAATATAGACAACTTTCTAGAAGTTTTGTTTTATGGAGAGGCAAATAGGGCAGTGAAATGGGGCCACTGTCCATTTTTTTAAAGATAGGAGATATAACAGCATATTTGTATGTTGATGGTTGTGATACAGTAGGAAGGGGAAAGCTAGAGAGCTTCTCACTTCCTATTTTTGTGTTACTATAAAAAGGTAACTTTGAGAAAATTAAATCTCAAAGATTTTTTTAAGCTTGCCGTAAATTCTTTCCTAATGTAGAAAATATCAAGAACTAATGAAACAAGAAATGGAAACGATTTTATTGAGACAGAAACAACTAGAAGAGACAAATACTCAGCTAAGAGAGAAGGCGGGAGATATTCGTCGAAACCTCCGTGACTTTGAGCTGACAGAAGAGCAATATATGAAACTAAAAGGTTTTCCTGAAGATCAGCTTTCTATTCCTGAATATGTATCTGTAAGTGTGTTAAATCATTTTTTTAAAAAACTGCATGTTTTCAACTTAGAATTTGCCATTTATGTAATAGCCATACCTTCAAAGTATCCATTTGATAAATTGTTTTATTTTGTGGCCCTGATCTGAAAATGGTGAGTGGTGTTCAGATCACCAAATTTTAAAGGGTCTTGACCATTGATCTTCAAAGTCAAGCAATAAGTAGGATTATGAAGTTAATGGCTACATAGTCCATAGAAATGAATCATTTTATCATGAATTGTTGGTTTATAATGTTCTCAAAATGAGAAATTATAGTGATAACAGATTAGTGGTAACCAGTGGGTAGGGAGAGTAGAGAAGAGAGGAATTGGTGTGATTATAAAGTGGTAGGATGAAGGAGATCTTTGTGGTCCGTCTAGTTCAGGATGTATTGCAGTGTTGGTTATACAAGTCTACACATAGAATTCATATATGGCAGTAGTCTTAAGTTTTTGATGTCAGCATCCTTTTACATTCACAAAATTACTAAGGACGCCAAGAAGCTTTTTTGTTTATATGTGCAGTATCTATTACTATTTACCATATTGAAAATTAACAGTAAGACATTTTTAAAACACAAGAATATATAAGCACACTCTATTAACCTTAAAGGCAGTGATCTCCTTGCACGTCAATTAGGTAGCCACTGGCAAACACCACTGAACAAGCATAAGGGAATGAGAATAAAACAGGCAAAAAAAATCTTAGTATTATTAGGAAAATAGTTTTAATCTTATGAATTTCCTGAAAGGGTCTCAGAGGGGCAGAGTGGTTACCAGAGGTTCCTAAACCACACATTGAGAACTGCTGGTTTGTCATGTATAGATGTTATTTCACCCTTAGAGGCTTAAACTTTTTCATATATGAAAAGACTGATAATAATAGTGCCTTTCTGTTGAGGTAATTGTGAAGATTAACTGGGAATATGTATGTGAAATGCTTAGCAGAGTGCTTAGAACATAATAAATAAGTAGACAAAAAAATTTTTTAAATTTAAAAAAGAACATCATAAGCACGTAGTAAATATTAAATATACCTATTACTTTTGAGGGAGTGGTGGTTGCTATTCTTGGTCTCAACTGCATTAAGGTTTCTGGATTAATGATCTCATATAAAACAAAGTGTTCCGGGATCCCTGGGTGGCACAGCAGTTTAGCGCCTGCCTTTGGCCCAGGGCGCGATCCTGGAGACCGGGGATCGAATCCCACATCGGGCTCCCGGTGCATGGAGCCTGCTTCTCCCTCTGCCTGTGTCTCTGCCCGTCTCTCTCTCACTGTGTGCCTATCATTAATAAGTAAAATAAAATTTTTTTAAAAAAGTGTTCCTATTTATTTTTATTTAAATAGCTCAAATATATTTTTTTCTGTCCAAAGTGTACTGTCCAGGACAAATCAAATTTCTCACATGCTGTTGTGACTTTATCTATATAGTAGATATCAAGTATCCCACTAGTGGCAGTTACACATATTTTTGTTCTCTGGTTTTTTAATGTTCTTTGTTATCTTTTGTTTTCACAAATAGTATTATCCTAACTAGTTAGTTATACCCAAATTCATTGTGTTAAGGACTAGCCTCTTACCAGATGTGGTACTCTTACAATTCAGCAATATATTAAGGAATTGCAGATTGCATGCCTATTTGATATATAGGAATAAGTACTTTCTCCTAATTTGTCCATGGCTTCTTAATTTTATAGAAATTTGTCAGATGGAACACTTTACTAGATTAGGGCAGACAAATTCCTCTGAGAGAATTATGAATGAGAAGAGAGGTCTGAACTGAATAGAAATACTGGTATAAAAGATATCTCTTGATTCATCTTGTTTATCCCTTGTACAGCAATGGTAGCAATAGAGCTTCACCAAGAGCTAAGGATGTAGGCTTATGTTTAGACAGTAGAGATAGAGCAGTGTACAAACCAGGCAAAAATTCTTTTATGAGCTTACATTCAAGTGGAATGATACAGACAATAAATTAAAAGTAATATGTAGAATGTTTGTTGTAAATGCTATGGAGAAAAGAGCAGGAGTGAGATTAGGAACAGTCACCAGGCTATTTCAAATCAGGCTAGAGGAATTAGGGCTTTACTGATAGGGTGACATTTGATCAGAGTCCTGAAAGGAGTGAAAGCATGAGCCATGCATTTGCATATGGGAAGAATTCTTCTATCAGAAGATAGAGCAAAACTCAAGCACTTCGTGTGTTCAGGAAGTAACAAGCAGATAGGGTGGAGTGAGCAGTGGTAGGAGATGGGGAGTAAGCAGTAAATGGAATATAGATATTGAAGAAGAAAGAGACACTGTGTCAAGGGTCAAGGATTTAGATTATCTTGGCATTGAGGAAACTTAATTGAACATCAAGCCTTACTAAAGTATTAGTGGTCAGGGTCAGTTAACAACTGCCTTGCTTTGGTTTTGTACAAACAAAACAAAACTTTATTATACAGGCATATGATATAAAACTTCTAAACAGCTTCCTTTTGTTACCTTAATAATTTTATCACTCATAATTGAGGGTACTATAAATTAACAAATTTTAATTGTAACTTGGATTCTAAAACTGCTTACTAATTTGATTTTTGTTTTTAAAGATTCGATTCTATGAACTAGTGAATCCATTAAGAAAGGAAATCTGTGAACTGCAAGTGAAAAAGAATGACCTGTCAGAAGAATTAAGTGAAAACAAGGCTCAATTGAAACAACTGACAGAGGTTTGTATGATTTTGATCACTGATGGGAAGAAACTCCCAAGTTTTTTTCTAGGAAGTTCCTCAAGATTTGTGAACAGGAATATAAAAGTCAACGATAGAAAATGGGACTGGGAGATGCTGACGACACGATTTTTCAAGTAGCGGGAAGGTTAAATTGGAAATAGTCATCTTAAAGATTGACAGTAAGTCTATGATATTGGCCTGTAATCCATGGTTGAGCTTTTTTGATATAACTGTTTCATTCTCGATTCTTTATTACAAATTAGCCTTGTTTGTGATATGAAAGAGAGCCACTATCCAGTTATCATTTTGCTTCTTCATTAAATACATTAGCTCTCCTAATGTTTTTCAGAGCATGTGCACTGGTATAAGCATCAGCTCTAGTGATGCGCATGGTCCTGTGCCATGTGCTGGCAGCAGTGAACTCAGAAAAGTGTCTGTCCCTCAAGAGTTTAAACTCTAGTAGATTATAGTGTTAGAACCTTAGATGATGGCTTGACACTTTTATTTTTCTGTGTGATATTGAATAAGTCATTTAATGTTTCCTGCTCTATCAAATGGAGGAAATAATCCTGTTTGTTCATTTCATTAAGTTGCTCATGTTTCTGTTTGCAAGTAAAAATGTATTTTTTAGCAAAGTTGCATATAAGAATTTTTTATGTTCAATTTCAAGGGTAGCTTTTACCGAAGATATATTATCCAGAAGTAAGTAATTACAATTTAATTTACATTTCGATGCCCTAATTTGCTGCTCTGTTAGTGCTAGACAAAATCTATTTAGGTCATTAATGTAGCCAATATTACAGGCAAAGGCTTATCTTCCTTCCTCTCCTCATAGGAGTGATGAAGTCAGCAGGAATGATGCCAGAGAGGCAGATGTGCCGATATGAACCCTACCACAAGGTTCTATTGAGGTTTTTTGTTTCTTCTGCTAACCTGCCACATTGTGCAGGTAAAGTGTTTTGCATATTTTAGAAAGATAGCTTTTTATTTTTACAAAATTTGCAAAATAATAAAGGACAAAGTTAGAAGGCCTCAGTTTGGCTAGTAGTTAATTTTGTAGTCTTGGCCAAATCATTTAATTTGTTTCTAAATGCCCAGCATGGTGGTAGTCATGGCAGCATAAGGTTCATTGGGTTTATTGAGGACAAGGTGATTAAATGAGTTTTCAAACTTAGTTCTATTGCACCTCATGGTACCTTAGCTTCCCTCAAGGACTTATTTTTTAGGAGAAGGGCTGGAAAAGTTTCCTAACCTTGTTTATATCAAACTACCTCTTTTTAAATGATTTTAACAGTTGGGGATTCTAAGATTGGTTTCTCTTGAACAAATGATTCCTTGGTCCAAAGAGAAAAAAAAACTTACATTCTAAAATTATCATTAGTATGTGATACTATTTTACTATGTGGTAAGCAAATCCTTTGACTCTCAAGGGTCAGTAATAATGGCATCGTATCCCAGATTTTTGTTTGCTTATAACACTTTTAGTATTTTACTGATAGGAAAACATAGATAATTAACACTGGTTTGACTCATAGGGTTCCTGAGTGTTTTTAGTGCCCTTATAACTCTTGAACAAAGAAACAGTTTTGTTTGTGAACCTGCATTAGGATTCTTCAGAGAAATAGAACCAATGGATATCTGGAGAGAGAGAAAGATTTGTTTTAAGGAGTTGGCTCACATGATTGTGGAGGCTTGATGAGTCTAAAATCTGATGGGGTAGACTGGCAGGCTGGAGATTGAGGGAAGAATTGCAGTTCAAGTCCAAAGACGGTCTGCTGACAAAATTACCTCTTGCTCAGAGGAGGTCAGTCTTTGGTTTAGTATGGCGTTCACCTAATTAGATGTGACCCATCACATTATTGAGTGTAATTGGCTTTACTCAAAGTCTACTGGTTTAAATATTATTTGTTTTTGTGTGTGTGTATGTAAGTTTTTATTTAAATTCCAGTTAGTTAACATATAGTGTAATATTGGTTTCAGAAGTAGAATTTAGTGATCCTTCACTTACATATAACACTCAGTGCTCATCACAAGTGCCCTCCTTAATGCCCATCACCCATTTAGCCTATCCCCTACCCATCTCCCTTCTAGCAGCCCTCAGTTTATTCTCTGTGGTTAATAATTATCTCTTATGGTTTTCCTCTCCCACCCCTTTTTTATATTAAATGTTAATCTCTGGGGCACCTGGGTGTCTTAGTCCGTTAAACTTCTGTCTTCTGCTCGGGTCATGATCTAGGGTCCTGGGATTGAGCCCCATGTCTGGCTCCCTACTCAGTGGGGAGCCTGCTTCTCCCTCTCCCTCTGCTGCTAACCATGCTTGTGCTCTCTCTCTCATGCTCTTGCATCTCTCTCTCTCTCTCAAATAAATAAATACAATCTTTTTAAAATAGTGTTTATCTTATCTAAAAAATACCATTACAGAAATATTTAAAATAGGGTTTGACCAAAATAAAAACAAAATAAATAGTATTTGACCAAATATTTAAGTATTGTGACCCAGCCAATTGACACATGAAATTAACCAGCACAGGGACACCTGGGTTGCTTAGTTTTGGTTAAGCATCTGACTCTTGATTTTGGCTCAGTCATGATCTCAGGGTTGTGAGATCAAGCCTCAGGTTGGGCTCCGTGCTCAGCAGAGTCTGCTTCTCTCCCTCTCCCTTTTTGCCCTCCCCTGGCTGGCCTGCATACATGTGCGCGTGCACTCTCTCTCTCTCTCTCTCTCTCTCTCTCAGAAAAATAAATCTTAAAAAAAGTAAGAAATTAAGCAACACAGAACCCTTCCAGGTACAAGTTTGTTTCTTAAAGGTTTATCACCTCTTAGCTGAAAATACAGTTTTCTGTCTCAGGCTTTTTCATAAATTTAATAATAATATAAACAGAATTGAATCACAGTCAGGAAAAAAGAAATTAAACAGTGTGTTGTCTACTTATTGAAAGGTCTTAGAAATTAAGAGATTGTGATTTAGACAAAATAGAATTACTTTTATTTTTTTTATTTATTTATTTTTTTGAATTACTTTTATATTAAAGTCACCCATAAAGTATGATTCTTCTGGTCTGTCAAGGGCTAATACAGGTCAATTTACCCAACACTGAGGAAAAATGACTATTTTTAAGTTGAAAGACTTTCTTACAAAGGTATAGTGAACAATAAATATAATATTTAATAATAAAAAAATTATGCTTACCTGTGTACTGTGAGGATTTTTGTGTGAGGGCAGATTTATTTTTTTGAAATGATTTGTTAAATTATTTACTGCTCTAGTATTTGGAAAATTCACAGATACTAGTTCGAGTTCTATCTCTGCAACTTGACAATGGTGTGATGATATTGGATAAAAGAACTTAGTCTTCTCTACTCTCTCTGCCCCTCGTCTTACAACTTCTCCATCTACCAAATAGGATGAAAATATATAACACCTTCCTCATATGGTCATTATTATGAGAATGAAATTCATTTAGTAAATATTTGTTTTACATCTGCTATGTGGCAGGCATTGTTCTAGGTGCTTGGGATACCTCAGCAAACAAAACAATGATCTCTGGCCTCATAGAGTTTATATTTTAAAAGATTACAGGGAAGGGTACCTGGGCGACTCAGTCAGTCAGGTGTCTGACTCTGGATTTCAGCTCAGGTCGTGATATCAGGGTCCTGGGATTGAGTCCCGAGTTAGGCTCCCACTCAGCAGGGAGTCTGCAGATTCTCTCTTCCTCTCCTCCTCCCCCACACTTGCACACAGTCACTCTTTCTCTTTCTCTAAAGTAAAGAAATCTTTAAAAAAGAGAGAGAGAGAGAGAAAGTACAGGGAAACCGTAAACATTATAAATAAGCAAATCTTAGAGGAAGAAGGTGAAAACTACAAAGGATAAAAGAAAAACATCAGTGCTGCATGGAGAACAGGGAAGAAATATTCAGAATTGTATAGAGTCAGCCAGTAGGCCTCATTGAGGAGGTTAGAAGTTTACAAAGACTTGGAGGTGAGGGAGACAACAAAGTTCTCAAGGAAGAACTTCCATGCAGAGGGAACAGTCAATGCAAAAGCAAGAGGGTTCCTTGATGTTTGTGGAGTAATGAGGAAGCCAATATGACTGGAATGACTGAATGGAGAGAATAGGTAAGATCAGAGAAGTAATGGGTTTGTTGAAGTCACTGTAAGGACTTTGATTTTAACCCTAAGTGAAAGGAAGCATTGCAGTACTTTAGGAAGAGATGTAACATGATCTGACATATTATAAAAGGATTATTCTGGCTGGTACATAGTAGACCCTCAAAGAGTATTCAATAACTTTGTTAATGTCCCAGAAGTTTGTTTTGTTTTGCTTTGTTACTGAGAATTGGCTATAGAGCTTTAAGGATGGAAGCAGAGAAACTTGTTATGAGACTGTTGTAGTAATCTTGGTGAGAGGTGATAGAGCTTCAGATCGGGTGATAGCAGTATAAGTGCTATGAACTGGTTGGATTCTGAATATATTTTAAAAGTAGAGCCATTAGGATTTCCTGATGAATTGGATGGAGGACATGAAAGAAAGATAGGAGTCAAATTAACTTCCAGGGTTTTGGAACTGAATAACTCGAAGGATGGATTTGCATTCAGTTAAGATGGGTAGGTTGTACCAAAAAAAAAAAAAAAAAAAAAATAAGATGGGTAGGTTGTGGGTGAGGCAGATTTAGGGTTAAAAGAGAGTTCAAGTTTTAAAGATCTGTTGGTTGTACAGTTGGAAATACTTGGATATACAAGTGTGAAGTTTGGAAGCTATATGTTTGGAAGTTGTTAACATAAAGATAATATTTATTTTTTTTAATTTTATTTATTCATAGAGACACACACAGAGAGAGACAGGCAGAGGGAGAAGCAGGCTCCATGCAGGGAGCCTGACATGGGACTCGATCCTGGGTCTCCAGGATCACGCCCTGGACCGAAGGCGGCGCTAAACCGCTGAGCCACCTCAGCTGCCCATAAAGATAATATTTAAAGACAGGATGAGATCATCAGAGGAGAGTGACTACAGAGAAGAGGGCCAAGGCCAGGGCCCTAGGGCACTTCATTATTAAACTGTAGAATAGAGAAGGAAGATTTATCAGTGAGACAATGAAACCAAGAGAATTTCATGTCCCAGACGCCAAGGGAGAAAAGTTTGTCAAGAAAGAGAGTCAGCTATTTCAAATGTTGTCTATAGGTGTAGTAAGATGAAGTCTGGGAATTCACATTATATTTAATAGGGTCATTGATAACCTTGTCAAGAGTAGTTCTGTTGGAGTTGATGAGATTGAAAGCTTGATTACAGTGTATATAAGAGTGAATGGAAGGAAAAAAATTGGAAACAAGTCTAGGCAGCTCTTTCTGTGGGATTTTGATTGCATGGGGGAACGAAGGGATAGGGTTGAAGATGACAGAGGAAGTAGAGTGAAAAGGGTTTGTTTTATTTTTAAGGTGAGAGAAATCACAACTAATATACATGAAATTATACTTTAAAACTACATGCAGAATTTTTTTCATTGTCAAGAACAATAGAAAGACATTCATCTAATTGCTTACCAGCAATATAAGTAAGCAGTGCTGTTGGACACTGGGGTATACTTGTGTTTAAGACTTACCACTTCAAAAAAAAAAAAGGCTTACCACTTCACTGTGACCCATATGATTAAAGAGTCATCTGTGTTTGGGGCATAGCCAGTAATATAGGCTTCTGTAATTATATAGCTGAGGGAAAGTATGAGAACACAGAGGTGTTTGTTGATTGAATTACTCCTGGTGAGTTTTAAAGAAGTTTATCTTCATATTCCACATAATGGCTTTTAAAATAATAATTTTATCACTAAAATGAGATGATTTATCTCTTAATGGCTTGAGTTTTAATTTTATATGATCTTTTCACCAAAAAGTAGGACTCAGTTTAAAACAACTGAAGAGGAATGCCTGGGTGGCTCAGTTGGTTGAGAGCTGCCTTCCGCTTAGGTCATCATCCCAGGGTCCTAGGATGGAGCCCCGCCTCAGGCTCCCTGCTCAGCTGCAAGCCTGCTTCTCCCTCTTCCTCTGTCAGCTGCTCCTTCTGCTTGTTGTCTCTTTCCCTCCCTCCCTCTCTCTCTCTCTCTCTGCTTGTTCTCTCTCTCCCCTCTCTCAAATAAATAAAATATTTTAAAAATATTTTAAAAATTAAAAACAGCTGAAGAATTTGATCATAATCGCATATAAGAAAGGTAGAGAGGATTATGATCATTAAAGGAAAGTTTATAAAAAGGAAGTTTATAAAAAAAATATTGAATTAGGAGGTGGGTTGAAGAAGTACTAGAGATTGCCAGGTTACTAGAGTTCAGTTGTCATCAATGAGAGTCATTGTCTCTATGACTTTTTTTAAATATTTGCAAGTTTATTTAAAGCACTCAATGAAAGTGTTCTTCAATGCAGATTTCCATTTTTGGTTCTGTTACTTGAAATGTTCTCATTTTGGTGCGTTTTACCCAGTGGCATTTTATGTTTCTTTCTTCTTCATGGTGTGTGTTACATGTATTTATTATTGGTAGCTAGAGGTAGTGAGAAACTCAAAAATGCCCATCACATACAAAAGGAATAGCAATTTTTTTTTTTTACTTTTCTAATAGTGTCATTAATTTAGGTCTCAATCCAAAAATGTAAATATTATTTTGGACTATTGTGAGAGAAGACCTGGATTCCTTCCTAAGAAGAATAAATATTTTATTTCATAATGGACAAGTTGAAAATGCATCCAGTGAAAGATAGTGGCCATTAATTCTGAACTCTCCTAAATTTGAAAATGAAAGGAAGTGTTACTTCATTCAATAAGCAGTAAGATATAATACCATTGTAGGCCTTGGGACAAGATCATGGTGTTAACGGCTATAATCACTATGAAGTTACCGATATTCAGTAAGTCATAATTCAAAATTTCTATACTGTTTGACTTCTTCATATAATAACTCAGCAAACATCTTTGTCTATATATATTTAGGATTGGATATTTTAAGGGAGGTAACATGGGTCTCCTATACAATGTTACATAATTTTAAAGGGGAATAAAATGTAAACTTTGGGGGAAAAAAATAAAAACATTACTAGGTTGTACTCACCCAAGAATTTTAAAAGGACTTCAAGGATCCACTTCACAGTGCAGCAAATGTGTAATCTTATTATTCAAATAGAGCAGTTAGAGTAGAGTAAATTGCTTCAGAGATGGTAAATTGTGTACCTGTCCTTAGAAACTAAGAACTTCAGGGGAGCCTCGGTGGCTCAGTCAGTGAATCATCTACCTTTGGCTCAGGTCAGGATCCTAGCATTGAGCCCTGCATCAGGCTCCTTGCTCAGTGGGGAGTCTGTTTCTCCCTTTCCCTCTCCTTCTGCCTTTCCCCCTGCTTGTATATACTGTCTCACTCTCTCTTTCTCTGTCAAATAAATAAAATATTTTTTAAAAACACAAAAATCTAAGGACTTCAGTAACTACAAACTGATCAACCATACTTCTGTTCTGAGCTTGTAGAATGCATGAAAATTAGGATAATGAATATTTATGCAAGTGTAAACCTATAGGAGAAGATCAAAGCAGAAATTTTATAAATGAATATAAATGAACAAACTATATAGTATTTCACTTGGGTGATAATTGTTCATATGTATAAAGAGGAAATAGGAAATGGAATATGTAGACTTCCAAAAAGCCATTCACAGACTAAATTTTAGTTTTAAAAATTTTACAGACTTCTTAAGAATTGTTACCATGAGCTCTTGGGGAATTACTTTCTCTTCAGTGTTTGAAAGATGAAAGCCAGAAAGTAGGAATAAAAGAAACTTTATGAAAAATCACAATAGAAGTATTGTCCAGAGATAACTATTAAGTCCAATCTTATTCAATACTTAACATTTTAAGATTTTATTTGTGTATTTATTTGAGGGAGAGAGTGTGTGTGTATGCAAGTGGGGAGGGAAGAGCAGGAAGGAAGGGAAAAGGAGGGAGAAAGAATCTCAAGCAGGCTCTGAGTGCAGAGCCTGGCATGGGGCTCGATCTCATGACCCTGAGATCATGATGAGCCAAAACCAAGAGTCATATGGTTAACCAACTGAGCCACCCAGGTGCCCCTCAATATTAACCTTTAAAAGCATCATATTAGAGGGGCACCTAGATGGTTCAGTCAGTTGAGTGTCAGATTCTTGATTTCGGCTCAGGTCATGATCTCAGGGTCATGAGATCCAGCTCCATGTTGGGCTCTGCACTCAGCAGGGAGTCTGCTTGAAATTCTCTATCTCTCAAATAAACAAAATCTTAAAAAAAAACAACAACAACAACTTACTCCTTAAGACAAAACAAAAAACACATTATGTTAGAAAGGAAGCCCAGAGAAGAATCTCAAGTTTGGAGATAGGAGGCTTTTCTTAGTAGTAAAATACAAAATTAGGAAGGCAAATTGGAGGACAACCTCTTAACTTATATTCCCAAAATTAGCACATTCAAAATTGGTCACCAGCCCCAGAAAGTATAATATATTTCTATTTCATTGTAAAAATTTTCAAGCATAGATAACTTCAAAGAATTTTATAGTGAACACCGGTGTATCTTATCACCTAATTTCTGCCATTAACATTTAGTTACACTTGTCCTAATCACATATATATCTATCCAGTTACCAGTCATGTTTAGTTATATGAGAAATTGTCAGATCATTTTTTCTGTGTATTAATAATTTATTCCTTTTTATTACTGAGTAATATTCCATTGTATAGATATATTCATTAACCAGTTGATGGGACATTTGAGTTATTTCTACCTTGGAGACATTATAAAGGAAGCTGCTACAAACATTTGAATATGGTTTTTGTGTGGGCATGTTTTCATTTCTCCTCAGTAAATATTTAAAAGTGGAATTTTTCGGGTCACCTGGGGGGCTCAGTCAGTTAAGCATCACACTCTTGATTTCACTCATGTCATGATCTCAGGCTTGTGGGATCGAGCCCTGTATTGGGTTCCAGGGGGATTCTGCTTGGGATTTCTCACCCTTTCCCTCTGCCCCTCCCCACCAATTTGTGTGCACACATGCATGCGTGTGCATGCTCACTCTCTCTCTCAAATACATAAATCTTAAATTAAAAATAAGAGTGGAATTTTTCACTTCTAGATTTCCATTCAGCTTATTATAGTTTTTAATTCATTGTGAACGTGGTTTTCTTTATACCATTGGGAATAGTTAAATCCCTACTTTAAAGCCTGTTGCTGATTCCAAAATCTGGGTCACCTCAAAGTTGATCTCTGTTAGTTGTCTTTTAAAAATGGGTCACATTTTCCTGGTTTTAGAAGCTGAGTAATTTTAAATTGTTTATTTAAAACATGGAGTAAACTTAGATCATAATATTGTAACTGTTAGGTTATAGAGACTTCGTTTTATGTTCCTCTAGATAGTGCCATTGTTTTTGCTTTAGCAGGAAGTTAACTTGGTTGTATTCAAAGTGCATACTCTGTCTCTTGGGCAGCATGGCAAATTTCAGTTCAGTTTTTTGGCCTTAGTATATGGCTTCTTGGGTCTCCCCTACACATCTGTTGTTCAGAGGTCAGCCAGAGATTTAGTAGAGATTATCCATAGAACTCAAGGTTCCCTTCTCTGTTCTTTAAGCTAGAAAGATGAAATATTTTCTGTTGCACCTTTATACCTCCAACTTAGTACAGAGTAGGCCTACTTTCAAGCTAAAAACCATTAAAAAGAAAAATTCAGATAAGATCAGGAAACTTCTCAAGTGCTGATCCCTTCTTCCTTGTGCAGATAGACTCTCCTCCAGAATCTGCTTGACTTGGGTAACTTTCCTGTTTTGTATTTTGTCCAGAATTTATAGTTGTTCTGCAGTAGAATTGGTCAGATGGGAACTTACACAGCCATTACCAGAAGGAGAACCGCCTTACAATCTTGTTTTTAGCATAAATAAAGAATGAGAAAATCTAGTCTATGCATGTAGAATATTTGACTTTGAGATCACCTTACTTGTTTAAAAAGGGTCTTAGCCCCATGGGAGACTCTTTTTCTCAACATGTTTGACTTTGTACTGACATGGATGATGACATGTCAGGCACTATTAAAGTACTAAGAAAAATATTAGAAGCAAAATAAAACATATTACTAGATCCTGAAAAAATGTGCAGCTTTGAACACTGTAACTTTATTACTTCTTAATAATTATTGAACTCCTGATAAAACCATTGAGTTTGGAGCTTAGAAACTAAAATCTAGTAATCAGGGAGCTGACTTTACTCTGAAGATCTATAAAAACTAGGATGTGTTGAATAAACACCAACAGCTAGGAAAAAATGTGACTGAAGTTCATAAAAGTTTATAAAAGCACAATACAAATGTGGATTGAGTTCAAGAGGATAAACTTGAGACAAATGCAATAAAGTACTATGTCATAGAACAAGTAGTAAATTAATAGAAATTTAAAAGAGGAAACAGTAGCCAACAAATATAGATGCTTCAAAAATGACAGCAATAATGACAATTCTGTTGTGGTTTACTAAGAGAAATTAAGATATTTGTTAGTTATTTGTCTGAGTTTGAGACTGACAGCTAGAAAGACATTTCCTACTTTATTAAGACTTCCTGGATTGAGTTAGTATTTTCCAAAATTATCTTAATTTTTTTCACCACATGGTGGCAGCATATATCCACTTATTTCTTTAACCAGCTTTGGTTACTCAGAAAATCTTGTCATTTTTGCCCTAAAGGCCAAAGTGTTACATTGTTACCTTATTTTCATGTATATTCCTTACTTCATATCCACTGCCTAAAACCATTCAAATACTATTTTTCCCTAATAAAATTCAGATTTATAACTGGAAGAAAGAATTATAAAAGCAAACTTGTCTGGCATAACTTGTATTTTTCAGATCAAGGGTGTCTCAATTATTACACTGATTTCATGATTATACCTAACAAAAATATTTAGATGTTAAAGCCCCATGAGTATGCAGTTGCTTCTTTTTTTGTTTTTATAATCTGATTCATGGCAGATATGACAGGAAAACTACTTTAGAAATTTAGTAGAAAGTTATTTTTAATCTTAGAAAAGAAGTCATTTTTCCTAAAGTGCCAATTTTAGTGGATTTCTGGGATCGTTTTTCATAATTTTTTTCCACATCTGCAATTAAATTTGGAAACAATATCTAGATACTAACATTGGAAAGTAGGGCTCATCTTCTACTCCAAGCTTAGAGTTTGTTTATAAGTAATCAATAATTAGTCTAATTTTAGCATATTTTGATTATGTGGATAAGCTTGTGTATGATGCTTAGTGTTTTCATAAATACTGTACTTTTAATTTCTGTTTATGAAATCTCTTTATAGCAGGTCAGAATTTTGGTCCAATTATGTAGCTAAACTGCATGTAGCTGTTTTGCTATTGTGGAATTATTTCAGTATATTTCTTTCATTTCAAAAGAAAAGAAATGTTAACAGTGCTATGTAAGGCATTAATGTGTTTACCCTTAATGAAGCTATAAAGTTTCATGAGGAAATGGTGAAATTTTTTTTCTTTTGAGAACTTTCGTAACTAGGAAGCAAGAAGAGTGTTTTGTTTAAGTTAACTTCCTTGTTTAGGAACATAGTTACGTTTGTTGAGAAAAATTCTGCAAGATTACCTTGAGGCTCATCTCAGGTATTCATATGTGAGTAATCCAGTTGATTTTAACTATCAAAATGAGGTATGACACGTATTTGTTATTCAGGTTTTTACATTTCAAGGATATTAACTGTTTTCTAAAATTTCTTTTTTAGCCTACCTAACTGATAAATTTTAAATTCCTCTTTAAGTTTCATGTTTATGTTGATATTTATCAGTTATAATTATCCTATAACATCTAACAAATTCATTAGTAAAAAATAATAGTTTGTCTCTATATTAAATTTAAAATAAATAAGCACTTCTTCAAATTTAGATTTATGGATACCTCCATAGATTCTTTTGGTCCAAAATAGAACTAGAATCTCAATTCTAATAAACAGCCTAGGTTTCTAATGTGGCAGATAAAATTTGAACCCCATGGCCAAGATCGTATATCATCATATTATGACAGGGGAAAACGACTCATGAGAGACCTTACCTCAGCTTGTATCCAGATATAATCACCAACTTCTATATATCAAGTGACAGAAATTGTAATGATGTTGGGAAAGTTAATATTCTAATTCCTTCTGAATTGGATGGATTTAATAGATTAAAAAAATAAGGACTAGAAGAACTAATTCAGTGAATAATTTTGATTAGTTGATATATACAAAGTTTAACATTCTTTAACTAGAAAATATTTTTAATGTGCCAATGGGAAGTTTCCAAAACAATCCTGTATAAACTTGACCACATAGTTCAATAGCAATTTTTTTTTTAAAGAGGAGAGGGAGTTTGAGCACACAGGGAGCATGGGGAGGGTGCAAGGAGAGAAAGATTCTTAGGCAGGCTCCGCACTTAGCTCAGAGCTTGATATGGGGCTTAATCTCATGACCCTGAGATCATGACCTGAGCAGAAATCAAGAGTCGGATGCTTCACCAACTGAGCCACCTAGATGCCCCATAATAAATCTGTAAATACAGATTTTATAGTTACTTAGTAAAACTAGAGATAATTAAAAGGTGAGGGGAAATAAATTTACTGAGAAATTAAGAAATATATCTTTTAGATCAAAGAGAAAATAAAAATAGACAAGAAAGCAAAGAAAATGAGAACATGTTATATCAAAATCCTTGAGACATTTAAATCTGTGCCAGAGGAAAATCTATAGCCTTAAAATGCCTGTACTTAGAAAGATGAAAAATAAAGACATGCAGTAGTTATTTTAAGAAAGCAGGAAAAGAAGTAATAAAAATAAGGAGCATGGAATTATTAGAGATGTTAAGGAAATATAGCTCTATGATAATAAGCTTGAAAATTGAAAGGAAAGTGAAATGTCCCAACAAAATATAGATGACTGAAATTGACAGAAGTGGAGAACTTAAATAGAAAAATAACCAGAGAGGTATTATAAAGTGAGTAAAGATGTACTACTGATGAAGTTACTAGATTCACAGATGGATTACCCAGATGTGTTCACAGCTGATTTCCACAAGGAGAGCTGATTATAGTTAATTAAACTACACCAAACTATTGAAAAAGATGGGAAGCTCTGAGAAAGATAGTTCAAAAGCAAAACAAATCTACAGATCAGTTTGACTTATTACTACACATGCAAAAATTCTAAATAAAATGTTCAAAAGTGAATTCTAGCATTGTAGCAAAAGAATAATACTTTATCATTAAAGTATATTCTAGAATAGAAAGGATAATGCATTATATCAACAATTTGAAAGAGAAAAACCATATGATTGTATTAGTAGATGATAAAATTTAGCGACTACTCCTATTAAAGATATTTAAATAGCTACAAACAAAATGTTAACCAAAAAATTTTATCCTAAATGGGAAAACAATAAAACCTCTTCCTGTTAAAACAGTAATGAGATACAGACTGGATTGCTCACTATTAACTAACATATGTGGTCTTGGAGGGCCTTAGCAGACACACTAAGAAGAAAAAAAAACTGTTCATACAAATTTTTTTCTGTTTTAGAAAAACAGCTAAAATTAATGCAGAAATTTGATATTATGACTGAATAAAAGATATATCTATAATCACTAGCATTTCTCTAGGCTTAGAAAAATAACTGCTCACTAACTGCTATAGAGGGACATAGAAGAAAAATATTTCATTCATAAGGAAAGTAATGCACATCAGGAAGAAAACTATAAAGTCTTAGTGTTGAACTTGGAAGCTCCATATTTGAGGAGGACAACAAGGAAAAAGCTATCAATTTTTTCTGTATTAATATTTTAATCAAAGTCATTTTATATCCCAATACTTTTCTTGTTCTTGTTTTTAATTTTTTGATGGAGAGAAGTTTTGTACAGGATTGGGATTAGATAAATTAGTTTAGTCTCTGTGGAAAAATAAATGTCTCGAATTGCCAAGGAAATGTGGGGGGGAGAAAATTAGAGGTGAGGTGAGGTGCTGGTCCAACCAAGATCCCACTATACACTTCACAACTAATATATCAACAAAATGGGATCCTGGCATAGAAACAGACAAACTAGTGGAACAGAATGTAGAACGAGATCTAAATATGTGCCACAATTAGTGGTAGTTCAGTTCAATTGAAAAAGAATAGTTATTTAGTGTAAGGATGCTAGCACAAGTGGATATTCACCTATTTAAAAAAAAAAAAGTTTATCCTCACATTTTATACACAAATCCTCATTCCATTGGATTAAAATTTTTAGAGGAAAATCTAAGCCTTTACTTGAACAATAAAACAGATTCTTAGGGTCAACACACCTCTAGGTCATATGGAGAAAAAATTATTTTCACTTCTAAATGAAATCTAACACTTTCTCCAATAACAGATATGGGCAGAAACCACAGTATGACTGCCACTACCTATGACTCTCTGGTCAACATTAGAAATCAGGTGTAGTTTTTCATCACAGTGTAGTTACTGCTTGTATGTTTAGAATTATGCTCATCCCTACTTCAATGTTATTGTAGTTATTAAGCCCTTCACTGAGTTTTTAATTAATGAAAACAAGAGGGATATATATAACTTTTTAAAATACTTTGGTATTTTTATTTCATTGTAACTTGTTTCTTTCATACTTCTATATATTGGATTATTAGTCTCAGAAAGAGTTCACAGGCCCCCCCAGATTGCCAGTGGGATCCATGTCACAAAAAGTTTTAAGAATTCCTAATTTAATGGTTATTAGTGCTTCTCTAATGTAAATACAAAGCACCTGGGGATCTTATTAAAATGAAATGACATAGTAGTTCTGGGATAAGGCCTAAGACTGTTTGCAGCACGTTGCCAGATGTTACTAGTGTTCCTTAGCCTGTGCCAGTTCATGGACTGAACTGTCAGTAGCTAAGTTCTGGATACTATCCTTGTGCAGGAGAGTACTGTGACTACTCAGTCACAGCCACATGTGGCTATTTCCATGTAAGTTTAAGTTTATTAAAATTCAGTTCCTCAGTCTTAATAGCTACAGGTGGCTAGTGACTACCATATTGGATGGTAGAGATGTAGATTTTCATCATTGCAGAAATGTTCTGTAGGGTAGTGCTGTCCTATAGGTTGGGGTAATCTCAGCCAAGATGGAAACAAAAAGCTTTAACAGAAAAAGTACCCCGCCCCCCAAAAAAAAAGAAAAAAAGAAAAAGAAAAAAAAACACAGGCAAAGTTCAATATATAAAGTATGCATTTGGGGGAAAACATTGGAGTTCAGATGATCAAAAGTTAATACTAGCGTTATTTGAAGCTCTTATAAATTAACAGCAAAAAGACAACCTCAAAGAAACATAGGCAAAGACTATAAGTGGGCATTTCACAAAAAAATATATATCTAAATAGCTAGATGCTCAAACTAGCTAGCATTTGGGAAAATACAATTAAAGTAACAGTGAGAATTCAGGTTGACAAAAATGGGAAAGATCTAATATGGAAAGATTTTCTAAGGAAAAAAATACATATTGTTGGTAGAAATGTGAACTGTTGTAGTGTTTTGGAAAGAAATCTAGTGGGGATGCCTGAGTGGCTCAGTCAGTTAAGCATCTGACTTCACTGAACTCAGCTCATGATCTCAAGATCCTGGGATCAAGCCTTAGTCAAGCTCTGCACTCAGCAGGGAGTCTGCTTCTCCCTCTCTCAAAATAAATAAATAAAATTAAAAAAAAAAAAGAAATCTAGCAACCTCATTTGAAATGGAAAGTAAGTATCCTTCTCCACAGCAACCTCACTACTGAGACTGTCCCATAGAGTAAAATACTAGTGTATATGGATATTGGTACAAGGAGGTTTACTACAGCACTGTTTCTGGCAACAGGCCTTGAAAGGAGGAAGCATGGACTAGAAAGAAAATAAATGCCCATCAATACAACAGCAAGGAAATGGTTGCATAAACTATGATACAAGCTATACCATGGAATATTGTACAGGCATTTATAGAATGAATTAGAGAATATCAGTTAATTTAGAATTTCTTCAAGGTGAATTGCTAAATAAATAAAACTGGGTGCAAAATATTCAACATGATTTTTTTTTTTTTTTTTTTTTTTTTTTTGAGAAAGAGAAAGAGACCTTGTACACATGTGGTGGTGAAGGGGCAGATGATGGAGAAGGAGAAAGGAGAAAATCTCAAGCAGACTCTGAGCTGAGCACTGAGCCTGACATGGGGCTCGATCTCACCCCTGAGATCATGACCTGAACAGAAACCAAGAGTCATTTGCTTAAGACTGGATTCTTTTTTTTTTTTTTTTTCTTTTTTTTTTGATCAGGATAGATAAAGAATGACCAACAACTCCCTCCTTCCATTTGTGTGTATGCATGGGTATATAAACTCATATGGAGAAGTATAAAGATATGTATTACTTAATATGAGTAATATGGGCTGTGGTTCAAAGAGGGAGGAAAGAAATAAAAAATTATAAAACTCCTGCTCTTAAACCTGTCAGTGTGTATGGTAATTCTAGTATATATATATATCTTTCATTTATATAAAATTGTGCTTGTGTGTGTTTAAAGCATAAAAATATTTTAAATATTATCAAATTAATTTACCAGTAAAACAAAAATGACATTCTTTTGCCATTGTTAAGTCACCTTTTGTTCACCATACTTCCTCATTTGCTTCAAGAGCTAAAACAGTTATTTGAACCTAACTGTAAATTGGGTGAATCAAGTTTAATGTTTTATCCTTCTTATCCACATCTGTTTATACTTCTAATGCTTATCTAAATCACTTGAAAGGCACATGAAGCTATATTTTCTTACATTGGTATACTTAAATTCTTTAAATAATAAGTGAGATTTTAAAGATAATTTAGCAACTTGGTCTCATTTAAAATGTTAGGACTTAAATTTGTTTGGTTCATTTGTATTTGGCTCAATACCTACTGAAAGACCAATATTTCAAATTTATTTCAGTAGTTTGCTGAATAAAATGTAAGCCATAAAAATTGCATCCCAACACAACATTTTGTTCAGCAGTGGAGGGTTCTGCTAGATCCACAAGCTAGTTATGAATAATAGTAATATAATGTGTACTACAGTAGTAGGCACATAAAAATAAATGAGACATTGAATGAGTTAGTGTACTCACTTTGCAGAGGCAGCAGTTAAAACTCAGGGAAGCTGACTTTCTTGAACAGTTCAGAGCAGAGACAGAGGTGAATCCATAGGTGAATCCATATCTCTTTATCCCAATCTAATGTCCACCACCTTTTTTATTTTATTTAAATTCAAGTTAGTTAACATATAGTGCATTATTAGTTTCAGGAGTAGAATTTAATTATTCATCAGTTGCATATAACACCCAGTGCTTATTACGTCAAGTACCCTCCTTAATCCTTATCACTCAGTTACTCCATCCCTTCTCCCATCTCCCCTCCAACCACTCTGTTTGTTCCCTATAGTTAAGAGTCTCTTATGATATGCCTCCCTCTGTTTTTATCTTATTTTATTTTTCCTTCCCTTCCCCTCTATGTTCATCTGTTTTGTTTCTTAAATCCCACATGAGTAAAATCATGTATTTGTCTTGCTCTGAGTGACTTATTTCATTTAGCATAATATGCTCTAATTCTATGCATTTCATTGCAGATGGCAAGATTTGATTCTTTTTGATGGCTGAGTAATACTCCACTGTGTGTGTGTGTGTGTGTGTGTGTGTGTGTGTGTGTGTGTGTATCACATCTTCTTTATTCATCTGTCATTGAACATCTGGGCTCTTTCCACATTATGACTATTGTGGACATTGCTGCTATACACATTGGGGTGCATGTGCCCCTTCGAATCACAGTTTTTGTATCCTTTGAATAAATACCTAATAGTACAATTGCTGGGTTGTAGGACAGTTTTATTTTTAACTTTCTGAGGAACTTCCATACTGTTCTAAAGAGTGGCTGTACCAGTTTGCATTCCTACCAGCAACATAAGAGGGTTCCCCTTTCTCTGCATCCTTGCCAACACCTGTTGATTCCTGAGTTGTTAATTTTAGCCATTCTGACAGGTGTGAGGTGGTATCTCATTGTGGTTTTGATTTGTATGTCTCTGATGATAAGTGATGTTGTGCATTTTTTCATGTGTCTGTTAGCCATTGGTAGGTCTTGTTTGGAGAAATGTCTGTTCATGTCTTCTGCCCATTTCTTGACTATATTTATTATTTTTTGGATGTTTGAGTTTGATAAATTATTTATGGATTTTGAATACTAGCCCTTTATCTTACATGTCATTTGCAAATACCTTCTCCCATTCCATCAGTTGCCGCTTAATTCTGTTGATTGTTTCCCTCACTGTACAAAAGCTTTTTGTCTTGACAAAGTCCCAGTAGTTCATTTTTGCTTTTGTTTCCCATGCCTCTGGAGACGTGTCTAGGAAGAAGTTTCTGTAGCCAACCAAGGTCAAAAAGGTAGCTTCCTGTGTTCTCCTCTAAGATTTTGATGGATTCCTTCCTGTCTCACATTTAGGTCTTTCATCCATTTTGAATTTATTTTTGCTTATGGTATAAGTTTCATTCTCTTGCATATGGCTGTCCAATTTTCCCAATACCATTTGTTGAGGAGACTCTCTTTTCCATTAGATATTGTTTCCTTTGTTGAAGATTAGTTGACCACAGAGTTGAGGGTCCATTTCTGGGTTCTCTAATGTCTACCACACTTAATGAAAGTTACCTTTCTTCATTCCTCTAAATTTTTTTTTCAGTCCTCTAAATTTTTTAATTTTTCCTTTTAGAAAAGGTTAAACTTTTTATATTTGGATTCACATTAACTGACTGAAATAGATACTACTGAAAATTATCATGTAATACAAAAAAAAAATTTCTTGTTTTCTTTTTAACCAACAGTAGACTTGTAATAGTGTAGTTTTGTCTTAACTTTTTTTTTTTTAAGACTTTAGGAGAAGTGAAAAAATTTTAAGTAATATTTCTTGAGGATCTTAACAACAATGAAGAATAGTCTTTGGCAGCAACAGACTCTGTTATTACTTAAAGGTCAGTCTACAGCAATCAAAGGTTAATTAGGTTTCTTGTCCTTCTCTGTATGTAGTTGCTTGGACTAGATTATAGATAATGTGAAACTTGTGAAAATTCTAAGGGGTGAATTCTTACTTTCCCAGAATAGCTAACCATGCCATTTCTTCTCATTCACTAAACTGCCATCCAATGTAAACGGCTTCTGATTTGAACCATTGACCGAAAGGTAAATGTCACTGTATCACCTTTCCAATTTCCTTAGCTGCCCTATCTCCCCACAGGCAGGAGATCACCTCATTTATTAAAGATTTATTTTGACACATAGGTTACCACTCTCTTCTCAGTTTACATGGTGTGAGAGACGAAAGATTTAAATGATGCTTAGAAATCCATTATACCTAAAGTAATTGCCTTTTGGTTTACACAGCTGCTGTTTAAAATATGCCTATTTAATTGCATCTTTGAATACTTTTTTAACTTTTTGTAGAAAGCATTTAGATTCAATGTTGTTTTCTCAAATGGTTTTTCTTATTATGTATTTAAGGAATAACTGTAATAATTGTTTTAAAGGAAAGGAGCCCAAAATTAATTGTGATTTATGCATGTGCCATATTTGAACCCATAAAATTCGCAATTAAAATGTTTTTAACACTCTGAATTTGAACAGTAAATAATAATGTTAAAACTTCTAACAATGGTTTTATAGTTTCCATAGAATTGATTCTTCAAAACACAGGAACTTGAAATTAAGAAAAGCATGAACTGTGTATGAATTTGCGAACCTGGATTCTGTCTGGTTCTATCTCTACTAGCCCTGGCCTGGATTCCTGGACATATTATCTAACCCCTCTAGGCTTTAAGGTTCTGATCTTCAAAATAAGAAGATTGTAGTAGGTTATCTCTAGTATATCTTATAAATACAAAGGTTCTAATAGTTGAATACTTTGCCAAAACAATGTATAATGTAAAATTTTCAGCTTCTTATGTCAGTCAAACTGTAGAGAAATATAGAGTAAAAAAGTGTCTCTTCACTACTCACTTTCATTCTGTTCTCTTTACACTTTGATGTGATTATCACATCTCCCCCTTTCCATTCCTATTATGAGCACCCCTGCAGAACTTCTCCCCAGTTAACATTTTCCTAGTTGAAACCTGTTTCACATTTTAAAACTGTATAATGTACATAAAGAAGTCTTATTTGAATTTTCACAAAGTGAACACACCCATCACCGCAAGCAAGAATAAAAAGCCCCTTTCATGCTATCTTTCTCAAAATCTTTGAGAAAATTCTGCATATGTTGCACAGTTACCATTGTTTCAGATGACATATTTTATTTGCAGATTTATGATAGTATTCTTTAATTTCAGTTGGAAAACTGATAATGTATGAAATAATTTTTAAAGTCACTTTTTCTTACAGCTGAATTTAGTTATTTTAAATGCTAATGCTGCATAGTCCATTTATATTTCAACAGTAGTTACTTTTGCAAACATGTCCAGTGCAACCACTATGTCAGGGTTACTGGATGTACAGAGATAAAGCAGATCTTCAAGGAACACCGGGTCTTAGGTGGATGTGGAGAAAGATGAGGTTTATAGGCAATACAAGAAAAAATGCAATTACAATAACAGATTTACTTTTTTCAGACTGGAGATAGTCTGCTATTATTTCCTCATATGAATAATTTAAGAGATGGAAAAGTTAACATTAACCCTGGCAGTCAACGTCATTTCCATTCTATATATGTAGAAAACTGGACATTTAAAATCTTCTCAGTGACTTGGATTGTCCTTATTTTCCCCATGTAATTTTTTTTTTCTTTATTACAAAAAAAGTTGAGGGGGCAGCCCGGGTGGCTCAGTGGTTTAGCGCCACCTTCAGCCCAGGGTGCGATCCTGGAGACCCTGGATCAAGTCCCACATCAGGCTCCCTGCATGGGGCCTGCTTCTCCCTCTGCTTGTGTCTCTGACTCTCTCTCTCTCTCTCTCTCTCTCTCTCAGTCTCTCATGAATAAATAAATATTTTTTTAAAAAAAGTTGAAATTGAGACTTGCTGTTAATTTGTTCATTGTTAGGTAGAAATTTGCTGTTAGGGCTGGTGACTGGAAATTTTATGTGTATCCCTTTATGTTTGAGAAGGTTAAGTTTACTTCATTTGTTTCAGTCAATTTAATGTCCTCTTTTGCTCCTCCTTTTCCACAGACATTAATTACAAATCTTGATGTAATAGGTGGAATGCTAGCTAGGTACTAGGATTATAGAAAACCTTGAGTAAGTAATGGCTGCTCACAGCACATGTGGTACATTTTCTGACAGAAAGAACCAGACGCTATGACAAAATAAAGGACAAACGTCAAAATCGGGTTTGGGGTGTGAATCTTCCCAAATAAGTTGATCTTGAGTTCAAAACAGGGAAGCTTCTATAGAGATAATACAAAGTAATCTTTTCTCTTCTCTTTAGCCTTAACCTGGAAGTTGTACACAGTCATGGGGTTTCATTCATTTCAAAGGAAGATGTTACTTTTCTTATTTTCCAGTGCTGTACTTTAACCTATTTTACTTGTTACTACTAAGTGAAACGTATTTTTTCAAAATATGAAGTATTAATTTTAAGGGAAAATTTTTCTGTTGAAAAGTCGTAAAGAAAGTATTGTTAGAATATATACATTCCTATACTGAACCTCTGTTTATACTTGGTCATATGGGGTTTATATTTAAAGAAAGTTTACATAGCTCCCATGGAATTGGACCAGGACCAGTCTCTGGACCAGGACTCTATGTCCTAAGTATTTTAGGGCCAGTTTCTGATGTCTTCTCTAAGTCTTTATAATTTTAGATATTGGCACTTCTACTCTCACAAAAACCCCTGCTTCTTTGGGCATTCATGTCATCTGGCTACCACACCTCAACCTTCCTCATTTGCAGACCACCAAGGGATATTCTTCTTTATTTAGTGGAACCCTTGCTCCTGCCTGAGTTGCTCCTATGATTTATCCATAACCACATGGCCATGGCATTTTATTGATTTTCTCAACTTCAGTGATTGACTCTTTTCCACTTTAGCACTCAATCTCATGGCCCATATTCTATTCCTTGTCACCCAGAACTCATTACTTCTGAAGTTAACAATTCAGGTTGATCACTGAACATACTACTTCCTCTATTTCATGTTTCTTGATCCTTTGCTTCCAACTAATCTTTAACAGAATTTCCAATTCATATAATTTATCAATCCGTTCCTAATTTTATTTTCTTACTTCTTCATCATATTATCAGTCTTAAACCTTTCTCTTGCCAAGATTCTCTTCTTTCCAACTGTCTTTTTATCAAACCCACCTGACAAAATCTTAACTCTTCATTTTCCAACTGAGCCCTACTGGATTAAAAAAAAAATCACATAGGCAATAACAAGTACACAAGTTTATCATTACCTTAACACACAGTTGTGCTGCAATTCTGTTTTTCCTGGTCCTCTCACTTTTCACAGCTATTTTAGACATTCACCACTCTCCTCACATCTCCAGCTTTCCACTCTCAACAGATGACTTGGTATTTCATTTCATAGAGAAATTGGAAGTCCTCAGATGAGAACCCCCACAGTTTTCTGCCACAAAACATAACAAATTTATTACATCTGTACTCACTCTGTTTTGTTTGTTCTTAACTGTTTATAGCAGGAGGAGTCTTGCTTTCAACGAATGGAAAAATCATACACTTTTAGGAACCAAGTGGATAATATAAATATATGAAGTGTTAGGGTGATGAGTAATTCTGTGGCTTTTAACAAATTGATAAGAGCTATGTAAGGATATCAAATTCAAGTTTTTAATTCTCTATCAGCTGGAAAAAAGCCTGCCACAATGAGCATGTCTGCTGATCTAAAACTAATCCCTATATTCGAGCTCTGGATCCTATTCCCTGTGGCCTTCTTAGGGCCTCCTGCATATGCCTATTTTCTCCAGTGTCCATCTTTCTTTTGCTATTCATTCTTCCCCACTAATATTTGAACATTTTCAAGCTTACCTTATCTTTTAAAAACCTTCATTTATCCATATATTCTAGCTACTGTACTTTCTTTTATATTTTAATTAAAGAGAGGGTTGCCCGCAGGTTTGGTGTTTGACAACGTTCGATTGGAGTCCTTTACGCTGCTGTTGATGAGCTTTGAGACTTCTATCGTCTCTAAACCCCGGTTTCCTCATCTGTAAAAATGTGGGTAATATTTATACCCAGTCATAACAGTAAGTAAAAAGTGATAGAATACATATAAAATAGCACAAAACAAGGACACATTGAGATGAGTATTCAGATATATTTGCTTTATTTAGTCTGTGTCAGTCTTTTCCATCCATACCCCTGAATACTTAATGCATTTATTTACTGGATTTTTTTTCTTGGTAGTACTCAGTACCACTGATTACTTGTCTCCCCACAGCACTTTCTTCTGAAGATATTTGCAACACCCCCCCCCCACCTTACCTTTTGATTCTGTTAATACTGCTTTGTTTGCCTTATGCTCTTTATTTTGTGGCCACCTTTTAAGTATTTATATGCCTCAGGATTCTTTCTCAGTCTTTGTGCAGTTATTAAAGTTGAGCTATCAGTTTGGTTCTATAATCTCCCTAGAAGCCAAAGTAAAGAAGAAGCATTATGATACTAATTTATAGTTAATGATTATTTACTATGTCTTGGGAATTTTTATAAGCACTTTACATGTATTACTTGATATGATCAGTACTCTGTGAGGTAGATAAGGACACTGAATATTGAAAGGTAAACTTGCCCAAAGTCTTACTGCAGATAATTCTACTCTAGGCAGTTGAATTCTGGAGCTTGCTTTCCCAACTATAACACTATACACTGCTCCAAAACTGTTACATGATTAGTAGTATTTAGAAAGGTAAAGCATTCTTCAGGGGGAACTAAAGTGTCTTCTGGGATTTAGGCCTGAAAACGATGTATGTGATGATCCTTTGGGCAGATGATACAGTATCCTCAGTTATGATCCTGTAATTAATACTATAGTAACATTCCATTCTTATGAGGAAATGCTCAGTAGAACATAATATTATACCAAAATAATATTATACCAGTATGTGTGTGTATAGTTTTTCTATAATTGCATTTCTCACACAGCCCTTGGATAGAAATTTGGGAGCCAGCATTTCAAAGTTATGCTTAATAGTTTAAAAAAGACAAAAACAGTATCTTATCTTTGTATCTACAGTATTTCTAATCAAGGATCAGTCAGGTAGAAATAATTCGGTCAGTATTTATGGAATGAATGTGGCCACACTTACCTGGTCTGCTACTAAAGAAAGAATGACTTGGAACAGGATGTATTTAACATGACAGGTTCTAAGGGTGAAGTTGACAGTTGCTTGTAAGATCCGATGAGTCCAAAAGGCAGAAATAAGGAGGAACTCTGTCCCTGTGTCCTGTTTTTCCTCCCCATTCCCATATTTATTTACTCCTTATTTATTCAGAAGCATTTATTTGATTCTTCCTGTGTATACCAAGTACCGTATAAAATGATAGAGATCCAGTGGTGAATAAGACAAAGTCCCTGCCCTTAAGATGTTTATACTCTGGTGAGGTGTATAGAAAACTAATCTGATGGTAAGCAACTATTCAGATAATACACAGCTATTCAGGCAGTGAGAACAAGGTAGAGGAAGCATGGTATGTTAAAGAACTTAAAATCTTCTTTAGGGATGCTGGGTATGAACATGAGAAATGGTAAGAAATGAAGTTTGTGGTAAGCGAGGCCACGTTGTGGTTTTTGACAATTTTCCCTCTACCCTTCCCCCATATTTCTGCAATCCCTTTCTACTGGTCTGGTGAGTGGAAGGAAAATCAATGGAGAAATATTGTTCCAAGTACCACAGAATTACTTTTCTGCTGAACACCACAACTGAAACTGCATGATTATTCAGTAACTTTTTCACTGTGGATATTTGATATTCAAATGGCCCTTCATTTCTTAAGTTGTGAACTCCTCAAGACTGAGGCTGTGCTTTATTCATTTCTGTGTCTTTGGCATGTAATAGTTACTAAAACAAAAAAGCTGTTTAACATTATTGGTCATTTTATGTATTATTCTAGTAACCAGAGCATACTTGCCCTATTTTTTCTATGAAAAAAAGAACTCAAGTTTTAAACAAAGGAACTTACAAACTATTGTCAGTTTAAGATCGTCTATCTTCAAGTAGGGAAAATTACTACACAGAAGAATTGAATTTTTTTTTTAATTATAAGGATATTCGCAGCATAACATAAGAATTCAATAAAGAATTTGGTCAACTATGTTTAGCTTGAAATTTTTTATTATTGTTTTGATTTTTAGACTTATGAGGATGATCGAAGAAATTACTCTGAGCTTCAAATTAGATGTCAACGTTTGGTGTTAGAATTAGCAGACACAAAACAGTTAATTCAGCAAGGTGACTACCGCCAAGAAAACTATGATAAAGTCAAAAGGTAAGCTGTTAAGATGGCTATTGTCATTCTCCTTTTTTACATGTATCAAAATCACCTGAATTTTTACTGTCAAATCATTAATTCCACTTTGTATCTTACTCTTTTTCTGTGTCCGTAGTTTTGACTTTTCCAGAATTTCATATATTTGGAATCATACAGTATGGAACCTTTTAAGATTCTTCACTTAGTGATGTACATTTAAATTTCCTCTCCGTCTTTTCATGACTTGATAGCTCATTTCTTTTTGGTGCTGAATATTTCATTGTCTGGATATTCCACCATTTATGTATCCATTCCCCTAATGAAGGATATCTTGGTTGCTTTCAAGTTTTGGCAGTTACATGTAAGGCAGCTATAAACATCCATGTGCAGGTTTTTGTATGGACATAAGCTTCTTTGGGTAAATACCAAGGAGCATAATTGTATGGTAAGAATATTTTAGTTTTGTAGGAAACCACCAAACTTCCTGTCCCAAAGTGGCAGTACCATTCATATTTCTACCAGCAGTGAACAAGAATTCCTATTGTTCTGCGTCTTTGCCAGTTTTTGGCATTCTGGATTTTGGCCATTCCAATACGTGTGTAGGGGTATTTCACTGTTGTTTTAATTTTCATTTTTCTGATGACACATGATATGGATAATCTTTTCATGTGCTTATTTGCAATCTGTATATCTTTGGTGAGGTGTCTGTTAAGGTCTTTGGCTCATTTTTTAATTGGTTTATTTGTTTTCTTACTGTTGAGGTCTAAGATACTTTGTATATTTTGGATAATAGTCCTTATCAGATATGTCTTTAGCAAATATTTTCTCCCAGTCTATGGCTTGTCTTTTCATTCTCTTGACATATACCTTATTCTGCATAGCACAAAAAGCATGTGGTTTTGGCAGTTTATTGGGTTTAGATTGTATTTTTTATATCAGCTTTTATTTTATTTGGAAATTGCTGCTCTCTTTTAAAATGTAATGTCTTAGAAGATAGAGACCCAGTAAAGTCCCATGTGTGTAAATATTTTTTAAATCTCACTTGATGATTATTTTTGTTTTATGGAATCAATTTAAATACTTCAGTTTTATCTGAAGTGTTTTTTAGCTGTTCCTTTCTGACAAAGGGCATACACACTTTGAAAAAATAATACTTTCTGAGAACATTTCCCAGTGCTACTAAGTAGCAAAGAATTTTCCTTTTACTGGAATGTAACTTTTCTATTGTCTGAACATTAATGAGCCACTACTTAGCTGTGTGTCCCTAGGTACATCTCTTATCATTCTAAGCCAGAGTTTTGTCATCTATTAGAGGGCACTAATACCAATAAATGTATTATAAAAACCAAAGATCAATAAAGAAATATTTATGAAAGTATTTATAGATAGAGACATTATTCTAATTGTTCACTGTTGTCAGTACCTGCACCTAAAATGATTCTTGAAATATAGTAGTCACTTAATATTTATTAAATATTTATATTAATTATATATGGCATATAATATAATTAATATTATGTCTAATATGTTGTGTTAATATATTATCTTGGGATCCCTGGGTGGCGCAGCGGTTTGGCGCCTGCCTTTGGCCCAGGGCGTGATCCTGGAGACCCGGGATCGAATCCCACGTCGGGCTCCCGGTGCATGGAGCCTGCTTCTCCCTCTGCCTCTCTCTCTCTCTCTCTCTCTCTCTCTCTCTCTGTGACTATCACAAATTAAAAAAAAAAAAAAATTAATATATTATCTTAATTGTACTATATTATAATTAATATTAACATTAACTTATATAAATGTGTTAATATATAATGTGTTTTATGTATAATAACATATAAGTAGGTAATATAGGTAATGTATAAAATATATAGCTTATAATTATAAAATATGAATATGAAATAATATTTATATATTGCATATTTAATATTACAAAATATAAAATATTATTAAAATATTACAGAATAATGTTGATAAATAAAATAATTAAAGGAATGGGCACTTTAAAAATTAAATAACAACATAAGTACATTTCAAAAACCAGATTGGTATTCCTACTACCAGCATGACTGACATGTAATACATACTGTTATGTATGTATTAATGTCAAAATATAATTAATGGAGCTCAAAATCTGTGGCTCTTGAATAAAGCTGGATTTCAAAAGAATCATTTCAAAAGTAAGTAAATTGTGATGGTAAGATTATATTTTGAGTTGGTGTTTTGATGTCCTCTCTGCTACTATAAATCTGTGGCAGTAAAAGGTAAAATGTGAAAAGAAAAAACGAAAAAGCCTAATCATCAGAATAATCAGCATGGCCATGAATGAAGGATAAATGAATGAAGATGAGTCATGAGTTGGGAATTATTGAAGCCAGGTGAAGAGAGCAGAGTGTTCATTTTATCATCTCTATTTATATATATGTGTGTGTGTGTGTGTGTGTGTGTGTTTTATTTTCTATAATAAAAACCTAAGAAGGGAAAACATAGCCCTGATCAAAAACGTGATAAGCATCTTTATGTGCTACAAATAGAACAGAAAAACAAGCAAGAGGGGCTCAAACCAAACACTTTGGTTCACTCAATAGAATGAATAAAGACATGTTCTGGTTACAAATATATAAGGTAAACTGGCAGGGGTGAGGGATCACTTTTATGTCCCTGATAAATGCTTACAAATGTGCAAAAAGAAACAGGTAAGTGGATGTTAACCATAGCATTATTAGAAAGAATTCAGGTGCTTTTCAACAACAGAATGTGAAGTGAGTTAGGATTTATTTCTATAATGTAATTCAATATAGCAGTGAAAATCATTAAATTAGGTCTGAATGTATCTATATGGATAAGTCAGACACATAATACTGTATTTTAAAAAGCGTGTCCATCTTTTAAAAAATTTTTTAATTTTAAAAAGATGTGTCCATCTTTTTTTTTTTTTTTTTAAGCAGTTCCTTACTTTCTGGCATAACATAATTTTCTCAGGTTTAGTTTTAATTTCTAATTTTCTAATTTCATTGCCTCAACCCCTTAACTGATAAGTCCTGATTCCTTTTAGTGGGAAATACTATTTAGAAATTAAGATTTGGATGCTGGTCATCCTTTCTAGGCCCTTTCAGTAAAGAGGTGATGGAGAGGAAATAGGGAAAATGGCTTACACTATGGGTAAGATCACAGATCATACTGATACCTCTAATTCCAAATCAATGCCATAGTAGCTAATTGAGGGTGTTTCAACTGTCTAAATATGGTACAACTTGAGTATCAAAATGAGTATTAACAATAATGAGTTCTAATCTGTTGACTGGAATAAGATCAGTCAACAGATTATTTACTAATAATAAAGAGAATCTTTACAGTAGAATGCCAATCAATAAAAATTTATGCATATTACAATTACCATTTTGTAGCCTTATACTATTTGATTCAGAATCCTCAATGGAAACTAAAACCATTGGGTAAAAGTATTTTGGGGAACAAAATATTTATACAACCTCAAAGTATGTTTCCCACAGATTATTAATTTCAGAGGGCAAGAAGTTACCTTTATAGTTGAATTCTTTGGTAGATACCACCTTAACCAGGTGATCAGAGTTATTTTCACTAATCATGGGAAATAGTGACATCACATGCCTCTTTGTATACTGAGGCTTTATGTACTTCATGTACTCTTTATGTGGCATATTGAGGACACATTATCACTTGTGTAGTATCTCTGCCTCAAGTGTTTTACCTGAATCTAATTATAGGGAAACATCAGACAAATTAAAATTGAGTGACATTCTATAAAACAATTGGCCAGTACTCTACAAATAGCCGCCTTTTCCCACTACAAATAACCTTTCCATATCTTTTACAATGTTGACTAAGGAACTCCCCAGAGGTAAAGGAGACTATAGGTACATGGCATCCAAATGCAATACATAATACATTGGATCCTAAACCAGGTGGGAAGAAGGCCAATTGGGACAAACTTGGAAAATGGATAATATATTATTGTATAAGGGCTAATAATACTGTGATTATAGAAGATAATATCTTTAATCTTAGAAAATTCACACCAAATTATTTAGGGATAGAGAGATTTAATGTCTGCATATATCTTTTAAATAGTTGAGAAAAATTGCACACGTGTGTGTGTGGTATGTATACATGTATATGTGTGTGTGTCTTTATTCACCTATATCAACAACAGAGAGGGAGAGAATAAATATGACAAAATAATATTTAGTAAATAGTACAGAGTATGACTGTTAACTATTGGTGAGTTGGAGTCCCTGGGTGGCTCAGCAGTTCAGCGCCTGCCTTTGGCCCAGGGCGTGATCCTGGAGTCCCAGGATTGAGTCCCACGTCAGGCTCTCTGCTTGGAACATGCTTCTCCCTCTTTCTGTGTCTCTGGCTTTCTCTCCCTTTCTCTCTCTCTCTCTTTCTCTCTCTCTCTCTCATGAATAAATAAATAAAATCTTAAAAAAAAAAACTATTGGTGAGTAAAAGTACTTTTAAAAATATGGAAACACTAAATTTATCATCGTTTCTAGGGGATGATACAGGAATAGTGAGGAAAATGTAACTAATTTTAAGTTTAAGTGTCTTATCTTTTTAAAAAGCAAAACAAGGGGGACCTGGGTGGCTCAGTGGTTGAACCTCTCCCTTTGGCTTAGGTCTTGATCCCAGGGTCCTGGGATCAAGTCCCACATCAGACTCCCTGCGGGGAGCCTGCTTCTCCCTCTATTTCTCTGCCTCTCTCTCTGTGTCTCTCATAAATAAATAAAATCTTAAAAAAAAAAAAAACTTTAATGCAAATGAAGACCAATGTTAACTCTTGTCAGCTGTATATAGCAAGATCATGGATGTTTTGCTATATCATGATTTATACTCATTTTTTTACATAAGAAAAGTCATAGCAAACAGAATGTGATCCATTACCATGTGAGAAAACAAGTATTTGTGTGTAAACACAGGAAACACGTAAAGTAATATGTACCAAAATATTGATACTGTCAGTCATCCTTTGTGAGTTTATGTGTGATTGTTATTTTGTAACTTGCATTTTGCTCACTTTTCTTCAATAAATATAACTTTGTTCATTAGAAGAAAATAGTTTTCTAAACCAGTTATTGAAAATCTAATGAAAAGAAAAACAGTTCTTAGCAGCCATCAACATGGAAACGCCCGGTGAGTAAATGATATCAAGTACAAAGGAACTGATTCTGACTGGAGAGGATAAATTAAGAGTAAGTCTAGTTCTCTGCTCACTTTTTAAGATACCAGTTATAGGTTTGTTCCAATTCTTGGTTTCATGGTTTTGAGTAAAGAGCTTATCTGCAAATGGAAAGTAGAATCTCTGGGTAATCATAAACAATTTGTGAACCAGTCACAAGAATGTGTCCTTATGTATCTGCTATGCAATCTGAGTGATGAATTAAGGGCTTTCTGATGCTAACTGAACTGAAAGCCTAGAGCCATATATAAATTCTTTAAAAGTTTTGGCTTCCAGGTAAGATTGTTAATGATTAATGAAAAGATTCCAGAGTGTACCTTAGAAGGTTTTATTATGTATTTTACTGGCTAGTGTAGTTTACATATTTATTTTTTTAAGGATAATAAATTTATATTTATATATCTGAACAGTCTTGAACAGTCTTCTCAATTTGAAAAGCAGATACTTCATTGTTCATAGAATGACACTAAAGCCCTACTGCTGGTATCTCTGTTCAGTTTCCTGAAACATAGGCAACCCGTTTTCAGTTTTCGTTATAAAATGGGATATAAAATATACATATGTGTTTGAATTTTATTTTAGTAAAAATAATAAGTGTATTTGAATTCTATAGTGAGCGTGATGGACTTGAACAGGAAATAATTGAGTTAAGGAGAAAACATGAAATACTTGAAGCCTCTCACATAATTCAAGCTAAAGAAAGAAGTGAATTATCAAAAGAGGTAAGCTTATAGAGTCACATTATTTTATCGTACAGCGATTGTGGACATAGCACAGGGCAGAATTGTGGGAGGAACATTTTTGCTTTTTGACCAAGTTAATAGAAAAAGGGTCCTTAGTAACTCTGTTTGGATGGCAAATTGCAAAATAAGAATTAGCCCTTTTTATGTGGCAAGTGAAAGCCCAAGTGAAAGCAAATAATATGGTAAACCTTGAAAAGTAAGAAAAAGTTTCTCTGGACACTCTCTGTCTCTGCACATATGTAGGTAACCACCTTACAGCAGACTGTTACTTTACTGCAAAAAGATAAAGACTATCTCAATCGCCAAAACATGGAGCTTAGTGTTCGCTGTGCCCATGAAGAAGATCGCCTTGAAAGACTTCAGGTTCAACTTGAAGAAACCAAAAAGGCTAGAGAAGAGATGTATGAAAAATATGTAACATCCAGGCAAGATTTACAATACTTTTCACATAAATTTATATAAATTAACAGTGGCTTCTTTAAGCAAACTCTTAGCTTTGAGGAAAAACAATGATTTTTTTTTTTTAAAGGAATATAGGACTATATTCGGGTAATAGTTCATTTTGTTTCCTTGTAATATGTTCTTCTTGTAGTTGATTTTTTCTTAAGACATGGTGGGTATTTTTCCAGTAATGAAAAATGCCTATTTCTGGTAGGTCAGTGTATATATGCTATAACTACTGTGCTTTCTTATGACATAACCTTTTTAATTCCCTACAACTAAGATCTCTATATAAATTTTTTTTTTTTTTTTTTTTAAGAAAGTATCTCTGTAGAAGTCTTTCGGAAAAAAAAAAATCTAACAGTGCAGAACCTAGCTAAGCTGACCTTTTCCTGACCATGTAAAACAAAGAAAGATGAGGAGACAGCATTGCATACATGCTCTGGAATCAGACTCCTGCATTTCAATTCTGTCTTCTTTCTTCAATCAGGTGTATAAGCTATTAGAGTTCTTTTATACCAGTAGCCTTTGTACTCCTTGAGATAGATACTTATTTTTATCAGCACAACAAATCCAAAACAAATTTAAAATTTTACCCTTTAAAAGTTCACACATTCATAACTTTTTCCCTAGCCTGTGGTATTTTTCATCAGTTTGTGCTCCTGCTAATGACCTAGGTAATGCTTTGTGACTTTGCTAAGAGATCACAGTGGTTATGGTTGTTGTGCTTATTAGAAGGAAAGGTTTTATAAAGAGTCAATTAGAGTCATTTTGGTTTTGTTTTTAATTTTTATTTGTCTCTCAACATGTACCACACCAGATTATTTTTAAATGAAGGGCATTCCATATGCTTCAGTTTTCAAGTCTCTGGTCACAGGCATTAAAAATTTTAGTAAAATATTTTTGAAGATAAATGATTATTCAACATGAACTAACATTTTATATAGTGATTAAGTCTTTGGGCAATATCTCTAACAGCTGTGTTTTTCAAATAACATTGTATATAGAACATATTGGACATAAGACAACAAATATTACGTGAAGGACAAAAATATGTTTCTTTTACAGAAGCAAAATTCATGGATATTACTTTTGATACCTTGCAGAGACCATTATAAAACAGAATATGAAAATAAGCTACATGATGAGTTGGAACAAATCAGATTGAAAACTAATCAAGAAATTGATCAACTTCGAAGTGCCTCTCGGGAAATGTATGAACGGGAAAACAGGTATAAAAGTGGGAAATTTGTAGATAAAGTAGGAAATTTATTTCTTTTTGTTTGAAACTTATATTTTGGGATCCTTGGGTGGCTCAGCGGTTAAAGCATCTGCCTTCAGCCCGGGGCATGGTCCTGGAGTCCCAGGATCGAGTCCCATGTCGGGCTCCATGCATGGAGCCTGTTTCTCCCTCTGCCTATGTCTCCGCCTCTGTCTCTCTCTTTCTCTCTCTCTCGGCCTCTCATGAATAAATAAATAAATAAATAAATAAATAAATAAATAAATAAATAATCTTTAAAAAAAAGAAACATATTTTATTGAAATTAAACTATTTCTATGACAGTCTCTTTTAAGAGAAAATTTGTTAAATCTAAATTAAAATATAATGGAACATTAAAGTTCTAAAATCTTTGATAACTAGCTAAGAACAAGGTTTATAAGACCTTGAGTTAAGCCTCTTTACTCTGGTATTCCCATTATCTCTTCATTACCCTGGTAACTTTTCTTTTTGCCTTTATGGCAGATCAGATTGAGGACAGAGATAGAAGGAAATGAGATACCAGTAGTTCTTCCCATAATACACCAATGATTTCTCCAAGAAATTTTTAACAGCTAGAATAATAATATGAAATATTACATATGTCTCATTTATCTGCTGGACCTGACAGGCATTATATTAGATAATCTTGAAGATGATCATTTTTATTCATTTTAATCACTTTTAGATTAGTGTATATTAGGTTCCCTTAGTTGGTGGTTGGTAGTATAAGGGGAAATAAATGCTACTCATTTCATTAGCAGTTATTTTTATATAATATCATTATACTTCATATGATTTTTAAAAGCTTATATTTTAGTGGGAAAATTATTTTGAGGGGATCCCTGGGTGGCTCAGCAGTTTAGCGCCTGCCTTCGGCCCAGGGTGTTATCCCTGGAGTTCTGGGATCGAGTCCTGCATCGGGCTCCCTGCATGGAGCCTACTTCTCCCTCTGCATGTGTCTCTGTCTCTCTCTCTCTCTCTCTCTTTCTCTCTCTGTGTCTTTCATGAATAAATAAATAAAAATCTTTAAAAAATTATTTTCAAATTGACTTAATTGTCATACTAGTTTATTAGGACTGATTTGAGTATATGATATTTTGAAGTTTGTCAGCAAGCAAGACTTTGAATCAGACTTAATTCTGTAATTATCATGGTAACGTGTTAATTCTATTAGAGGCATAGTAGCAAAAAATTTGAAGGTCTTACCCCTCAATTCCAGGGGGAGAATCTCTATTACTGTAGTTGGCCTCTACTGGGGAAAATATGTAAGAACTACATCTGCAGAATTATCCTTTGGGTAGAAAACTAGCAAAGATAACTTAAATCACTGTTAAATTGTTGTTGTTGTTAATTGTTTTAATAAAACATTGAGAGAGAGAGTTTTATGATGATACTGAAATATTTCTGAGCATTTAGAATAACTGGACAACCACATGTGAAAAAATGAAACTGGACTGCTATCTTATACTATACATAAAAATTAACTCAAAATGAATTAAAGACTTGAATGTAAAACCTGAAACCATAAAACTCCTGGAAGAAAACATAGACAGTAAGCTCCTCAACAGTAGTCTTAGCGATGATTTTTTGAATTTGACACCAGAAGTGCAGACAACAAAAGCAAAAATGGCTGTGCAGTTTTCCCAGCACCATTTACTGAAAAGCCATCTTTATTTCTGGGCTTTCTATTCTATTCCATTTATCCATGTGTCTGTTTTTATGCCAGTGCCAATTCTGTTTTGATTACTTTGGCTTTGTAATATGATTTGAAATCAGGGAACACAATGCGCCTTCAGTCTTCTTCTTTCTCAGGATTGCTGTGGTTATTCGGGGACTTTTGTGGTTCCATACAAATTTTAGGACTTTTGTTCTAGTTCTGTAAAAAATGCCATTGGAATTTTTGTAGAGATTTCATTGAATCTGTAGATTGCTTTGGGTAGTATGGACACTTCACTGATCCTTCTAATCCATGATCATAGACTATCTTTCCATTTATTCAGTCTTTATTCTCTTCAGTCAATTAAAGAAAAGAGAAAAGTATTTATTTAAATGTACACTTGATAAGTAATTACAAATTAAATGCCTGTTTAACCATTATCAGAATCAAGTAGTCAATGTCAGCACCACAGAAATGTCCTTGAGACCCTTCCTCCTTCACTTTCTGCTTTTTCTTATACTTTTATTATTTAAATTGCCAGTAAATATGTACCCCTTGAGAAATATAGTTTAGTTTTTCATATTATATTTGTGTCACATAAATGGAATCATGCTGTATATATTCTTTTGTGGCTTTTGTGATTCTTCATATAACCTTATGATTTTAAGACTCTTGCTGTTGTATTTAGCTCTTCATGGTCATAACTAAAGTATGCCATTTTTATGAATTCATCCTTAGCAAGGGCATTAGGACATTAGAGAGACATGCATACAGAGATTAAAGAATGCCAAAGAAATTCTTCCATCTTTTTTAAAATTTTGGTTAGTTCCAGCCCTGTTTTAGGTAAGAAGGACCCTGTACCTTGTGGTTACTTACTTTTAAAGTTCAAAATGCAGACCAAAAAAAGAGTAATAAGCCTGCTATAGACTAAGGTTGATGTTTAAAAAGTTTACATTTGAGTTTTCTAAGGAACATACTCACTTATTGAGCAAATACTTATTGTGATCCACCATATGCCAGATACATGCCATAGATAAAGCAGTGTCCTCTGACTTCACAATGTTGGTTGTTCAATAGACCTAAAGACAATAGAGAAATAGTAGTTATAAGTATGATGATAATGAAGAACATGACAGGAAACACAGGATGAGACCATGTAGAATCAGGGAAGACTTCATGGCAGAAGAAATACCCATGCTATTACCTGCATGACGACTAAGAGTAAGACTGAATTAGGGGAAGGAAGAGAATTAGGAGAATGAATGTTCATCATGGATAAAACCTGGAGATTAGATAATATGAAGCTTTTTGAAGAAACTGAAAATAATTCAGTATGGCTAGAGTGTAGACTGAGAGGCAGAGAGTGCTAAGAGATAAAATAAAATAGGTAGATAGAGGGCCAGATCATGCATTTGGACCATTGTCTAAAACCAGTGGGGAACAACTGAAAGATTTTAAGAGTGTGTGTTAAGTGATCCGATTTTATATAAAAAAAGAGACTGCTAGGGGTGCCTGGGTGGTTCAGTTGGTTAAGTGTCTGACTCCTGATCTTGGCACTGGTCATGATCTCAGGGTTGTAAGATCAAGCCCCAACTCAGGCTCGATGCTTAGTGTGGAGGCTGCCTGAGATTCTCTCTCTCCCATTCCCTCTTGCTCTCCCCAACTCTACATGTATATGCGCTTTCTCTCTTAAGAGAGAGAGAGACTAGACTGCTCTGCAATGTAGAGTGATTAGAGAAGTAGAGTATATGGCTATAGACACAGAAGCCACTTTTTTGAGGTGATTTGTGTTATCAGAATGAGAAATGATGATAAAACTGGATTAGTACCAATAGAGATGGAGAGTAATGGCCCCGACTGGAAACATGTCTAGGAGGTGGAATCAGCAGGATTCAGTGACTAGATTGGATTAGGGAGTGAGAAGATGTTAAGTATGTCATCAGGTTTCTGGATTGGGTAGCCAATGTGGATGGTGATGTAATTTTTTAAACATTAAAAGAAAACAAGGCGTTAATAGGAAAACATGATAAATTTAGTTTTATTTTAAATTTCTGTGTAATAGGCAGATAGAAAAATTCACTGTTTCAGGTTTGAGCCTCAAGAGAAAGTTCTGGACATGAGATAGATCTGTGACATAGGGGATATTATTTGTGTTTTACAAATAAGTAATTTTAGTTCTGTGATTCAATTGTTAGGGTTTTATTGATTGACTTAATAACCTTAAAATTTATGGGATTATTTCTATAATAACATGCATGATTACTTCCAAACAATCCACATAACCACATAAACATTGATATTATCAACATTTTGAGAATTTGATTTTGTAGCTTTTGTCCTTTAAAAAATTCCTTTGAAATACATGGTAGCAGAGATTTAGACAAATTAGCCCTTATTCTCTAGGATGCTTGACACTGGTAGGTTGGGAAGCAGCTGACAGAACCATTTCTGGAAGCAGGGAAACTGAAAGCAGGTTTCCTTTAACCCAGTATTCTTCTGACTCTGTATCTACATCAAATATGGATACCACTAACCAGGAAATTCCTGGGATTGGGGCAGCTGCCCTGGAAGCCCCAGCCAGCCCCTGAAAGCCAAATGACTCCATGGATATTGATACTAGAGTGGGCCTTGCCACCAGATGGTGCCAAACCGCAGCCTAGATCCAAATGGATTTGAATTGCACTGAGACCCCTAGCCAACTAGTTATATAGGCTCACCTTTGTCATTTTATTAACCTCACAGTAATCCAACCTTGCAATTTATGTGACTGAGTCTTTTTGAATCCCTTTTTCTTCATTATGGCAGGATTTAAATGTATTTAGAGCTTATGTCTCACTAGTCTTTTACTAAGTAAAAATAAATTATAAATTGTTTCTTTTGAAATTTCACAATATGAGTTAAACAGATAAAGTACTTACACTTGCATATTTGTACTTAGTCTCCTTACCTCTCCCCCAATAAACATTTTTAGAAGAAATTAAGTGATGAGATGAAAGAAATATGTTATGCCTTTGGCTGGCTTTCTGTACATTGGGGGATATTAAGAAGGTGCCTTTTATTTTTTCCTTTTAGATGTGGAAAAGAAAGCTGGAACTCATGCCATCTGATCTTGGCATCTGCCCTGTAATCATACCAGTAGTTTGTGAAGTTAAGGGGTTGAGAGGAAGGGGAAGAGAGTGGAAGAGATAAAGACTTAAGAAAAGGCAGAGATAAGCAAAAAAAAAAGAACTTGGGTATTTGGGTACATCAAAAATACTGTAGTTGGGATTATAACATGTATGTATGTATGCTTTTCCTCAATCTGTGAGTTACATCTCTTGTCTTCTTCTGTACTTTATATTTGCTTTAAAATCCAGTTTGGAGCTGTGGGAAATAATGAATGAAAGTCACTCTAATGGTGAGATTTGTTATATAAATAACTTCTTGTTTAGTAGGTATTTTGTGACTGAAATGTACAGACCCTCTTACACATTTGGAAGAAAAGCATTATTCCCTGAATAGGAAGTATATTATGAAAGAGATTTGGATCAAGATACTAAACTTAAATTCTGGTGCTGTCACTAAACTAGCTGAGTGAATATATCACTTAATATCCCTGAAGTTTGACTTTTTTTTTATAAGATGAACTAATACTATTTCACAAAGTGGTCTGTAAGATCTAAATGAGATAATGGATATGAAAAATACATTATAAATTATTAAGCTATGTATAAATTGTTTTTTGATACCTTTTTTCTGTATGCAGTGTTTTAAATTTTTTTCTTTTATCGATTTCTTGACAGTGTAAGTGAAATGAGCATTGTATAAAAGTCAACTGAGAGGCATCTGGCTGGCTTAGTCAGAAGAGTATGCGATGCTTGATCTCAGGGTTGTGAGTTCAAACCCTACATTGGATATAGAGATTACTTAAATAAATAAAACTTTTTTAAAAAGCCAACTGATAAGATTATGAAATTGTTAATTGTCATCAAAAGGCACTACTACAATATACATAGTTACTCTTAAGTATTGATCTCCATAGCATTGAACCATTTTTTCTGACACAATATAGACATTGAGGATCTGCATGCCATTTGTTTCAGTCTAAATTTCTATATAAAATCTAACTTACTTGTTCCTAATTAATACTATGAGATAATAAAGAGGAGATAAATTCACCTGATTAAGCTTTTCCAGAAAGTTAAACTACCTTTACCTAAGGTAGTCTTATTATTGTGAACCCAGAAAGAACTATTCTCTTGGTGCTACTGTAAAAAGGCAGAGAATGAGTTTGTTAGAGGTATTTTATTATGCTTTGAAAAAGGCAAAACAGTAGGGAAAAGGAGATTGAAAATACACTTTAAGTGTGACACTACTGCTTTAGTGATTTTATTTTCCCACCATGTCAATAAAAACCATCTTGATCAGAATTTATCATCTTCCAAAGGTACTCAAGAAGAAACCTTAATGACATAAACTTGAAATTTGTATAGAATTTTGCAATGATATTAAACACCTTTCAATCTTCAATCTAAGTTTATATACAAAGATTACTTGAATATACATAATGCATTAGAATAGATGAATTAGAGCTAGTGAATGAGGGCTCCATTCATCATTTTTTTCCATTCATTGTTTCAATAGTGTATGTCCTCATTAGTGCTTAAATAATCTTTTTTTGTTCATGTCTGATTAGGTATCTGTATAATTTTTTGAGTTCTTATATGGAAAAACTTAAAATATTTAACTTTGTCTTTTCAGTTCAGTGATTCTGACAGTATATGGCTCTTTCAATATCTTATCAAATAATTATAAATGAAATTTTGTTAGCTATATTTTATTATTAGCTATATTCTTTACATCTATAGGTGATTACCATATGTGTTCACGGCTTAATTAATAATAATTATTTCAAGGTGTATAGGGTGTTTCAAATATGAAGTGAGCTGAGTTCAGGTTGTACAAGAACTTAAATTTGACTGTTATATAGCTAACAGGGTGGTGAGGCATGTGGTCACATTCAGGACAGGGTCAGATTTTAAAAGCCTCTGGCCCTGACATCAGTGAGGAATTCTTGGAAGTTTTATAGTAACAGAGTAACATGATGTATTCATTTTTTGTAACTGGTTGCAGTGTGAGGAAAATTATAATTGAAGAGGGCTGGGGATCCCTGGGTGGCTCAACAATTTAGTGCCTGCCTTTGGCCCAGGGCGTGGTCCTGGAGTCCCAGGATCGATTCCCACATCAGGCTCCCTGCACGGAGCCTGCTTCTCCCTCTGCCTGTGCCTCTACCTCTCTCTCTCTCTCTCTCTCTCTGTCTCTCATGAATAAATAAATAAAATCTTTAAAAAAATTTTAAAAAAAGAGGACCTGAGACAGAGAGATTGGTTAGGAGACTCTTGCAAAGTTTGAGTGAAAGAAATGGAAGGAGAGAATAAAAGCCAATTTTAAAAAATATTTCGGTGAAAGAATTGGAGCGACCTGACGATAGACAGGAAGTAAACATCAGAAATGACTCCCTTGTCTGTTTTACTAGTGTCAGAGAGATTGGCGATGAGGCAGGGCTGTTAAGTCAGGGTTGCAGACAAGATTCAGAAAGGAAGATAACTATTAATTCCTGATCTTTTACAGATACAGCAGCTCGGACCAAGCCTAAAAGTACTTGTGTAAGATGACGTTGAATACCAGAAATTTTTCTCTACAGCACCTTAGATGTCACTCCCCTTAGCCTTAGGGTGCCAGAAGGGCATTCAGCTGCTTAAGTCCCTCCAGCAGGCTTCTCTGTTTTCTAGGATACTACTCTTCTATATACTGTCTTTTTTTAATACAATACAGGGTCTTAGGAAGCACTAACCTAATTACCATTCTCTAAACAAATACCTTTATAGTTTTTAATGTAGGCTTTCATGTTTATATAACATAGTAACAATAGCTCCTATTTATTGAGTGCCTATTATGCATGAGGTGTACTTGACACTTATGTTGTAACGAGAATTGGGTGGGACATTTTATCAAGTTGTAGGTATTAGTATCCGTGTTTTACAAATGAGGAAATAGACACAAGGTGTGATTTGCCTATGATTATAGACTTTTTAAGTGATGAAACTAGATGCATCTGATTTTACAGTGCAATGCAGATTCTCATGTTACTGGTCAAAGTTATGAAAATTGATAAAAGATTTCTTATCAAAACTGTAAATATGGTGGTAATTCATTTGGGAAAGAAATGTGTTTTTTGTTTTCTTTTCTTCCTTTTTTTTTTTTTAAGATTTGTTTATGTATCCTAGAGAGAGCTAATGGGGGAGGAGGAGTGACAGAGGGAGAAAATCCCAAGCAAGCTCCCCACTGAGTGTGGAGCCTGATTCCAGGCTCAGTCCAATGACCCATGAGATCACGACCTGAGCAGAAACCAAAAGTCGGACGCCCAACCAACTGAGCCACCTGGGCACCCTAAGAAGTTAGTTTTTTAAGAAAGTTTGCAAGCCCCACTTAATACATCAGGGCTGAATTTGGATCTTTAGAACTTTATAAAAGCATTTATGATTTTGAAAATTAGTAAACAGGGCTTTATTTTTCCATAAAGTGGTCTAATTTTTTTGTCAGAACCTCTCTCTCTATGCTACTCTCCTAAGGCCCAGACTCTCCACTCGTGTAACTCGAGCCTGTCCTCTTTCTCCTCCTCAAGGACACAGCTCTAGCAAATCTCCCCTTTGTCTCCTGTATCGCTGGTTTTCCTTTTCTACCAGATAATTCCCAATTACTGTTACTAACAAACATATCGTTTCTCCCATCTTTAAAAAGCCTCTTTTATTGCTCATTCCCTTTCTAGCACTACTCCCTTTCTTTATTTTCCTTCGTAGCCAAATTCCTGCAGAGTTTTATATATTCATTCTTTACTCTCATTTTTAAAAGCTATTATCAAGCTTTTGCCTCCCTGTACTGCTCCAGCAAAGCTATTCCTATCAAGAGCCCCAGAGATCTTCACGTTGCTGAAAATCTAGTGGCCGTATTCTCAGTTCCTGTCTTACTTGACCTGTCAGCCGTATTTAATATGGTTGATCACTGCTTACTCCTGGAAATACACCTTTTACTGACTTTCAGAATACTATACTTTGACTTTTTCCCTTTCTTACTGGCTGCACCTACTTGCTCCTTTTATTGGTCATCTTCATCTCCTTGTCATCTTTTACAGCTGCCTTCATAGCATTTCATTTGGTTATCTAGTAAACATCTTAAATTTAAGGTGTACAGAAGTCCACTTCTGTTCCTTCAGCCCTACTCTACCCTCAGTCCGACCCAGATCAGTTACAGATAACTGTTCAGCTTGCTCAGATAAAAAACCTTGAAGTCATAAACCTCTTCTCTTTTTTTTCACATTCTGTATTCTGTTCAACAGGTGTTTTCAGTGGTGTCTTCAAAATTTTTGATTCTCTTACATCCCACACATACTACCTTGGTCCAGGCTGCCATTATCTCTCGACTGAATTACTGCAAGATTCTCTTAAGTGGCCCCCCAGCTTCCTTCCTTGCCTTCTCAGGTCTATTCTCAGCTACTCCTCTAATCAACTGAAAAGGCTCCCATACAACCAGTACAAGTTTAAATGACTATAATGTCCTGTGACACTACATGATCTGCACCCAGTTGTCCCATCCTCATTTTACTACTCTGTAGTAAAAATAAAATAGTACCTAGCACACGGCAGGCACTCTATATTTTTGTTACTACTGTTAATTGTCAGTGGAACATACTCAGTTTATCTCAAACTTAATTTGAAACCTTAAAGGTCGATTGATAATATTGAAGTATTTCCATCTTTATGTTAAAAGGAATTGAAAAAAAAAAAAAAAGATGTGGAAGGTATGGTAACTGATAAAGAGATTAGGTTCACACAGAAATCTTACCAGTAGACATCCATGAAAGGACCTGTTGGTAGTCCCTCGTTTATTCACACTGCCTCCTGTTCCCTTAACTGATACACATGCTCCTCAGGTCCTTTATATTTACAGTTTCCACTGCTTATCCCTCTACTCTTGGATCCTTGTTTCCTGACTTTCTCCATGTCTTCAGATGTCACCTCCTTTCTGATGTCTTTCCTAACCACCCTACTTAAAACTGAAATTCCCCATCCTGCCATGCCTGCTACCCATTAGCCCCTTCTTTGCTTTATTCTTCTCCAGAGCACTTAGCACCTACTAGCATACTTTGGTTTCTTTCACACTAGAATGTAATCTCCATGTCAGTAGAGATTTCATCTGTTTTTCAGTGCTGGATTCCTAGGTACCAGTACCTGGTACATAACAACTGCTCAATAAATATTTGTTGAATGAAGGAATTAGTTGGAACTACTTTTGAGAAATCAAGTAACTATTGATTTAGATGAAAACCTATACAAAGATTTATAATGAAGTGAATTTAATAGTCACTCAGTTAACCAACTATCAGATTCACCCAAGTTGCATTTTAATATATTATGGTGTATTTTATCAGCTGCTTTTTAAACCTCAACATGTGGGCAGCCCGGGTGGCTCAGCGGTTTAGCGCCGCCTTTAGCCCAGGGCCTGATCCTGGAGATCCTGGGATCAAGTCCCACGTCAGGCTCCCTGCATGGAGCCTGCTTCTCCCTCTGCCTGTGTGTCTCTGCCTCTCTCTCTCTCTCTCTCTCTCTCTCTCTTTCTGTTTGTGTGTGTCTCGTGAATAAATAAATAAAATCTTAAACCTCAACATGTGAATAGATTTTAAATAAGTTTTTGCATTTTGATGCTTAAATTTTTCATGACTTTTTTTAAACTGTGGTTTGGTTTGATACTTACCTACTCTGGGATAAAGTCTCCACATCTATAAAATGAAAAAACAAATCTCCTTGAGCACCAACTAAAATAAAAGGATTGGAAAATATAGTATGTTCAGTCAACAACAGTAATCTTCAAAAGTTTCTCCTCTGAAAATGCATAGCTTCTCCCAGGAAATCATATTACATAAAATTTCCACTTTGCCTTTTTTGTTATGTCTTATTCATTCACTTTTCAACAACTATGTTAATTAAAGGAACAGTTATTGGTCATTTGATTATAAACAGCAGATAGTCCACTTTAATCCTTGATGTTTATGTCATCTTAAAAACAAAGGCATCAGGTATGGAAATGAGTTGTCCAGGAGAATAATCTGGAGGTAGAAGTAATTAATTCAAACACTTACCCTATAAATAAGCTTGTCATATAAACCGCCTGTTTTAGTCCCTTTTTGTTCCAACTGGAAAAAATGTATTCACTTTTATTAGCCAAAAATATGTTTACATGGAGGCAGAAGGAGAACAGGTTGCTTAGCTGTGCCTGCTGTGCTCTTCTGATAACCATAGTTTTTCACTATTTATTCATGGTATTTCAAGTTTTGAGTTATTAGTGATGTTTATTCAGGTTAAGCATGCCCTTGGCATTCCCAAACTCTGATTTGTTCCTATTAGAATTTCAAAGGTTCCTAAGCTTTTTCTCATTCTTCCAACAATTTCTTGCCACTTTTCAGGTATAAATTTAAATTTGGTATATTGGTACTATGAAATTTATCTTCTAGGCAGAGGAAGATACATTCCATGTACAGAAATCTATTGTTATATTCTGTACTGAGGTTTCAGGCTTTGGTTGTGAGCTATTTCTGGATAAACTTGACATACTTGAGGTTATCTCTGCACAGATACATTAGTTTGCCTATTAAATATATCTATTTTATTGTAGTATTAAGATACTTTTAGAGAAATAAAACTCTAGGTTTCTTGTTTGAATGTTATAATTTAAATGACAATATCTCCCAGTTATTTGTCCCCGTAAGTCCTGGTTTGTGCCTATTTCATTAGCATGATTATTATTATTTTTAGCATGATTATTAATAGTATCCTCTTTCACTCATAAAAAGGGCTCAAGTTGAAAAATACATTATTTGGACACAAGTTATATACTAGGACACTCTACTTTTGCACTTACTTAGGATTGATCAGATTTCTTTTCCCTTTTCTGCATCTTTCCACCTCCCACAGACAAATACAAGATGGATGGGAGAGATAAGTATGTATATATGAAGGATGGAGTTTGTAGGAAACAATGTGAAAGAATGATGAAAGGCAGTTTTGAAATCAAAATGTTAGCTTTTTAAAGAATTTTATTTATTTATTTATTTATTTATTTATTTATTTATTTATTTATTTATTTATAACAGAGAGCGAGCATGAGCAGGGGGAGGAACAGAGGGAGACAGACAAGCCAACTCAGTGTACACCAACATGGGGCTCACTCTCTTGACCCTGAGATCATGACCTGAGCCAAAATCAAGAGTCCGTCACTTAATTGACTGAGCCACCCTGGGACCCCTCAAATGTTAGCTTTTTAAAAGCATTTTTAAGGGTGAAATATCTTAATCTTAGATTTAAATGCTGTCCAGTTGGCCAACTCTGAACATCATTCTCTATTATTATAATTTTTCCATGTTATTATAAATATATTTGATTATATATTCAACTTGGACTTTTAAAACATTAGCTTGTACATGCTGCAGATAGTCTCTATCAATTTTTCAAGTTTATTCTTTTGAAAAACATTAGAATTCTTGCTCTTCCATAATTTTATGTTGTTACATTTTCTAATGCATTTAACATTTAAAAATGGATTTTAAAAAGTTTGGGTTTCGTCTGTGGCCAGAATAATCCATCTGGTGTTTTATCAAACCACTCTAGTCTGAAGGAGCATGGACTGTAAAAACAATTGTATGCATGATGTAGTCACAATTCTTTCAAGGCTTATTTTTGATTTAACATTTGTTCTATGAGATGACCATATAAATCTTATAATGACAGAATGTCTCAAGGAGAAAACTGAAACAAAGGGAATCTTAAGAAAAGCAGCATAGTTTGATGAGGAGCAGGGACTCTAGAACCAGATGGTTTAGGCTCCGTAGCTAGTAAGTACTTGTGGCCTTAGATAAATACTTAACTTCTCTGTGTTTGACTCTTCTTCTTTGTAAAATGGAGATAACATTCAATTATGGATAGCCCCTACTTTGTGGGGTTGTTGTGAACATTAAATGGACTGTTATATACACAATGCCTAAAATAGTTCCTAACATACAGCAGGCACTCTATATGTTTGTTACTACTGTTAATTTTCAGTAGAATATATTCAGTTTATCTCATACTTAATTTGAAACCTTAAAGGCCAATTGATAATATTAAAGGAAGTATTTCCATCTTTATGTTAAAAGGAATTGAAAAAAAAAAAAAAAAAGATGTGGAAGGTAAGGTAACTGATAAAGAGATTAGGTTCACACAGAAATTTTACCAGTAGACATCCATGAAAGGACCTGTTGGTAGAAGCCTCAACCTCTAGCACTTCCTTCGATTCTTTTTTTTTCTTTTTTTGAATTGCCTTTACTTATTTGCCCTTTGAGGTCCAGCTTATATATCTTCCCTTCATTCACTCAGCTTTTTTCCTCCGATTAAAAAATAATCAACTCTTCTCCTTTGTGACCTTGGAATTTTGCTTATGCCTTAATATAAATGTAAATTCTAGTTAGCTGGATGATACAGATTGTAGCATGGTGAATGCATTAGAACCTTCTAATCATATCTCCACTCACAAGCCCTACTGTTAGCTTATTCTGGGTTTCATTTCATTCTCTATGACTTACTTTTATTTCTAATGCCCATTATTCCAAGAAAGGAAATACAGTTAGGGACTGAAGTTTCTCTACCTACAAAGTAAGCATTGATTGATAATACTATAATTGCAGTCTACTTGGAATTTTGCTATTGAAATAACTTACAGAATAATGAAGCTAACTTTGAAAAACAAAAACCAGTTTGTGGTGATTTACTGACTGAAATGTATAGACCATCTAGGAATGAAAAATATATAAGTGTTTAATAGGCTTAAATAATTTAATTCTGTATATAAAGGTACATTTTCATGTTTCATTTAGTTTGATGATAGAATATTTTTGAAGCCCCTTGCAATCAGGATGATGTCAGAAAATAATGACATGACATTTTGTGATACCTATTTTAAAATGAACTTCCGCTTAGATAATAGTATACAAAAGCTGTTTTCTTTTTAATAAGTTATGTGTACTATAGTTCTTTTAAACTTCTATTTATTGTTTCATAAACAAATTGATGAATCTCCATTGGTATGTTTATAAATTTTAGCTTTATTATTAGCATCACAGTGTAAAAGATGACATTTCATACTGACACAGCAAGTAAGCATTTCTATCCAATAGTTACTACATAGATTTATTTAAATGATGTGGGTTTTCATGACTTTCTACTGACATTCTCCATGAATAATAAACACAAAACTCTAATACCCAATCCATTCTTTATGGGAGATACAGTGATATGATGTTAAAAAAAAAACCACTTGCTTTGCAGTTAGACAGTTGAGCTCAAATTATGGCTTTAACACAGGCTGTGACTTTGAACTAGGTACTTAAGTTCTTCAACTCAGTTTACTCCACTATAAAACAGGGATTTGTAGGAATTAAGTAAGCAAAATCACTTATGTTACACTTTACATTCATTTACAACTATGTTAGAGAAGAGGATTTTTTAAAAAATTTAAGTGGCTCTCAAAAAAAAAGAAAAACAAAACAAAAAGGGATGCCTGGAAGACTCAGTAGTTGGGCGTCTGCCTTCAGTTCAGGGCATGATCCTGGAGTCCCAAGATCGAGTCCCACATCAGGCTCCCTGCATGGAGCCTGCTTCTCTCTTTGCCTATGTCTCTGCCCCTCTCTCTGTGTGTCTGTCATGAATAAATAAAATTAAGTGGCTCTGAAAGAAGCTTCCTGTTGGTATTTTTCTTTTTTAAAGATTTTATCTATTTATTCATGAGAGATACACAGAGGCAGAGACATAGGCAGAGGGAGAAGCAAGCTTTTGACTGGGAGCCCTATACGGGACTCGATCCCAGGACCCCAGGATTTTGACCCGAGCCAAAGGCTGACGCTCAACCACTGAGCCACCCAAGCACCCCTGTTGGTATTTTTCTTGATCCAGACTTCCATCTTGATTAAAAAACACGAGATTTGGTCTTTAAAGGCTCATGACTTGCTGTGTCACCCTTGTTACTTTTTGCCTTTTGGACATTACCCTTAACTGTCACTAAATGTATCTTTTTCTCAGTTTCAGTCCCTGGTACCATCAGTAGTGTAAGTGGATGACTTATCTAATACTCTGGTTTCATACTTTCTTTAGTCTTCTATGAATATTGACCTTTATCTCATCTCTCCTTCACTTAGCTACTTTACTGGTCACACCTTAGATCTTGGTATCAACTAAAACAATGTCACTGAAAGTACTCTTCAGCCTCCACAACATCATTCTTTAACAACAATCTCTAGTCTTCCATCCCACTTGTACACTACTTACATTTATATATTTGTCATCTTATCAGGACTTCATGTCCTTTGTCCAAACCTGTCAGCCTTCTGAGTTCTCTTCTCTTCCATCCCTCTCTCAGTGAGATCCCAAGGGCCATCATTTCATCTTGCTCATATCCCAAACTTTGTGCCCATTATGACACTTGGGATCTTTATATTACATTTTTCATTTAAAATGTTTTAGAGAACATTTATTACCTTCTCAAGACCTCTTTTCTTGTGGATACTAGTGTGAGTAATCCTACCTACCTCACTAGATTATGGTAAAGGTTAAACAAGTTACCTTCAACCTACCTTCAACCCATGTGGAGATAAGTTATAGAGAAGGATAATGTGACATTTAGAGATAGACCATGTTTGCACCTACATTACTGTGCTGCTACAGAAAATACCAAGCCAGGTAAATTTATATAATACACACCTTGGATCACCAACCTCCAGTGTGTTCTTAAGATTATCAGATAGTCCAACTCTAAGCAAGCACATACATGAAACTTTAGAAGATGCTTTGTATTTGGAACAATTGGATATATGTTTAAATTTTAGACATCTCCGAGAAGCAAGAGACAATGCTATGGCTGAAAAGGACCGAGCAGTGATGGCTGAAAAGGATGCTTTAGAAAAACATGATCAGCTCTTAGAGAGGTAAGCATTCTGAAAATCTGTAAATGTTAAATGTTAAAAACTCTTTCTTGATTTTTGTTCTTGTACCTTAGAAAAAAAATATTTTTAATAGAAGTATATTTATTTCAACTGAACTACAGTTTACATGAATTATTTTTGTAATATATATTACTGTATATACTCAAGATACAGCACAGTGCAGTCACCCTACAGTTTCCTTATGCCCCTTTTATCCATCTCAACCACTAACCCTCAAGAAGCAAACACTTTTTCATTTCTGTCACCATAGCATAGTTTTGCCCTTACTGGATTGAAAAACAGAACTGTACAGCATATACTTTTTTGTGTCTAGCTTCTTTCATTCAGCATTATATATATTCATCCATTTTGTTGTATACGTAGTTCATTCCTTACTGTTGCTGGGTATGAATATACCACTGTTTGTGCATTCATTCACCTGTCAGTGGACATTTAGGTTGTTTCCATTTTGAAGCTATCATGAATGAAGCTGCTGTGAACTTTTTTATAAAGTCTTTTTTGGGCATACGTTTTTTTTATTTGGACAATTTTCTTCAGAAGTGGAATTGCTAATCATAAAGTAGAAGGAGTTTTACTTTAAAAGAACCTACTGAACTTAAGTCCAAAGTGTTAATACCATTATATGCTCCACAGTTCATTTCTTAAAAATCTTTATGTTCTGGCTCATGTGTGTTGGAAGATGGAAAAGAGAGAAAATGATTTATCTTTTATTTCTCAATAGAAAACTATGTTTATTTTTAGTAGCCTAGTTAATAGGAAAATCACTGATGAGTATTAATGTAAATACCATTGCCTCATTGAACACCCTAGATTTTCAGTGACTTGACTACATACAGAATAAACAGAATGGTTACTTTTTTTCTTTTAACTTTTATTTTGAGAATAATTTCAGACAGAAAAGTTACTAAGCTAGTACATCAAGTTTCCATACACCTTTCACATACTGATAAACTTTGAAAAAAAGTCAGTGGAGCTTTTATTTGTTAAATGAAGATTTAAAGATTCATTTATAATTTAAGTAGTACATGACACTAAAAATTCAGGTAAGTTTTCATATAATTAACCTATTACAGAAATCTTTTAAAATGGCTCAAATCATTATACTTCTGAATTCATATCAACTTTATAAACTTGGTACATTAATATATTAGAGAAATCTCTTCTGTAATGTGAAAGTATATCTAAATCCAAACATTTTAATATAAAATAAAATTTATAAATGAGCTGTTTTAATTGGAATGCTGTTTATAACCTACTTTAAAATATTTATTATGTATAACTTTTCCATTCATAAAACTATGGTGTACACAAAAGATTTATTTGGCTTTTTGTTGATGTTTTTAAATGTGAGGTATTTAGGAATGGCTCTGGAATAATATTTATGGAGAAACCAATAAACTAAAAGAAAGCATAAGATTTTAGCTAATAAATCAGAACTTATATTTGGACAGAATTTCATAACTTACTAGCTTTGGTATGTTTTTGTGAATTCGGAGAAAAGAGAATAGTAAATCTGACCTTAAAATTGACTATTTCATATTTATACTCAACCCTCTTATGTCCTAAACTCTAGCACTCTAAAATCCTTCTTATCTTGTCCATACACTAGCAACTGGTATTTATCGTAAAGGCCATGGGATGCTTTAGTACTTAAAGATATTATTGGAATTAGTGAGAATGATTGATTTAATGTTTGTATGACATGCGGAACAGTGTCTTTCACGTAAATACTAATGTATAAATGTTTGTTACTACTATTATAAAATAATTTGTTCAATTCTATTTACTAACTGAATTTTTGCTATTTAAAAGTTGATCTTTTGAAATCATTTTCCCCTAGAATTTTGAATAGACTGGAACAGCTCATTTTTTTCATTGAGATTTAATTGATATGCAATATTACATTAATTTCAGGTGTGTAACATAGTGATTCAGTATTTATGTACATTACAAAATGATCGCTGCAATAAGTCTAGTTACCTTCTGTCACCATGTAAAGATTTTAAAATGTTATTGACTATTTTCCTTATGCTGTGCATTTCATCCCCATGTGTTATTTATTTTATAACTCATGACTGTACCTCTTAATCCCCCTCACCTCTTTCCTCTATCCCTCCACCTTCCCTCTGCTCTAGCAGCCATCAATGTATTTGAGTCTATTTCTGTTTTATTGTTTGTTTTCCTTCTTAGATTCCACACGTAATTGAAATCATAAGATATTTGCCTATTTCTGTCTGATTTATTTCACTTACCATAATACCTCTGGGTCTATCCATGTTGTAAATGGCAAGATTTCATTCTTTTTTTAGAATTAAAAAAGGGCAAGGAGGGGTGTGTGTATGTGTTTATCTACACACCTACATACATTTACACACACACAAATACATACATACCACATCTTCCTTATTCATTCATCTATCTATGGACACTTGGTTTGCTTCCAAATTTGGCTATTGTAAGTGATGCTGTGATGAACATAGGAGTGCCTGTATCTTTTCAAGTTAGTCTTTTTGCTTTCTATAGATAAATAACCAGAAGTGTAATTGCTGGGTCATATGGTAGTTCTATTTTTAGTTTTTTAAAGGAACCTCCATACTATTTTCCATAGTTGCTATATCAATTTACATTCCCACCAACAGTGAACAAGAGTTCCCTTTTCTCTACATCCTCACCAACATTTATTATTTCTTATCTTTTCAATAATAGCCATTCTTACAGCTGTTAGGTAATACCTCTTTGTGGTTTTGATTTGCATTTCCCTGATAATTAGTAATGTTGAACATTTTTTCATGTGCCTGTTGGCCATCTGTATGTCTTTAGAGAAATGTCTATTCAAGTCCTCTGCCTATTCTTTAATCAGATTGTTTCCTTAATATTGAGTTGTATGAGTTTTTTATAGAGAGAGATATTAACCTTTAATTATATATATCATTTGCAAATACCTGCTTCTGTTCAGTATGTTGCCTTTTGGTTTTGTTTATCATTTTCTTTACTGTGAAAAAACTTTTTAGCTTGATGTAGCCCCATTTGTTTATTTTTGCTGTTGCTCTTGTCTGAAGGGACAGATTCAAAATAATATTGCTAAGATCAGTGTCAAAGAACTTACTGCCTGTGTTTTCTTCTAGGGGTTACGGTTTCAGGTCTTACCTTTAGGACTTTAATCTCTTTTGAGTTTATTTTTGTGTATGGTGTAAGAAAGAAGTCCAGTTTCATTCTTTTTGCATGTGGCTTTCCAGTTTTTCCAAAACCATTTACGAAGAGATTCTTTTTTTCTATTATATATCCTTGACTTCTTTGTCATAGATTAATTGACCATATAAGCATGGATTTATTTCTAGGCTCTCTAGTCTGTTCTGTTGATCTATGTATCTGGTTTTGTGCCAGTCCAATACTGTTTGATTACCGTGAGCTTATAGTATAGTTTGAAATATTGTTGTGATTCCTCCATCTTTGTTCTTTCTCGGGATTGCTTTGAGTGGGTAGGTATTCAGGATCTTTTGTGGTTCCATACAAATTTTAGTATTTTTTGTTCTGAAAAAAGTCCTTGATATTTTGATAGGGATTGAATTGAATCTATAAATTGCTTTAGGTAATATAGGACATTTTACATATTAGTTCTTCCAGTTCATACACATTGTATATCTTTCCACATACTTGTTTCCAGTTTCTTTCATCAATGTGTTACAGTTTTCAGAGTACAGGTGTTTAACCCCTTGTTTAAATTTATTCCTAGATATTTTATTATTTTTGATGCAATTGTAAATAAGATTATTTTCTTAATTTCTCCTTCTGATAGTTTATTCCTAGTGTACAGAAATGCAACAAATTTATGCATATTGTTGCATCCTGCAAATTTACTGAATTCATTTATTAGTTCTAATAGTTTGGTCGAGTCTTTAGGGTTTTCTGTATATACTGTCATGTCATCTGCAAATAGTGACAGTTTTACTTCTTCCTTTCCAATTTGGATGCCTTTTCTTTTTCAGTCTAATTGCCATAACTAGGACTTCTAGTACTATGTTGGATAAAAGTCATGAGAATGAACATTCTTGTCTTGATCTTAGAGAAAATGCTTTTAGCTTTTCACCATTGAGTATATTAGCTATGGGTTTGTCATATATGGTCTTTATTATATTGAGGTACGTTACTACTATACTCTGTTAAGAGTTTTTATCATAAATAGATGTTGAATTTTGTCGAATGCTTTTTCTGCATCTATCAAGATGATCATATGATTTTTATTCTTCATTTTGTTGATATGGTTTATCACACTGATTACTTTGTGTATGTCAAACCATCTTTGTATCCCTGGAATAAATCCTTCTTGCTTGTGGTATATATGATCCTTTTAATGTGTTGCTGAATTTGATTTGCTTATATTTTGTTGAGGATTTTTACATATGTGTTCCTCGGGGATATTGACCTTTAATTTTCTTCTTTTGTGTTATCTTTGTCTGGTTTTGGTATCAGGGTAATGCTGTCGTCATAGAATGAGTTTGGGAGCATCCCTTCTTTTATTTCCTGGAATAATTTGAGAAGGATAGGTATTAACTCTTTTAAATGTTTGGTAGAATTTACCTAAGGTGCCATCTGGCTCTGGACTTTTGTTAGGAGATTGTGTGTGTGTGTGTGTGTGTGTGTGTGTGTGTTTAATTACTAATTCAATTTCATTACTAGTAAGTAGTCTATTCAGATTTCCTATTTCTTCATGATTTAATCATGGAAATTGTACATTTTTAGCAATTTATCCATTTCTTCTGGGTTGTCCAATTTGTTAGTATATAATTTATTGTTCATAGTAATCTCTAGTGATCCTTTGTATTTCTGTGGTATTGGTTGTAATTTCTCTTTCATTTTTTTATTTACTTGAGCCCTTTCTCTCTTTCTTGATGAGCCTACCAAAAGGTTTGTCCATTTTGTTTATCTTTTAAAAGAACTGGCTCTTAATTTCATTGATTTGGGGGAGGGGGTCTCTTGCATTTATTTTCACTCTGATTTTTATTATTTACTTCCTTCTTGAACTGTGGGCTTCATTTATTCTTATTTTTCTAGCATATTTAAATATAGAGTATTTAAGATTTTTGTTGTTTCTTGAGGTAAACCTATATTGATATGACTTCCCTCTTAGAACTGCTTTTGCTGTATCCTATAGGTTTTGGAACATTGCTTTTCCATTTTCATTTGTCTCAAGGTATTTTTTAACTTTTCTTTGATTTTTTTTGGTTGACCCTTTGGTTCTTTAATAGCATGTGTTTAGTTTCCACGTGTTTGTGTTTTTTTCTGGTTTTCTTCCTTAAATGATTTCTAGTTTTGTAAATCCATCTGGTCTAGTGTATTGTCTAAAGCTAGTATATCCTTGCTGATTTACTATATGGGTTATCTATTCATTGATAGATAGTATTAAAATCCTCCACTATTATGTGTTGTCAATTTCTCCCTTTCTGTCTGTTAATATTTATATTTAGGCACTTCCTGTATAGGGTACATGTTTATAAATATTATATCCCCTTGTTAGATTGACCCTTCTATTTTTGTGTGATTCTCTTCTTTGTCTTTTGTTACAATTTGCTTTAAAGTCCATTTTGTCTAATAGAAGTATTGCTATTCAGCTTTTGTTTCCATTTGTATGGAGTATTTTTTTCTGTCCATTCACTTTCAGTCTTATGTATCTTTAAATCTGAAGTGAGTCTCATATAGGCAGCATATAGGTGAGTCTTTTTTTTTTTAATTTATTTTTTATTGGTGTTCAATTTACTAACATACAGAATAACCCCCAGTGCCCGTCACCCATTCACTCCCACCCCCCGCCCTCCTCCCCTTCTACCACCCCTAGTTCGTTTCCCAGAGTTAGCAGTCTTTACGTTCTGTCTCCCTTTCTGATATTTCCCACACATTTCTTCCCCCTTCCCTTATATTCCCTTTCACTATTATTTATATTCCCCAAATGAATGAGAACATATAATGTTTGTCCTTCTCCGACTGGCTTACTTCACTCAGCATAATACCCTCCAGTTCCATCCACGTTGAAGCAAATGGTGGGTATTTGTCATTTCTAATAGCTGAGTAATATTCCATTGTATACATAAACCACATCTTCTTTATCCATTCATCTTTCGTTGGACACCGAGGCTCCTTCCACAGTTTGGCTATCGTGGCCATTGCTGCTATAAACATCGGGATGCAGGTGTCCCAGCGTTTCATTGCATTTGTATCTTTGGGGTAAATCTCCAACAGTGCAATTGCTGGGTCGTAGGGCAGGTATATTTTTAACTGTTTGAGGAACCTCCACACAGTTTTCCAGAGTGGCTGCACCAGTTCACATTCCCACCAACAGTGTATGAGGGTTCCCTTTTCTCCGCATCCTCTCCAACATTTGTTGTTTCCTGCCTTGTTAATTTTCCCCATTCTCACTGGTGTGAGGTGGTATCTCATTGTGGTTTTGATTTGTATTTCCCTGATGGCAAGTGATGCAGAGCATTTTCTCATGTGCATGTTGGCCATGTCTATGTCTTCCTCTGTGAGATTTCTCTTCATGTCTTTTGCCCATTTCATGATTGGATTGTTTGTTTCTTTGGTGTTGAGTTTGATAAGTTCTTTATAGATCTTGGAAACTAGCCCTTTATCTGATATGTCATTTGAAAATATCTTCTCCCATTCTGTAGGTTGTCTTTGAGTTTTGTTGACTGTATCCTTTGCTGTGCAAAAGCTTCTTATCTTGATGAAGTCCCAATAGTTCATTTTTGCTTTTGTTTCTTTTGCCTTCGTGGATGTATCTTGCAAGAAGTTACTATGGCCGAGTTCAAAAAGGGTGTTGCCTGTGTTCTTCTCTAGGATTTTGATGGAGTCTGGTCTCACATTTAGATCTTTCATCCATTTTGAGTTTATCTTTGTGTATGGTGAAAGAGAGTGGTCTAGTTTCATTCTTCTGCATGTGGATGTCCAATTTTCCCAGCACCATTTATTGAAGAGACTGTCTTTTTTCCAATGGATAGTCTTTCCTCCTTTATCGAATATTAGTTGCCCATAAAGTTCAGGGTCCACTTCTGGATTCTCTATTCTGTTCCACTGATCTATGTGTCTGTTTTTGTGCCAGTACCACACTGTCTTGATGACCACAGCTTTGTAGTACAACCTGAAATCTGGCATTGTGATGCCCCCAGATATGGTTTTCTTTTTTAAAATTCCCCTGGCTATTCGGGGTCTTTTCTGATTCCACACAAATCTTAAAATAATTTGTTCTAACTCTCTGAAGAAAGTCCATGGTATTTTGATAGGGATTGCATTAAACGTGTATATTGCCCTGGGTAACATTGACATTTTCACAATATTAATTCTGCCAATCCATGAGCATGGAATATTTTTCCATCTCTTTGTGTCTTCCTCAATTTCTTTCAGAAGTGTTCTATAGTTTTTAGGGTATAGATCCTTTACATCTTTGGTTAGGTTTATTCCTAGGTATCTTATGCTTTTGGGTGCAATTGTAAATGGGATTGACTCCTTAATTTCTCTTTCTTCAGTCTCATTGTTAGTGTATAGAAATGCCACTGACTTCTGGGCATTGATTTTATATCCTGCCACACTACCGAATTGCTGTATGAGTTCTAGCAATCTTGGGGTGGAGACTTTTGGGTTTTCTATGTAGAGTATCATGTCATCGGCGAAGAGGGAGAGTTTGACTTCTTCTTTGCCAATTTGAATGCCTTTAATGTCTTTTTGTTGTCTGATTGCTGAGGCTAGGACTTCCAGTACTATGTTGAACAGCAGTGGTGAGAGTGGACATCCCTGTCTTGTTCCTGATCTTAGGGGAAAGGCTCCCAGTGCTTCCCCATTGAGAATGATATTTGCTGTGGGCTTTTCATAGATGGCTTTTAAGATGTCGAGGAATGTTCCCTCTATCCCTACACTCTGAAGAGTTTTGATCAGGAATGGATGCTGTATTTTGTCAAATGCTTTCTCTGCATCCAATGAGAGGATCATATGGTTCTTGGTTTTTCTCTTGCTGATATGATGAATCACATTGATTGTTTTACGGGTGTTGAACCAGCCTTGTGTCCCAGGGATAAATCCTACTTGGTCATGGTGAATAATTTTTTTAATGTACTGTTGGATCCTATTGGCCAGTATCTTGTTGAGAATTTTTGCATCCATGTTCATCAGGGCTATTGGTCTGTAATTGTCCTTTTTGGTGGGGTCTTTGTCTGGTTTTGGAATTAAGGTGATGCTGGCCTCATAGAACGAATTTGGAAGTACTCCATCTCTTTCTATCTTTCCAAACAGCTTTAGGAGAATAGGTATGGTTTCTTCTTTAAACGTTTGATAAAATTCCCCTGGGAAACCATCTGGCCCTGGACTCTTGTGTCTTGGGAGGTTTTTGATGACTGCTTCAATTTCCTCCCTGGTTATTGGCCTGTTAAGGTTTTCTATTTCTTCCAGTTTTGGTAGTTTGTGGCTTTCCAGGAATGCGTCCATTTCTTCTAGATTGCCTAATTTATTGGCATATAGCTGTTCATAATATGTTTTTAAAATCGTTTGTATTTCCTTGGTGTTGGTAGTGATCTCTCCTTTCTCATTCATGATTTTATTAATTTGAGTCTTCTCTCTCTTCTTTTTAATAAGGCTGGCTAATGGTTTATCTATCTTATTAATTCTTTCAAAGAACCAACTCCTGGTTTTGTTGATCTGTTCCACAGTTCTTCTGGTCTCGATTTCGTTGAGTTCTGCTCGAATCTTTATTAACTCCCTTCTTCTCTTGGGTGTAGGATCTATTTGCTGTTTTTTCTCTAGCTCCTTTATGTGTAAGGTTAGCTTTTGTATTTGAGTTCTTTCCAGTTTTTGAATGGATGCTTGTATTGCGATGTATTTCCCCCTTAGGACTGCTTTTGCTGCATCCCAAAGATTTTGAACGGTTGTATCTTCATTCTCATTAGTTTCCATGAATCTTTTTAATTCTTCCTTAATTTCCTGGTTGACCCTTTTATCTTTTAGCAGGATGGTCCTTAACCTCCACGTGTTTGAGGTCCTTCCAAACTTCTTGTTGTGATTTAGTTCTAATTTCAAGGCATTATGGTCTGAGAATATGCAGGGGACAATCCCAATCTTTTGGTATCGGTTCAGACCCGATTTGTGACCCAATATGTGGTCTATTCTGGAGAAAGTCCCATGTGCGCTTGAGAAGAATGTGTATTCAGTTGAGTTTGGATGTAAAGTTCTGTAGATATCTGTGAAATCCATCTGGTCCAGTGTATCATTTAAAGCTCTCGTTTCTTTGGAGATGTTGTGCTTAGAAGACCTATCGAGTATAGAAAGAGCTAGATTGAAGTCACCAAGTATAAGTGTATTATTATCTAAGTATTTCTTCACTTTGGTTAATAATTGATTTATATATTTGGCAGCTCCCACATTCGGGGCATATATATTGAGGATTGTTAAGTCCTCTTGTTGAATAGATCCTTTAAGTATGATATAGTGTCCCTCTTCATCTCTCACTACAGTCTTTGGGGTAAATTTTAGTTTATCTGATATAAGGATGGCTACCCCTGCTTTCTTTTGAGGACCATTCGAATGGTAAATGGTTCTCCAACCTTTTATTTTCAGGCTGGAGGTGTCCTTCTGTCTAAAATGAGTCTCTTGTAGACAGCAAATAGATGGGTCCTGCTTTTTTATCCAGTCTGAAACCCTGCGCCTTTTGATGGGGTCATTAAGCCCGTTCACATACAGAGTTACTATTGAGAGATATGAGTTTAGTGTCATCATGATATCTATTCAGTCCTTGTTTTTGTGGACTGTTCCACTGAACTTCTTCTTAAAGGGGAATTTTAAGAGTCCCCCTTAAAATTTCTTGCAGAGCTGGTTTGGAGGTCACATATTCTTTTAGTTGCAGCCTGTCTTGGAAGTTCTTTATCTCTCCTTCCATTTTGAATGAGAGCCTTGCTGGATAAAGTATTCTTGGTTGCATGTTCTTCTCATTTAGGACCCTGAATATATCCTGCCAGCCCTTTCTGGCCTGCCAGGTCTCTGTGGAGAGGTCTGCTGTTACCCTAATACTCCTCCCCATAAAAGTCAGGGATTTCTTGTCTCTTGCTGCTTTAAGGATCTTCTCTTTATCTTTGGAATTTGCAAGCTTCACTATTAAATGTCGAGGTGTTGAACGGTTTTTATTGATTTTAGGGGGGGATCTCTCTATTTCCTGGATCTGAATGCCTGTTTCCCTTCCTAGATTAGGAAAGTTTTCAGCTAGAATTTGTTCAAATACATATTCTGGCCCTCTGTCCCTTTCGGCGCCCTCGGGAACCCCAATTAAACGTAGGTTTTTCTTTCTCAGGCTGTCGTTTATTTCCCTTAATCTATCCTCATGGTCTTTTAATTGTTTGTCTCTTTTTTCCTCAGTTTCCCTCTTTGCTATCAACTTGTCTTCTAGGTCACTCACTCGTTCTTCCACCTCGTTAACCCTCGTCGTTAGGACTTCTAGTTTGGATTGCATCTCATTCAATTGATTTTTAATTTCTGCCTGATTAGCTCTAAATTCTGCAGTCATGAAGTCTCTTGAGTCCTTTATACTTTTTTCTAGTGCCACCAGTAGCTGTATAATAGTGCTTCTGAATTGGCTTTCTGACATTGAATTGTAATCCAGATTTTGTAACTCTGTGGGAGAGAGGACTGTTTCTGATTCTTTCTTTTGAGGTGAGGTTTTCCTTCTAGTCATTTTGCTCAGTGCAGAGTGGCCAAAAGCAAGTTGTATTGGGAAAAAGAGAAAAAGAGAGGAGAGAAAGAAGGAAAGAAAAGAGAAAGAGAAAAAAAAGGGAAGAAAAAAAAAAAAAGAAGAAAAAGAGAAAGAAAAAGAAAGGAGAAAAAAGGGGGTGGGGGAAGGAAACAAATCAAAAAGCAAAAAAAAAAAAGAACCACGGGGGAGTATCTTCTGATTCTGTGTACTTTAAGTCCCTTGGCTTCTCCTGGAAGTTGTCAGTCTAGCTGGTCTTCTGGGGGAGAGGCCTGTTGTGCTGCTTTTCAGGTGTTAGCAGTTGGGGGAGCTGCTGTGCCCCTGCCTGGTGCAGGGCTCAGTGGGGGTTGTTTACCCCGTGAGGCCACAGGAGGAACAGCCCCAGTGGCGGGGCCAGGTCTGGAAACCTGGATTCCTGGAGGCTCCGGGGCGGGGCCGCTGATCTGCTCAGCTCGGGGCAGGAGCGTCCTCGCTGTCCTGGGCCCTCCCGGCCTCTGCCTGTCCCGGGGGAGGCGGGATCCTGGGCTGTGTCCCGGCGCCCTGTGCTCCGGAGCCTGCGCTGGTGGATTCGCGCTCCCGGGCCGCGCAACCCCCTCCGCGGAGCCGCCGCCCGAGCCCCTCCGAGCTGCTCCTGGAACCGCGCAGCCCCCTCCGCACGGAGCCTCTTCCTCCGCCCGAGCCCCCCCGAGCTGCTCCCGGGGCCGTGCAGCCCCCTCCGCGGAGCCGCCGCCCGGGCCCCTCCGAGCTGCTCCTGGAACCGCGCAGCCCCCTCCGCACGGAGCCTCTTCCTCCGCCCGAGCCCCTCCGAGCTGCTCCTGTGGCCGCGCAGCCCCCTCCGCGGAGCCGCCGCCCAGGCCCCTCCGAGCTGCTCCGGGTCCCGCCGGTCCCGCCGTGAGCGCTGCAGCCCTTAGGGAGCTCGGCGCACTCTCCTGGGCGCGCAGTTGCTCTGTTACTGTCCCAGGGAGCCCGAGGGCATCCCCGCCCTCCTGGGTCCTGCTCCAACTCCCTGCGAGCCCCTTTCCGCCCGGCAAGGTCGGTGCAGCTCCTGCTCCTCCGGGACGGGGCTCTCCTGTCCTGGGGACACTCGCCCCGGCCTCAGCCCGGCTCCTCGCGGGGCCCCTCCCCCTTGGAGGCCTTTGTTTCTTTACTTCTTTTTCCCCGTCTTCCTACCTTGATAGAAGCGCGAACTCTTCTCACTGCAGCATTCCAGCTGGTCTCTCTTTAAATCTCAGGCCGAATTCATAGATTTTCAGGATGATTGGAAGGTTTTCTAGGTAATTTGGTGGAGACAGGTGATTTGGGGACCCTACTCTTCCGCCGTCTTGCTCCTCCCCCCCCCATAGGTGAGTCTTGATGGGGTTTTTTTAGTTTTTGTTTTTTGGGGTGGGGTTTTTTTTTTTTTTTTGGTGTTTGTTTTGTTTTGTTTTCCTTTAGCCACTCTATGTCTTTTGATTGGAGAATTAAGTCCTATTACATTGAAACAAATTATTGCCATTTTGTTCATTGTTTTCTGATTGTTTTTGTAGTTCGTCTCTGTTCCTTTCTTCTTTTCTTGCCTTTTTTCCTTTATGGTTTGATACCTTTATTTGGTGTTATGTTTGTATTCCTTTCACTTTATTTTTCTTGTATCTATTATAGGGTTTTGGTTTGTGGTTACCATCTCTGTCTCTCTCTACCTATATTTATAGCAGTCTATTTTAAGTCAATAGTCGCTTAAGTTCAAATTCACTCTCAAAGTGCATTTTTACTCTACCCTCTACCATGTTTTATATTTTGATGTCATATATTACATCTTTTTATCTTGTATATTCCTCAACTAATTATTGTAATTATACTTGATTTTACTTCTTTTTAACCTTCATACTAGGTTTTTAACTAGTTAATCTACCATTTTATAATTGCATTTATTAGTGAGATTTTTTTTCTTTCATGTTTTCTTATTTCTAGTTATGGCCTTTTCTTCTCTACTTAAGGAATTCTCTTCAATATTTCTTATAAGGCCAGTTTAGTGTGGTGAGCTCCTTTACCTTTGCTTGTCTGGAAATTTCTTTATTCTCCTTCAATTCTGAATGATAACCTTGCTGATTGAAGTATTCTTGCTTATAAGTTTTTTCCTTCCAACCCTTTGAATATATCATGCCGCTCTCTTCTGGCCTGCAAAGTTTCTGCTGAAAATATCAGCTGATAGCCTTATGGAGGATCCCTTGTACATAACTAGTGGTTGTTTTCTTGCTGTTTTTAAGATTGTCTCTTTATCTAATTTTTGACATTTTAATTATAACGTATTTTGGTGTGGATCTCTTTGGGTTCATCTTGATTTGGACTCTGTGCTTCATGGATTTGGGTATTTTGTTTCCTTCCCCATGTTTGAAAAGTTTTCAGACATTATTTCTTCAAATACGTTTTCTGCACCTTTCTCTCTCTTTTCTCCTTCTGGGAACCCTATAATGCAAATGTTAGTACATTTGATATTGTCCCAGAGGTCCCTTAAACTATTACCATTTTTTTTTTTTTCTGATGGGATGATTTATACCACTAGTCTTCTATTTTTCTGTATCATCTAATCTACTGTTGACTCCCAGTTGTATTTTTCATTTCAGTTATTGTATTCTTCAGCTCTAATTGGTATATTCTTAGGTTTTCTCTTTGTTGAAGTTCACTCTATGTTCATCCATGTTTCTCCCAAGTTTGGTGATCATCTTTATGAGCATTACTTTGAACTTTTTATCAGGTAAAGAATTTACCTCTGTTTCATTAAGGTCTTTTTCTGAGTTTTTGTCTTATTCTTTCATTTGGAAGATGTTCTTCTGTCTCCTCATTTTGCCTGATTTTTTGTTTGTTTCTATTTATTAGGCAAACCAGCTACCTCTCCTTGTCTTTAGGGAGTGGTTTTGTATAGATGTCCCCTGGGGCCCAGAAGTGCAACATTGCCTCCTGCTCAGCAGGCCAGGTACTCATAGGGCATCCCATATGTGAATTGTGTGCGCCCATCTTTTGTAGTGAAGCAGCAGCTGGAAGAAATCCCCCTGCAAAGTGTTATAATGTTGCTGCTTGATATCAGAAAAGTAGGATTCTTGGTGTCCCTGCAATTTAATTCTTAATTAATCTATAAAATTAGTATAATTCATGTCAAATTTCAAAAGACTTTTTAGTGAAACTTGACAAAATGACTAAAATTCTTTTTCAGGATTGTGGCTATTCTTGTACCTTCATATTTACGTGTGAATTTTTATAGTTATATTTTTCACATTATACCTTTTATCCATCCATAGTTCATTTGTGGGTATGGTGTAGATAGAGAACTAATATTATTTTTTCATGAAAATGTCATGTTAGTTAAACTGTACATTAAACTATACATTTAATGGGATCCAAGTAGAAATAGCAGGGTTTTTTTGTTCTTGTTTTTAAGTCTAAACTCTTGACTTCCTCTTCTGTTGGTTGGTGTCAGAGTAAGCACAGGCCTTTTGGGATCCTGATAAGGGGAAATGAATTAGGGATGCATTTGGATTAAGTGATTTGCAGCCATTTTTGTTTATAATAGAATTATTGCTAGCCATTTTTTACTAGGAGTGACTTCCAGAAGTATTCTTGTTGTCTAGGTGACCCCCATGTGTAGTAAGAACCAGGAATATGTCTTAGGTATCCATTACTGGAATGAGACATTGTTGCCTTCTTTCATTATGGAGAATATGCAAGATGCAATAATACTTTATTTTGGAGAAGATGCATTTGTCAGACCATGGGACACTTAAACTTTTTACTGATGTGTTGGGTTCCTAAATCTTTCTGTTTTTTCTTCCAGCTTTATTGAAGTATAGTTGACAAATAAAACTATAAGATCTTGAAAGTATACAAACTGAATGGTTTGTTATAGATATACATTGTAAAAGGATTCCCCCCCAACAAATTAATTAATACATTTCTCACCTCACGTTACCATTTTTTTCCTTTTGATGAGAACATTTAAATTTTACTCTCTTAGTAAATTTCAATTATACAATACAGTATTAGCAATGTAGCCACCACATTATGTATTAGATCCTCAGACTTTTTTCATCTTACAGCAAGATTTTTTTTTTAACCAGACATATTAAATCTATGGTTTATGTGGAAAAGCTAAATAAATGAGTTTCTGAATAAGAACAAATTTTATCTAATCACTGAGGTAACCAGCTAGGGGAAAAGGATACTTTGGACCCATTTATCACATTTATCACAAATTCCAAATAGATGAGAAATTTAAATGAAAAGAAATTTAAATTTAAATGAAAATAAAGTACTAGAGAAACTATAGGAAAATATTTTCATACTCTTGGATTGAAGAAGTCTTCTGAAAGTCAAAAGTTGTAAAAGTAAGAATTGATAAATGTGACACCTCCAAATGAAAAATGTTGATGTGGCATTACTCCTATTAAAAATAGTCAAAAGAAATGTAATCTGGGAAAAGTATTGCATCCTCTATCACAGTCCTGTAACCAGTTTCCCCATAGGAATACCCTCTTTTACAAGTCAATAATAAGTGAAAATTAGATTCAGATTAAAACTATACTGATTTTTCTGGGAAAAAAATACAAAGGTTGATAATACACTGTGTGTAGGTATGGAAAAAGCAATCTTATAGATTGCTAGTGAGACTTTAAGGTATTACAACCCCTAGGAAGAGTTACTTAATAACACCAATCAAAAGTATAAATGTGCATTGGTCTAGATCTAGGTGTTTCGCTGCTAGTACATTATCCTGAAGATATTCTTGCCAGATACAAAATTACCTATATACCAATTTATTCTTTATAGCAGAGATTACAACTACAAAAGACGAAAACAACCCAAATGTCCATGGACATTTAGGCAGTGGTTAAATAAGTACTAGAATGCAGAATATGACATGTAGCTGTACAAAAGGAATGAAGTACTATACATCCTAATAAGGAAAAATCTTCAAGATATGTTATTGGATGGATGAAGGCAAGGTCAGAACCGTATGTATATATATGACAGCATCAACTTTTTTTCACCCAGGCTTTTTATGTACATATATTTATTTATATATATACACATAGAGATTTATATATATATACGCACACATATATTTATAAATAAAAGTCAATCATTTATATTAAGAACAAAACTGTACGATACATGTCTGTATATATTTGCTGATGTGTATATAAACACATTGCTTGTGGAACAGGAAATTAGGTGTCTGGTGGACAGATGCTAAATATAGAATTTTTATAATATATTCTTTTGTACTTTTAAATACTCAGAATTGTGAATATGTTCCTTATTTTTTAATGTTTTTAATGAAATATTAACAAAGAATGATTTTTGTTATTTGGATAAAAATAAAAATACATTATAAAACAAATACGATATATAAAACAGAAGAATTACAAGTAAATTGTATTACAGAATGAGGATCCCATTAGGTCTTTTCATGCAGAATTAATGAGCTAAACGAAAATGAATAAGTGTAAGATCATGTACAAAAAAACATGTGATTTTGGGGCAAGTGGGTGGCTCACTGGTTGAGGATCTGCGTTTAGATCAGGTTGTGATCCCAGGGTCCTGGGATGGAGTCCTACATCAGGCTCCCAATAGAGAGCCTGCTTTTCCCTCTGCCTATGTCTCTGCCTCTTTCTCTCTCTCATGAATAAATAAAATTAAAAAAAAAAAAAAGGAAAAGAAAACATGATTTTAATATAGGCTTCAAATTGAAATATGAAAATGACTGAAGATTTCACTATTATTCTACATTAATAAAAATTATACAGACATACCTCCTTTCATTGCACTTTATTGCACTTCACAAATACTGTGTTTTTTCCCAAACTGGAGGTTTGTGGCAGCCCTGCATCAAGCATTTCTATTGGCACCATCTTTTCAACAGCATTCATTCACGTTGTGTCTTTGTGCACAATGCGGTAATTCTTGCAATATTTCAACTTTTTCATTATTATTATATTTGTCATGGTGATCTATGATCAATGATCTTTGATGTTACTATTGTAATTGTTTTGGGGCAGCACAAACTTCACACATACAGGACAGCAAACTTAACTGATAAATGTCATGTGTGTTCTAACTCCACCACCTACTCGTCAGTCCCTTGTCTCTTACCCTCTCCTTAGGCTTCTCTATTCCCTGAAATACAACAGTAGTGGAATTAGGCCAGTTGATAGCCCTATAATGGCCTCTAATTGTTCAAGTGAAAAGAAGAGAGTTCTAAGTTTCTCAATTTAAATCAAAAGCTAAAAATGAATAATATTAGTGAGGAAGGAATGTCTAAGGCTGAGATGGGTTGAAAGTTAGGCCTCTTGGCACCAAACAGCCAAATTGTGAATGTGTAGAAAAAGTTATTGAGGGAAATTAAAAATATTCCTCTAGTGAACCCACAAATGGTAAGAAAGCAAAACAGCTTTATTGCTGTTATAGGGAGAGTTCAAGTGATCTGCATAGAAGATCAAATCAGCCATAACATTTTCTTCAGGCCAAAGCCTGATCCAGAGCAAGGCCCTAACTGTCTTCAATTCTCTGGAGGCTAGAATAGGTGAGGAACCTGCAAAAGAACAATTTGAAGCTAGTAGAGATTGGTTTATCAGGTGTAAGGAAGAAAGCTCTCCCAATAAAAAACATGCGAGATGAAGCAGTAAGTAATGATACAAAAGCTACAGCAGGTTATCCAGAAGATCTGGCTAAGATCATTAATGAAGGTGGCTACACTAAATAACAGATTTTTAATGTGGATGATTTAGCCTTTTATTAGAAGAAGATGCCATCTGGGACTTTCATAGCTAGAGAGGAGAAGTCAATGCCTGGCTTCAAAATTTCAAAGAATAGCCTGACTCTCTTGTTAGGAACCAGTGCAGCTCATAATGTTAAGTTGAAGCCAGTGTCACTGACCATTCCAAAAATCCTAACACCCTTAAGAGTTATGCTAACTCTACTCTGCCTGTACTCTATAAACAGAACAACAAAGCCTGGATAATAGCATATCTATTTACATGGTTTACTGAATATTTGAGCCCACTGTTGAAACCCACTGCTCAGAAAGAAAGATTCCTTTCAAAATATTACTGTTCATTGACAGTGCACCTGGCTACCCAAGAGCTTTGATGGAGATATACAATGAAATTAATGTTGTTTTCATGCCTGATCATACAAGATCCATTCTGCAGCCCATAGAACAAGCAGTCATTTTGACTTGCAATTATTTTTACTTCTTACATTTTGGGGCACTGGATGGTTCAGTGGCTGAGTATCTATCTGCCTTTGGCTCAGGTCGTGGTCCCGGGATCCTGGGATCGAGTCCCGCATTGGGCTCCCTGCAGGAAGCCTGCTTTTCCCTCTGCCTAGGTCTTTATCTCTCTCTGTGTCTTTCATGAATAAATAAATAAAATCTTAAAAAAAAAAAAAGAAGAAACCCACAATATCTCGGAGGTATGCCTATATCTTGAGTATGGTCTGTGATTACCTTATCTGTAAAATCATGCTCGGTACTGGGCACCCAAACTTTACACCCACGGGCTTAAGAAAATGACCAAAATAGTGGAAAAAAACTTTAAAGTCCTTTTAGTGCTGTATTATAACTGTCTACAAGTATTTGGAAGGTTCTCATATGAACAATTTGATTTTTTTTACTTGGAAAAATAAATATTACGAAAGGTAGTAAAAATAAACTTTCTAATAGGACTGTTCAAAAAAAAAAGTTTTATGCATCAGCAGGAATTGCTCATAAGTATTGAAACATCAGGTGGGTAGCTTAATGAGTTTGAAGGCCCTTTGGATTCTGATTATGTTACAACAGCTCAAAAGAGTTAACACACTGATTTTGTTACCTTACAAAAGGAATGGTGAACCCAAGGTCTTTTTGAGAATATTATTTAAAAACTCTCTGCAGTTTCTGTTTTTTCAAAATAAAAACCTAATATATAGGACTATTATTTGAAAAGGACTATATATATTTTATATCCACTAAAATTCTGAGTGTAAATTACCCAGGAATATTTGAACTCATATATAATATGAGAATATCATATATATTCTTTGGGTATAGTGAAACCCAAAGAAAAAATTTCTTACTTTCTTTTTCAGAGGTTGAGTTTTTAATATCCAAATATGTGATTCTGATTTCCTTTGTATCAGAATTGGAATAAACATGTTTCAGTCTTTACATGGATTGTGATTTCCCTGAGTCATACTTAATTAGGTTTCAGACATGCCTATACACAATTTTCTAGTCAGGTGTAATTAACCTCAACTTCACTTATGTTAAAAGTTTTTCTTTATCAAATTCTTCCTTTAATGATTAAACCACCTGTGTTATTATAAAGAAAAATGTAAAGAAGTAGTATGCCACTTTCAAACAGGAATGAAAAAAGGGTTTTTACCCAAGGACTTTCATTTTCTACAAAAGAATATATTTTTCTCAGGCTTACCTACATCTATACTGTTAACTTTGAGAGCCTACATGAAAGAGCTATATATGAATCTAAATAGAAAGCTTGCAATCCAGAATTAATTTTAGTAGTATTTTGCTTCAGTTATGGTTGTTTTAACTTTTAAAATATATATTCTATATTTTGATATAAATTTGGAATCATTTTTAGTCCAGGATTATTTTTAAAGGTAATTCACTTGAGAGAATGCCTGGGGGGCTCAGCAGTTGAGTGTGTACCTTGGGCCCAGGGTGTGATCCTGGAGTCCCAAGATCGAGTCCCACATCGGCTTCCCTACAAGGAAGCCTGCTACTCTCTCTGCCTATGTCTTCATCTCTCTGTGTGTGTCTCCCATGAATAAATAAATAAATATTTTTTTAAAAGATTTTTAAAAATAAAGTAAATTTACTTAAAATTATTTTCAGTCCCCGTAATTTTTCTGGTAATAGGAGGATTTTGCCCTTTTTTTCTTATAGAAGATAAGAGAGAGAATAGGAGATGAGGTGAGTAGAGCTCATGATTTTTGTCATACTAGGCTACTTTGATACTCAATACAGTACCCAGCAGTCCAGAATTTCCGTTCAGTGCCTTCTCCCCAAGAGTAGAACGGTTTTGAGACATCGCTTATTCTACCTTTTTTCATATTCATATATTATCTGTATCTGCCTTTTTTGATCAGCTATTGGCTTCTTTAACAGGCAAGTAAATGTATCATTTGCAAGATAAACTTAATGAAGAAAAATATCAAGATTGAAATAAAAGCTATGGTATTGTACTTAAACTCTTTTTCATAAGAAATTACAATAACTTTATTCATATTACTCTTAGTTTTCATGGTTACACAAAGTAATCCACATCATACTTGTTATTTAAATGGAGAGATTCCTAATTTTCAATCCTAAATTAAGGTACACTTTTATATTCTTTATGAAAGAAATAATACAATAAGTTTCTTTTTTTTTTTCTTCTTCCTTTTCTATGTAGCCTCCCTGCCCTGCATTGAGCTCTGTGCTCAGTGTGGAATCTTTAAAAAAAAGAGACAGAGAGAGAGAGAGAGACGCTTAACCCAGGTGCCCAATTTCTACTTTTTATGAAATTTTTTAGCATCTGATTTTATTATTTGATAATTTGCAGAATACTCTTATTAGTGGACCTCTCTAATGATTTCCCAGAATTTAAAAATTACCTTTTCTTGTTACTTAATTTCTCTTTTTTTTTTTTTGCAGTGTTCTCTTTGCCCATAGGTTTGCTTTATTTATTATCAAAATAGTCTAGCCATATGCTGCTCTAAAATTTTCTCTTTGCTTCTAACCTTCTATTCCATCTAACATATATTCATCCACTTGCATTGGATTATATCTCAAGCAGGTTCATTACATCTTAAGTGATTCTATTTTTTTTTCCAGTAAAGGCTTTGGAATTAGTGGTAATATAGTGTTCATGAAAGCATTAAAAAATTTATTCTTGAGATGCAAAGTGTCTATTCATTTTTAGTGTAGACTAAAGGCTCTGAAAGGAACTGATAAGAAACTCTTATATCCACATCACAGTGTATGAATTTTATTTTATGCCACCTCTCTCTGTCTTCCTTTTTCTTTATTGAGTGTTGATCTGACATGAAATTCCTTGTCCCACTAGGAACAGTGGCCTAGGTAGTCCTTCAGCCACTCATGGATAATTTATTGCTTATAAATTGGGTTTCTGGTTCTAAAGTAATAAGCCTATTCACCTCAAAAGAACAGATCTTGAATATTTTTGTGCAGCAAGTCAAAACACACTTACATGCACAAACACTCTGAGCAATCTGATAGTGTTTTCTGACAGTCTTATTTTTTTTTTAAAGAAGACCTGAGTGCTTCTGTGATCAAAAAAAAAATATGTACTCTATAACAGAAGAATTAATTATGAATGCCACTGTTGTTACCTGAAATTGTGTGGAATGGAACACCTTTATACGGTAATGAACTAGAATTTTCAGCATATTTTGTTGTGTAAATGGAACAATTGGTATACCTACCAACCTAAATCTCTTCTCAGTCCTGAAGAACTGAATGATTATCACTTTCCCTTTGTACCTTATAAAATGTGTTGCCACATTCAATCTTGGTTCATATTCTTTTTTACATGCTTCTTTCAAATTTTATACATGTACAAAAGCTACAAAAATATTACAAAGAACTCCTATACAGTTGACCCTTGAACAACAAGGGTTTGAAGTGCATGAGTCAACTTATTGCTGATGTTTTCTAATAAATACAGTACTATAAATCATTTTCTCTTCCTTATGAAGTTTTTAATAACATGTTCTTTTCTCTGGCTTACTTTATTGTAGGAGTACATTATATAATACATATAAGATGCAAAATATGTGTTAATCAACTGTTTGTTACCAGTAAGGGTTTCAGTCACTAGTAGGCTATTGGTAGTTAACTTTTTGGGGAATCAAAAGTAAAGGCATGGGCCCCTGGGTGGCTCATGAAGCATCTGCCTTCATCTCAGGTCATGATCCCAGGGTCCTGTTCCGTGGAGAGCCTGCTTCTCCCTCTCCCTCTGCCTGCCACTCCCCTTGCTTTTTGCTCACTCTGTCAAATAAATACATAAAATCTTAATTTAAAAAAAAGTTACATGCAGATTTTCAAGTGCACAAGAAGTGGGTGCCCCTGACCTCTGCATTGTTGAAGGGTCAACTGCATATCTTTTATCCAGATTCACCCCTTTTTAATATTTTGCTACATTTATTTTTCTTATTCTGTCTCTCTTCTCCCACCCATACACACACACATACACACACTTGTAATTTTTTTTCTGAATGATTTAATAGATTGAGTGCATTGTATAGTTTTGCTTCTTTATAGTTTATTTCCTAGGAGTAAGACTATTCTCTTACATAATCACAATATACTTCTCAAATGCAGCACAACATCGATAGCAATATTTTCATCCATTTTTGTCAGTTGTCCCAGTAATATCTCTTTATAACAGTTTTTTCCTGGCATACGATCCAATTCAGATTCATGCATTACTTTTAGTTATGTCTTTTCAGTCTCTTTTAATCTGAAAATAATCTTCAGGCTTGTCTTTTTTTTTTTATTTTGTTTTCATGACATTTGGTGTTCTTTTAATTTTATATATATATATAAAACACATTTTTTCTTTTAATTTATATATAAATAATTTTACATATATAAATATATATGAATTTTATATGTAAATAATTTTATTTATAAATAAATGTATATACATATAAATAATTTATAGATAAATAATTTTATTTATATATATATACACACACACAAATATACATATACACACACACAGATCGCCCTTGAACAACACGAGTTTGAACTACACAGATCCACTTCTTATAAGCAGATTTTTTTTATAAATGCAATATAGTACTGTAAATGTGTTTTCCTTGTAATTTTTTTAATAACATTTACTTTCTTCTTGCTTTTTGTAAGAATACATTGTATATTACATATAACATACACAATATGTGTTAGTCAACTGTTCACGTTAGTAAGGCCTCCAGTCAGCGATAGGCTATTTGTGGTTATGGTTTGGAGGAGTCAGATTCTCAACAATATGGGGGATGAGCACCCCAAACCTCCACATTCTTCAAGGTCAACCATATGTATCTTCCTTTTGAGATCTCATCCTCTACTCAACTGTAACTAAAACATGACCACCAGTGCTTTTCAGCTCAAATCATACCTTTTTTGTGTCTCAGATTTCCAGCTACCTATTGACATTTTTATCTAAATGTCTTTCTGGAACTTTAAACTCAATATTTTTGAAAGACACAGCTCCCTCCCACATTCATTCCTCCCAAAACAAAAAATTGCTTCAGCTGACTTCATTTCTGTGATTGTACCGCCATTTTAAAAGCCATCTCTGCTTGAACCTTCAGAATAATAATCCTTTCGCTTGCTCCTATGGGTAATCACTTGTCATTCTTCTGCTCCTGTTGTATCTCTAAAATCCTCTTCACTTTTGTTGCCACCAACCTGGATCAGCTCTCATTACTTCTTACCTGATGTCCTGTTTAAATTGTGCACAGTAAACTCCTAATAGGTTGCTCCATCTCTTCCCCACTCAGTTAATCCTCTTGCCCAGACCTGTTCTTCCTCCCGTAATTGTGCATTCTGACTAACTAACATCATCATTTGTGGGGGCATTTGAACAAGAAAGCTGGTGATTCACAACTACTTTTTTTCCCTTCACCCCACTTTGCATTTATTCAACTAACATATATTTGTTTGTAACTACCATATAACAATCACTGTGGTAGATGCTGGCATATATATTAGTAAATAAAATAGAGATAGTCCCTGCTGAGAGTCAGTTGAGGAATACAGAAAATAAGCAATTAGATATTATTATATTATAATTATGCTTTCGTGACTGTTATGAACTGGGTATTGTGAGGAAGAATAATGGCCTGGGCAGGGTATACCATTATAGAATAAGCAAGAAAAACCTCTCTGATGCTTAAGCTAAGCAAATGTCATATTATTTTCCATTTCTTTTTTTTTTAAGATTTATTTATTTCATTTTTTTTTAAAGATTTTATTTTTTTATTCATAGAGACACAGCTAGAGAGAGAGGCAGAGACACAGGCAGAGGGAGAAGCAGGCACCATGCAGGGAGCCCAATGTGGGACTCGATCCCGGATCTCCAGGATCACGCCCTGGGCTGCAGGCCTGCAGGCGGCGCTAAACCGCTGTGCCACCAGGGCTGCCCTTATTTCATTTTTAGAGAGAGCATGCATACCCTATTTTGATGTCCCTCCTCCCATTCCCAGTGATTAACAGGGGAATACTAAGTTAGCTAGTTCTGCATAAAATCATGGTCTAGGAAACTGACATGTGGCCTAAAGAGGAATTTGCCTTTAAAGGAATTTAAAGGAATTCTGAAATGTTAAGTTAATGGAGAACTTTTAAAATTGAAGATTTTGTAACAGCATTTTTGTGACATTCTATAAGACAAAGGGTCTAAGATAGCAGAAGACTGAATGTATGTTTTCTGACAACAATTATAAATATAATAAGCACTATTATATAAGAAAAGAAATAGTTTGGGTCAAAATCACATCAAGAAATGAGTAAGGATGTTTAAAGATGAAAAAGATAAAATGGAAAAATAGAAAAATAACATAAACTATTCTACAATAAATTTATTGAATTTTTTTTTTTTTTAATTTATGATAGTCACACAGAGAGAGATGAGAGAGAGGCAGAGACACAGGCAGAGGGAGAAGCAGGCTCCATGCACCGGAGCACCGACGTGGGATTTGATCCCGGGTCTCCAGGATCGCGCCCTGGGCCAAAGGCAGGCGCTAAACCGCTGCGCCACCCAGGGATCCCCTGAAAATTATTTTAAAATAAGAATTCAGAATCTTGATAATTCATCTGTAATGACATTTCCCAAAGGGAAAGTGCTGTTTCCCAATTTCGGTTACATTTTCATGCCCAGACTGGTCAAATTTTATTTATTTATTTTTTCTTAAAGATTTTATTTATTTATTTGAGAGAGAGAGACAAATAGAGCACAAGTGAGGGGAGGGGCAGAGGGAGAAGCAGACTCCCCGCTGAGCAGGGAGCCCAACATGGGACTAGATCCCAGGACTCCAGGATCATGACCTGAGCTGAATGAAGGCAGATGCTTACTAACTGAATCACCCAGGTGCCCTAATGGTCACATTTTTAAAACACAGTGGATAGTTTCTAGATAAAATTCCTAAATGAAAGGGTGCTAGACAGATACTACAATGAATTGTTTACTATAGTAATTAATAAATAATTGAAAAAATAAGGAAATAAAGCTCAGAAAACGTGAACTCTTCAGAAGCAATTTTTCATTCAATTTGTCTTAAGGCCGTATTAAAGTTAATGATGAAAGATACATTTAAGTGTGTGTCTCATTAACAAGCTTAAAGAGAATGTTGATAGTAAGACCAGGATTTCAGATTCATTCATCTTATGGACCTTTGGCAGGGTGATGAGGGTAGAGGGACAGGTCAGTTCCCTGTCCTCTTTTAATTCTAGCCAGCTGCCTCACAGATGTGTGAAAAGTGGAGAGAGTAGATAGAATCAGTACAAATATGTAAATACTACTACAAAAAAACCTCAAGTACATGCCCTCCTGGTGACTTATCAGTAACATCATGTTTGTAAGTAAAGGAAAGTACATTATTATATGTTTACACAGTTTTTAGGATGCTTTCTTAGAAGTCTAGAATCATAGTTGGTCATTATGCATGTGAATTAAACCAGAAAGAGAGAGAGAGTGTGTGTGTGTGTGTGTGTGTGTGTGTTTATACAGCTTTTATTTTTTTTATAGGCTGCTGCTCTGTTGCTTTGGGGGGAAATTTTCATAGATTTACATTTGGTAAATATATCCACATCCAAAAAAAGATATGTATAAAAATTGGAATGCCAGCTAACTAAATCAACTCATAAAAACTTCAGTTAAAAGTAAGATATTTTCCACGATTATTTTAAAATATGATGTTTACTGGAAGGAAAGTCCAGAGAATTACCACAGATGAAGTGTGAGTGTATTTCTCCCACTTGTAAATGAGCTCTTATTTCCTACAGTGTATATTCTGGTCCACAATGAGTCATTTTCAACATGTTTCAATTTAACTCCTAATACATTTTTAAACTTGGCAGGCATATTTAGATGAACATTATTTCCAGTTTTAGAGACTGCTTCTAAATTATACTTCAGTATTGCAGTCATCATGAAAAGTTCTTTCAGTAAAAAGGAAACAGGATTGATTGGAAGTGTGTGTTATAGAGGAGCAAAAAAATGGTTACCACCAAATAAAAGTCAGATAGTTAAGCTTTAAAAATTTTGTTACTACCTAAACTCTTTTAACATTACCTTAAAACGTTGTACTTATGAGATCCTTTTTATGGGTAGAAGACACTTAAAAAGGAAAAGATAAAATTTATCCCAAACAGTAAACCTAGTATGTATTGATCTCTTACTATTTAAGTGTTTTATATGTATTAACTTTTTTAATGCCCGCACAATAGGTATTGCTTATTTTCTATAAATCATTCAGGTTTTCTCTTACAATCCATGGAGCTTGGCACATTTCTGGACATATAACTAGAGCTACATGACTATTTCTAAACACTAATAACTTTATGGAGAATTTTACATATTGCTAACTCTTGATAAGTATTTAATAATTACCATTTATAAGTGTGTGCAATTCTATGAATTTCTAACATTTCATTTAACCAACTTATCCATTGTTACTATTTTAATATTCTTTATTTCTATTATGATTTTTACACTGTGCTTTATTACTTTAACACCAAAAGTTCCCAAAAGTTTAGAGTTGGGAAAAACTTTGAGATCATTGAAAACATTCAACTTTTTGCAAATAGGGAAACAAATCCAAAGAAGTTATAGAACATCCACAGGTAGGTGTCTGCAGGGCCATACACCCTTCAGAAACTCCAGGAGCACTCTGTTCCTTACTTCTTCCATCTTCTGGGGGCTCCAGGAGTTCTTTGGCTTTGGCCACGTCACTCCAGTCTCTTCCTCTGTCTTCACATTACCTTCTCCTCTGTAGGTCTCATAAGGTTGCACATGATTGCATTCAGGGCCCATCCAGATAATCCAGGGTTTTCCTCTCAAGATACTTAATCACATCTACAAGGCCCCTTTACCAAATAACAATATTCACAGATTCTAGAGACTAGTACATGGACATGTATCTTGGGGAGGGGCTGCCATTCAACCTACTACATTAAAAAAAAAAAAAAGGCCTTTAAGTCACTTAAATTAGTATTTATTCAGATTCTTCAATAGGAGTAACATTTTATTTTTACATTTTCCAACCAGAATTTTATAAGGTGTCAGCTAATTTTAGGAGTTGTTAAAATTCTATAAAGTTGGGTTACTTTTTGAAATTTCTAACATGATATTAAGCAAATTACCAGCTCTTGAACAAATAACACCTTAAGGATTCTAGATTCTGTACCATGATATATGATGTATATTATTAATTAAAAGTCATCTGACATGATTTTTAGTAAGATTTTTATAAGAACATCATGGCAGTGATACTGGTTTAAAAAACAGACATTTTTAAGACAGTATAAAAATAAAGCTTTAAGGTAAGCTATATTAACTTCATTTAGACTTTTTAATTGCTTTTTTTATATAGCATTAAATTTTGCTTTACTGTATTTGAGATTCAAAATAAGACCTTGAATGCTTCAATAATGACTGTTTCACATTTTATTTTTGTTCTACTTACTTTTTTCATTTGGCAAACTTGTAGCCCTTTCTGGTTTTAATAAATGTTTATGTGTAACCTGTGTATTTCTGTGGTATGTGCCAGATATGTGATTATTTTGTTTTTTCTGTAGGAATCATTATTACTAGATGTGAAGATACTCTCAATTCCTTTTAGCCATCGAAGTGTTACTGTAAAAGAAAGAAGAAATATAACTATATGTAATTCCTTACTCTAGAGAATTGAATGAAATTTCATACATAATTTTAAGTTCTAAATAAATGTTAGCTGTCATTTATTATCATCATACAGTTAGGTGATTTTTAAAGTAAAATATCTGTGTTCTCTTTCAGCATCATAAAGATAAAAGGTTAGGAGCAGGCTCTGACTAGACCTAGTAAATCAATTTCATGCAAATGAGTAGCCTTCACTGTTACAAAGCTCTCTGAAGAAAGAGCTCCCTTTCTTCAACTTATTATTTATTTTCATCATTAGTAATTTATACTATTGATAATTCCTTTGCATTTTTTGTAAGTTTAAAAAAATATATATCCAAGTATTTTTAAATGGATTTTTTTAACTTAAAGGCAATGTTTCTTCCCTTTTTAAGAATTTATTTATTTATTTGAGAGAGAGAGAGAGAGAGAGAGCATGCTAATGCAAGGGGATTAGCATGGAAACGGAGGGAAAAAGAAAGAGAAAATCTCAGCAAACTCCGTGCTGAGCAGGTGCCATGCCCCACAGCTCAATCTTACCACCCTGAGATTGACCCTAGTGGAAACCAAGACTTGGATCCTTAACTGACTGAGCACCCAGGCATCCGTGTTTTTTCCTTTTTAAAATGAAAAGTCTGTATATTTGTAAAAAGTAAGAAATGAATTAATGCATCTTTAAACAGCAAAACTTAACTGACATCCACATATCTATTATTAGAACTTGAATGTTTTCTTTTAATTCCCTCGAACCCTAAATGTGAATTTCTGTGGCTAGGTTATTCACAGGTACTCCAAATGTAATGATGCCTGTCATTTCTAAAATTCTTTGTGTCCAATGATAGAAAATGACCAAAAGAATACATCTCCCGTGGGGGATCGCTGGGTGGCTCAGCCCAGGGCGCAATCCTGCAATCCTGGGATCGAGTCCCACGTCAGGCTCCCTGGATGGAGCCTGCTTCTCCCTCTGCCTGTGTCTCTGCCTCTCTCTCTCTGTGTCTCATAGATAAGTAAATAAATAAAATATTTAAAAATATATATTAAAAAAAAAAAAGAATACATCTCCCTGCCTCCAGGCAGGAGCACACCCAGATCATTCTAGTCAGATAGGCTGTTCATATGTAAACCTGTAAAAGAACTCATGTACCTGTAAATGACAATGAAATGTTAGCTTTGAAACAATTTTTTAAAGTAGGAAAATCAAGGTATGGTTTATGAGAATGGAATGTTCTGTATGTTTGTGCCACAAACATGTCTATTCTTATTCATTTGTCATCTTTTGCCATTGGTTAAACTCTGCATTTGACCCAGAAATAAATCAACAGATGCTTAAATGAGAAATATGTTTTGAAATTCAATCATTTGTATATAGTAAAGACAGATTTTGTTAGTCCAAAGTTACAGCATTTGTAAAATAAATTAGATTCTTTAAAGCATGGGTGTCTAATTTTTGAAAGTAAAAAGTATTAACTGAATGCTTCTAAAGGATAATATTTGTTAGCCAATTTTCCATATCTCTAGCTGCTGTATTCCACTTGGTATTCAGTCAGTATAGCCAATAATGCCTCTTTTCAATATAGAAACTTCCCCTTCCCATCACAATCAGTAGATCCCCTGAGCATTCCACTTGTAAGAAATTTGTAAGCTCAAATTGCTTTTCTGCAGGCTTATGTACCAGCTTTAATCCACAAATTTTAGACAATATTAGGTTTACAAATTATAATTTATACCAAGGTATATCTAAAGTCTATGGCTCCTTAAGCTGTACATATTTCTTTAATGATACAGAGCACTGGAGCAGTGCTGAATTAAATGGCTCAAACTTTTCATAAACTTTCAATAAAAAGAATAGCAATAGTACTTCTTATATAGTTCATTTGGATAGGACTATGAAGAAGATACCTTTTTTCTTTTTATGAATTTTATTTATTTTTTTAAGACTTTATTTTTAGATAAGTATGTACCCAATTTGGGGCTCAGACTCAACCCAGAGATCAAGAGTTGCATACTACATCAATTGAGCCAGCCAGTAGCCCCTATGAATTTTATTTGATTTGATCTTATAAACACTTATGAATTTTTAACTGCAGATACCATCTGAAAAAGGTAGATTTGTACCTACTTAATTGTACATATGTAAAATTCCATATAGACAAGCTCATTTTCCCTTTCATTTTATAACTGAACCTAATGAAATCAATTGCCATGACTAACTATTCCTGGTGAGAATTGACTCTCTTTAACTCAATTCTATGAACCCTTCCCTACTTCCCTTAATTCACTGATGTGTGAATGAACCTAAGGTTTCCTTCTTTTGTGAATTCCAAATGTTTAACACTGCTCGCCTTATTTCCTTTTATTATAAATGACAGTCAACATTATGAACTCTTCACTTTACAAAACATGTCAAAAAGCAACAGAATGATTCAACAGTTCTATATATTACTCAGTGCTCATCACAATAAGTGTACTCTTAATCCTCTTTATCTATTTCATCAATTTAATACACAGATCTGAAGGGCATTCCAAAACTTCATAAACCTAAATATAGGAGGCAAAAAAAAAGGATTGTCAGGAAACAGGTAATTCAGTTACCTGATTTGAAGTGTACAAGTAGGGAGGTATGGTTTCATAGGTTGGTAGGCGTGGAATGTCAGGAAAAAGAGCTTATATTTATTCTTGTGAGAAATTGGGGTGACATGATAAGAAATCATGTCAAAAAATCACAGAGTAGGGCCACCTGGGTAGCTCAGTGGTTGAGCTTCTGCCTTCAGCTCAGGGTGTGATCCTGGAGTCCAGGGATCAAGTCCCATGTCGGGCTCCCTGTGAGGAGTCTGCTTCTCCCTCTGCCTTGTCTCTGCCTCTCTCTCTGTCTCTCATGAATAAGTGAGTAAAATCTTTAAAAAAAAAAAAAAAATCAGGACACCTGGGTGGCTCAAGCGGTTGAGCCTCTGCCTTTGGCTCAGGTCATGATCCTGGAGTTCCAGGATCAAGTCCTGCATCGGGCTCCTGCAGTGGAGCCTGTTTCTCCTCCCTCTGCCTATGTCTCTCATGAATAAATAAATAAAATCTTTTTAAAAAAATCACAGAGTTAACTTGGTAGTAAATATGATATAGGTTCAGGGTAATAATACAAGATACTCTGGTTAGGAATTCCTAAAGTCTAGATGAGCGATAACAGTGGTCTCAATTGGTATGCTGGCATGGGGATTAGATGGGAGACTTGGTTCTAGAAATACAGCTAGGGGATGATGAATGATAGAGCTTTTTCTACCCTGCTCTCTATTCACCCATCCGCTCCCATAGAACAGAAATGTTTGATATGTTTGGGCCATATTCTAAGACAGTTTGGGCCATGTTTCTAGCTGGGTGGTCTCTAACTGAAAGGTCACAATCAAGTACACCTTCCTGTGACTGGAACAAAAATAGAAGGTTGGCGCTCACCTGCACCTCTTTCAGTCTTCTGCAATATGTATTCTAATGTAGTCTCCAGGAACCAGCCAGTGTCAAGATGGGACTGGGGCTTATTAGAAGGCTCTCTTAAACCTATTACATTCTCTATCCCTGTCTACCAGAGATCTCTGAATTGAGGTTTTCACTCTAAGCTCAGCTATTAACATAATCATATTTCCCATTTGTGTCTGACCCCTTTCTACATGTCTTTTCAAGAACGTCTTGCTGAGGGATGCTAATTTTAATGAAGCATGAGACATTTCATGGATTTTTCTGAATATCAATCATCACATAGCACTCAATCCCACTATCATCACAAATGAGTGGATCCCACAGTCTGCATGCATTAGAGGCAGTATAGTTTATCTTGAAGATTACTATTCCTAGAAGGAGATTGCCTGGGTTATGATACTGGGTCTTTTGTTAGCAGGTGCTTGACTTTGGGAAAGTTTTTTAGCTCCTATGTGCCTCAGTTTCTTCATGTATAAAGTAAAGATAATAATAGTAATTTTACTAATATAATTGTGAGGACTAAATGAGTATCTGACATAGGGTTTGTCACATAAACACTAAATATTAGCTGTTGTGGTTATTACAAGATTTGGTAACTGACTAGATTTGAGTGTGTCTTTGGAGTTATTAGTGATTTCAGAATTTACTGAGTAGCTGAGATGACAATTCAAAAGAAGAATTACTTTTTCAGAAAGCAGAAGTGATTCATGGATGAATGAAGGTTATGATTTTGATTTAGAATTTGAATTTCAAAACCCCATTCACATATAAAAATATAGTAGATAAATGGGAATAAGGGTCTCAAGCCTGGTGGAAGATCAGACCTAGGAAATAAAGATTTGGGATATGTCAACATTGCTTAAACTTATAATAAGAACTCTGAAATTTGGGAAGGGATTTAATAAGTACTGTATATTGGCTGTGGTTCAGATACTGTGTTAAATGTTTTGAGGGGTTTTTGAGTAATTTCATTCTATTTATTTTGCACAGATGCTATTTTCTTAAGTAAGGAAATTAAGGCTGAGGGGTTTGTTTCTTAAAATTTCTTAGCTAGAATCTACAATCATACTACTAAAACTGATAAGTAACTTCAGCAAGATTGCAGGACATAGGGTATTTATGAAAGAAGCCAATTGTATTTCTGTATACTAGCAATAAGCAGTTGAAAATTGGAAAGTAAAAGTTCCTAAAAATAACATTTGTAACAGTATCAAAAATATTAAATACTTAAAGACAAAATTAACAAATTAAGAAGCAAGTACAAGTTGTACACTGAAAAATGATAAATATTACTGAGAAAAAGTAAGGCAGACCTAAATAGAAATTATAGAACACTCAGTATTGATAAAGTATCAATTGTGCTCAAACTGAATAACAACAGATTGAGTGCAATCCTGATGAAAAACTCAGCAAGTTGTTTTTGTTGTTATTTTTACTAACCTCAAAAATGCATGGAAATTCACAGGACCCAAAAGTCCAAAGCAATTTTTTTTTTTCAAAGCAATTTTTAAGAAGGAAAGTACCAGGATAATTCAATAAGGAATTGTTGAATCCAATATCCTGGAACATTTTTGTATCCATATGCAAGAAATTTAACCTCAACCCTTACCTCACATGAAATACAAAAATTAATTTGTAATCATTTATAGATCCAGATAAAAGAAGTAACACTAGAAAGGTAGAAAAAGCATAAGAGAAAATCTTAGTAAAATTTGGTTGATCAAAGATTACGTAAATACGACATAAAGAACATGAACCATAAAGAAAAAACTTGTTATATTGGGACTTCATCCAAATAAGAAAATTTTGTTCTTCTGTAAGAAAGGAAAAGGCAAGTCGCAGACTTGAAAATATTTGCCAAACACATAAAGTAAATATACAGAACTCTTACAACTTAAGAAGACAAACCGCCTGCTTTAAACATTTTTTTAAATGGCCGAAGGTTTGAATAGATACTTCACAAAAGAAAAAATGCAAATGACCAATAAGCAAAAGAGAAGCTACCCAACATCATTATTAATCATCAGGAAAATAAAAACTCAAATCACAAATTAGATACCACTGTAACTTACAGAATGACTAGATTTCAAAAGACTGATATTACCAGATGTTGGCAAGATTGTGGGTCAAGTGGATCCTCCATTGAATGTATGAATGTATAATTTATACAGTCACTTTGGAAAACAGTTTGGTAGTTTCATGGAAGCATACACTTATGGTATGATCCGGGAATTCTAGTTATTTACCCAAGAGAAAAACATGTCCACACAGGAATTGTATGTAAGTAAATGCTTTTGCAGTTTTTTTTCATAATGGCCCAAAACTGAACACAACCCAGTGTACATCAACTAATAAATGAATGAACACATTTTGGCACATACATACCACGATGAACTCAGCAATAAGAAGGAACTACTCATACATGCAACAACATGGATGAATCTTTTAAAAAGCACTTTGTTGAATGAATGAAGGCAGATACAAAGGGCTACATACTATTTGATTCCATTTAGGTGACATTCTAGAAAAGACAAAACTAATAACAAAGCAGATCAGAAGTTGCCAGGAGCCAGAGTTTGGAAAAAAGATTTGACTTCAAAGAAGCACAGAAAATTTAGGGGGATGATGGAAATGCTGTATATTATGATTGTGGTTATGGTTACATGACTGTAGACATTTGCCAAAATTCATACACCTACACATTTAAAAGTGGTGAATTACACACTTTATATCCCATTAAAGTTTTTAAGTGGAGAAAAAAAAAAAAAGAATAGCCAGTGGATGATTGTGCCAATATTCAAATCTGTTTCTCTACTTTTATGGCAGTAGTGGGAGGGCCAGACCAAAAACTCATTGGAAATTTAAGATTTCTATTTTCAGATGACATTTGGAAGTGGAAACTAGCTTATAAGAGGTTAAACTGTGAAGGTACAGAAGCACCAACTGTAAACAAATGGAAAAGGAGGAGGGACCATTAGCTTAAGAGGATAACTAAGGTGAAATTTGAGCTTTTCCCCACTTTTTTAGTACACAGGAACACTAAATATATTTGTGAGCAGAAGAGAGGCAGTCTGAAAGGAAAAGTTTGAAAATGTAATCAAGAAGTGATCATTGAGGAAGTTACTGTTTTAGTATCAAGAGGTTAAATGGAGAACTCTGGTCCTTTAACCAGAGAAGAAACGTTACCAGAAATGTTATCAGATAGGAGTGTTGGAAAATAAAGAAAGTTAGGATGAAACGAGCTTTGAGGTAGAGAGGAGGGAACCAGAAGAAACCTTTGCTGGATAGGTACTGATCTTAGTAAAGAGAAAGTCATCAAGAGAGAATAAAGTGGCCTCTCAATGATCTGAGAGCTTTGATAAAAGATGACTTTTCGAACAATCACTACAGAGAATATAGTGGTCTAATAGACTTGAACAAGTTTATTCTAAGCAGTAAAAGCCAGGTCATGGCTTGGTTAGCATGTTGTCTATCATTAATGTCCTACAGCTTCTCTTAATTCAAATCGTAAGTTGACAATTCAAACCAGAGACAGACCAAATCTAGCCAGCCATCCGTTTTTTCTGTAACCTGCAAGCAAAGAATGGTTTTTATATTTTTTTAATTAGAAAAACTCAAAAGGAGAATATTGTCATAGCGCATGAAAATTATATTAATTTCAAATGTTGGTGTCCTTGAATAAAGTTGTATTGGAGCACAACTACATCCATTGGTTTATAGATTATGCGTACCTGCTTTTGTGCTAGCAACTGCTCTGGTGGGTTGTTGCAACAGAGACTGTATGGCCTGCAAAACCTAAAATTAAAATTTTACTCTATGGCCTTTTACAGAGAAAGTTTGCAGACCCATTTATCTAAAGCATTTATGCCAGCTTTTCAGCAGCTTAAGTTAAGTAGCCGGGGTCACTAACTAGTTATCCATGTCTCTCTCAACAACTGTTCACAAACCTGAGCAGATAGGTCACTATTTGTAGATTTCCTTCCTTGATATCAACAGTGATGTTCCTCATTTATTTCTTTAGCTGAGTAAATGGGAAGTTATTTGACTTTGAAGACATAGTTCTATGTCTTGGTGAGATTAACTTGTTAACATTCCACTAACTGGAAGAAAAACCAAACTCTGTGCTTCCAAAATGTCCATATTTTAAACAATTAGAACACATCACTCTTCATAGGAAAAAATATGAAACATGATGAGACCTCTTGACCAGACTGAAAAATAGAACTGTTTGGCCAAGAAAACATCTGAGGTCACCTATCATTTTTCCCACAATAGGCTTTTTTTTTTTTTTTAAGGATTTGGCTATCTTGAATATTTAATTTTATTCAGCAACCACTAACATAGTAGTACTTACTCTACCAGCAGTTTTAAGTATTTTACTAATATTAATTCATTTAATCCTCATATGATGAAATTGTTTTCATTACCATGATACAGATATGGAAACTGAGACAGATAGGTAGGTAGTAAGGCGCAGGTGTAGAATTTGAACCCACACATCTGGCTTCAGAATCCTTGCTTACTATAGTTATATGTAAACATTCAAAATTACACTATGTAAACAAATACCCTTCAGTCTCGTCACATGAACCTTCAGGATCATCTAAGGCACTTTCTGAATTATCCTACACAGTTTTCCAAAATATATCACCTTTACTGCTTTTGTTATTTTTTCACTGTTTGAATCCCTTGATGATGATTCTGTCACTGGATTTTTATCTTTAGCCACAAGTACCCCTTCAAATAATTAGGGAAAGTTTTTGTTTCTCTTCTTTTGGCATGTTTGTGATCTTCAAAATGCGATTGATTTAGATATCTTTTTAAAATAATCTTTAAACCTGTTTCCAGTGTAGTTGGGAAGCTGTATCCTAGAAATATTTATTTAATCTATTTTAAATGTCTTTATTTTTATGTTTATATATTCCTTCAAATGAACAATATCCGCATTCAAAATTTGCACTGATTATGGTTTTTGCAAGCCAATTTGTCTTCCCTAAATAGTGTTTTGTATTTCAGGGAGAGAATACTCAGGGAGAGAGATTTTGTAAGAACTCAAAAAAGTAATACCTTTTTTGTTTTAAGGATAATTTTGAAGGAAAGGCCTTCTCTTCTTTTCATTCCCAGCTGTATCAGTAAGCTACAGAGCCAAAGCAAAGGGAAATAACCTGTCTTGGCTTCCTTCTCTGACAACCATCACACCCTTAATGACCTTCCACCCTCCTTGAACTTCTGGCCTAAAGCACAGGTTTTCCTCTGCCCACATAGAGCCTTTGTGTGTTTTATTCTTTTTGCGGAGAGCCCTTACCAGTTTTCATCTTTGTCCACCTTTCAGTCGTGTTCTTTGTCTCTAGCCTCTTTCTCCTTCAATTATCTCAGATTGTCCTCATTTACCTGCCAATGGCATGTTGCTGAACATTGTGGATGTGTTTTTGGCACAAGCTTTTGTTTAACTTTTTAAAAATATTTCTTTCTCTCTTGGATACAGTATGTTAAAGTGTAAGAGCCCAGAAATTTGAGGCAATCTTGAATACAGATTCCAGCAATGCTACTTCCTTAGGCAGATTAACTTTTCTGTGTCTCAGTTATCTCTAAAAAGAGCATAGTACTAAATTCTTTGGTAGAGTTTTGGAGATGATTAAATGAAAATATATATATATATATATATATATATATATATATATATATATATATATACATGGAAAACAAATACAAACCTAAGACACCAGAATGTTGGGCAGCCCCGGTGGCGCAGAGGTTTAGTGCCGCCTGCAGCTTGGGGTGTGATCCTGGAGACCCGGGATCGAGTCCTGCATCGGGCTTCCTGCATGGGGCCTGCTTCTCCCTCTGCCTGTGTCTCTGCCTCTCTCTCGCTCTCTCTGAATGAATAAATAAATAAATCTTAAAAAAAAAAAAGACACCAGAATGTTAGGCTTTTCTCCTTTGTGTTGGTCTCTTTGATGTTTCTCTTCATGTATACCTTTAGGGTTCATCTCTGAATATTGATTACAAGCCTCTCACAATCACTTCTTTGGATCTTGGTTCCAAAAGCAAGTGAGAAAAAAAAAATAATAAAGCAAGTGAGAGAAAAAGAAGAGGAGGCAGGGCAATAATAAGAGCACTGACTTTCAACCAGCCTAGAGAAGAGGAGCAAGACTTTCTGGGATGGGGAAACAAGGAAAATATAAGAAGACTGAGGGCTAAGAAAATATTTAAGAAGAAAAGGCATTTCTTCAAAATAATAATCAGAGATTCTTAAAATGTTTATTTTTTCCTTCAATTAATATTTATTGAGTTTCTTTGATTATATTGGGTACTTTATTATTTCATGTTTACTCTGACCTGTTTGTATATAGCCATAAACAGATTGTTAAATAAATACCTAGGTACACAGACATTTTGTGGAATCTTGTAAGCTTTCTCATTTGATGAATAGCTGTAGAAAATAAAAATCTGATTATAATATGATGTGTTAACTGTAACCTGGCATAACACTGTATTTTATATCTACTTGTTTGAAAATCCCAAGCTAGTGGTTTACAGAAAAACTAGTTAAGTGGTTATTTAGTAACTTAGAGTGGGGAAGTACACCTATCAAAGTGATTTAGTTCTTCTCGTTATTGTCTTATGTTTTTCTTCTTCGTTTCTGTTTTATTTTTATGCCCTAGTGATTGACTTCATTACATTCTTGTGGGTAGGCTACTGAATTGCTTTTACATTCCTAAAATTGTGTGTACTTTTTGCAATTACTTTAACTCATTACAGAACTTAGGTGTTTCACATTGTCATATCACACTAACTTTGCTTCCTCTTTTGCATTTCTGTATTTAAAATATTTAGGATGTTGTCATGTCTCCTTCTACACCTTAGTCATTAACCAAAGTGTACATTTTTAGAAACTTTAATCTTTCTTAGCTCAGCTGTACCTATCCTATAATCATTTTGGTTTCTTTTTCCTCACTCCCTGTAATTTGTTTTCATCTTACGCTGACACCTAACCCTGGAAGTAATCATCATGTTAATTCACTGGTTTTGTCATACTTCAGAAAAAAGACTACCCCTCATCAAATTAATTTGTGATACTTTAGTGTTTTTTACCCTGGCTTGAACCTATTTAGTAATTTAAATTTTATAACATCTAAAAATGGTTAATAGGACTCCATTCTTTAATGCAGTAAATATTCATTAAAAGCTTATACACTAGATCCTAAGAATCCAAAGATGCATTAAGCAACATTCTAGCACTCAAGGAACTTCTTTTTTTTTTAATTGTACAAGGCACTGTGTCAGCATTTTCCATATATTTGCTCTTTGAATCACTCAGAACTCAACATTCCCAAGTCTGTCCTCAGGGATTTTGATTCAGTAGGTCTGAGGTGGGGCTATGCATGACACCTAGAATATTCTTAGAAGTTCCACAAGGGGTTCTGATGGTTATCCTTGGTTGGGCTAGATAAAATTAAGCTTAGGGGTCATCCTCGCCCTTAGAAAAGAAAAAATTCCTGCCAGCTCTGTTACCAAACTATCTGGGTTTGAAGTCCTAGGACTCTGGTCCATAGATCCCTATTCAGGAGTTTCTTTAAAGTCCTCATGGAATTCTATAGCCCATTCTTAGTACAGTTCTGTGTTAAGATTTATAGCATTTGCCTGCTCATAGGAAGTTGGTCTGAATAAACATTTTTTATATCCCTTTTTGCCTTATTCAGTACTTTGTGTGTTAACCATAATAAGTTGATTTCTTTTCTTTGAGCTATGTATTTTGGAAAAATAAGACAAAACTATGATTAGCTTCTATCCCGCTACGGTTCATACTTGACATTACTCCATAAAAGCATCCTCTAAAAGTACTTATTCTTGTGAGTTTTTTTTCTAAGAGCAGTTTTTAGGTTCAAAGCAAAATCAAGAGGAAAATAGATCTTATGACTATTTTAGATTCAGTTTTATATATTTTGATTTTTTAAAATGTATCCTAACACTCTGCAGTATATGCTAAAGGCAGCAGGAAATAGTTTTGAGTGTTGTAAAGCACTGATATAATAAATACTCTTGGTTCAGAGGATGATTCAAGCTGAATTTTAAGTGTCACGTTGCCACATAAGGGAAAATAGCTGCCCATTCAAACACTATTATAAAATATTTCACTCTAATTTTATCTTATGTATGCTTTGATTTATTTTAAGGCTACATTCCTCTCATTTATTTCACTTAAGTACTTTTATCCTCACATACCTGCAGCACCTATTTTTTGCCTTTATAAGATGGCCAAACATTACTGCATATTATTTATTAATGACATTACATATTTTATTTGATCATGATATGATAGATGCATTGAATTACTCTAAATGGATGCTTGAAATTCTTATAAATCCATGGTGCAGTTGTTAAACATACTCAGCGTTTTTAACCCAGCAAAAAAAGATTTCTCACATTCATTTAAGAATTAGTCTGTAAGCCAAAAATGACAGATGTAGTCTTACAGCTGAGAAGTGAACTTGTTGAAGAAATTGAAATGGCAGAAACATTTGGAGAAATACCCCAGTACCTTTAAATTCTTTTCTCTTGTCCTGTAGTAACCATTGTTGCAACATTGATGGCTATTTTTATAACTTTTCTCTATCTGGTTTCTCTTTGGCTTAGAGAATTTCACAACTGAAAGGAAAAGATCAGAGTTACCAGAACTCTGATTCTTTGTAATTTTATATTCATATTTTTTAACTTAAGTAATTGTTCTCCTGATTTTCATTAAAAACAGTTTTCATTCAGTATCAAGATATATATTTTAAAATTTAGTAATATCAAGATGATAAAAACAGAGAAAACATTTGGCAGAACAACAAATAAAATCTCTTAAAAAGCAATTTCTATTTTAATATTTAAATAACATTTTCTATTTTAATATCAATGAAAAGAAAGCAATTTCAGATGTGTACTCTAACATATATTAAGTTTTCTGGGGTTTGTTATTTCTTTTCTTTTCTCTTTCTTTCTTTCTTTCTTTCTTTCTTTCTTTCTTTCTTTCTTTTTTTTTTTCTGAAGTTTGATTTGCCCACATATGGTATAACACCCAGTGCTCATCCCATCAAGTGCCCTCCTCAGTGTGGAGTTTGTTATTTCTTTGGGAGTTTTTTGTTTTGTTTTGATTTTGTGTATTTCAGAGGTTTTGGAGGGGTGGGGTTTTTTGCTTTTGTTTTGTTTTTGCTTTTTTGAAGTACCAATTAGGAATTATAGATTGAGTGTGGTACAACAACAGTGCTTATTATTCTTGGAATCAGAGGTCTTTCAAATGTTTCAGAATTTTAAAGAACTAACCAACCAAGATTTATTCTACTAGACATTGATGATATATACTTCATCCCTTGCTTGGCTAATAATACTTTATTGTGAGAAGTAAGATATATTTGAGCCAGAATTATTTGTATCAAAGGTAATGTTTCATTTTTTAATTTGCCTGTATCAAAAACTTTTGAGTTGCATGTAGTAAAATTATTTTTTAGTCAAATCACGTAACACAAAAACAACTAACTTTTTTCTCTAGCTTTCCTTTTCCCAGATATCTTTAGCTATAGTGAAACCATTTTTTTTTTAGGATTTACACTTTTTCTTTTCTTTTTCTTTTTATATAAATGTAAATATCCTTATGTGATTTTAGATATATCTGTAATACATATCTATATGTATACGTAAGTAAATGAGTCAAGTTTATATTTTTAAAAGAAACACATCAGAATATATGGATCCAAATTAGAATACCCTGCACTAAAGTAGACATGTTTGGGGCTCTTATACTTCTCTCTACTGTACTGGTTTTAGTCAATAGGACTGCTTTACAAGCATAGTCCTTGGAGCAGCCATCAACTGGAAAGGCCTTATTCCTTCAAAGATGTATTTTGGTTCAGAAATTCAGACGTTATTCAGAATAAAACCCATCGCATTGTGTGGGTGAATAAACTGTGTGCTACTATTTGGTGTAAAAAATTAGGTTAAGAAATTGGGGAGAGATGAAATGTCTAACAATAGAGAAATACTTAATGGAAATTATGGGGCCAATAATAATGCTTATGAAAGGGGTTTAATAGTATAAAAGCTTTTTAAGTTTTATCAGCAAGGGGCTGCCTGGGTGGCTCTATGGTTTAGCGCCACCTTCCGCTCAGGGTGTGATCCAGGAGACCTGGGATGGAGTTCCACACCAGGCTCCCTGCATGGAACCTACCTCTCCCTCTGCCTGTGTCTCTGCCCTGCTTCTCCCTCTGCCTCTCTCTCTCTCTTTCTCTCTCTCTCTCTCTCTATCTCTCCCTCTCACTCTTCCTGTTGTCTCTCATGAATAAAATAATAAAATCTTTAAAAAAGAATCAGCAAAAACAAGGATATCAAATTCTATGTGAAGGTGTGATTTACATATATAAAGAGCATAGTAAACATATAATATCAAAGATTGGTGAGGATGTAGATAAACCATATTTCATATACTTCTGGTAATATTTTAAATTTATATTGCTATTTGGGAGGAAAATTGGGCAGAATCTATTAAAACTTAAAATCTTTTGACACAATTCCAATTCATGATATCACTCTTAGAGAAACATTCACTTGTGCATAGGACGCATTATTTGGATGATCTTGAAAATACTAGATTTAATTTTTAAAAATTAGAAAGAATTGAATATTCATCAGCTTAGAATTAAATAAATGGAGTGATATTAATTAAATAATTTTGTCTGCATTGTGATCTCCTGTGTAGCAAATGAAAGTAATGAGGTACTGACAGGGAAAGATCTGAAAACATACTCTTAAGTGAAAAAAGGAATTTACAGGGTATTTGTGACACAATGCCATTTTTTTTAAAGTAAGAGGAAATGGATATATCCTTCTGTGTATAATACATGCACGTTGTTTAAAAAAATCTAGAAAAATACACAGAAAATTGATAATGATGTTTATCTCTAAAAGGAGAAATGGATTTGAGAGTGGTAATGAAAAAATCTTTATTCTTTATCTGTAATATTTGAAGCTTTTGCCCTAAGAATGGATTTGATAAATTTCTTACAGAATTGAAAATAAATTTGAAAATGTTTACTTGTGCAGAGAAGATAAGAAATATATATAGATATAAACAGCAGTTATCATTATGAGCTTATGAATGATATTTGTCTTTTATTATATAATCAGTACAAACATTTAAAACACTTTTTTAAAAAGACACCAACTGTAAATGGTGAAAGGACATTTCTTATGTGACTTTTTAATTACCTCAGTATAAAAATGAATCAAAATATTTTTTAATTTATTTATTTTTAAGGATTTATTTATTTATTTATTTGAGAGAGAGAGAGAGAGAAAACGCAGGAGTGGGAGGAGTGGCAGAGAAAGAGAATCTTTAAGCAGACTCCTCACTGAGCACAGAACCTGATATGTAACGATCCATCTCAGGACCCATGAGATTATGATCTGAACCAAAACCAAGAGTCAGACACTTAACCAACAGAGCCACCCAGACACCCCTCAAAACTATTTTCTAAACAATAACAGAATTATTTGTTCAAATAAGTATCTTTTTCCCAGTCCTATGAAATACTTGCACTCATCCTGTTAACCAGCTGAGCCACCCAGGCACCCCTCAGTGATGCTGTTTGTGGTTCATTGGTATCTAATAATTAATACCTAACACAGGTGTGCAGTAAGTATTTTTAAATGAATTTGATGTTAATGAATGAAATATTTTGGTTAATGGAAAGTTAGCCCTATATAAAATAGCAATTTTAAAAGAATAAATTTAAAATATACTTTTGTAAAAAAGTATTGTGTCTTCCTGTGCCTCACTTTTAGTATGCTTTAAATATGTACTTGGTAGAAATCTAGTTAATGTACTGTTCTATATATGTATGTGTGTGTGTATATATACACACACACAGATATATACTGTTGGAACCAGAGGAAAAAAAAACTTTAGACATAATTAAAAACTCAAGGATTTTGTATCTTTAACCTAAGACAATTAGCTTTTTCTCAGTCATAGGAGCAAAAAATCCAAAAAAAAAAAAAAAAAACAGGTTTTTTCCTCAATTCTTAGTTGGAGTAAGTGAATCTTATGGTTTGGTTATTTATTCAGTAATTTATTCAGAGGCATTTTGGACATGTTATACAGTTTAGAAATACATGTGGTACAGGTCTAGAAACACAACCAAAATTCTTTGTAAAAAGAATGAGTCTTATCCCCTGGGAATTAGAAATAGCAGGCACAAAGATTATTCAAGGCGTGGATTAGTTATTAGCTCAACCAAAATGAATAATTTGAAAAGGATCATCAAATCAGAGAGGCCCTATTAAAAGAATAAAGAGGAAGGGGCCCCTGGATAGCACGGTGGGTTGAGCGACTAACTCTTGGTTTCGGCTTGGGTCATGATCTTGGGGTCATGGAATTGGCCCCCTGCATTCAGCTCTGAGCTCAGCAAGGAGTCTGCTGTGGTGTGTTTCTCTCTCTCTCTCTCTCTCTCTCAAGTGAACAGATAAATCTTTCCAAAAAAAAGGACAAAGAAAAGTCTGAGACAGCAAAATAGAATGGGATTGGGGGATTGGTAGCCCACCTATGTAAGATGGATTCTCAGTTGACTAGAGATATCAGCCCCTGTCAACTCCAATTTCTCACAGCAAAATCCACCAAAGGCTTCCTATCTGGAGACTCCAGTGCATCTCTGTTTCAAAGTGTTCCCTTTACGTGCAAGTTTATCAGCAGCCTCTGCCCCATTTACTTTTAAATTTTATAATGAGATATCCTCCTCACACAAAGGATAGTGGTCCAGCCATGACTATCTACTCCTTTGTATTTTTCTGAGTCCCACAGTATTTTCTCTGTGTTGACCCAGAATACCTTTGAATCCTTTCTCTTTCTCTCAGTTAATCCACCTAGTGCCTGACTACTAAAAATCCTTCCCTAAACCCTTGCCAGACACTGAAAATCCTGTTACTTTGCTTAGCTTCTTTTGCCAATCTTCCTTGTGCAGATTTTACTTCCTATATTCTGTCTACACACAGTTGTCCTCTGGCACACAGACAAATGCCTTGCCTCAACTGCTGCACTGCCTTCCTTCCAGATTGGACAAGCTCTTAAAACTTCTTAATGGAAGGACTGCTTCCTGGTCCTGATGATTACAGGAACTTCACCACTGAATATAATCTATTTTGGGTATTTTACCTTAGGATGGCTATCTACCAAATGAGAATAGATAACTGGGTTCAGTTATCTAAATATCCAGTTTTAACATTGAGATAGCCATGAACATTTTGTGTACAAAATTCAAAGATCAGTTGTTTCTTGGGGGCATAAAAAAACTGACATTAAATAAAAGGTTAATTATATAGGTCCTTCACCTTTTTATCCAACAATAAACTTGTTGATAGAGTTGGAAATAAACCATATGCATTTCTTGGCTTAATAATCAGAGTGTAATGAGCAAAACTTTCATCATAGTGTATATGTAAAGACTACTCCTATAAATACGGTTATAAAATCTTGTTGTTATTGGGGCACCTGGGTGGCATAGTCGGTTAAGCGTCCAACTCTTGGTTTCAGTGAAGGTCGTGACCTCAGGATCTTGAGTGGCTTCCATCTCCATGCTCAGTACGGAGTCTGCTTGAGCTTCTCTCAACCTCTCCCTCGGCCCGTCGACTCATGCTCTCTCTAAAATAAGTAAATATTATTTTTTAAAAACCTGTTGTTATTTAGTGTTTTATACAGTGCTTTTATTCAAATGAGTTCTACCATTTCTTTTTTTTTTTTTTTTTTTTTATTTATGATAGTCACAGAGAGAGAGAGAGAGGCAGAGACACAGGCAGAGGGAGAAGCAGGCTCCATGCACCGGGAGCCTGATGTGGGATTCGATCCCGGGTCTCCAGGATCGCGCCCTGGGCCAAAGGCAGGCGTCAAACCGCTGCGCCACCCAGGGATCCCGAGTTCTACCATTTCTGAGAATTGAATAGCATGTTGATGTTGATCTTTCTCCTACAGTTGTTTCTCAGCATTGCAGAACATACCATGCTACTTGGAATTACTTCACCATAGCCTGCAAACATTTCTTATGGGTCAGCATGTCTGTAGCTCCCTTTTTTACAGATGTTTTTTGCCTTTTAACTTCTCTCCTTCTATCTCTTTATAGGAAATTTGACCTCTCAGGGTTACTGTGCTGAATCAGATTGTCAAACATAAAGTTGTTAACATGTGAATAATAATGACTTCATTCAAATAAGATGTCCGTTCACCTTATGAGGATAAGATGAGAAATCAGAATCAATAAAGTAAAATGTGACAGGTTATATCACCAAAACAAGCAAGCAGGAATTACCTGAGATCGCAGTGCTCACTCTTTTCATCACCTGATCCTCATGCTGGAACTGCTTTTGCAGCTGTTTCTTCAGCATCGTCACAGCTCACTTTAACAAATTCAGAATTTTTACATAGGCATCTAAACTGGAGGCAAATTATTTCATTGTATAAACAACACAGGAATAAATTAGTACTTTAGAATTATCATTTGACTTATAGAAGTGTCAATTTATTAAACTTAGTGTTCTCAAATTTCTAGGAGATACCTATTGTTATTTAACTTCTCAATAAAGGATAAGAGTAATAGTGCTAAAAGTGACTTTCTAATGCTGTGTAGTGAATAAGAACAGGTGGAGCAAAAAGCTGAGCCTGTAATTTCCTATTTAGAGTTGGCATTGATTACCCACAATGTCTTGAATCCATAAAAAAGCAAACTTTGCAGTTTAATCTTTTCAAAGCAATTTTAAAGATCAATATCACATTCTAAATGACTTACCTAGAATTTATTTTGGTAATGCAGTGTCGTGTGTTCCCTAGTTAGCATACAAAATAGATATTGATTTCACACGTTTTATACACTTATGTTTATAAAACAATCTACCCCGAGGACATTTTCGTGTCAGTAAAATGTTGGATTAACAAATGTTTGAGTAAAAGAACTTTTTTTTGCCACTTCACACCCATGAGAATAGCTGTAATAAAAGAAAATAGACAATAGTAAGTGTTGATAAAAATGTGGAGAAATTGGCCCCCTCCTAACTGCTGGTGGGACTGTAAAATAGTCCAGCCATATTGGAAAGCAATTTGAGAGTTCCTCAGAGGTTAAAAATAGAGTGAGGGATCCCTGGGTGGCGCAGCGGTTTAGCGCCTGCCTTTGGCCCAGGGCGCGATCCTGGAGACCCAGGATCGAATCCCACGTCGGGCTCCCGGTGCATGGAGCCTGCTTCTCCCTCTGCCTATGTCTCTGCCTCTCTCTCTCTGTGTGACTATCATAAATAAATAAAAATTAAAAAAAAAAAATAGAGTGACCATTTGACCCAGCAACTCTTTTCCTAGATATATAACCAAGAGAAAAATATGTTTACACAAAAACTTCTACACAGATGTTCATAGCAACATTATTCATAATAGCAAAAAGGTAGAAACAGCCTATATGTCCATCAGCTGATGAATGGATAAACAAAATGTGGTATATCCGTGCAATGAAATACCATTCAGCCAAAAAAAGGAATGGAGTACTTATTCATGGCACAACCTGGATGAACCTTGAAAACATCAAAGTCATATTATATTATTTTATTTGTATGAAATGTCCAGAGTAAGCAAATCCATGGAGCAAGAAAGTAAAGTAGTGGTTGCCAGGGCCTGGGGGGAGAGGGAAATGGGGAGTGCTTGCTAAGTGGATATGAGTTTCTTATTTGGGATGATAGAAACATTTTGTAATTAGATAATGGTGATGCACAACTTTGTGAATATATAAAAACTATAAAAACTGAGTTGCCTACTTCTAAGGATTAATTTTATGGTGTATATATTATGTCTCAAAAAATAGCAGTGTTTGCTTACCTATATAAAAATATTTTTAAGATAAAAATGTAAAAATTTTATGTGTGTATGTGTGTGTGTATAATTACTGGCAGGACTTTCCAAAATGTTAAACACATAAGCTGGTATTCACCTGAAAGCCTTGCTATATATTAAATCATGTGTACCAATATACATTGAACTTCCACCAATCTGAATGTCAGATGTTTTTTCAAAGACAAAAGAATGCCAGAAGTGAAGTAGCCAAGAGCAAATATCTCATGCATATCTTTCTTGATTATTCTTTGAATGTTATTTTATTATCACCTCATGAAATGACCTTTAAAAGCTTATCTGATCTAAGAATTATCAGTTCAGAATATCATGTAGTACTAGAAAGACCAATTACTATAGAGTCAAATATGGCTGGATTTGAGACCCAACCTATTATTTCCTAGCAGCTTCTTCCGGTTAAATTCTCTGACATCTCTGAGCCTTAGGTTTCTCATTGCAAAATCCCTAGTAGGGTTGTTGTGAGGATTACATGAGATACCCTGAATAAAATAGACTGTGTTCTCTGCTTCCCTGCAGTACATATACTCTGTTTCTTATCTCTACACTTTCCACCCCAGTCTTCCTTATATACTCCCCACTACACAAACTCAGATCTATACAAACCAAATTATGTCTCCTTCTTCTATTCCTATTGAACCAAGGGATTACCCTATTGAAGTACTTGCCATATTGAATTTTCATGTTTATTTGCCTATCTTCCCCAGAAAACTAACTTGTTGGGAGGGGAGCCATTTTGTCTACATTGTATATACATTTACCTAGCATAGGGACTAGCTGAATAAATATTTGAATAAATGAATTTTAATAACATATCTAGCATTTTATTGGGTTCATAATAGCTCTCTAAAACAGTATAATGTGTCCTGTGTTTTCCTCTCTAGAACATAATCGTCCTGAAGCATTTTCAAATTTATAATATGTGGTGATTTATATATGGAAAGGGTTTTATTACTAGTTAGACCTATGGTATGAAGAAAATGTTCCTTATCTGTATTATAAAAGACTATTTGTTATATATTTATCTCTGTAATGTGTGCATTATGTTTTCTTGTAATATCCAAATATATATATTTACTAACTTAAAATTTATTTTACAAAAGTCCTAAGAATTTGCAGTCCAATGCGCATATTTCCTGCCATCCTCTGACGTTACTTAGAAAGTAGCAGGCTTAGAATCAGTTTTGCTGTAGATTTAAGAAGGCCTTTGAAATGTATAGAAATTAAATCATTTTAAGCAATATAACTGAAACTTGCTCTTATTATTTTTTATTTTAAATGTCTTACAAAATAATAATAATAGGCAATATTTGGGGATGGAAGGAATAAAAAAAAGGAAGCAGTAGAGGTAGTTTAATTGGTATGTTTTGTTCTCCACACTTAGCATATTTCCATACGTATGCCTATCTAAATTATTTACAAAAGCTTTGCTGTATAAGTTATTAACTACATAATAATATGGGGGTATAGAAAAAAGTAGAAGTCATGTTTATGTTTATATAAATCATTGAGATTTCTGTAAAGTCTCATAACCATTCTGTTTCTTTCAGGTACAGAGAACTGCAACTTAGTACAGAAAGCAAAGTAATGGAATATCTCCATCAAAGTAAATTAAAATCTTTTGAAACTGAGCGTGTTCAACTTATACAAGAGGAAACTGCAAGAAATCTCACACAGTGTCAATTGGAATGTGAAAAATATCAGAAAAAATTAGAGGTACGTATACAAACTTTTCTTTTAAAATTAGCATAAGAAGAGTGTGGAGTCTGCTTAAGATTCTTTCTCCCTCTCTGTCCCCCTTTGCTCCTCCCTCCACCCATGTGCTCTCCCCCTCTCTCTCTAGAATAAGTAAAATCTTAAAAAAAAAAAAGAAAGAAAGAAAAAAAAATAGCATAACATGGGGCCCTGGCTGGCTCAGCCAGTAAAACATGCAACTCTTGATCTCGGGGTCATGAGTTAGAGTCCCACTTTGAGCATAGATTTTAATTTTAAAAAATAATAAATAAAATAATAAAATTAGCATAGCATGTAAGCTCAATAAGTATAGGGTGAATATCATATTGAGCTTTATTTTACCTGTAGGACCTAGCACTGTCTTGTACTTGTACATGAGAGCATGCATACACACACACACACACACACTCACAAGATATGTGTATTTCAGAAAGATGTGTAACAAAAAGGACTGGAATTGTTAGAAAATGAAAAAAAAATCTCATTCTCAGCAATCAAAAATATATAATTACTTGGAATATTTTTAATAAGAATAATGCAGAGCCTATGTTAAGAAAAGCATACCACTTCACTAATATATAAGAAACACCATCTTTCTGGAAGGTAATATTCAGTATTACATATTTTCTTATTTTTATCAAGTAATATATGTTTATTTTTAATCAAATACTAACATGCTTGTTTTTAACTGAACAAAGTAATTCTGTAGTATAACTGGGAAAAAAAACAAAGAATAATTTTTAGGATCTCCTTATTTGTTTTAGAGAGAGTGAGAGAGATAGCATGTGCATGTGAATGGTGGGAGGAACAGGGGGTGAATATTAAGCAAACTCCCCACTGAGCTCAATCTCTCAACAATGAAATCATGACCTGAGCTAAAACCACTAGTTAGATACTCAATTGACTGAGCCACCCAGGTTCCCCAAGAATAAAAAAAATTTTGAAGAAAATTGTTAAAAAGAAATAATGAAAAGAAATGTGTATCACATTTTAAAATTCATTGAGGCAAGAACAATTAAAACACACTGAAGAAACATCCATAAGTCGTATCAGGTACAAGCTCATGACCCATAATTACATAAATTTAAGAATGTATTCATTGTAAAGGTTATATTACAAATCAGGGGGAAAGGTGGATTAGACAACAAATAGTGCTGTGATAATCATTTGAGTATTTAGAGAAAACAGTTTACATACTTCACACTGCATATCAAAATAAAACTCAAATGGATCCTAGATAAATGTAAATACAGAACTATAAAACTATTAAAAGTAAATACAGATGAAATTTTATATCAGTTTGGGGATTAATTCTGTTGATGTGTTGATTAAAAGCAGGGGAAGGGCACTGGGGTGGCTCAATCAGTTAAGCATCTGCCTTCGGCTCAGGTCATGGTCCCAGGGTTCTGGGATTGAGCCCCACATTGGGCTCCCTGCTCAGCGGGCTCCGTCCTCTGCCTTTCTCCCTGCTTGTGCTCTCTCTCTCTGTCAAATAAATAAATAAACTCTTAAAAAAAAATAAAAATTAAAAAAATAGGGGAAGAAATATAAGAAAAATAAAACGTTTAATGTTTCTATTAAAGGGCAAAATGAAGACTGAAAAATATTTGTGTTATGTAGGAGAAAGGGCTGTGTCTTTACTTTTGAAAGATCTCTTATCAAAACGATATACCTTCCTCTTCTAGAAAATAGATGGAAAGAAGGAATGTACTGGTTTTAAGGAAAGATATGCAAATTGCTAAAAAATAGATGAAAACATGCATTCTCCCTAATAATTACAGAATTGTGAATTTAAACTCTTTTCTAGCTTTACGTAGATCTGTTTATTGTTTTCAGACTACTGGCAAGAGTACCAGTAAGAGGAAATCTCATGCAGTTAGAAAATGGAACATACATCTCTTCTGAGGACAATATGGTGACCTATGTTAAAGTCCTTAAAAAAATTGATCCAGTAATTTTAAAGGAATATTATCTGAGGAAATAATAAGAGATGTTTGTAAGAGTTTGTATTAATGGAATATATCACAGCCTTATTTATTATAGTAAAAATTAGAATTTGTTTAAGTAGTAGATAAACAATTTTCAGTTAGTATGTTATAAACCGTATTTTTTGTGGGACACCTGGGTGGCTCAGTGGTTGAGTGTCTGCTTTCAGCTCAGGGCATGATCCCAGGGACCTGGAATTGAGTCCCATGTCCGGCTCCCCATGGGGAGCCTGCTTCTCCTTCTCCCTCTGCCTGTGTGTCTCTGCCTCTCTTTCTGTGTCTCTCATGAATAAATAAATAAAATATTTTTTAAAATAAAATAAAACTATATTTTTGCTATAAACATGAATTCTATGGTTACATGTAATCGTGTTCCTGAATATTTTAGATTTGTGGGAAATAATTTTAAAAATCGAATGAAAGTATAATAATGTCATTAGCATGATTAATTAGCTAATAAGTTTTCATTACAATACTCTCTCAGAGATTACGTTTCTGCAAAGCATTCTGATAAATAAAACTAAGATTAACAAGATAAAGATTCTCACAGAAAAATAAAGCCTTAGAGAAAAATATTAAAATGATATTAAATACATATATAAAGAAACAGAAACAAAAATTGTAGATAGTGTCTACTTCTAAAGCAAACTGGTGTTGAGCATTTAAAATTTTTTCAAATACCTTCTTCAGGAACCTACTACAGTCATAATCTGCAACGGCAGGTTCTCCCACACATTTTCAGTCAGACTGTATTTGATCAGCTCTAATTTGAAATTCATCTTTTCAAGGTATATTTTCCATAGTTTAAATTTCATAATTCCTAGCAAAATGCCTTTCTCTTTTTTTTCCCCCAGATTGGATGACTGTGCTTAAGAATGTGTCTTGAGGCAAGTGGAAAGGGGATGGGGGTATATATAGGAAGACAGGGAAACCATTTCCCTCTTACTCTGTACTTCTGTTTGTTTAAACATTTCACTAAATAATACTTTACAACACATGGTACTGATGTTTTTTGAACCATTCTATTATTTTTAGCTGGTTGCAATCCATATTGATTTCATTACCTCTTAAAGGTTACAACTTGCAGTATGAAAACCACTCTCCCATAGAGAGTGAGTGGTTAGTGAATTCAGTTGACTAGCAATTATTGTGTTTTTTTGTGTAAAGGTAATGGAGAAACATTTTGGCAAAAAATATTATGATTCTAAAAACTGATTGATAAAAGTGAGGCTTTAAGGAAATTTCTTTACATTTCCTCCTCTGTTAAACTGGGAGCCTTGAGAAGACAGGAACTATTCATTTATCATTATGTTGCCAATACCTAACACAATGCTTTGCTCATGGTGGATGCTCAGTAAATAATGAATGAATGAATGGTTTGGTGAATGTTACTATAGTAATATTATTGTTCGAATCCATTTTTCTGAAATCCTGGAAGGTATTTCTAAGAATTCTTATTTACAGTGAATTTAGAGAGAAATCTGTGAAAGATAAAGATTGTTGTATTTATGTACTTTTCTGTGGCTTTTACCCAATATTTTCATTGATTTATAATTTGGAGATAATATATTTTACTTCTTTTTTTTAAGATTTTATTCATTTATTCATGAGAGACAGAGAGAGAGAGAGAGAGGCAGAGACACAGGCAGAGGGAGAAACAGGCTCCATGCAGGGAGCCCAACGTGCGACTCAACCCCAGATCTCCGGAATCAGGCTCCGGGCCGAAGCATCCCTAAACCGCTGAGCCACCTGGGCTGCATATTTTACTTTAATTGCAAAGGCTCCCAAAATACAGACTTTATATTTTTATCTCTTTTTTAAAGCAATTATTGACCCAAAGTTTTTTTATCATTTTTTTTTTCTTTATTTAAGATTTTATTTGTTCATGAGAGAGACACAGGCAGAGAGAGAAGCAGGCTCCTCGCAAGGAGCCCAATATGGGACTCGATCCGAGGACCAGGATCACAGCCTGAGCCAAAGGCAGATGCTCAACCGCTGAGCAATTCAGGCATCCCGTGTTATCATTTGTTTTATATGTAATTACATATATCATCTTATGTAATTTTGTATCATCATTCTATTATTTAAAGTAAGGAAATATCCACTGTGAAAGCTTAATATCTAATGGATTTCTAAAAGCAGCTGATCTATTTTATGCACTCATGTTCGAACTCAAATATTTGTATGTTGGTTTGTCATAAAGAATCTTTAATATAATAGCCTTCCATTGGTCCAGTAATCAAGTTCTTCTTTGGCTTTTCAGAAACACTAATAAATTTATAGCAACCAGTCAGACAAATCCAAAGTAAAAGGGAATTCTTCACCATGGAGTACAGAGGTATTAGGCAATCTCTCTTCTGTGTTACAAAATGGAGTACAGAGGTTTCTGGCAATCTCTCTTCTGTGTTACAAAAATAGGAATTTTAAATTATATTTCTCAATTTAATACTATTTTTTAAATCTCTTATTAAAATAATACTTTTTGGGATGCCTGGGTGGCTCAGCTGTTGAGCATCTGCGTTTGGTTCGGGCCTGATCCCAGATTCCCGGGATCAAGTCCTGCATCAGGCTCCTTGCATGGAGCCCCGCTTCTCTTCCCTCTGCCTGTTTCTCTGCCTCTCTCCCTCTCTGTGTGTCTCATGAGTAAATAAATAATCTTAAAAAATAAAATAAAATAATACTTTTTGAAATATCTCATCTTCAACATTTTGATTGTTCATATCTTTAGATGTCCATATCTGCAGGTTTTCATTGTGGTATTTTCATTGAGGGAAGTGGAGTACAGACGAAAAGTATCAACTGTGTTGTGAGAGTAGTCATTTAACACTGTTCTTACTGATCCTCTTTTGACCATGGAATTAGTGTGATCAGCCACCAAAGTCTTAATGAATTACATCTCAATATAGTAAATTCTATGAAAGCTCTAGATTATTTCACTGACTAGCGATTTAGTATAATGAATTAATAAGTCTCTAAAAAATATATTCCCAGCTGGCAAGAATAAAGAAGAAATAGTACTAAAAGATGAATTTTCTTTTTCTGATCTAATCAGGGACACTAAAATCATCATCATCATATAATCATCATCATCATAATCATCATTATTCCCATGTTATTCTTTCTTCATCTTCCAAAGAAAAAAATTTGGGAAGTGGAGGATAATGCTTAATTTATTTTGGCAGGAAGTTTTGATGGAAATAATTGAAGGAAAATAAGATAGAATAGGTTAAGGAAAATTAAATTGTAATTTTTGTTTGTAAAAACTGTAAATAGATCTGCATCTTCTCCTTTTTCCACATCAGAGAAAGCATACAATCACATTTGTTAAGGTGAACTTTATGTCATGAGAGAAAATAAATTGTGTTAAAAATTGTTTCATTATATGGGGTCCTGGGTGGCTCAGTCAGTTAATCGTTTGCCTTTGGTTTAAGTCATGATCCCAGGGTCCTGGGATCGAGCCCCACATGGGGCTCCCTGCTCAGTGGGGAGTCTCTCTCTCCCTCTGCCACTCCCCCTGCTTCTGCTCTCTCTCTCTCTATTTCAAATAAATAAATAATCTTTTTTTAAAAATTGTTTCATTATATAGAATTCAGAGTAATTAGCCAATGGATCTCTATTTCTACGAGCCATTTAATACAATGTTCTCATAATTCTTAAATTTGTAATAGTATTTTTCAAACTTACTGTGTTTCAGGCACTCTACTAAGCACCATGAATTTATCATCTTATGTAATCCAACAATGTTTTGAGTTAGTCCTAGAAAGAATAATTGCCTAAGATCCACAACGAATAAGTGTCAAAACCAGCAATGAAACCCAAATCTTTCTGGCTGTAAACCCATATTGTTAACCATAATACTCTATTGCTTCTAAGGAAATACTACATTGCTTACGCTGTATTGAGAAGCAACTGTAATACCACTCCATAATTTAGTCTGTACTAGTTAGCAAACTTTCTAGATAATTGGAATTTTATTTTAGCTTTGAAACATTTCCTTTGTCACTAGAAATAGTCTCTCTTTTTTTAGTGATTCCTTCAATGAATCACCGTTGAAGAATGTAGGATTTTTTTGTTCTTATACAAAATAACTCCAATTTCCATAGCTCTTATAATTTTTTAAATCCTTCCTTTCTATAGAAAGGCATTTTCTGATACTGCCCCAAGTGGTACTTCATATTTATCATTTTGATTTGTTGCTTTGAATTTATGATTGTTCAAGAAACCAGAACTCTCATTAAAACCACGGTAAGCATAGATGAAATAAGCTCTGATGGAAAACTGAGTATATTATTTTTATGCACAGTTTTGTAAGCCTGCAAGCCTTTCTCCAATAGCTACAATTGCCAAATAAATGACCCTCTGGTAAGTATGACATTCTTGCATTTCTTAGTTCTAACAAGCAAATGCTAATCTTATTTCTATAACTCTTAAGTTTTAATTTTGTTGTTTATTCAGTTCAAATAATAAAGTGCTTCATAGTTTTCAGTTGCAAACAACTGAATTATTTACCTTAGAAATAGATGTGTCTTACCTCCTCTCATCTCATTTGAGCTACTTTCTCCTCATATTTAAAGGAAAGGAGGAAAAAATCTAAAAGTATTTTTGTGTCACATATTTGTCTTAACTACTAACCTTTTTTAATTCTGCCTTGGCAATTTTTTTTCTTCCACTGTTAGGTTTTAACTAAAGAATTTTATAGTCTCCAAGCCTCTTCTGAAAAACGCATTACTGAACTTCAATCACAGAACTCTGAGCATCAGGCAAGGCTAGACATTTATGAGAGATTGGAAAAAGAGCTTGATGAAATAATAATGCAAACTGCAGAAAGTAAGTCACCCACTACCTCACACACACAGCTCTTACTGGCAGTACAGGGAACCTGGTATTGCTTCTAAAACTGCTTTGGTATATTTCGTATATTTTAAAAATTAATCTTAATTTCAGTAGTTGGCATTTAAAAAATAGGTTAACTGTGAGAGATTTTATTTTTCCATTTATTCAGTTCCATTGTTGAACAATTGAAAGTTTACATGTGCAAGAATCCAAAGCTGTGGATTTCATATGATAATTCTTGTTGATAAGAGTTCCTAATGTAGACCACTGGAAGAAACAAACATATCAAAGATAATTAAAGTAGCCAGATATGTGCTACTATCAATAAATAGGCATTTCTCAGTGGAAATACAGAAGAGTCATAAGTTAATTCCAACCTTGGAGGTGAGGAATATAACACCTAAGAGAGGAGGTGACACTTTGAATGAGTCTTGCAAAACAGAAATTTATTGAGTATGCTGGTTATAATCCTGGACCTTTAATTTCTACTTCTTCTATTTCCTTTTATTGTGCTGTCTTCCTGTGTTATCCTTGGTGTTAAGGGAATATTTTAAATCAGCCTTTCACCATTGACTGAGATGTTTGCTGCAGCACATTATTTTTGTTCAAAAGTTGGAAATATCAGGGGCATTCTTTATAAAGTAGGTTTAAAGTTCAATCGAAGCTGAGGTTAAATTCAAATCTATTTGGGACACATTTTCTTGTAAAGGCTGTGTAATATTTGTAGGCCAATTGAAGGAACACTTTTATTTCATTCCTATCACTTTTTTCCACTTCTGGGGTCAATATCTGATAACTTCAACAGTTTCCAAATTTGTCTTCAGTGTCTTCACTGGAGTCAGAGGAATCTTTATAAAACTCAGATTTGATTATACCATACACCTGCTTTAATGCCTCTCTGTCAATCTTCTTAAAACAGTATAAAGTCAGATTCTGTAGCATGACTTTTTAAATTGGACTCTCCTTTATCTTTCATGCCTTACCGTTCCCTATCATATCATCTTATTTTGAATGTTCCATACTCCTTCTTCATACCTTTGCATATGTCCCTCTGTCTAAACAAATTAGGAGTAGAACAGAGCTTCCTAAATCTGATAAATGGTATCTACAAAGAACCTACAGCTAACATCATACCTAATGATGAAGTAGAAATGCTTTCCCTTTAAGGGAGAGTACAAGGCAAGGATTTCTATTTTTATAAGTTATATTAAACATTATAATAAGTTTAAAATATGTTTTATGCTCCATTTATATGGAAATTAAAGGGCCTGTTAAGGCCCACTTTTAAAAATACCAGTACACACCTACCAGAATGGCTGAAATTAGACTGGTTATAGCAATGTTAGTGAGAATATAGAACAATTGCAGTTTGTTATAAAGCCAAACAACCTATCCAATAATCCAACAATCCTATTCCTATGTATTTTGCCCAAGAAAAAAGAAAGCATATACACACAAAAAGACTTTTACTAGGATATTCTTAGGAGCTGTATTTATAATAGTTGAAAACTGGCAGTAGCCCAGGTGACTATCACAGGAAAATGACTAAATAAACCATAATACATTTTATACTATAGAATACCACTCTTTAATAAAAAGAAAAAAACCTAATGGTTCTTCAACAACATGGAAAATCTGAAAAACTTTGTGCTTAGTCTAAGAAGCCTGATATAACTAAATTTATATAAAATTCTATATAAAGAGGAAAAACTAATCTGCAGTGACAAACTGCAGAACAGTGGTTGCCGGTAAAGATGATTGTCACCAAAAATTAACTGGGAAAAGAGATGTTAGGGAACTTTCTAGGGTGTTGGAATGTTCTGTATCTTTACAGGCTTTGTGTTACATGTGTGTGTATATTTCTCAGAACTCATTGAAGGTAGACTTAAGATTTCTACCTCTTACAATATGTAAATTTATTTTTTTTTTAGGAAGAACTAAATATTCAACTATAGTTGATAATTTACATGTTGAATTCAGCTGGTGAAGTATTTGACTCTTGATCTCAGCTCAGATCTTGATATCAGAGTTGTTAGTTCACACTGGGCATGGAGCCTACTTGAAAGGAAGGGAGGGAGGGAGGGGTATTGCCCAGAAGCTAAATAAGTTCCAATATAAAAAGAAAACCAGATTTCTAGTTGTCAGATTCTGGAACCTTCTGTTACATCTCATCCTACTTGTTACCACTACAAGGCATTTGTCACATTTCTTGAGATGCTTCTTGAGAATCACCTGCCTCTGATTGTTTCTTCTCCATCACTTTTGTTGTCTCTTCTAGCTAACTGTACCTAATTGTTCACCAGGGGTTTTTCCCCTCAACTATTCTGCAGTTTGTACTTACTTTCTCTCTGGATAATATTATCCCTTTCCACAATTTCATTTACTCTCCATAGGCTAATGATTCTATAGATCTGTAAAGGAGTTCCTACAGGCATTAAAAGTATAACATTTCTTACATTTTTTTCTTCTGTCTGTGAAACTTACCAATTTTCTTGTATTCTTGACCTGTTAGTAAGGTTAAAGTCTAATTACCATCAGATTTCGTCAACCTTGGTTTCTCCCTTATTCTGTCTACTGCCTTATCTCACCTCCACACCTATTCAGTTGTCTGGAATCTAACTTCTTTTGTTCATCTTCCCTTGCTCTTAGGGACCATGTCTCAAATGGATTATTACTATAACTTGTGAGGAGTTCTCTGTGCTAATATAGGCCATCTTTTTCCCCATTAATAGAAATTATTTTTCTACAATATCAGCATCAACAACAAAGATCTTTTGGTCATGTCACCTTCCTATTAATTTTTAATTAAATAAACTTCTTAGCCTAGCAAATAATACTTTAAGTTGCATTCTTAATTGGAACTGAGCCTACCTTCTACCATTGTTCTCTAAGCTAACTCCAGCCATGTATCTCACAATTACTAAAACTTCACACCTCTGTGCCCTTCCTTACACATGCACAGGCCCTCCTGTGCCTTCTCTGTGAATGTTAGTCTCCCCACACATTCTCCCACTAATGCTCCAAGCTTAAGAAAAATGGTGGCACTCAGACATAATTGCTCAGTGCTCTATACTTCTAAGTCACATTCATATCTCTTTAGTGTCATTTACCATGTACATTGTTTCTGTAATTAAATCACCACTAGAATAGTTATCCCATGAGTTATTAATACACTGAGTATTAAATTTAAGATGTCCATTAATATCTAACTGATGGATTTCTGAGATGTTAACTACCTTTACCTTCTTCCTTCTGAATTTAAAGACAGGAGTCATCTAGTTATCTAAATGCCACCTCTAATAGAACCATTCTGCCATTCTGATACAGCTGAATTGGAGAACTCATTTCAGTTCTGGAGCCATGATAGCTGATAACACCAAGAGTAATGGCATATGTCATCTCTTGCTTCCACGTTTACCTGACAGCTTATAACTCTACCTCTGAAAACTGATTCTAGTTCACCATGAAGAAATAGGAGTAAAGTTGAAGAAAATCAGGAAAAATTTATTTAAAATTCTTATTGTGTCATAAAAGGATCAGTCAACAATTATGTACATATTACAGTAATGGGTCTGCAAATAGCTTCACTTACTAATGTGACCTACATGGCTTTGTTTTAAATCTGAAACACTTCTGAGAGGTTTCTCTTTTTAATGTTAAATAATGATTGTTGTTGAATAATGTTATAAAAATTGTTATATGTCATTGAGTACTTTAAGCTTGTAAACCTTTAGTTTTTATGGACTTTTAAGTATTTTTTAATCCCAACTTACAGTAAAATTGTCATTGCCTTTAAACTTTATAATAATAAAATGTTAACCTGTCAGTTAAAATTCCTTCTGAAAAAGAATGGTGTGACAGTGGCAGAATTCAGAAGTAAATGGTTTTGCTGAATTTTTTTCTAATTAAAAAAAAGGCCATCAATACATTCTTAGTACTGCACATTTTTTTTCAGAGTAGCCTATTTAAATGCATGATTCATCATTACAAGTTAAGATAAAGTTGTTCTGATAAAATGATGCACATCTTTCCTAATTAAAAATAGCCCTTTCTTTTATCAAGAGAAGCAGTAAAATTGATGTTATCATTACTTACTTATAATTGCATAACATACATTCCACGTAAAAAGCCTTAGAATCATTCAGAGTAACACAGCATCTGTATTTTCATGCTTTATAACAAGAAACTTTAACATGTCATATGATGCAAGCCCTTACAGCTTTTAAAAATAAATGGAATAAATTTAAGCAACCATATACTTTAAGAAATATGTTTCTACTTACAAATGGACTCTGAGATTATGCATTAGCCCTTTTTAAATGTTCTCATGCTCCCTGATTCATTAGCATGACCTCTTTTATTTTCACTTCTGCCATGCTTTTTAAGGAAAAAAAAAAACTTATGTTACATCATACACTTTAATATTTTTCAGTTGAAAATGAAGATGAGGCTGAAAGGGTTCTTTTTTCCTATGGCTATGGTGCTAATGTTCCCACAACGGCCAAAAGACGACTAAAGCAAAGGTAAAATCAATATATATCTGTTTTACTTATCTACTCAAGCTAAATGTAATTATATTATGCTTTTTGATAATGTGCAAAGTAAAGTTACTTTATTCTTAGTATGCATAAATATTAAATTGCTCACAAAATAAAGCAAAGTAAGTTATAATCATGCATTTCATGTATTTTTAAGTAAGTTTAATGGTCAGTAAAATAGAAGTGTACATTAGAATTTTCCTAGAACTAGATTTAGTGATAATGACACCATTTTAGTTTTATTTTCACATTTATTTTAAGTGAGTTAGAAATGCTTTCGTACCAACAGTTTTCAGGTTAAAATTAACTAATTATGCTTCCTTTTTCTCTTGTTTTTCTTTACCTGTGTATATTCCTTGACATATACTTGAGAAAGAGAAGGAGGGAGGAAGGGAGACAGATGAGATAGAACATATATTATAATTAAAAGTATAAAAGACTTTGTGAAGCCCAAGAAATTTGGGGGGAGATCCCGCGTGATTTCATAAGATATTCCTTAAAGTACACTAAGAAAAATAGTACCTGCATTAGTCAGTTTTCTAGTTGACATAGCTGATTTTGTTTTTACCTACCTCTTTGATCTCACTTTAATTCATCCTTCTGGGACAGCCCCGGTGGCGCAGCGGTTTGGCGCAGCAGTTTAGCGCTGCCTGCAGCCCAGGGCGTGATCCAGGAGACCCTGGATCGAGTCCCACATTGGGCTCTCTGGATGGAGCCTGCTTCTCCCTCTGCCTGTGTCTCTGCCTCTCATTCTCTCTCTGTGTCTCTATGAATAAATAAATAAAATCTTTAAAAAAAATAATAATTCATCCTTCTGTGCAAAAACATCTCACTGCCCCATTTGCTACCATTTCAAATCTAAATATTTCTGCCAGACCTCCAGGCCCCTCCATGTGGCCCCACCTCTCCACCCTTATTTGCCACTTTACCCAAAGTTGGAGCAATATATCTCTCTGCCTATAAACATCTATTTTCTCCATGCCGTCCAATAGAGCATCTCTCTTATCTCCTTAGCTCTTGTTTCCCATGTCCTTTCCCCAGCCAGATAGAAGGTACCTCAAGGTCAGCAACTGTATCTTATTCTTGTTTATTCTCTTTCTCTATGTAGCATGATGTAAGATACCTAGTAGAATTGTCTCTTCATCTGAGTATTTGAGGATTCAGAGCTGCTTGTTTCTCTTTTATTTTTATATGAGTTGACTGAAACATTTAGAGACATCATACTCTAAGTAAGAAAAACAGTTCATCCGAACTCTAATACTTCTGTAGAAACTTTGAAGTCATGACTCAGAGAATAAAATGTCTTTAAGTCCATGATATAAGATATAGGCCATTTTATAACAACACAAATGGGTACTTTGAATTTGTGTCCCTTACTGGTTAAAGTAAATATCTGGAAAATTTTTAGATCAAGGATAGGTGACTGTCAAGTGTCATTTTGTAGCTGGAGTGGTTAAACTCTGTCTGGTGAAGATGCAGGTATTTCTAAATAATGTATTATTTGAAAAATCAGTTATAGTCCCGTCCCATTCACATTCTCTGCCCACTCCTTCCATAGGTCACTAAGAGTGACCCAGGCTATTTTGTAATTGTCAGCGTATCACTTTGTTGGAGCGTTATATTGCCGAGGGAGGAATAGAAATATACTTTTGTGGACTTGTGAGTCCACAAAAGAGACTTGTGAGTGGCAAATGATTGGTGAATACTAAAAATTGAAATTTGAAGGAGCAGGTCTAGTCTCTTCTTTTTTTAGGATATAAGCCTTCAAAAGAATCTTTGTCACAAGGAGGAAAAAAAGGAATTTTGCTGTTGTAAGCTTTTTTCTTTAGCCCTAAATGCTGAGTTCCTCTAAAATTGAAAGCAATTATTGCTCTTACCTTACTTTTTCTGAAGAATTTCCAAAAACAGATGTTGATTTCTTAATAATTAGAGTGAAGATTTAAGGAACCACAACTGATTCATATTCTGAATAATCTTAAGTATCCAAATATTTCTAAAGATTTTATCACTGAGCTATCTATGTGCCTTGAACAAGTGCCTAATGGGCATACTATTAATATCTCCAACCAGCTGGTGCCAGACATTCGTCTCATGGTGAACCAGAGGGTTATTTTGAGGAAGTGCTTCTCAGGTCATCTAAACTGAGTGAAGGGAAAGTAAGTCTAGATATCCAAAGAGGACATTTATGCATTCCTTTCCCCATTCATTCAACATCTTTTATTGAGTGCCTACTGCATGCACAAAATGGAACAGTGGCAAGGAGGATCCATTGTTTAGGATCTGACACATTTCCAAAGTTTTCAAAGTCTAGATTTCATTTTTTAGTAGATATTTGTAAAGAAGTCAATGACTTCATGCTCTGTTTAACTTATTTAACATGAAAGCAATGTAGCCTTGGAGAGAATCCATATTTAATTCTTCACATTTAAAATTAAAGCAATGGAATCTAAAGGTACGTTATAAAACAATTCAATCAGAACCACAAATGAAATGTTTGCATAAAAAAGTTTTCATTATACATCAGTCTAAACCAAAATATGTTAAAATTTCAAAGGAACTTATTTTCAACTACTACACAGTATATTCCATTAATACTAAGTTTGATGTAAAATCTCATATATTCAGCAACCAGATTTAGGTACTTAAGGGTAACAATTGAAGCAAATTTCTTATTATAAAAATAATATATTTGTTTTATTGTTTTAGAAAATCGCTAGTAATCCTACCATCCAAGGATAACCATTCAAAATTTATAGAGACACATACATCTCCTTGCGTATTTAGGCTATTATTGTATGTAACGTGGAAATTTAATTTTTTATCTTATAATTCCATCTTGAACATTTTCTTGTATCATTGAACATTTTCTTGCTTCAAAAAGATAATTTTTAATGGTTATCCAAAACTTTAATTTTCAGGCCTTCAGTTTTTGAGTTTCACGTTGTTAATAAATTTGATAGTCACTGAAAATTCTCACGGTTTGCCTGTTGCTACTCAAGGTATATTATGAAATTAAAGTAAGAAAATGCATGCAGAGTTCACCAAACAGTGCCTGGCATATGGTGGGTTATTCAGTAAAAGGTTAGTTTGTTATACCGATTAATGTTTCTTAGAGGAACTTACGTAGGTGATTTAGAGGAAAAGCTAATGTTCCAAAAACTTTACATACAATTTAAGCTTTCACTTAAAAATTTTGCTTGAGAATTTTCATGAGACTTCTTAATTAGTTGAGAGACTCCCCTGGACATGAAACCAGTTTTAAGATTGACTTTTTTTAATACCAGTTTTAAGACATACTATAATGCCCATTTCCTATTTAACAAAAAAAAAAAAAAGGTAGCAAAATTAATTTTTGTAGTTTGAAAAATAACTCTCAAAAATGTCTCTTGACCACATTATAATGATCAAATCAGCTTACTCATATTTTGAAGTTTCAATGGAGATAATGAACAATAACGAAATATCACATCAAACTCTTTCTGGGACACAGTTGCGGTAAGTTAAAAGGGCTTATACAATGAAAGTAGATTAAAATGAAATGGGCTCTTCTTGACTTGACCAAACTTGAAAATCTGAAGTAATGTTTTTGTTTCGGTCATGATTGTTTTGAAAATAGCAAACAAGATTTTCTGGTTACATGTTTTGGTTATGCTCTTTAACCTGCAACTTTAAATGGGTAACACCCAGGCACTAACATGGTCTCAGTGTGTGCTGCTCTGTTTGCTTTGGCAGATCTGAATGGATAGCCTTTTCTGAAGGTTTTTAAACCTTTCAAATTCCAAGATTTACTCATACTAGAGACCTTTTGTTTTAGTTTCTGCCTAGTTTTATGAAGAGCTTTAAGTTGAAACTTTCACAGTAGACTGAGCTTTACAATAAAGGAAAAAAAATTAAAGCAGAGGAAACTTTTTTTTTTCTCTAGCAAACTTTGGTGTATAATGAAAATTTGTTTTTCTCTCTTTATTTCTGTGTATATGAGTTTTCATTTTTGTCCCTAGGAAAAGTTGTACTTACTTCATTTGGGTTGGTTTTAGGAATAGTCCTTCAAAAGTTACTGATGTTCTATTTATGAACAACTTGAAAGTTTAAACCTATAGAAGAAACTAGGGAAAGTTTCATATGACTACAGATAATCAGCATGAGACCACTATTTGGTTCTCAATAATTACCAACAGAATAGGCAGTACAGGACCAACCTGAAGAATTTGAATCTAGAATCATTCTGGCACAGTGCTCTTTTTTTTTTTTTTTTTTTTTTTAAGAAAAAAAGTTTTGTTTTGTTTTGTTTTTATTTGAGAGAGAGAGCACACAGAAGCAGGAGGGAGAGGCAAAGGAAGAGGGAGAAGCAGTCTCCCATCTGAGAAGGGAGCCCAACAGAGAGCTCAATCCCAGGACCCCAAGATCATGACCTGAGCTAAAGGTGGATGCTAACTGACTGAGCCACCCAGGCGCCCCAACAAGTGCTCTTTTTTTTAACAATTTTTTTAATAGAGACAGACTTCTGACCTGCTAAAATTGGAAAAAAAATTTTAAAAAAAAAATGTTATTTCAGAAAAATAACAAATTAGCAAGGAACTAAATAAATACACTTATTTATTTGGAGTTTTGATAATACTAAAAAAAATACCAAGATTGAAGGAATTGGGGCAGAACATCAATCCTCCATTGTTCTTTGACATCGCAAATATGGATGAAGATCCACATTGGTTGGGCTATACTACTATGCCCAACTATGCTATACTATTATTATATGTAATAATCAGCAGTGCTGCTGCCATTGACAGATCCAAGAGAATAACTTCTATTTGGAGTCAAGAAATGATGAAGGGGCTAAGAGATAACCCTGATGGGAAATTTTTGCCAGGTAACAGGTGAAATTTTCATTTAATATTTAGATACAAAGCTGTACTCCTATAGTAGTAGTTTCTAGTTGATGTTGAACGTAATCTTGGTGCTGGTAAAAATCACATGGCAATTAATATAATTCAAAGAAGTCTTGTTAAGTTATACCTATGTTAGTGTCCCAACAGATAGCCTGTAAAAGCGGTGCTTTCTTGAGTTCAGTACATTCTGTACAAAAAAAAAAAAGCAACCTTTAGCAGGAGTCATTTTTCCTGACTGTATCTTTAGTCACTCTTTATAAAGAAGTTGAGGAGGACTTGTTTTCATTCTATGTGCATTATGCTTAAAGAGACATAAACTCAGCTGCATAGGTGAGAAATTATTCATTTGTCTTGCTTTGAATTTCAGTTAAAGTGAATTTCTTTCTTCCCACTTCTAACACTCAGATTTCTACACAGAATCCACTTAGGACACCAAATCATTCTTCACAACAATATGCCACATTTAAAGATGTAGGAGGTTGAAGTATAGAAGAAATCACTTGGTATCTGTAATATTTGCCACCTTTTATTAACCTTATGCACATTTTTATTACTAGTTCAGTGTTTAAATGCTGAGCATGAGTCATACTTTAATACTGAAACTCTGCAATCTAAGAATATAGTTTCTAGTAGGGTGTTCATATGAACAAAATTCGCTTAGAACAAAATCAATCGAGAAGGATTTATTAAGTGTCTGTCCTGTCTTCATATAGTTGTATCTGTTGGAAAAGAAAAAATTAACACACATAAAAGAATATCATGAAACATCAAAAAATATATATAATTTAGTGCCATTTTGTACACTAGACTATGTCCTCCAGAGGAATAGAGATCAGTAAAGACTTGCATGGTCAGAAATAGAGGAAGTGGAACTTGAAGGGAGACTTTAAGAAAAAGTTGGGTCTGGGGTGCCACAGTGGCTCAGTTAGGCATCTGACTCTTGATCTCAGCTCAGGTCTTAATCTCAGGGTCCTGAGTTTAAGCCCCACATTGGGTTCCATGCCCAGGGTAAAGACTACTTGATTTTTTTTTTTTTAAGATTTTATTTATTTATTCATGAGAGACACGGAGAGAGAGAGAGAGAGAGAGAGAGGCACAGACACAGGCAGAGGGAGAAGCAAGCTCCATGCAGGGAGCCCCACGTGAGATTCGACCCCGGGTCTCCAGGATCGCACCCTGGGCTGAAGGCAGCACTAAACTGCTGAGCCACCGGGCTGCCCCTAAAGACTACTTTAAAAAAAAAAAAAAAAGTTGGGTCTGTCAGGCGGTGAAATAACCTTTTTCAGACTGGGGGACCAACAGAGGTATAGTGGAAGGAATATCCAAAATATGTTTATGCGACATTAGGTAGAGTAGACATTAATAGAAAATAAGGTTGGTTCAATTGAGATTACAGAAGGCCTGGTATTTTTCAGTAATTTAGATAGAGTAGAATTAACCCATGTAGGTAAGATTTGAAGTGGGTCAGAAAAGGACATAAACATCACTTCATTAAATAAGAAATACAGATACCTGACAGACATATGAAAAGATGTTTAACCTCACAAATGAAGAAACTGAAAGTAAGATTCTATTGTTCATGTATAGTTATTAGCAAAACTTTTAAAGATTATGTCCATTGTGAACTAGGGTATGAAGAAACAGAGGTGTTATATAAAGTTCTAATTTTTCTTTTGTTGCCTGTGCTTTTGAGCCATATCTGAGAATCCTTTACCAAATCCAAGGTCAAGAAGATTTACTCCTGTGTTTTTTTTTCTAAGAGTTTATATTTTAGTTTTACACTTAGATCTTTGATCCATTTCAAGTTAATTTTTTTGATAACATGTAAGGTAAGGACTTTGTAATATTTTGAATGTGGCTCCTAAAAATGTTTAGATGATATATGTGGCTTGCATTTATGTTTCTATGGGACAAAACTGGCCTAGACCAGTGGTCTCTAAACTTTTTGATATGACTCCCTATTGAGAAAAAAAAATTGAGCATTCACCTACTAATACATGTACATGTATTTATACTATCATATGAATAACGTATTATGTACATTAAAATATAAAATGTATATAGAAAATTAAAATTTAAAGGCACTTAATATTAAAATAAATATAAGTAAAATTTCTCACACTTCAATGGATTATTTTGCACATAATTGCTTTTGGAGCCCACCAGTCTAGACTGTGATCATAACTTTATAATTGGCTCAAGTCTTCTTCCTTCTCCACAGTGTTAGCAGAGAACTCTCCAAGTGCAAATCTGATCATGTCATGCCTAGCCAATTTACAGATAAAATCCAAATTCAGTTTAACACTTAAGGCCTTTCATCCCTGCCTTTAACCCTCTAGCTTCAGGCCTCACCACGCACCATACATGTTATCAATCCATACCATACCCCCACACGTCATCCTTTACCTATGCTTTTCCCTCTACCCAGAATTCTATTTCTCTGCCTCCTCACCAGGTTAGTCAGGATTCGTTCTCATCCTTTAGTGTGCCCCTTCTTAGCATTTAGCATTCTGTGGTAATTTATTTGCTCATCTTCCTCAGCAACTGTTAGATCCTCCAGGTAGAAACTATGTATTTCCAGTACCTATATAGATTACAGGCTTTTTATAAATTTTGTTAAAATGTTCATGAATGTCTTATTGGATGAGTTAATAATGTTTCTTCCAAATCAACCTGCTTTTCTATAGTCATTGATAACTTATGATGAAGGAAAAATGATAATATTATAATTATTTTTGTTTAATTGCAAGTATGATAATGATGAAAAATTGTATCATTTTTCCTGTGTGTTCTAGATTTCACAATTTTTTTTTCCTGTTTTTTTTTTTTTTTTTTTTTTTTCTGTAACATCTGTAATCAGTGGGCTAAATGGATCATTTAGGGCAACCTGAGAATCTTACCACCATTCCTAAAATATCTATGCAGAGATGGTTCTGCTCTCTTTACAGTGACTTAGGAGTAAATGTTTTAAATGTGATCAGTGCATCAATTGGAGACAATTGTATGACACCATCTTCTACATTATAAGCATTATATCATAAATGATATTAGCATTCATAGTAAAAACCACATCATTCCTGTTAGCATCAGTTCCTAAAAAGTTTTTCTCAGTAAAATGGTTCTATAAGCTAGTAATTAGAACACTGTAAAACATTTCAAGGCATCATAAGATAACTTCCTTCTATTTAGAGTTGATTTTCCTCACTTAGAATCTACCTCAACTAAAATCAGGGCAATTCTTAATAGAAGGGTGGCTCAGCAGTTGATAGTCTGTCTTCAGCTCAGGGTGTGATCCTGTGGTCCCAGGATCGAGTCCCACATCGGGCTCCCTGCTGGAGTCTGCCTCTGTCTCTGCCTCTCTCTGTGTCTCTCATGAATAAATAAATAAAATCTTTAACAAAAAAAACAAAAAAAAACTTTTTTGTAGAGATCTCATTTGAAAGAACTTGACATATTTTAGATTGGGAGATAGAAAATGGGGTAGCCATAATTGTAAATATCTTAATCTATAAAAGAAGAAAGATTAGCTGTGCAGGAAGATAGGGAGCATTGCTAATGGAGAAAGATTTTTTGTGATGAAAATATCCTAAAATTAGATTATAGTATTAGTTGGAAATTCTAAACATACTAAAACTTTAAATGGGTGGCCCTTATGGTATGTAAATTCACAGCAATAAAGTCATATATCTATAAGGCTTTTTATTTTAAAAAGTCAAAAAATTAAAAAAAAATTTTTAAGTCAAAAAATAAGGACTATGTCTTTTCCATCTCTAACTTCAGCTGATTATTAAGGCAGAATCTTATGCCAGTTTGAACTTAGATATGAGCATATATAAATAAGCTGCCCAGTTCACTATATAAACTTTTACAGAACTCATCTTTTACATTTAGGCTAACAAGTTCTTAGAAGTGGATATGTAAGATGATGTTTAGCATTATTTTCAGAGTTTTGTCCACATTCCTTTATCCAATGTTAGGATATTAAAAACACAATGGAATTGTTCCTATTCCATAAATAAATAAAATAATTTTATTTAAAGTGAAAATATTTTATTCCATGTCATTATGTAACATCTTTTCTTCTCAGATTCCACAGATTTTGCAAATCAGTAATAGATTAACTTCTTCAAACATGAAAATATGGGGGACACTTGGGTGGCTCAGCAGTTTAGCACCTGCCTTCGGCCCAGGGCATGATCCTGGAGTCCCGGGATCGAGTCCCACATCAGGATCCCTGCATGGAGCCTGTTTCTCCTTCTGCCTGTGTCTCTGCTTCTCTCTCTCTCTCTCTCTCTCTGTCATGAATAAATAAATAAAATCTTTAAAAAAATAAAACATGATAATGTGGCAAATAGGAAACTTTTAGTTTTTTGGAATCAGAGAAGGTCTTTGGAGCAACATGTCTTCTCAACATTATTAGCAGTTCTTTAAAGAAGTTTTCCTTTTTTTTACCCTAGTAGGAAGGAGGAATGATCAAACCTTTTATTTTTTATTGTGTCTTAAGTGGGGAATTGGGGCATTTCACATTTAATGTCACCATAAATACTAAAGGTTATACTCAGTGTAAGTTGTGATCATTATATGACGGTCAAAATGTGATCTTTTAGTACAGAATCTGCCTTTACTATAGACATTCTCCACTTTTCATGTATCTTTTCCATCTCTGCTTTCAACAGAAAATGTATTCAGTTATTTTTTATATTATAAAATGCATTTTGTTGTCTGAGGTAAACACTGAAGCTTTTCAAAGTGCAGGCTTATTATTGTTTCAACTAATTGCCTGATTTGTTTGTAAAGGGGAAATTTTTATAAAAATGGAGAAAAGCTGTAAATTGCTATCTTGTGGTCTTTTCAAGCAAGTATAATGTAACTCTCTACTTTTTATAGCAAAGGCTAGAAACCATTACTGCAGTAATCAATATGTCATAGTTATATTATTATGGAGATTTTAATGTTATTTTCAAAATTGTGAGCTGTTGGGTTATTGGTCTTCCACTGTTGACACCTGAAAATATTTGACTCCATATTTTTTCTGTAAATATTTAAGTATTGCTAGGAAATGGTAAGTCAATTTTCAAGCATACAAACACATTTTTAATATTTTAGAAAGTATTCTTCTTTTTTAAGAATTAATTTTCTTATTTCACTCACCTAGTGTCCACTTGGCAAGAAGAGTACTTCAGTTAGAAAAACAAAACTCGTTGGTTTTAAAAGACCTGGAACATCAAAAGGAGCAAGTAACACAGCTTTCACAAGAGGTAAATAACTTAAACAAAAGAAACACATATAAAGAATTACAGTGTTCATTTTATTTTCTTTTTTACAGTGTTCATTTTAATTCTTTGTCACTCCTTTGTATATATTCTGAGCAGTTTTAAAATAAGCTGTTTCCTAGTACAAAATAATTTTACAACTTAGGAAACTAACTTAATGTTAAAGCCTAATAAAACAACTCATAGTGTATGGCAAAGCTAAGATCAAAAAAGAGATTAAATTGGCCAGACTAAATATAAATGTAGACTAGACAGGCAGAGCTTTGATTTCTGAGAATATCAACTGGCAAAACCAGTTTGGCAATTTCAGGTTGCATTTTGAGTTTTTAAATAAAACCTCACTTTTTAAAATTTTTGTAAATTTAATTCCAACATTGTTAACATACAGTGTTATATTAGTTTCAGGAGTACAATATAGTGATTCAACCCTTCCAGATACTACTCAGTGCTCATCATAAGTGTACTCTTGATTTCCTTCACCTATTTCACCCATCTTCCCATCCATCTCTCCTCCGGTAACCATCTGTTTAAAACCTCATTTTTAAAATAGATTTCTTTTTGACTCTTATTAAATAAATTACTTTTCTATTGAACACACTTATTAGCTTGATATTCTCAACCTCTCATATTCATTGGTACATGATTATTCCCAAATTATCTTTTAAAAATCAGATTCAGGATACCTGGTTTCACAGTGATTGAGCATCTGCCTTTGGCTCAGGGCATGATCCTGGGATCTGGGATCGAGTCCCACATTGGACTCCTTGCATGGAGCCTACTTCTCCTCTGCCTAGGTCTCTGCCCCCCCGCCCCCCTTCTGTGCCTCTCATGGATAAATAAATAAATAAAATATTTTTAAAAAATAAATAAAAATCAGATTCATATTTCTTATTTTTCAGCCTTATATATATCATTAAAAAACATATTTTTACATGTTGTTTTAATTCTTTTATTTAACATCTCATTACATTTTTCTATACCTCTGAAATAAAACAATTAAAACGAAAGATACCAACTCATTAGGATATCTTTTATTTCCTGAGTTTCAGCATAACAGCTTTTTTATATTAACATTTTAAAGCTTGGATGTATTCTTTGTTTTCTGAAGGACTTGTTCATATTTATCTTCTTCTTGCCCTCTATTAAAGAACTTTTTTTAAATTAAAAAAAATGAAATCTTGCTATTTACAATGATGAGGGTGGAATTAAAGTACTTTTAATAGTGCGCCATTAGGATTTATATGCTCAAATTCCAAAGACCAGAAATATTTCATATTACTGCAGTGCCTGACATGTAGTTACACTCAGGATAGAAGTAGTGTTGTGCTGGCAGATGTTAACAACCATCTCTCCAGGAGGGAGCATGAGAGACAGCTCTGATTTGTAGCATTGCTTGTGTCTGTGGGATAAATATTCCCACCATGACCAACTTTGAGCTGCCAACATCATGTTACTGAACATAGAATAAAGATGCTCAGTGGCACACCATCACATAATATTTCCACCATACAGATACCACAGACATGGATAAACTCAGGAGCATTGAAAATAGTAAAATAACTAAAAATTAATGAGTGTGAATAATCCCTTTTTCAAATAAAATTGATTTTATTAAAAATTTAAATAATTTTTAAAAATGGTTATGTTTAACATCCAGCTCACAAAATTCCCTAAAATTTACCAGTTTGCTGTGACAAACTGCTAGAAGCCAGTTCCAACACACTGTGGAAGGATAAATAAATAAATGATTAAAGAAACAAGACCTTAAAGAAACCTCTGTTTGCTGATATTTTATAATCCCTCATGTTTGTTTTTACTTCAGAATGACCTATCAGAAATATTTCTTTAAAAAAATTAAACTATATACATACTTCTGTGTGTGTATGTGTGTCATAATATTACTTAAAAAAAAAAAACCCTCCTGAACACATCAGTTAATTTTAATAGAAATTTCTTTTTCTTTGAAATAGGAGTTTCTCAATAGCACATAGTCCCATACAAATTGTATGGGTGAAATGTAAGAAATTAAATGTTCTTGTAATCAAAAATAAGTAACTTTTTAACTTTTTGTGAAATAATTTTAGAATAAGCTATATTGAGAAAAAGATTTAAATACTGAAATATATGTGATATGAAATGATATGATGCCTAGAATTTGCTTTTAAATATCCCATAAAAGTGGGGTGGGGGGATCCCTGGGTGGCTCAGAGGTTTAATGTCTGCCTTTGGGCCCAGGATCCTGGAGTCCGGGATCAAGTCCCCACATCAGGCTCCATACATGGAGCCGCCTTCCTCATTCTGCCTGTGTCACTGTCTCTCTGTCTCTCTCTTTCTCTCTCTCTGTATCTCACATGAATAAATAATTTTAAAAATCTAAAAAAAAAAAAAAAGTGGGGAAGGGCTCACTGATAAAAGAATCTCAAAATTTTTATCATATTTGAAGCTAGTTAATGGGTTTATTATTCAGTTCTGTACTTTTGCGTATGTTTGAAAATTTTTCATAAGGAGGAAAGAATCAGTAACCTTATATTAAAATTTTTATGGCTAAAAAAAATTTTATGGCTATCATAGCATATAATCTTTCCCTTAAAATTAAAAATAAAGTATTCTAATTTGAAATATTCCATGGATTTAACTGTTTTCTACCTCACAAAAATTATGTTGCATATATTGAAAATAAATTATATAAACTAATTGGCTGAAAGATAATAGTATTAGAACGCTTCTGTAACAACTGACTCTTTGTGATACATGGTGAAAAAAATAGAAGGAAATTCTCTCAGGATCTGTAATCTTTTAAACAGTTTAACTATTTAAACTAGCTTGGAGTTTTGAGGGGTACCTGGGTGGCTCAGTCAGTTAAGCATCTGACTCTTGATTTAAGCTCGGGTCATGATCAAGCCCTGCTCTGAGCCCCATGAGCTCAGGACAGAGTCCACTTGAGATTCTCTCTCCCTCTCCCTCTCCCTCTGTAGCTCCCCCTGCTTATGCTCTCTAAATAAATAATATCTTTATAAATAAAGAATAAATAAACTAGCTTGGAGTTTTTGGAATAATACACAGATGAAACAAATAACTAAAGCTATAACCAGTAAGTTGTATATGTTATTGAGAATATGTCTGAAATTAAATGAAGTGTCAAATGAGAATGCTAAAAATATTCAAAAATATTCCTTTATAGTAGCTTTATTGAGGTATAATTTGACATATACTAAGTTGCACATACTTAAAGTGTACAACTTTTTGACACATATGTATACCTATGAAATCATCACCAAAATGAAGATAATAAAATAAATAAATAAAAAATAAAAAATAATAAAAAAAAAAAAACAAAATGAAGATAATGAACATATACATCACCCCCCAAAAGTTTCCTTTTGCCCCTTTGGAATCTCTCCCAACCTTCCCTATCCCCATTCATAGTCCTCAAGCAACCCCTGATGCATTCTGTCACCATAGATTGGCCATGTTTTATATTTTATATAAATGGAATCATGCTATATATATATAAATATATATACATATACACACACTCTTTTTTTATTCTGACTTCTTTGACTCTGCATAATTATTTTAAGATTCATCCATAGTTCTTTCCCTTCCATTGCTGAGAAGCATTCCATTTATGGGTATCACTTTTGTTCTTTCACCTGTTGATGGACATTTGGGATGTTGCAGCTTTTGCCTATTACAAGTAAAGCTGACCTGAATATCCATGTACGGTCTTTTTATGAATAGATGCTTTTGTTTCTTTTGGGTGAATACCTGGGAGTAGATGGAGTGGATCATATGCATATGGTTAGATGTCTACTTAACATTTTGGGAAACTACCAAAGTGTTTTCCAAATGTTTGTATCATTTTACATTTCCACCAACAGCATATTAAAGTCCTAGTTCTTCTACCACCTTGCAAAGACTTGATAGTGCTTTCAATTTTAGCCAGTCTAATGGGTGTATCGTGGTCTCTCATTATGGTTTTAATTTGCATTTCCCTAATGATTAATAATATTGAGCATCTTTTTGTGTGCTGCTTTGCCCTCTGCTCTTCTTATTGGGGGAAATGTCTTCAAAATTTTTGCCCATTTCATCACACTGTTATCCTCTTACTGAGTTTTGAGTATTATTTATATATTCTAGATACAAGCCCCTTATCAGTTATATGATTTACAAATATTTTCTCCCATTCTGTGGCTTGTTTTTCCATCTCTTAAAAGTGTTTGAAGAGGAGTTTTTATCAAATCCAGTTTATCAGTTTGTTCTTTTATGGATTTTTAGTGTCATATCTAGAATATCTTTGCCTAACCCAAAGCCACAAGGTTTTTGTCATGATACTTCATAGTTTCAAGTCTGTAATCCATTTTTAGTTAATTTGTGTATTGTGTGCAAGATATAGATTGAAATTTATTTGCATATTGAAATAAAATTATTCTTGCATCATTGGTTGAAAAAAAGACCTTGTTGAAAAATCCATCATAAGTGTGTGAGTGTTTCTGGACTCTGTTTCCAGTTATCTAGTTTGTCTGTATGCCAATATATACTGTCTTGATTACTGAAACTTTATTTTTTTTTTAAGATTTTATTTACTTATTCATGAGAGACACAGAGAGACTGAGGCAGAGACATAGGCAGAAGGAGTAGCAGGCTCCATGCAGGAAGCCTGATGTGGGACTTGATCACAGGACTCCGGGATCACACCCTGAGTCAAAGGCAAATGCTTAACAGCTGAGCCACCCAGGTGTCCCCAATTACTGAAACTTCATAATGTCTTAAAATTAGATACTATTGGTTGTCTAACTCAGTTCATTTTCTGACTTGGGTATTTTGTGTCCTTTGCATTTCTGAATGAATTCTGTAATCTCTAAACTATCTATGATTTTGGTTGGGATTACATTGAATCTATAGATCAAGTGGGTAAAATTGAAATCTTTGTTTTCTTTTAAAGAGCAATTATTTTTGTTTTTTTTGTTTTTTTGTTTTTTTGTTTTTTTGTTTTTTTGTTTTTTTAAGATTTAGGAGCACCTAAGTAGCCCAGTTGGTTAAGCATCCAACCTTGATTTCGAATCAGGTCAAGGTCATGATCTCACGGGTGGTGGAATCAAGCGCCACATCAGGCTCTCTGCTCAGCAGGGAATCTACCTAAGATTCTCTTTCCCTCTCCCCTAGCACTCTCACACATTCTTTAAATAAATAAATAAATAAGTTAGTGGAGTTATTTTTTTTAATGTTTATTTATTTTAATGAGTGTGAACAGAGGGGGGAACAGAGGGAAAGGGAGCCAAAAGAGCATGGAGCCCAGTTTGGCCTGATCCCAAGATTCTAAGATCATAACCTGAGCAGAAATCAAGAGCTGCCCTGGAAAATTGGAATCGTAATAATATTGAATATTCTAGTCCATTAATCCACCTTATCCCACCATTTATTTAGATCTTCAGTTTCTCTTAGTGTTATTTTTTTATTCTTTAGTGTAAAAGTTTCACATCTTTTGATTAGTCTTAATATAGTAGTGTTTTTCCATACTACTTTTAACTTCTTTATGTCTTTATAATTGTCTTATAGGCATCATATATAGTTTTATTTTTTTATCCTAACAAAATAAGACTTTAATTGGAGTTTTCAGAACATTTACATTTCCTGTGTTTATTGATAGGTCTGTCATCTTGCTATTTTGTTTTTTATTCATCCCATCTATTCTTTTTTCTGTTTTTCTTTTATTCCTGCCTTCTTTTGGATTAACTGAATATATTTTTAACATTTTGTGTTATCTCATTATTGGTTTTTTAGCTTTAATTCTGTGTTATTACAATAGTTTCTTTAGACTATAGTATACATCTTTAACATCACTGTCTCATTTTATGTGATTTTCTCCTACTTTGTATATAGCATAAAAGCCTTAAAATCATATAATTCCATTTGTTCCTCATACTTTTCTGCTCCTGTTGTCATATATTTTATTTATACATGTAAAAACTCCACGCTACATTGCTATTATTTTTATTTAGGCAACTGACAATTTTTTAAAAGATTTATTTATTTATTCTTAGAGAAAGAATGTGTAGCAGGGAGGGACAGAGTGAGAGAGAGAGAGGATCTTAAGCAGACTCCCTGCTGAGCATGGAGACCAATGCAGGGCTCAATCTCAGGACTCTGAGATCATGAACTGAGCCGATATTAAGAGTAGGACACCTAACAAACTGAGCCATCCAGGCACCCCAGAAATTGACAACTTTTTAAAGAGATACAACAATATGAGGAAAAGATATTATATTTAACCAAAGAGTTACCATGCCTGGTATTCTTAATTCCTTTGTGTAGGTCTATATCTCCATCTAGTATCACATGGCTTCTGGTTGATGCACTTCTTTTAATAGTGCCTGTAGAACAGGTCTTCAGGTGATGGAGTCTTTCTGCTTTTGTTTGTTGGAAAAAGTTATTTCACCTCTTTTTGGTTTTTGTTTTTACATTTCGTACTATTCTTAACAGAATTTAAGATATGTTTTAAATTTAATAATTTAAAATATGTTTCTGACAATTACGTTACTAAGGCCAAAGGAACTGGAAGTACACTAAAGGGTTCACTCTTATTACTATAAAATTCACATAACATGTAATTCATACAATTCCGTGGTTTTTGATGTGTTTACAGTATGGTACTATCACCACCATCTAGTTACAGAGTATTTTCATTACCCAGAAGTAAACTCTGTACCCATTAAGCAGTCTCTCCCCCTTTGCCCCTCCCCCCAGCCCCTGGAAGCCACTCTGTACTTTATGTCTCTGTGGATTTTCCTGTTATACACACTTCATATAAATGGAATCATGCAATATGTGGCCTTTTGTATCTGGCTGCTTTCACTTAGCATCATGTTTTCAAGATTCGTTCCTGTTATACTATCTACCAGTACTTAATTCCTTTTTATGACCAAATAATATTCCATTGTACAGATGCATCATAGATTGTCCATTCATCTATTGATAGACATTTGGGTTATTTCTACCTTTTGACTGTTGTGGATAGGGCTGCTATGAATATTCAGGTACAAGCATTATGTACTTTCAGTTCTATGGAGTAGACACGTAGGAGTGAAATTGCTGAGTTCGTGTTTGTTTTACAAAGAGAATTTTCCCAGGGTAGAAAAGTAGAGGTGGACTCTTTTTTCCTCTCTCTCTTTTTCAGTACTTGAAAGATCTTGCTCCACTCTCTTCTAGTTTGCATTGTTTCTGCTAAGAAATATGCTGTCATCTTTATCTTTGTGCCTCTCTAGGTAATGTGTCTCATTTCTCTAGAAGCTTTTAAGATTTTCTTTTTTATATTAGCTTTAAGCAATTTATGATGTGGCTTGTTGTGGTTTTCTTCATGTTTTCTGTGCTTTGGGTTTTGTCAAACCTCTTAACGTATGTGAGATCATCAGATTTGGAAGTTTTTCAGCCTATATATCTTCATATATGTTTCTATCCTACCCTCCCTTTCCTTTATAGACTGTATTAGACATGTATTATACTGCTTGAAGTTGCCCTACGACAGAAGAAATGTTCTTCTCTTCATTGTTTTCAGTCTTTTTCTGCCTTTGCTTTTGCATCATTTTTCTTGGTAAGTCAAGTCCACTAATCTTTTCTTCTCCAAAGTATTATCTGCTGTTAATCCAATCTAGTGTGTCTTACATCAAATATTGTAGTTTTCATTTCTAGTTCAATTTGGGTCTCTTTTGCATCTTCCAGGTCTACTTAACCTTTTCAAACTTTATTTTCTTGAGCATATGAAATATAGTTTCTATAACTATTTTGATATTCCTGTCTACTAATTCTATTGTCATACCACTTCTTGACTGGTTTCAATTAAATTGATCTAGCTCCTTATGTATCATATTGTCCTGTGTTTTTGCATGCTTACTAATTTCTTATAAGCAAAGAAGGAAGGTTACTTTTTCCCTCCACTGCTAAAACCAAAGCCTTTTAAATAATCTACCCTATGTCCTATGAATGATTAAATTTCCTACTTTGGCTAGTCACAAGAGGTAAATTCCTGGCCTGTATGATCTTTAGAGATTGTTCTTTCTACTCTTTTCAGTGGTTCTGTCTCAGTCTTTGGTAATTTCTTTACACACATGCAGTATTCAGTGCCCAGGTGTGCATACTCAAGGGGGAACATCTATAAATTTTCAGAGTTTTGTTTCTATATAGTTCTTTTCTTCAGTACTCTACCATAAGAACCATAGCCAACTTGGTTTCTTCTTCTACAGATCCTTAACTCAGGGAGTTTGGCAGGCTCTGCTTTGATTCCCCCTTCCTGAACTACTGCCTGAAACCCTTTACATACAGTGAACTAGGGCAACTGTAGGGTTGGACTTACTTTGTTTCCTGTGTCTCAGGGTCCACTGTTCTTCATTGTTTAAAGTACAGTGTCTTCAGACTATTGTTTCATTAGTTGGTTCAGTGTAAGAGAGAATAAAATTATTGACTTTCTTCTTTGTATGTGTATGTCTGTCACCTAATTCTCAAGAAACCACCAGGGGTTAAGAATGGAGTGTTGAAACATAGTCATTAAGCTTCTTGATACCAGTCTTGGTGATGTTTTTTTGGGGGGTCTGACTCCAAAAGCATAAATAAGTGGGACTACAAACCAAAGTTTCTACACAGCAAAGGAAACCATAAACAAAATGGAAAGGCAACTTACTAAATGAGAGAATATTTGGAAAACATATATCCAATAAGAGATTAATATTCAAAATACGTAAAGAATTCCTACAGCTCAATACAAAACAATAATCAAACATGGGCAGAGGATCTGAATAGACATTTTAACAAAGAAGACCTATAGCTAGCCTACAGGCACATGAAGAGATGCTCAGCATCACTAATCATCAGGGGAATGCAAATCAAAACCATAATGAGATACCACCTCACATCTGTCAGAATGGTTAGGCTCAAAAACACAAGAAATAAGTATTGGCAGCATGTAGAAAAAAGGAAATTCTCATTCACTCTTGGTAAATTGGTGCCACCACTATGGAAAACAGTATGGAGTTTATTCAAAGTGTTAAAAATAGAACTACCATATGGCCTAGGAATTCTATTTCATGGTTTGTATTCAAAGAAAATGAAAATGCTAATTCAATACAATACAATATTCATTGTAGTAGTATTTATAATGGCCAAGATATAGAAACAAACTAAGTATTGATAAATGAATGGATGGATAAAGAAAATATGCTATGTATACAGTGGAATATGACTCAACCAAAAAAAAAAAGAATGAAATCTTGCCATTTGCAACAACATAGGTGGACCCTGAGGGTATTACGCTAAGTGAAGTAAGTCAGACAGAGAAAGACAGATATCATAGATCTCATTTATATGTGGAATCTAAAAAACAAAACATGAACAAACAACACATGGATATGGAAAAAAGTGTTGGTTGGCAATGGAAGGGAGATTGAGGATGAGTGAAATGGGATCGGGGGTACAGACTTCTGGTTACAAAATGAATAGGTCATGGGCATGTGGTGTGCAACATGATGACTAGAATGAGCGGTATTGTCATGTGTATTTGAAGGTTACTAGGACAGTGAATCTTGAAAATTCTCATCACAGAAGAAGAAAATTAATTTTTTCTGGTAACATATGATAACTAGATTTATTGTGATGATCATTTCAAAACATTATGTTGTGTACCTAAAACTAATATAATATTGTATGTCAATTATACCTCAATTTTTAAAAAGAGAAAGAGGGGAAGAAAAGGAGTGTTGGTGTGGGATAGAAAATCTAGGCTATATCTGAAAGCATACACCAGAATTGCTGTGCCTTAGCTACCTTGAATCTTGGTGCTTGTTCTTAATCTTTCTGGTCATTCAATAAATATTTATCAGACTCCTACTGTACTTAACCACTGATGAACAAAAGAGGCAGACTCTTGCCTTTTAACATGTATAACCTTGTTTACAAAGGCTTTGTCTTCTAGTATAAGCACTTAGAAACTTATCTGTTACAACTTAATTTTAGAAAACTTATCTAGGGGACACCTGGGTGGCTCAGTGGTTGAAGGTCTGCCTTTGGCTTAGGTAGTGATCCTGGGGTCCTGTGATGGAATCCTGCATCAGGCTCCCCTGCAGGGAGCCTGCTTCTCCCTCTGCCTGTGCCTCTGCCTCTCTTTGTATGTCTCTCATTAACAAATAAAATCTTTTTAAAAAAGAAAAATTATTTAGAAAATAGGATATGCACAATCTCAAATGACCAAATTGCAAGGTTTTAGATACTTGAAGTTGTCTACTTAGGAGGCCTTTAGTGGAAGCCAGGTATTGTGTTAAAAAATTTCAAAGTGCCAAATTGAAAGAGACTTTAAGATGCATGGGTAGAATAAAGTAGAATCCTGTGTACTAACTTGAAAAGACATTCATGCTATATTGATAAATTTTTTTCCAAAAATCAAAACTACAAGATAATTTATATTGTATTTCTCTATTTTGGCCTTGAGAGTGTGTGTGTATGTTTCTGTCTATCTAGGGATAGGATTGTGTTTCTATCTAAGCATAGAGAAAAAAAGTTTACATACTATACAGCTGTCATGCCAAGCACACACAAATACCACTGGTCATGCCATTATGAATATAAAAACATTTTATTGGAGTAAACCTATAGGCAAAGAATTAACAGAGCATATATCATCCCCAAGTTCTCTTCCCATGGAAAAGTGTGCTTAGGCCTGGCATAGGTGGTCTGGATACACCACAGAAAGGGATCTGATAGACTCCACACCAAAACATTGTACATATCTAAAGAGAAGATTAAAGAACATCTAGTTGCCTAAATCATAATGGGAACAGGAGCCTTTGGAGGTTACAATCTCTATTAGCCTGTTCTAGTTAGAATAGGAAATGAGTCCCCAGGACCATCCATATTTCTCCCTCTAATATCAAACAGTGCTTACCTCTGAGATTGGGAGTGGGGAAGTATAGAAAGACTACTTTTTACGTTATGCATTTTTGAATTTGCTTGAATTTAATCCAACTCACATGAAATTTTTTGTTAAGGCATAGATTTGGTGATCAACACAATATCTGACTCATAGTAGATATGAAGTGAATGTTTATTCATTTGATCATTGACCTAGCCCCTCCACCAAACTTACGTAGATTTCTAAAGACAAAAATAAGAGGCAAAATTCTACTTTGTAAAATATATCTATAAACAGAGATTACATTCCAGCAATATTCATTGTACCCAAAATTTCATTGCCAGACATATATATACATGGATACCCATACATGGATCTCTTTGTTTGCTTTGATATATGCATAGAGATATCTGGAATAATTAAAAAGAAATCATTCATTGTTGATGATTATCCTTGTGGAGGGGGGCACTGAAGTTCTGGGTGGATGAAAGATTCTTTCAGTATTGCCTTTCTGGAGTTTAAATTACTTATTATGTGCATAATAATATGGAAAAAAGTGTTGGTTGGCAATGGAAGGGAGATCTCCCCTCCTCTTCTTCCTCATCTCCTTCCTCCATTTCATTATCCTCATTCTCCTTCCTCCATTTCATTATCAAGAGCAGGTATTTAAAAGAATATAGAAGGGAAGTCCGGGTGACTCAACGGTTTAGTGTCACCTTCAGCCCAGGACATGATCCTGGAGACCCGGGATCAAGTCCCATATAAGGCTCCCTGCATGGAGCTTGCTTCTCCCTCTGCCTATGTCTCTGCCTCTCTCTCTCTCTCTCTCTGTATCTCTCATGAATAAATAAATAAAATCTTTTTCTAAAATAAATAAATAAAAAATAAAAGAATATAGAAGTATTTTGGAGTATCAGAGGAAGGATTGCTATAGGAAAATTTTAGAGCCTCTAAAAACATAACATGCATTTGAAAATTTTAGGACTGAGAAAAGGAAACAGAAAGGGGGTCTAATGTATGCGCAGGCAAGGAGAAAAGATGTGGCAGGACTTTCTACTTGATGGGGTCGTTGAAATGCTTTTCTTTTTCTTTCTTTTTTTTTTTTTGGAAGTTCTTTTTTTTTTTTTTTTTTTTTTAATTTAGATTCAGTTTGCCAGTTTAGAAATGATATTGGAATACATGATTTCTACAAACATAGAAATTTCTAGATGAGTAAATGTGTGCCTTTGTTCTTTGAGTTATCTGACCTGAACAACTGCTGAGAGTGTTCTGTCGACACTGCTGAGAGTGTTCTGTCAACATCCTCAGTGTACCCAGTCTCTTGTAAGGAGTCTGTTGCCCACAATTCCTACCTACAATTCCATCTCCATATTTTAAAGAGAGACTCATTTGCCAGCAACACCCCTAAAAGAACTAAATCTCTTTAAACTTCAAAGCCAACTTTTCCTTCCATATTTCTAAGCCTTTATTGAGGTGGGAAAAAAAAAATATTTTATGTACCACCAAAGAGTGAAAGAGTAGGAGATGCTTCCAACTTAACTATGATACAATGCTTCATTATCACCTTAATAAATGTTTCAGTTTTAAGCACTCATTCTTGTAGACTTTAGGCAATGATTTTTTATCATATACCACCTAACTTCATTTCTATCCTTCTAACACAACCTATGTGCCAAATCATACTGGAATATTTCCAGAGACATTTTAAATGGCAGTTAAACTCAACCTGTGACAGATTAACCATACTCAGAACTCAATTGAAATCACAATATAAACATCTAAGATCAAATATGCATGTGCAAGCTATAAGATACATCCACTTTCATAGAAAACAGTACCCTTTGCCTCCCGAAGTGTTTTCCTGAAAGTTTGTTGATATGTAAAATTCTTTCAATAAAGAGCAGTGCTTTTATTTCACCATTAAAAATATGAGGCTTAAAACATAAACACATAGGGTACTACACTGCCTGAAATGTTTTAAATTTGGCAAGTAAAGTTTATCAGCCCATCACAATTCTTTCTTCTGGCCAAAACTGTCCGCTATACTGTGGATCTTGATTTCATTTTGAAAGGTCCGTTGCCTACCAGGGAATGTCCGTATTCTTTAGCTTTGACAAAGGCCAATTTAATCCTAACCTACTTGTCATCCTCCTCTTCTACCTCCCCTCTCCTCGGGTCCTCACTTCCAGCTCCTCCTACACCAGGTAGTGTGTCTTTTGCTCCTGCTCCACCACTTTGTTACCCTCCTACTTCTCATTCTCCATTATTTACTTTTTTCTGATTGTTCCATAACTGTGGACATGCCCCAGACATCTATCTTGACACTGTTCTCTTCTTAGAGTGTCTTCATCATGTTCTATGGCTTCAGCTACCAACTACAATAACTTTTCATTGTCGCCTTTCTTGAGTAAGTCGGAGATTTACTGTGGTAAGCATGTATATAATCAGAATTCAAAGAGTACAAAAGGAGCGTTCAGCAAAAGCAGATCCTCCCTATTATCTTCATAGCACCTTCTGAACATCTCTACTCAGTCTCCTGCTTTATTGGTATTGACTTGATACGACCTCTTTCTTATCTATCATCTAAATTAAATTAGGAACCAGCTGATTGGCATTATCTCTATTTAGTCCTCCACCTTGTTGCCAAAATACTCTAAATACAAATCTGTTTTTGTTTCTCCCACAGTTAGACTTGTCTTTGTTTCCTGAGAATAATACATAAGATCTTCCATTATCCTACCCCTGCCTACATATCCAGTTTCATCTTGCATTATACAACACACACACAGCCACACACAGCCACACTCCTACTGTATACAACCGCTTGTGCTTCTCCCCACATACGTAACTTCTTGTGCTTTACTTGAATTCTCTAAGCACTCTATGCTATTTCATGTCTCTTTGCTTTTGTGCACTCTGAACTTTTTGCCCATTGTAGCCATGTTTGTGTCACAGGTGCTTCTTTTTAATATCAAGTGTCACCTACTCTGTCAAGCCTTTTTCGAGCCCCAGGCAGAAATGACTTATGTATTCCCATGAAACATATATACCAAGATATATTTGGATAGATAGAGATGTTGTTGACATAGCTGTCTATGTGCTTCTTAAGAAGAAGGATCTTTTGTTATTGGTCTATATATCCCCACTGCTTAGCACAGTGCCTGATTCAGTACAAAGTAAATAGATGTTTGTTGAAGGAATAACTTCTGTTTTTGATAGGTCAAAGTATATAAGACAAGTGCAGGATGCTAGAATGAACCTGAAGCAATTTGGAAGCCCTAACCAAGAGGAGCAGAGGGAGAAATCAGACCCACTAATTAGAAAGAAAACTTTAGTTTCTTCCCGAGTATCAAGGACTCAATAATATGCTTTATGTCACACAAGGAACCACAGCAGGGTACATATCAGCTCCACCCACCACCACCATCATGAAAAAAATATTCTAGTCACATGGAATCAGTAGGGTCATCAATCTTAATTGAAAACACTAGAGTTGTTTCTTTTGTTTGACTTTATTTTAGTGTAAAAGGCAGAAACTAAGCAAAGATGAGTAATTAAAAGAGATAATAAAGGTGAGAATACATGTGTATAGCACTTAATCATATGTTACTATATTCACGTAACCATTGGGATATGAAACTGAGTTTTCAAGTTAGGCAGACTGGCGTGTATGACTTTTAGGTAAGTTCTTTACCCTCTGTAAGCCTCAATTTTTCAAACTGTGAAGTGGGAATAATAATACTATATATATGTTTGCCTCAAGAATTAGAGATAACTTAATCTAAGATAAGCACCTACCATAACTGGCATACACTTATCATCAGTAAATGCAGATGGGGTTTTTTTGTCCTATGTTTTATTTATTTTTCTGCTTCTGGCAATAGTAGTAATAAGGTAAGTATTGTTATCAATACCCTTGGCATTTTAAATAAATACTAGTTTCAGAATTGGAATAAATAATGCTTATTTTGCTTATGTGGAAATATTCAGAATGAACTATCCAAATGAATTTTTAACACAATATAGAAAGGTTATGTAATAACAATGTAAGTAATTTTTATGAAAAGGTAGATGATAGTAAAACTGCAATTCTGGAGAGTAATCACTTGCTCTTTTCAGGTGTTAAAAGTATATTTAATTGCATACAAACTAAGCATTTAAGGAAAAGTATGGAAAACTGGATATTTTTAGACTAATAAAAACTTCAAATTAACCAGAATTATTATATTTAAAATAGAGAACATGAATTACTAATAAAATTCAACAACTTTGTTGAATCGGTATAGAAAAGCAAAAGGTAAGCAATAATAATATACAATAAAATGATGAAGATAAACATTTAATAGCAATGATAACATAGCTTCCTTTTTTTTTTTTTAAGATTTTATTTATTTATTCATGAGAGACACAGAGAGAGAGAGGCAGAGACACAGGCAAAGGGAGAAGGAGAAGCAGGCTCCATGCAAGGAGCCTGATGTGGGACCCAAACCCGGGAATCTGGGATCATCCTCTCGAGCCAAAGGCAGACAGACACTCAACCACTAAGCCAGCCAGGCATCCCGATAACATAGCCTCTTAAAAATTTTGTGTAAATATTTCACTAAAATCAAAATTATATGAATAAATGATATTAATAATGGCCAGCAATTTTAAGTGTTTATTTAATACCACTCAAACTACATTATGAAACCATAGGAGTGTTGCTTGCACTAACTAGGATCTTAAAGAGTGAGAGATCCCGGAGTTTACCAGATTCCCAGGCTTCCTGAGGCCTAAAAGAAGCTCTTTTGTCTGAGTGGGCTTCCATTAGATTGGCATATTTATGAGAGAAGAATCAAAGGAGAAAAATGATTCAGATGCAAATTCTAAATTCTACTCTGTCTGCTCTTAGGTTTTTGGTGGATATGCCATTTGGAATAGTTAACATTACATGTTAACTCCTCCCTTACATGACACCTCCACTCTTCAGATCCAAAATTTTCAGCAGGTGATAAAGCCCACAAAACCTTGCCACAAAATTAATCTGAGACTGATTTGGATTTGGACTGCTTTGAATGTAAATTTTGTCCTTTATAATTAAAAATGTTAACTATCACCTGAACAAATAGGTTTTATACTTTTTCACCATTACCTATAGTAAGAAGTGCAGCTTATATAACAATCCAGTATATACATTTATGTGTATTTGTGTGTGTGTGTATGTGTGTGTATTTGAAGTAATTTTCATAGGAGTGAGTACCTTACGACATGTAACATATTCTGTTAGTTGCCATTCTGTTGTTTCTTTTCTCTTCCTTTTTTTAATACTGCTTACAACCCACAGTGTGTTTTCAATTGGACAGATAAGTAACACATTTTCTTCTCCTTACGGAAGCCTTCTTAAGAAATCAGCATAGATACTGAGAAGAGAAAAAAAGTGAAACCTGTTCAAGAAATACAGGGTCCTCTGGTGTGACTGTCATATGAAAACCTATAATGCTTCCCAATTGTCTACCACATATAGGAACAATGCTAATCCAGCCTCTGTATCATTTTGAATTAACACAGTGTGCTGCTGAAGCAATTATTATTTCCCCATATTATGTCCATTTCTCTTCCACTGAACAATTCTGAACAAATTTACTATGGTTTCTCCCATTGTTTGGAATTAGTACCATTTATAGATTTGTATAATTTTATTCTATAACTCTGATCCTGCAAATTATTTATAATGTGTATATATGACTAACAGTTTGAGAACCCTGCTATTTTCTTCTTTATCTGTGGAAAGTGTTTAGGCTTCATCTTCACCAAAAACAAAACAAACAAACAAAAAAAACTTGTAGTGATTTTTTTAAGTTTGTTTTTTTATTATTTTTATTTTTTTATTTGAGACAGAGCAAGGGGAGGGGCAAAGGGAGAGAGAAGTGAGGAGAATCTCAAGCAGACACTGTGCTGAGCATAGAGCCTGATGCAGGGCTTGATCTCATGACCCTGAGACCATGACTTGAGCTAAAAATAGAGAGGCAGTTGCTTAATTGACAGAGAAACCCAAGCACCCCTGAAGTGATCCCTTTTTTAAAATAAATGTTGTTTTAGGGTGCCTGGGTGATTCAGTCAGTTGAGCATCTGCCTTCAGCTCAGGTCATAATCCCAGGGTCCTGGGATGGAGCCCTGGGTCAGGCTTCTTGTTCAGCAGGGAGTCTGCTTCTCCCTCTCCTTCTGCATCTCTCCCACTTGTGCTCTCTCCTTCAAATAAATAAGATCTTAAAAAAAAAAAAAATACATCTTGTTCTGAACTACATTGAGTTTCTTCGAACTGTATTGAGTTCCATATCTATGTGTTAACATTTTTATCACTGAGTTACATAGATTCTTGAGGAACTCCAGTAAACAACAAGATTTCTCATTGTAGAAAATGTGATTTTTCCCCCAAATAAATTTATTTCTTTATTGGCTCTTTACACAGGAAGTACTTATGTAAGAATAATTGATAAAGGTAATGTTATCAAAAAATGTTTTAGATCATTTTGTGCCATTGAACTCAGCATAAGAAATAAAGTATATTAAGTAAATGAATTCTGTTAAGTGTCAGGTAGTACTAATATGAAATTCAGTCTTTTGGTAAATATTCAGTACCTGTATGTCAGCTGTCATTCTAGGTTCTTGAAATAATCATTGAATAAGACAGAAATTCCTACCATTTGGAGCTTATATCCTAATTAGGGAGAAACAAAGCATTTTTTTTTTCAAGTAAAAATTAAAACTTGGTAAGTTTTATGAAAGAAGTAAACCAGGCAGAGGATAACAACCAATTATCGCTGCCTGTAATTTGCAGCCAGATGGGCACACAGAAGGCACAAATGGAGCACCACTGTTCTTACATGTCCTTGGAAAATGACTAAAGCACCAAGGAAAGGAGCATAGCACCCATAAGTCCCACATGAACATGGCACCCACATAGATTCAATTAGATATCTTTACGTGGAAGAATAGCTATGAAGCATCTTCCTTTGTGGACAGTTGGTCATGTTTCTTTAGTGTTTGTGTGTTGTCATGCACACCCATGCCTTTAGTCTACATTCTTTATTTTGAGGTAGTAGAGGAGAGGAATTCTTATATCTTCACATTTTGTGCTAGTCGTACATATTATTGCTTTCTTTCCTGCTACTGAGAGGCAGTAATGAATATTGGCTATTAAGCAAATGATTCTGGAGCCAGACTCACTGGGTTAAACTGTCCTTTCTGGTAATTACTTGCTGTGTAAACTCAGAAAAGTTGTTTGACTTCTCTGTGCCTCAGTGTTCTCAGTTGTAAATTATTTATTAAGTTCCAAATAAGATTTTCCAAGCAAGGGCAGCCCCGGTGGTGCAGCGGTTTAGCGCCGCCTGCAGTCTGGGGTGTGATCCTGGAGACCCAGGATCAAGTCCCACATCGGGCTCCCTGCATGGAGCCTGCTTCTCCCTCTGCCTGCGTCTCTGCCTCTCTCTCTCTCTCTGTGTCTCTCATGAATAAATAAATAAAATCTTAAAAAAAAAAAAAAAAAGATTTTCCAAGCAAATGAGTGGATTACTTCTAGTTTTTAAAACAGAGTATGTTTGGGGCACCTCGATGACATAGTCAGTTAAACATTTGGCTTAGGTCATGATCTCAGGGTCGTGAGATTGAGCCCCACATCAGGCTCTGTCCTCATCACAGAGTTGGCTTCAGATTCTCTCTCGCTCTCTCTCTGTCCCTACTGCTCATTCGCTCTCTCACTTTAAAATAAAACAGTATGTTTCATAACATTTAGGAGAGAAAACACAGAAAAGAAAAGCAGAGGATGAAAAAAAAAACTTTTAAAAACAGGCAAAGACCATCTGAAAAGGCTATATACAGTACAATTCTAGCTATGTGATATTCTAGAAAAGGCAAAACTATGGAGACGGAAGATCAGTAGTTGCAGGGGTTAGGAGAGAGGGAGGGATAAATAGATACAGCAAAAGGACTTTTTAGGGTAAACTGTTGTTTATAATATTGTAACTGGACACATGCCCTTATCCGTTTGTCCAAACCCATAGAATGTATAGCACCAAGAGTGCACTGTAATGTAAACTCTAGACTTTGGATGACAGTGGTGTGTCAGTATAGGTTCATCAGTTGTCATAAATGCTGATGCTGGGAGAGGTTGTGAGATGGGGGAGCAGGGAATATATGGGAACTCCTTGTGTTTCCAGGCCATTTTGCTGTGAACCTAAAACTGTTGTAATAAAGTCTTCAAAAACAAGATGAGAAAGGGAATGAAATCTGAATACCACAGAGAAGAGATAGATGAAAAAAGGAGGGAGATGTTAGTGGCTCATTTTCTGTGAAGGTAATAATGGCCACCTTTTGTCCCTTGTACAATTTGGCAGTCCTTGAAGCTGGATTTGTTGGTAGCAGGAAAATAGCCCCAGGAAAGTAACTTTTTGACATAGATAACAATTTTTTTGTAATGTTTAGGAATCTGGGGGAGACTTCTTCATTTTCTCTTGTGTCTGTGTATTTCATGTGATGCTTCACTCCTTGGGAAGTTAGTGTCCTCATAAATTTTGTGGATGCTCAAGATATAATATAACTGGACATGAGGGATAATTAAATTGTTGATCCATGATAAAGTTCCATAAAGAAGACCTAATGTGAAGAGGCTGATTATTGCCATTCTGATTTTTTGAGATTGTAATGTGGAATTATATACAGGTTAACCTTTTTATTTTAATAGTGATTAACATATATTTATCTACCATATGAATGACCAATTTGTTTTATGGATAAAACATTCAGATTCATTTTTCTAACAGCTCTGTGTCCAACCTTGCCAAGTGCTTAAGCCAAGAAGTCTTTGTTACGGTTCCTTCTGGAAAAAACTCAATTACGTGGATTCAGGACAATATACTAGAATCTGTTCTATAGGCATGCTTTTTATAGGTTCACATACCAGCTAATGTGAGAGTGTGTGTGTGTATACAAAATGCCAACCACCACTGAAGTAAGGGAAAACGATGATTTATCTATAAATTATATCCTGTTTACCCATCAAACAAATTGTTTAAACTCCTTATCTTACTGGTTTGCCTTGATAACTCATGAATGACCACTTTTTTTTTATTTAAGAACTATTACAACTCTCACAGCAACACCCTCCCCATTGCGAGCAGGATTGATATACAATTGAACCACGTTAAAATGAATTTCTCAGGGACAAGAAATTTAAACCCCTTGAACTTGAAAATCCCATTCTCTGACTCTAATCTCCTGTCCTTCCAGCTCTTCCAGTCCTCTCATTCCCACTAAATCTGTGCTTTATTTGCACTCATTGTGTTCCACACTCATAAACTCTTCATATTTTCCCTGTCAAGCCCCTCTTGACTTCATTTTTCTTCCTACCCAGCCTTACCAACCATCTGAGTACTACACTCACTAGGACCCCAGATTGCTTTGTCCCTTAATTCATCCATCAATCAGGCTTTTCTTGACATTCCCTACCCTTTGCATATTACCTTACAATCTGATAGTTACCCCATAAATACTTAATGGAAGGAAGGAGAGAGGGAGAGAAGATTCTTTGGTTTTGTGGTAATGTGCTGAAAATTTCTTGTGGAAATCTGTTACGTTTGCCGCTTGAAAGCATTACAAATTCATGTTGTTGATGATCAGCCGTGCCCTCATTCCTGCTGCCCAGTGTTTTTATTTCTCTGCATCTGTCCTATTATTGGGATATCCGTCCCAATATCCTCATTGCAGGTCATTTCCACTCCTCAAAACCATCAGTTCCATCATCTATCATCATCTGTAGCTTCATTACTATAATTAGGTCATCTCAGTTTCTTTTTCTGGAGTCTCTTTCACCCAAGGATTTTTTTTGTATCTTCACTTACTCTTTTTCCCCCCTTTTGGTCCTTCTTCAAAAAAAATGGGAGAGAGACTGTGTGTGTGTGTGTGTGTGTGTGTGTGTGTAGACATAGGCAACTTTCAAAAGTTAACCCCTCTCTTTATACTTAATTCCTACTACTGTCCTCCCTGATCATCTGTTCAGCTATGCCCGCCCTTAGTGATCAGCACTGGTTTCCTAATTGTTGGTATTCTTTTCTCAGTCTCCTGATCTATGGCATGACATTTTGGATGCTATAGATAATCTAGAAATTCTTGCTTGATGACACCATTCTCCCTCAGATGTCTTATCTTCTTACAACCCTGCAGTGTAGGTGTCCCTCAAATGTCTGCCGCTTTGCTCTATACTTACACCTCACTAGTGATTCTCAAATGTTAGTGACTGTAAGAATCACCAAAGATTCTTGTTTAAAATATAGGTTTCTAGATCCTGCCCTTAGAGATTGTGACTAAGTAGGTCTGGAATGAAACCCATGAATCTGCATTTTTAACTCCCTCTTCCTGTGACTCTAATAAAAGTGATGTATGACCACACTTGGAAAAAAAATCATCCTCTCCAGTCCTGAGTATTCTGTGACTTATGAGTAGATAGTCCATCACATCCAAGCTGATTATTCTGAAATATTTAATGTCCTACTCAAGAATTTTGTCTTACCTATTATTTTTCCTTTTATTTTGTTAATATCTCCTTATTACCATACTTTGATAATCTCAGGATCAGAGCAGGACTGATAATCAACTAGCATGCACTTGCTTTTGGTTATTAAAATAAGAAAATATTTGGGGGTGCCAGGGTGGCTTAGTTGGTCAAGTGTCCAGCTCTTGGTTTCATTCCAGGTCATGATCTCCTCGCGTCCTGGGAACAAGCCCTGCATTGGGCTCCACACTCAGTAGAGTCTACTTGTCCCTCTCCTTCCCGCCCACCCTGCCACCCCCCACTACTTGCCCTTGTTCCCATGTGCTCTTTCTCTCTCTCAAATAAATAAATAAAATCTTTTAAAAAATAAACAAGAAAGTATTTGTGAGAATACTGTACATAGCTGTTGTCCTAAGTCCCTGCATGTCATTTCTGTCTGTCTGGTGCCTCCTAAAATCCCCCAGATCTCCTCACCATCTACCAACAAAGAAGTAATACCTGGGATTACAGAGTTTCTCCATGCACCTGCTCCAGTGCAAAGCTGGCATCTTAATTGGTTGAATTGTATCAGTTAAATATCACTCCTGTTAAATATGATGAGATTATTAACCACTGAGCCACAGGATAAGAAAGTGGTTTTAATGGGAAGGATGGTAAGTTCAGGATATAAGATGAATTATGTGCAGTAGAGTTAAACCTGGTAAAAGTTGGATGGAGTGGCCTGCAGCAAGTCCAAGATCACAAAAGCTATGCTTTCTAAATTTTTGACTGATTATCAGAATCTGAGACTAGCCTTGAGAAATTCTGATTCATTGGAACTGGGCTGGGACCCAGAAATCACTGTTTTTTAACTGTTTTCACCAGTGATCTGATGATTTAACTAGATTTGACAACTGCTCCTATAGGTTGAGAACACAGAGAATTAGTACCAAAGTGTTGCACCATATTGGACCTCAAATAGGCATTTTACATTCCAAGGTACAATCAAAAAGATTAGATAAGGATATGTGGAATTTTCTTCAAAAACTACCACCTACTAGAAAGTATCACTTGTATATATCTTATGCACAGAAACTAATTCAATGTTAAATTCTATTCAACAGAATGCATTTTGTCCCTGGCAAGAGCTCCATTTCTAGGAGTTTCTTTAAAAATAAACTCTACAAGGAAAAAAATCCCACATTTAGTAGAAACACAACAAAATGTGGTCACCTTTATATACTTTTTTTTTTAATTTTAAGAGAAAATATATTATTTTAGATTATCATCCAAGAGTTAATTAAAATTTGAGTTGAAATATATAATTATACTTTAATCAGGTGTTGCGTTTCTCTGAATCATATGCACAATTTATTGAAACAAAGGCGGAATAACAATTCTATAAAATGTTGTGTCATGGGTTTACTCCTGAGTCATTTATTACGTATATGATTCTTGAGTCACTAATTACTAAGGCTTTCCTATAAGGAAAAGATTACTAACAATAGGCAAAGTGAGTGATTGTGTAACTTTTTGAATACTAATTATTATAGTTACAGAAAGACTTTTGTAAGCCATGTTGGAGGAATTAAATTCTGTCGAATTATAATTATTTCAAAAATAGATATTAGCATCACTTTTCATTGACAAACATCTATTTTTCATGAGGAATTAAATTTGGAGATTTAAAAGCTTAACAAATTCATAAAGAAATATGTTCTTAAAACTGACAGCACTGTAGTTGTTCTTAATGTCCAGAAAGGGAAGAGTTTGTAGGCTATATATTAGAGATACCTTTTGAAAGTAAGGCTTCTGGGGCCCTTAATTTTGTTTATAATAGTAAAACCTAACCTGTGTAATTGCTGTGATGAAAAAAGTGGAACTAAAATAATTAAGACTAATGACTGCTGTTATACTTTTTATGCAACTGAATTTAGATCTGATAAGTTTCAAACATAGCTCATTCTAGGCTACAGCTAACTACAATTTGTAATGCCCTTAGTGCTTCCCTGATGTTGCTCACCAGCCCCCGGCCCCACCCCCCCATCCCTCTCCGGACTATTCCGCACTTTGAAACACAAAGCAACTTGTCAGTTCAGTTTATTCAGTTAAGGTCAGTTCCGTGAAAACAAAGTCGAGGCAATTGTTTGATTTAATTGACTAGTGAAACTGGTTATACAGGTAAGTAGAACTTAGTTTTATTTTTGTCCAGCTGCATATTTGAATGTTCATAAAATAACTAAGTAGACTAAGTAATAAGATTCCAGTGACATTGTAATAGATTTAAAAGAATGACTACCAAAGGAAGGAAAAAGGACACTAAAACCCAAACTATAGAAAATATTCATGGTATTTTTTTTTCTTTATAGCTTTGCTTTACTGTAATGAATCATGTCCAAAAAATGAAGTCGTCTTTTCTTTCACTATTCATTTCCTTTTCTTTGAGGAATTTTTTTTTCCCTGTGCTAATGTAACCAAAAGGAAATTTTCTAATATAATTCATTTGAGCTATTTAAATAACTTTTACAAAGTAGTCCTCAATCTGCAAGCAGATATTCTCTGACAGCTAGCTGGTCAACCACTTTGACTTTTTCTCCCTTACCCACTTGGATCTCATGGCTGATCATTTTAACGATGATTGTTTCTGCCTTAGATTCTTTCTGCCTTCCACTGTACCTTCCACTGTACCCATATTACTCTTCTCTAAACCTTCAGCTTCTAAGCTGCTAGTCACTCATTTCTTTTATGTGAATAGAAAACCAAAATATTGCAATACTAAAACAAATTATATGTTTAAATCTTAATAAAAAATATAAATCCTGTAAATATAATTCACTTGAGAAAAAAATATAAATCATTTCTTGTCCCAGAAAAAGAGCAAATCTTTAGGGACTATGAAGGAAAGAGGAAAAAATATTTAAATATATAAAGGGCTAGAATTTTATTATCAAAGAACATTTAAAGTCATAACGTAGGAATTTTATAGTATTTTTGTTCTATGTAATAAAATACTCTCTTCCCCATACCTCACACTTATAATAGATATCCACCACTTTTGTAGTCATTGTTCAGTTTTTGCATATCCAACTTTAGAATACTTTTTCTGGAACTCATTAGGTACCAAATATGGGCCTGCTGATAGTGACAGTGCTGTGTTTAGTCCTCTACTAACCTATGTTTTACATTTGCTTAGGAAAACAGCAAACACAATAAACAAAAAAACTAAGATTGGTTGGATATATAAGTTAATTAAGTCCTTAAGGAAAGAATTTTGGTCTTCATATATCAAGTGCATTACATAGTCCTTAACCTTAGTGCAACTTCTGTCTGAAAAAAAATTCACAAAGAAAACATTAAAGAAAAATAATTAATTTTGAAGTCTGTTGCAATATTATACTAGTCAAAAATGGATAACGTCCTAAATGTTTATTACTATAAGCAATGTAATTATGGTACATTAGCTTCCTAGACAGTTTTGTAACCATTAAAATCATAAATTAAGGTACTCTGAGAGCTTGGAAAAATAATTATATTAGGTAAAGGCATAATATAAAATTGTGTATAATATACTAGCAATGAGCAATCCAAAAGGAAATTAAGAAAACAATTCCACTTATGATAGCATCAAAAAGTATGAAATGTTTAGGAATAAATTTATCAAATAGAAGAAAGATTTGTACACTGCAAACTACAAAATATTGCTGAAGAAATTCAGAAAGACCTAATAAATGGAAAGATATCCCATGTTCATGGATTAGAAGACTTAATATTGTTAAGATGACAATACTGCCCAAAACAGTTTAAAGCTTCCATGCACTCCCTATCAGAATCCCAAGAGCATTTTTTTGCAAAAAATAAAAAAACTCAGCCTAAAATTCAGATACAATCTCAAGGGACCCTGAATGGCTAAAACAATCTCGAAAAAGAAAAAGTTAGAGAATTCACACTTCCAAATTCTAAAATTTACTACAAAGATAGTCAAAACAATGATGTACTAGCAAAAGAATAGGTAGAGAAGACAGAGTAAAATAGAGTCTGGAAGTAAACCTTCACATCTACAGTAAATGATTTTTCAACAAGATTGCTAAGACCATTCAATGAAAAAAAGTCTTTTGGACAAATGGTGATGGTAAAACTGGATTATCTCCATGTAAGACATTGAAATTGAACCCATACCTTATACTATATACAAAAAATAATTCCAAGTGGATCAAAGACCTAAATTTCAGAGCTAGGAAAATAAAACTCATAGAAGAAAACATTGGAGAAAATCTTCATGATCTTGGGTTTGGCAATTGTTTCTTAAAAAGGACCTCAAAAGTATAGAGAACAAATGAAAAAATAGGTAAGTTGGACTTCATCAAAATTAAAGACTTTTGTGATCAAAAGATAGAAGAGAGTAAAAAGAGAACCCACAGAATGAGAGAAAGTATTTACAAATCATATCTCTAATAAGAGTTTAATATCCAGAATGTAAAAGAACTACTCAACAAAAAAAAAAGCAGACAACCTAATTAAAATATAGGCAAAGGACTTACAGATATTTCTACAAAGAAGATATACTACAGCCAATAGCCAGTAGGCACATGAAATAACAGTATTGGTGAGGATGTGGAGAAAGTAGAACCAAGTGCATTGTTAATAGGAATGTAAAATGATGCAGCCACTGTAGAAAACAGTTGACAGTTCCTCAAAAAGTTAAATATAGAAAAAATGTTTTTTTAATTTTTTAAAAAGCTAAATGTAAATTACCATATGACTTGACAGTTTCACTCCACTCCTTTGGGCAGATACCCAAAGGAATTGAAAATGGAAACTCAAACATATTTATTTATACACCACTATTTGTAGCAACATCACTTACAATAGCCAAAAAGTGAAAACCACCCAAATATTCATCAAGAGATGAATAAATAAACAAATGCGCTATAAACACACAGTGGAATATTATATAGCTATAGAAAGGGATAAAGTTCTGATACATGGTACACCATGGATGAATCTTAAAAACAGTACATTGGTGAAATAAGCAGACACAAAATAACAAATATTATATGATTCCCTTTATATATCTAGAATAGGCAAATTCATACAGATAGGTAGTAGAATAGAGATTTCCAGTAGCTTGGCGGGGGAGGGGGGTGTTTTTACTTAATGGATACTTCTGTTAGGATTGATAAAAAATATTCCAGAAATAGATACTAGTGATGCTTCCACAACATCGTGAATGTACTTAATGGCCTCTGAGTGTTAACCTGTAAAATCGTTAACATTGTAAATTTTATATTATTTATATTTTAACTACAATTTTTTTTAAATGTCATTATACATAATGATTTAGCTACAATTCACCAATTTTACAAAGATAGAGAGGTACATGGGTGGCTCAGTCAGTTAATAGTCTGCCTTCAGCTCAAGTCATGATCCCAGAGTCCTGGGATCAAGCCCCACATACCTGGCTCCTTGCTCAGCAGGGAGCTTGTTCTCTCTCTTTCTCTGTCAAATAAATAAAATCTTAAAAAAAAAATAAAAAAAGGAAAGAAATATGAAGACATGAGGAAAATGGTAAATTGTAATGTCTTTATGTTATTTTGAATAGAAATAAAGCTCAAAAGATTTTTATTCTTAGCTAATGGATACTTATTAAAAGGAGATAGGGCAGCCCAGGTGGCTCAGTGGTTTAGCACACACCTGAGTGGCTCAGTGGTTGAGCGTCTGCCTTCAGCCCAGGGCCTGATCCTGGAGATCTGGGATCGAGTCCCACGTCGGGCTCCCTGCATGGAGCCTGCTTCTCCCTCTGCCTGTGTCTCTGCCTCTGTGTGTGTGTGTGTGTGTGTGTGTGTGTGTGTGTGTGTGTGATGAATAAATAAATAAAATCTTTAAAAAATTAAAAAAATAAAAGGAGATAAAATTCTTGTTACATATCTTCCCACACCAACAAATGGCAAAACAGGTAACCCATCCCTAAAACTCATATTTTATTTAAAATTTTTTCTTTCCTATTTATGTATTACTTGTTATTATAAAGAATACTTATATTGGTTAGTAATTTTTAAACTTTCAAAGTTACACAGGAAAAGCTTTTCTGAGTAATTGATGTAAGGGAGTTTGGGTGTACTGTATCTATGCTACAGTGTAAAATTTTTAAGGTTTTCATGAAATCTGTTTTTCTTTAGCTTGACAGGGCCAATTCTCTGTTAAACCAGACTCAGCAACCTTACAGATATCTCATTGAATCAGTGCGTCAAAGAGATTCTAAGATTGATTCGCTGAAGGAGTGTATTACACAACTTGAGAAAGATGTCAGGTAAATCATCTATATAAATCTTTTATTCGAATAATAAAGGCAATGTAAAGAACTTAATTCATGAATTAAGTTTGTAGATTGTGAAGAAAAAGAATTTAAATATAAACATGGTCTTAAATGTAATTTATCTTAGAGAAACTAGGTCACATCACATTAGGTGTTCACCTTCCACCTTATGATCGGAAGTCTTAGCCTGGAAATAACAATGCTACTTAATAATAAAGCACTTTACCCACCCTAGGACATAAGCAGCTCTCCTGTCCTTGTTTCCCTTGATTTCATTAACAGAATGGGCCCAAACTCGCTCCCCAGAGATCAAGACCTGAGCTGAGATCAAGAGCCAGACACTTAACCAACTGAGCCACCCAGGCATCCCAAAAATAACTTTCTTTTAAGATTTATTTTTTTGAGAGAGAACGTGGGGGAAAGGAGGTGCAGAAGGAGGATACATCAGGATCATTTAGGGGACTTTGTAGGAAGTATAAATTCCTGGGCCCTCTTTACAGAGATAATTTGTTTGTTTGTTTGTTTTTTAAGATTTATTTATTTATTTGAGAGAGAGTGACCTTAAAGACTTGCTCCATTTAATAATCATTCAAATTCTTTACCTGTTCATCTGTATAATCATTTTAGTCTTTTTAAGTTGAGGTAAAAGAATAGTGTTATACAGAAAGAAATTTTAACTCCTGGATGGTTAGTTATTATTGGATTTTAAGATTGTTGGAATAATTTAAATAAATTATTAACTGATTCATAAATGGAGAAGCAGAGAATTATATGGGAATAGAAATTGTAAAATGAAGGAATTGGAAAACAGTGAGGATAAAATAGTTATTAAATGCAGATTTCCTAAGTTATATAGCCAAAAGTATAAAACCACTGGTAGTTACTCTAACATATGAGTAGGTGTTCTTTTTGATGAATCAGAATAATTCTTGTTTCTACCCCACCAAAGTAATTGGTCCAAAACTTTACTCCTGATCTTTAATTGCAGGATGATATGATAAAATAATTTTAAATCACATTTATGCTTTAAAATGTCAATATAAATAACTATTTCTGGATTGATTTAAGTAATTCTTATGTAAATTGCTATTGGGAACAATAGAAATTATGTTTTATCACTCACTGGGCACTTGGTTATCTTAAGGAAAGTGAGGAAAGAACTCTAAATAGAACTTTTTCTTCTTATGTTATATATTTCTTCCTATATTCTTTTTGAAGTTTTGTATAGAATCTCCTTTTACCTTTTTAATCTTGGAGTGGGAACATAAAAGTCCTATGGAAAAATTACCTTTCACAGTCACCTTTAAATAAGTTTATTTGAATATTTATTTTACTAAAAATTAAGAGCTGAAAGTATTTAATATAGAGGAAAAAAATAGCTATAGAAGGAAACTATTAATACGAACAAGTTCAGCCCTAGAGAAATTAAACAACTTGCTATCTAAAAGCAAGTTGGGTCAAAATTTGAATCCAGATCTGTCTGCTTTCTGATTCTATACTCTTCACCATTAACATTATTAACACCATTAACACCATAACATGTTATACAGCCTCCCTATGTTCTGTTCTGAATAAGGGATAATTTTTCATTAATATAATTAAGGGAGAGAAGCAAAAAATAAATAAAATAGTATAGAAGAGTGATTAAAGGTGGAGCTTTCATGAATTGATCATTGTTGAAGCCAGGTGATGGATACGTGTGGCTTTGTTATATTTTCTCTCTTCTTTCCAAATATTCCAAATAAAGTTGTTTTGTTTTGTTTTGTTTTTAATTTATTTATGATAGTCACACACAGAGAGAGAGAGAGGCAGAGACACAGGCAGAGGGAGAAGCAGGCTCCATGCACCGGGAACCCGAGTGGGATTTGATCCCGGGTCTCCAGGATCGCGCCCTGGGCCAAAGGCAGGCGCCAAACCGCTGCGCCACCCAGGGATCCCAATAAAGTTGTTTTTAAAAAATATTTTTAAAAGGGAGTATAGGCTCTATAGATACGTCGCATGGGTTCAAATCTAGTTCAGTACTTAGTTTTGAATTGGAACCAATCAATTAAACAAACTCTCTAAACCTCCATTGTCCTTGGGATGCCTGAGTAGTTCAGTCGATTAAGCATCTACTTTAGGCTCAGGTCATGTTACCAGAGCGATGGTTGAGCTCCAAGTCCTCCTCCCCCAAGTTGCTCTCCCTGGCTTCTCCCTCTCTCTTTGCCCCTCCCCCTTCCTCCCCCTCCCCCTGCTTGTGTTCTCTCTCACTCTCTTTCAAATAAATAAACAAAATCTTTTTTAAAAATTTTAAAATTAAAAAAATAAACCTCCACTGGCCAGTAGAACTTTCTGTAATAGTAAAAATACTCCATATGTGCACTGTCCAGTATGGTAGCCACTACCCATATGAAGAACTAATTTTTTTATTTTAATTAAATAAATTTTAATTTTAATTGCCACCTGTGGCCAGTTAATGGCTGTGTTATTGGACATGACACCAATTAGTAATCATAGAAACTATGTCAATTATGAAATTAACTATAAAAATATTTTTGTGCTAAAATCTGAGTCCCTTAAAGCTGTCTATGTTTCATAAATTTACTGTATAAATATTTTAATAAATTCTGAACTAGTATTTCATAGGACATGAAACTTGCTCCTAATTGAAACAGCTACCTTCTAATGTGAAAAATTAAGATGCTTTCAGCAGTTTAAATATGGCCCTTGAGATGCTGTTAAATGTGCCCCCATGACATGAATAAACTACCATAAAAAACAGCCCAGTCAGTAAGTCTGACCCAGCAGTCTGTCCACCATCACTATTATTCTGAGCTGATGACATTTTACATGTAGGGGAATTATCCTGGGCTCTGAATGCACATCACCCTGGTTTCTTTGTCATGGCAAATGTGCCTGTAAAATAGAGATATTAGCATGAACTCAAGGGTTAGATGGAAAAATTAAATGAAAGAACATATATAAAGCTTCTGGCACGAGAAGCTCAGTAAATATTACTTCCCTTCCTTTTGTCCTTCATTAATTTGAAATCTAAACATCAAATAACCCATTCAAAATGATTACTTAAAAAGGCCTATTCCTTTTTGCTAGCTGTTGATTTTAATTGGAAGGAATATTTACATGAATTGGTTATTTTTTAAGCTGAAGTATAGTTGACATGCCATATTAATTTCAGGTGTACAACAGAGGGATTAAACATTTATATATGTTATGAAATGCTTACCATGGTATAGTTACCATCTGTCACCGTACAAACTTATAACAGTGTTATTGACTGTATTCCCCATGCTGTACCTTTCATCCCCATGATGTATTTATTTTATAGCTGGAAGTTTGAACAACTTAATCCCCTTCACCTATTTTGTCCAAACTCCAGCCCCCTCCCCTCTGGCAACCACTAGCTGTTTTTATTAATCTTTCTGTTTTGTTTTGTTCGTTTGTTTTGTTCTGTAGATTCCACATGTAAGTGAAATCCTGCAGAATTTGTCATTCTATGACATTTCATTTAGTATAATGCCCTCTAGGTTCATCCATGTTATTGCAAATGGCAAGATTTCATTCTTTTTTATAGGAGACTAATATTCCCGTGTGTGTGTGTGTGTGTGTGCGCGTGTGTGTGTACACTACATCTTCTTTTTCTTTTTTTTTTTTTTAATTTATGATAGTCACACAGGGAGAGAGAGAGAGGCAGAGACACAGGCAGAGGGAGAAGCAGGCTCCATGCACCAGGGAGCCCGACGTGGGATTCGATCCCGGGTCTCCAGGATCGCGCCCCGGGCCAAAGGCAGGCGCCAAACCGCTGCGCCACCCAGGGATCCCTACATCTTCTTTATTCATCCATCCATAGTTGCCTTTTTGTTTTGTTGCTGATTTCCTTTGCTATCTCAAAGCTTTTTAGTTTGATATCATCCCAGTTATTTATGTCTATTTTTGCTGCCCTTACCTGAGGTGATAGATCCAAAAAACTAATCACTAAGACCAATGTCCAGGAGTTTATTGCCTATGTTTTCTTTTAGGGTTTTATGGTCTTAGTTAAATGGCTTCTTTTTAAAATATGTCTCTAGCTTATACAATAAAACTCTTTAAGGAACTGAATAATTTTATCATTTTCTTAGAAAATGAAACAGTGCCACTATACCACACCCACAGCTTGCAAATCTAGCTATTTATATTCAATGTCTAGAAAGGTTAGAGTAAATATGTACTAAAATGAAATGATAATAAACACATTAAAAGCTAACATTTGAGATATCACTATTAACTACTTTAAATTCCCCTATCATTAAAGTAATAATCCATTCTAAAAGTAGTACTGTTAAACTCTCCTCTACCAAACCACAGGAGACAATCTGGGTTATATAGTTTGATCTATGGCTCAGAACTGAAGGAAGCATGGAAAGAGAATAATTAGCATAAATTTCTTTTCCCCATTGTCAATTCTCAGTTTATTCTTAACCAGTAGTTTAAGAAGAAAAGACTACTTAGCCTTGTAAGGCTAAGCCAAGGTATATTGATCCAGGAAGTTAAAGAACAGTATATCAGGAATATGTTTTCATATAGCAGGTGACACAGAGCCATAAACATGAATTTCTGAGTAATAATTAACAGTGAATTGAACAGTTATGGGTGTAATATACCATTCATGAAAGATGTGCTTATAAGGAGATTTGTTTTGTAGTTGCTTGAGTCACGCATGGGAGCTTTGTATTTTTAAGGTAAATTTTCACCACTGTTATGAAATGTGTCTTATAGAAACTAAACTTTGATTGAGTAATTACATACATAGAAGAATACAGAGTATAATAATCATTATATTCAGTTTTAGAGACCCATGTGTTGAAGATAGTCTCCCTTGTGGTTTAAGAGTATATTATACAGAAGGCTGAGACTTTGAAAATATATACCCAAATATCATCAGAGGAGTCTGTACTGTTTGTGATAAACCCACGTCTTGCAGGTAGAACACAGTTGCTCTGTGAACCAATTTACCCACTTTTTATTCTATATTAAATAGTTATTTTTGCTATTTAAATATGGAATAGGGCAGCCCAGGTGGCTCAGCGGTTTAGTGCCACTTTCAGCCCAGACAGGGCCTGATCCTGGGGACCCGGGATTGAGTCCCATGTCGGGCTCCCTGCATGGAGCCTGTTTCTCTCTCTGCCTGTGTCTCTGCCTCTCTCTCTCTCTCTCTCTCTCTCTCATGAATAAATAAATAAAATCTTAAAATAAATAAATAAATATGGAATACTTTCAGGATGCCTGGGTGGCTCAGTGGTTGAGCATCTGCCTTTGGCTCGGGGTGTGATCCTGGAGTCCTGGGATGGAGTCCCACATTGGCTTCCTGCATGGAACATGCTTCTCCCTCTGCCTGTGTGGCTGTGTGTGTGTGTGTGTGTGTGTGTGTGTGTGTGTGTGTGTGTGTCTTTCATGAATGAATAAATAAATCTTAAATAAAATAAATTTTTTTTAAATTGGAATACTTCCTTTATTCTGGAAAAAAATTAAACACTACACATAAAGCATTTCTAACAAATTATCCAGGTAAAATCCTTGGTTACATCAACGTTCCATTCCTAATGCATACATTTTATTTAAGGGCCTGTTGGTATTTGAGAGAAAGAGTGTGGGTGTGTGTTCATTTGTGTGTTTGTGTGTATGTACTGCTTGTGTTTGTTTATATAGTATGTGTATGTAACATACATGAACATTAACATATACATGCATATGAGCATTAACACATTTCTGTTCCTCGAAAAATCCTATTCCAATGTTACTGGATGTTTAATTTTGAAAAATATTTCATATTCAAGATGATTCTAGCTAAAGATAGATTTGAATTCTATAGTTACAGAAACATCTGATCTTTACCATGCTTTGGAGGACTCTGGCAGAATGTAGCACTCAGTTACCTTTATATCATTTAGTTCTTTTCAACTCCAAGGCTCTGTAGGATCTCTGATGCCTAATTCTGAATTCTTCTGCTGAGCATCTAAGCTGTGTGGCATTTAATTACTGTTTTTCTGTGATACATGTTTTTCATCTCAATTAGTAATACCATGTAGCATGTATGTTGCATTTTATACGTTCAATTCTTTATTTAATCATTATTAGGTAATTCATATATCCCTTTGACATACATGAGTATTGTTTTCCACTTTTACAGATGTGAAAACTGAGGCTTAGTAGGGTGGTGTGTGTTGTGCTTTTATACCACACACTTGAGTCAGTGGCACAGTTGGAAACAGAAGTCAAAATTGCATCTTATCTTTCTCTCAGAGGACAAACTATGGTGCTTCCTTGGGGAAGTTCAGTTACTAGGAAAAAGGAGAATGTGAGTTTTTCCCTCTTAAGTGCTTGGAATTACCAGTTTTTTCAGATCACCCACTACTATTCCTTGAATAGTAAAAAAAACTTGTGACTAATATTTTAAAAATTGGTGGCTTTCCATTTTCTTAAAGGATAATCTTACCTATCCAGCAAAATAATTCTAATTTTACCCTCACAGATTTTGTTTTGATATTTATGAAATTATGTTGTTTTAATTCATTGTTGCTTTTCTTAATTCTTGATGTGGTGCTGAGTAGATTCATTTCAGTGGCTTTCAAAGAGCATTTCATTTAATAATTCCAATTAATTTTTATACATTGAATAATAAAACTCCAGAAAATACAGAAAAGACCTCAAATATTTATCTTTTAAAATATTAATATGTTCTACTTAGGCTTCTCACCCTTTCCAATCAGAAGATAGATTTTATCAAAGGCAAATTCACAATGCAAAATTAGAAATTAAAGATTGAACTAAGAATTTGGGGACAAAAATTGTTTTCCCAAATTTAGCACAAACTGAATATCTCATTCATTTATCTAGCTTAGTTACATGTACCTGGTAATTTAGTGTGTGGTAAATTTTTAAATGTTACTTTTAGTTCTAAGGGTAAATGTTTTAATTTGATTTCCTGTGTCTTGAGTTTTAATATCTTGCCCAAACATACTTTTTACCTTTATATAAATCCCATTTCATCTTTTCTACATTTCAGGAGTGAGTAGTCCTCTTTAAAATACTAATTTTATGCTCCTACTAGGCAGGAAAGAATTCTCTGAAAGCATCTCATCTATACTGCCAAATGATCATTAAAAGAAAAAGTCTTCTTAGAAAATAGTTAGCTGTTGATTAAATCAAACATTATAGTGGCTGATCTGATATCTTTATGGACTATAAATTTAATTTCTCTTTAATTCAGGCCATCAGCTTTGTCTTTAGCCTTTTGCTATTTACTGTTTCTTAGTTAAATTTATGCCAATATGATGGCTTTAAACCTTGATCGGCTTTTTTTTTTTCAGCAATTTAAATAAAGAAAAGTCAGCTTTACTACAGATGAAGAATCAAATGGCATTAGATTTAGAACAACTTCTAAATCATCGTGAGGTACTTTTTCCATTTTGTCATAATTTTTACTTTATGCTTTTTCAGAGTCCATGTTGCATTAAGATTGCTGGATTCCAGTTGTCCATGTACATTAATGATTTCTCATGTTTATGTCTCACTGTGATCTGGTCCTTTATATTGAACATGTGATATACTTTATTATTCTTTATGAATTAATGATACTTTATTCTTTGGGTTAATTCTTATTCTTGGAATGCCCCTTCTTGTTGACCTCTTTTGCCTGTTCAGTCTCTGTCATTGGATTTCCCCATTATTTAATAATTATGTTTTACCTCTCTATCGCACTAGACAGTAAATTTCTTTAGTGTACTTTGTCTTATTCATCACTGTATTGCCTGTATACTATATGTATGCCAAGAGCCCATAAAATATTTTTTGTTGTTCTTCTCCAAAACTCTTAGAGCTAATATAAATTCCTCATTTTATAAAAGGAGAAAGGAGTTTCAAGTGGCTTGTCCAAAGCCAGTTAATAACTAAGAGATAACCCCATTTTTCTTATTTTTTTGAGTCAGATGTATTGAAATGCAATATACATACAGTAAAATTCATGCCCTGTTTACTATACATTTCTGTGATTTTTGGCTAATACACCCACTTGTGTAACCATCACCATAGACAATATATAAAATAGTTTCATCACTTCAGAAAATACCTTCATGCCCCTTTTATATTGACCCTTTCTCCACCTACAGTCCTCCCAACTACTGATCCGTTTTCTATCCCTGTAGTTTTGCCTTTTCCGGCAAAAGGTATTCCATTTTCCCAGAATGTTGTATAAATGAAATGATCAGTCTTTTCAGACTAACTTTTTTCATTTACTATAAAAAAAGATTCATCCATGTTGTTGCAAATATTAGTCATTTATTCCTTTTTGTTGCTGAGGAATATTCTATTGTATGGACATACCAGAGTTTGTTAATCCATTTACCAGTTGATGGACATTTGAGTTGTTTTCATTTGGAGGCGTCTATAAGTAATAACGATGCTATAAATGATCATGTATGTGTTTTGGTAAATGTAAGTTTCCCTTTCTCTTGGTATATACCCCAGGAGCAGGATTTCTGGGTCTTTTGGAAAGTGTATGTTTGACCTTATAAGCAACTGCCAAACTATTTTCCAAAGTGACTGTACCTTTTGCATTCCCATCAGCAACGAATAAGTGTTCCAGTTGCTCTGCATCCTCTCCAACAGTTGGTATTGTGAAGCCTAGTTTTTTAATCCAGTGCATTTTTTCCACTGAACTATCAGTGCCTTGTCTTGGCCATGTTTTTACCATTTTGTTATCCTAACAGAGAAAGAAATGCTCAAAACAGATGATTGGTTTATGAGTATGCTGAAGACATTGTTTCCTTGTCTGGGAAAGACATAACAGATATTTGGGAAGAAATTATTGGAAGGATATTATTGAGAGAGATGAACTGGGGAATATTCCTGGAAGCAGTTCAAAGCAGTTCCCTAGAAATGGTGTCAAGGGAATTGCAGGATTTTCTCTGTCTTAGAAATGGCCTTTGGAGTAGTTCTCTAATAGGTATATTTTCCATCATGGGTGAAAGGAATAAGGCGTCCCTGACTAGATTTCAGAGGTGACTTTTGCATAGGTAACTAGATCTACCAACAGGTTGTACAGAGTAGGAAGAGTTTCTCTAAAAATATTTATTCTTTTTTCTGACTTCCAGGCCTTATCTGTTACCACTTGTGTTCTAAGATTCCACCTTCAAATAATTGTTCTTCACTGTGGAAGAAGCCTGATTCATTCACTATGTGGATTTTCACAAATGTTTAAAAAATTGAATATTTAGGAAATAATAACGCAGGGGTGCTTGGGTGGCTCAGTTGGTTAGGTCTCCAACTCTTGATTTATGCTCAGCGTATGAGATTCAGCCTTGCATCAGTCTCCATGTTCAACATGAAGCCTGCATAAGATTCTCTTTCTCACTCTTCCTCTGCCCCTCCCCACTTCACTCATGTGCACACACTCTCTCGAGCACGTGCTCTCTCAGAGAGATGCAGATATCCATTCAGCCATACCAACTTTTTTTCATAAAGCTTCATACAAGTATTCTTTTGGAATGACAATTCTCATTTGTTTTTAGAAGATTATACTAGACCATGAAAAATATGTGAACAACTTTATGTATTTTGTACATCCTGCTCGGGATCACATTATTCATGAATCCAAATAAAAATTAAAAGTTCTATTTAGTGGGTTGAGATTTGTATAAGTTTACAAGGAAATATGTTTAAACATAGAAATTAAATACTAGCAAGATGAAACTACACTATGGCATCAGTGAAATTTGCATGGATTCATATCTAATTGTCAGTTAATTTTCATGCATTCAGTAGTATCTTCATTTTGACAATTATATTTTAATAATCCAACACTGTGATTTTTCTTAATGCCAGACATCTAAAGAAAAGAAGCTTTTTTCTTTTCAAAGCAAAATGAAAATTAAAGTTTAATAAAGCAAACTTGATACAAATTTTTCATTTTTTTTGGCAGCCCAGGTGGCTCAGCGGTTTGGCGCTGCCTTCGGCCTGGGGCATGATCCTAGGGACCTAGGATCGAGTCCCAAGTTGGGCTCCTTGCATGGGGCCTGCTTCTCCCTCTGCCTGCATCTGTGCTTCTGACTCTGTGTGTGTCTCTCATGAATGGATGAATAAAATCTTTAAAAAATTTTTTTTCATTTTTTTTCCAAGAAACCATGTAATGCCAACTTAAAGTGTGTAGATGCAAAATCAAGTGTAAAAACTGCTTAGTTGAGAGAACAGCAGGTAACCCAAGGGTAATGCTTGACTATCCACTTAAAAATTTACCTGATAAAACAGAGAGTCAGGGCACCTGGGTGGCTTAGTCAGTTAAGGATCTGACTTTTGCTCAGGGCATGATCTCAGAGTTCTGGGACTGAGCCCTGCATCGGGTGCTGCACTCAGCAGGGAGTCGGCTTGTCCCTCTGCCCCTCCCCACCACTCATTTTCTCTTTCTCTCTCTCTCTCTCTCTCTCTCTCTCTCTCTCTCCCCCCCCCCCCCTTCTGAAACACTTTTTAAAGGCCAGGGAATGCCTGCGTGGCTCAGTGGTTGAGTATCTGCCTTTGACTCAGGTTGTGATTCCCGGGGTCCCGAGATCGAGTCCCACGTCAGGCTCCCTGCGAGGAGCCTGCTTCTCCCTCTGCCTGTGTCTCTGCCTGTGTATCTGTCTCTGTCTCCGTGTCTCTCATGAATAAATAAATAAAATCTTTTTAAAAAAATATTTTTTTTAAGGGGGATATACCTGGATGGCTTAGTCAGTTAAGTGTCTGCCTTTGGCTCCATGATCCCAGGTCCTGGGATTGAGCTCTGCCTTGTCTCCCTGCTCAGCAGGAAGCCTACTTCTCTCTCTCCCTGTACCCCACCCCCTACTTGTGCGCTCACTCTCTTTCTTTCAAATAAATAAAATCTTAAAAAAAAAAAACAGAGTCTGCGGGATTGATTTATCCATTTTATGGCTCTGAGAGTCAAGTACTTAAAATAACCAATAAATAACAGTCGGATAAGAATACCTCTGATAAATAGAATTTTTTTGAAAGTGAAAAATCAGGGCTGAGACTAAGGTGAGGCAAGCAAGGCACGTAGGGCACAAAATGTAGGAGGTGCCCACTCTCATAGTCATGCACAGTACACGTGAGAGCTTGTCCCACACTAGGCAGGACCCTGGGAAAATTGTCTAATATGAGTCACTGCTTTAATCAGCTAAATTTTCTGAGTTTATATCCATATGTGATCAAATGCACATTTTAAATTTTTCACTGGACACCTCTGGTCTAACTTTTTAAGTAGTGTCAATTAGTTCCAATAAGACTTTCTAGATGGTCACGTAATATGAAATAAGAACATCCACTCATTTACATAGTTATCAAGTATGTGTTAAATAAAAAAGAAAACAGATGAGATTATTCTAGGTTGACAATTCTAGGACATTGGGGCATGACCATAAAGGGTTTTTATTTTCTATATTAATGTTAGATCTAAAGTATTTTTTTTAAGATTGTATTTATTTATTCATGAGAGACACAGAGAGAGAGGTAGAGACATAGGCAGAGGAAGAAGCAGGCTCCCTGTGGGAAGCCCGATGTGGGACTTGATCCTGGGATTCCAGTATCACACCCTGAGCCCTGAGCGGAAGGCAGATGCTCAACCAATGAGCCACCCAGGCGTCCCAGATCAAAATTATTTGCTTTAAAAATTCCTAAGCTAAATGTCACAGAGTTAAATCTCATTGTCCCCACTTTTACAGATGAATCTGAGGCTGATAAGAGTTAAGGAACTCAACCATGATTATATATTTACTGTCAAAACTAAAAGCAAATACTTTTTTTTTTTCTGAAACAAAAGTTTATGATCTTTTCCTTAGTCCCATTTAGACAAAAATCTCATGATGAATTACTGCTTGCATTAGTTCCAGGAAAATTTTTTCCTCCGTAGATGAAGTTATATTCTTTCTTTTTGTCAGAAAGTGAAAACTATGTAATTTAATGTGTTTCCTTTTTGTCTTAGTTGCCAAAAAACTCAGAGCTGAATATCTTATCCAGGTGTTATAATCTCTCTTTTTCCTCTTTCTCTTTTGATGCTTCAGAGTAACTTTTTTTGATTTCCTTTAAGTGGGTTGTGACCTTTTTTTTTTTTTTTGGCTACGATCTTTTTTTTTTTTTTTAATTTTTATTTATTTTATGATAGTCACACACAGAGAGAGAGAGAGAGAGGCAGAGACACAGGCAGAAGGAGAAGCAGGCTCCATGCACCGGGAGCCCGACATGGGATTCAATCCCGGGTCTCCGAGATCGCGCCCTGGGCCAAAGGCAGGCGCCAAACCGCTACGCCACCCAGGGATCCAGGTTGCAATCTTTTTTACCCTTAAATGTCTTCACTTATGCTAAGACCTCTTAGTTATAAAAATATAAAATAATATAATCTTAAATAATGAGGTTAAAAGGAGATAAAGGAAAAGATCAACTGATAGGATCTCATCTTGAATTATAGTAGCGAGGCTTCAAGTTAAACATTCAGTTTTGAATATAAGAAATGTAATTCCTGAGCATGTCTTCTTTCTTATTGAGTATACCTCTCAGGAATCTTCTTACGTGGCTTTCATTTTTCATCCCTTTTTATCCACTCATCTTCACCTTTTGAAACAAGATATCCTGATTTGGAAATTCTAATTCTGCTTTTCTGTGTATATATTTCATCATAAAATATAAGCCCTTAGAATATAAGTTTTCAAGAGTAGGAAAAGCATCTTTAATCAGCCAAATGTTTCATAGAATACTGTGCATAATTTTAAGATGTTGATATAAAGCCCTTTTGTGATTTCTTTTGTAGCTGTATTAAGGGTGGTGGTAAGAGCCCCAATTAGGAAACTATTCCAGTATTTCAGTGAGTGATGGTGGTATCTTAAACCAGACTGGTATAATGGTGTCCCACAAGAATGGGCTAATTTGAAGCCTGTTTAGAAAGTAGAATCATGGGGCTTGGTGATTGGATCCAGGGAATGTTGAAGAGCAGAGATACAAGAATTGATGCCTGGAGTTTTGGCTTGTGTCGTGGGTTTATGGTGGTGCTGCAAAGCACATGGGACAAATAGATTTGGAGAAGAAAGCTCAAGAAAATATCTAAGTGGATATATCCAGTAAAGAAGGTGCTTTATATATGGAAGGGATTAAATGAATTGGTAAATGAACTACGTAGAGTGAGAGCAGAAAAAGGCCTAGGCCAAAATCTTGAAGAGCACCAACATTTAAGGGAGAGGCAGAGGAAAAAGTGTGTACACAA